>NW_027515031.1:0-672500 GCF_048772815.1 Callospermophilus lateralis | reverse complement strand
GGCTTCCCACAAGCTCTCAACCTCCCCTCTCCTCCTGCTCTTGAGGTCGATTGGCTGGGTTGTTTGAGCAGAGCCAAAAAAGTCCCCCAAAAAGCAGCTCCATAATTTGAAAGGGTGGGGAAACAGCCCAATGGGCATCACCGCAGAGGAGCCAATCAGCTAGATGTTGCTGGGGCCGCTGTGAGCCAACCATCAGCTGGCAGTCTGAAAGTTTGCTTTGGCCCCTTGGGCTGTGGCTCTCAACATCTAACCCTCTCTGTTTAAACAACAAGCATGTGGCTTAGGGACCATGCCTGCCTTAGGTTGTCCAATAGTACATATGGTTCTTACCCATTATCGAATGACCTGACCTCAAGGTGTCAGCCTCCTGTCTTAGATTGGTACCATTGTAATTGGATCTTACCCGTCACTGACTACAGGTCCAGTATACATCCACACCTGTGGAGAGGTCTTTGTACCAGCGGGCGGGTGAGGCTCTTTGCCTCATCTCTGTTGGCCCCCTAAATTTAGCTGAACAACCATGACAAGCAGAAGGGAGGAAGATACACCAAGGCAATTGATGGCTCTTTTTGAAAAAATTGTACCACCGATGACATCATCAGAGAAATACCCCAACACTACCACACGTCACTGCACCAACAGATAGTTCACAATGCAGGCAGGTGAGTTCACAATGCATACAAGTGATACCTAGTCCAGGCAAGTTCTGCAAGCAGTTCAGTGATGGCTATTGCAGAAGCTGTAGATTGGTTTTATCTTTGACTTCACATGCACTGGGATGAAGATAGAAATTCTGGCAACAATGCCTAAAGAAAGAATTATGTAACATTCCAAAAGGCACTAAAAGAAAACAATTTTCTTAACAATTTACATTGTCTAGAAGAGAATTATTAAATATAATGAAAAGAAAAGGTGGATCCAACATGGCGGCGGGCAGAGAGGCTGCGCTTTTAATGCACTCCCAGTGATGGGGTCATAAAGTCGCAAGGATAACTTTTGGATTCTACCTACGGAGATTCTCCTAGCAAAATTCCACTGAAGGGAGACTGCCCGGGAGCTACAAGAATTTTTTTGAAGCGTCTGTGTGACCCGGACGAGTGGGACCCTGCCACTAGACGCGGAGTTCGAGATTCACCAGCCACAGTCTGCGCACCGCGGGCACAGCTGCAGATCCGTCCACCGGCCCGCAGCCAAAGTGACTGGGTCCTGCTAGACGCCGAGACACAGCTTGGCAGGAAGAAGTCTTTAGCCAAGCCTCCACGCGCCAGGAGCTGAGGTGAACCGGGCCGGACCAGTCCCACCCCTCCCCTCGGTCAATCCGGCAAGAAGCCTGGGGCCCACCATAGCAGAGAGGTGACATCATCGGAGTTCGTCCGGCGAAATTCCTTCCCAGCAAAATCCACTTTAGCAGGTGTGTGACTCCCCATACTGATACAAGCAGCCAGGAAACTTCATTGACTTCTCAGGGGTCGTGTCCGTAGGGAAGCAGAGGGGAGCCCAGAACCCAAGGCCCCCATATCACCAGTGGTGACCCCTAAGGTCTTATCCGCCAGTTTACCACAGCACTGAGGCTTAAAAGGGGCACTCGGTGGGGCTGCAAGTGTAACTAGATCTCTGGAGAATCACTTCTGGGGAACAGGACCTGGCTGGCAGGCTGACAGGAGGAAGGGGGTTAAGAGCTGGAGAAGTGAAATGGCTCTGGACTGACAAGTCTGAGAGACCCCCAGAAGACGCCCTACAGGGATAGCTATCGGCAGGTAGAGAGCAGACACTCCGCTTGGAAGGCACAGCTCCGCCTACTGGAAGAGAAGAAGGTGGATCTCTAAGACTTTAATTTTTTTGTTGTTGTTGTTGCTGTTGTTGATATTTTTTCTCTCCTTCTTCTCTCCCTGTTCCTTTCCCCCCTTTTCCTTCTCTCTTTCTATCCCATTTCAAGTTTTATTCTTCTTTTCATTCCCCTCTAATCTATCTCTCCCTCTATCCTTTTTTTCTTTTTAAGAGCACCTTCATTCTCCTACCCCCCAACTCTCATTCCAAGCATTACATCTTCCATTGTGTATAATTGTCTAAATGCAAATAGGTGAATGTCTCGAGGCTGTCTATAAGACTCCTAAATACCTACCTACTACCAACACCCTGATCCAATTGCCTGGTAGTATCCACCTTCAGTGGAGCAATCTTCTAAAGTAGCCGAGACATACTAACCATTGTACCACCAGAGCAACCAACCTAAACATATAGTCCTAAGAACAAACAGCAAATCATTATATGCATACAGAACCTAGAAGCCTTATATGAATTAAATGAATCAGCTTTAAAGTACAACAAAGCCCAAAATTTTTAGGCATAATCTTCCACCACAAAAGAGAGACAACAGAGATATACAAAGCCAAAACAAATGTATAGGAGAAAGCAGTTACAAAGCAGTCAAACAGAGCTGGAAAGCAACGTGAACAATATGAAAAAACAAGGGAAAAAGGGGTTACAAACAATGCAGGACAATCTAAATATACAGGAGGACCTAGAAGAATCAGAAATATGGACAGGGAAAGAAATCAAGGCATTCCTAATTCAGATGGAACGGAATATTAGAGAAGACATGAGACAGCAAATCCAAGCATTGAAAGTATATTTTGAAGAGGAACTAACCACACAAATTAAATCCGCAAAGAATGAGCTTCATCAGGAGATAGAGGTGTTAAAAAATAATCAAGTTGTAATCATAGAAATGCAAGAAACCGTAAATCAGATTAAAAGCACTAATGAGAATATTACAAACAGACTAGATCAAGTAGAAGTCAGAACATCAGATAATGAAGACAAAGTATATCAACTTGAAAAGAATATAGTCAACACAGAAAAGATGTGAAATCAAACATATAACACAAAACACAAGTGCACACATAATATAATACATAGAACACATGACATAATATTAAAGGCCTTATGACTTTTTACAGGTGAAATCTCCATTGCAATGTCTAAAAACTCTATTTTCCAAAAATAGAACTGATCAGCAAAACAATAACCTAGTTCTGTATGAGCTAAAAAAAAACAAAATAAAACTTCATGATATGAGAAAGGGGAATAATAAACTAGATTTGAAAAAAACATTCTGGTTCTGTCACAGATGTAAGAACAGCCAAACTGGAGTTCTGCATATCAGCTCTTATTTATTTGAGCCAAATCATCTTATTTTTGGTCTGTAGAAATCTCTTTAGTTAATCTCTCTGGAATCCAAATTGGTTACTGTTCTCCCTGTTGAAACACAAAAACAGACCCCGGACTCCAGACAATTACTTGGTCAGGACCTTTCCATTGTCCTGTTAGAATATCCTTCCAAAGTACCTTGGGCTTATGTACATTTTTTGGACATATATGCCTTTCTGCAGCACTATGCCCTGATGAACCCAAATTTAAAAAGTTTAGAGTAAAAGGGTTATTTTAAGTTTACCTTTGGGGAATATATACCCCTTCCCAATTTGTTCTTTTTGCTTTAATATGTACGTTTTAATAGTTTCATGTGCTCTTTCAACTATGCCTTCTCCCTGTGGATTGTATGGGATTCCTGTTATATGAGTAATGCCAAATGATGAGCAAAATTGTTTAAAAGAAGTAGAAGTATAAGCAGGGGCATTATCTGTTTTTAACTCTTTTGGAACGCCCACAGTGGCAAAATTTTGTAAGCAATGAGCTATAACATCTTTAGTTTTTTTCTCCAGCAAGAAGGGAGCCCATCAAAAATCCAGAAGAAGTATCAACTGTAACATGCAAATATTTTAATTTTCCAAATTCTGGCAAGTTTGTGACGTTCATCTGCCAAATATGGTTAGGTATCAATCCTCTAGGATTGACTCCAAGATTAACTTGTTGTAAAAAGGTCACACAATTTTGACATTGTTTTATTATTTGTCGAGCTTGTTCCTTAGTTACTTTGAAATGCTTTTGTAAAGTATTAGCATTGACATGGAACTTTTTATGAAAATTTGTAGCTTCTTCTAGTGTAGAGAAAATATGTATGAATGTCATGTGTTGTTTTATCTGCTAAATAATTGCCCAAACTAAGGGCTCCAGGCAATCCTGTATGTGTCCTGAACTATCCTATAAAAAACGGATCTTTCCTGTCCCAGATTAGACTTTGTATAGTCGAAAGCAAAGAGAAAATAGTAGAGGAAGGGGAAATCCTTCTACCATCTTCAAGTGATACTATAGCACTAACTATATACTGATTATCGGAAAATAAATTAATTACAGATGCTTTAAGCATCACAAAAGCTTGTAATACTGCATTAAGCTCTACATTTTGAGCTAATTGTTTGGGTACTAAAAATGTAAAAGTTTGATCAGGTGTAAATATTACTGCTGTACCATTATTTGACCCATCAGTGAATATATTTGTAGCATTTATAATAGGTGTTTTTCTTGTCATTTTTGGAAAAATTACATGATGTGATGACCAAAAAGACAATAAAGGATTAGATGGTAAGTGGTTATCAAATGAAACATTAGATTTGCACATGATTATTGCCCAAGTATTTAACTAATTATCTAAATCATCAATTTGATTCATAGTATATGGAGTAATAATTTTATCTTCTTGGGTTGTATTATAGTTATAGTAGAAATATTCAAGTAAAAGAGAAGGTCTCTCGAGCTAGTCAGACAGAGATAAAAATTCAATTAAAAGAGAAGGTCTCTCTAGCTAGTTAGACAGAGGAAAAATCAAGTGATTGATCCTGATAATGTGTCTGAATCAGCCTCTTGGACCTGTGTGAGGTTGTGGCTTAGATTCTCATCACCTGATGGATCATTCCGTGTGTGAATCCATACCCAAAATGGCCAAAAGAGCAGTCCCTGTGGATGAAGTCTCTTGCCTTCCTTTGTAAGTCTACTGAACTCCATCAAGTGAGAATACGCATCCTTTGTGTCAAATGAGTTCTTCAAAGCCCTGGAGAGTCTAGCACATAGGTTCTTGGGTTTTCTCATGACTCCAATTCACATAAAAATATCTATACCTGACAGTCAGTAGGCCTCAAATTGGAGAAGCAGAGGTGTATTAAGGGCAGGCCTATTTGATCACACCTGGTTCACAGGAAGGGTGTCCAGGCCACCATGACTTTAGGCAATGAAGGGCAAGAAAGCTTATTTTGGACACTGTCTTGGACTTCGCCACTCATGGAAACCTCCAGACAGAGCGTAGTTTGAGAGTGTATATATGGATGAAAATGAGGACCATGTGGGAGTGTTTGGTTTTAATTGTGGTCATTTGTGTGGTAGTTGGAAGATATGACTGGGTATACCTGGGCTGAACTCTGGTGTGATTCCCCTTAGAGACTGAGTTCTAGAGCTGACTTAGAGAAGTGTTATCATGAAATATGTTTGGATTTTAGTTGGTCACACATGAGAGTCGCCCTTGGAAACCGAGATCTAGGCCCAGGTTTGCTTTCCACAGAGCACTTGGAATCTAATCCAGGATATCACATGGTTTTATTCTGAAAGACATGGCAGCCATAGTTGAGAGTCAAAACACACATGTACCTCACATTGTAGACAGCAATAGGTCTGGCTTCCTGTGAAATTTTGGCCACTCTTTGGAAGCCTTGCCTGTGAGATTTCTCCAGAGCTTTCATTGAAATGAGCTTCCTCACCATTTAATTGTTCCTGAATGAAGTTAAACACACAGTGCCTCCAACATCATTCTTGTAAAATGGCTAGATAAATACCATGAAATTTTTGAAATTCCCATGACCATGAAAATGGTGTAGAACAGAGATGCCAGTAAGTTGGAGCCTGATGTGAAATGGGCTTAGAAAAGTCGTGTGCAGTTGTGTGATAAAATATCTGTGGTGGGGCAATGTGGATCTGCCATTGGCTTCCAAATGGCTTGTGACTGACATGGTGCACCCAGCAGACCCTTCTATGTAAAGGCATCTTGTTATGTGGAGAGTTTTCAGGGCAATGTTCAGAATCAGATTGCTATGGTTAAGGATGCAAGCTATGTGGGATTGAAGCCTGGTTGGTTCATTATCCTGCAGAACCTGACACACCACACGTGACAGAACTCCCTTTAGCACTGTGTCCCAGTTTAACTCCTTGTATTTTGTGAAGCAAATACCAAACTCACATTGCAGCAGCAAGAAACACATCGACAAGTGGAGGATGGCCAGATGGCTTTACAGTCCACACGGAAAGAGTTTGCCCGCAGTGGCCACAGTTTACCTACAAAGAGAGAATTCAGCACTGCTGCCTCATGTTCATTAGAAAATAAGAAACCATGTCCTCCAGGTCACTTAGATACATACCTAGCTTTGATGGTCTCTCTACAAAAAAAGCTAAAACTCCTGACAACAACAAATATTTCAAGTGCCCAAACTCAGAGGCAGTTTCACCAGAAGTCTTTAGTCCAGAAGAGCTCCATTTTTGTGGAGTATTTACCTGTCCCTTACTTTTGGAAACTCCTCTACCACCTTCAAGGTTGTGAACTCTTGAGCATATTACATTCCAGATATGTATTCACAGATTTTCTAACTCGTCCACTCTAATTGTATTTTACTTGGAGTGAAGGTAAAGTCAAGGCATTGTTCTGGATTAGAGTGGGAAGATTTTTGTGAAGCACATATTTACATACACATTGGATTCATTTTCCTATTTTCAATTCAAAATGCTGAATGCCTGACACTAACGCATACCCTACTAGACTCTGACTACTAATTCTAATATGATGGAGAAAAATAACCCAAACCGAATAGAAATACAAGCAGTTTAGACGAGACATTGTGTATTGCTGGACTTGCCTTTTGCATTATACAGGGTAGGACTTATAAATCTAGTCAATATTTTGTTGAAATAGTTCTCCATGTGTTTTTAAAGTTAACAAATAGATGAATTCCTCTCTGCCTTTCTCTGTAGCCAATTCAGCACATGTTATTTCATATGCACATATTGAATCATACCTGTTATCACATGTACATTCTTGTGAGGTGGCTGACTTTGCAGATACAAATTGGGAGAAGAGATCACTCCACCTAAACACAGTTGGAACTGAAAATTCAACCTATGGGTGAGCTTCGTAGATGAACAACATGATAAATAAAATCATGTTCAGTATAATGAATATTTTTGGATAAGTGGATGATATACATTTCATGATGAATTTCGATTTCCATATATATTGCTATTTTTAATGTCTGTCTGTGTGTGTGTGTGTGTGTGTTTGTGTGTGTACACTCTCCAAGTTTTTCAAAATATGAAATATATGCGTCTCAATGTATACTCCCTAAATTTATTCGTATTCATGTATGTGGATTTATAATCAAATATTCAAAAGATTATTCTCAGAAATATTCATCCACCTGAAATACATATTTGTTTCCTAGAAATAAAAACTAACTTCTGTGAATGGTGCATACGAATCCTAATATTTCTACAGTAACTGACCCAGTTTAACACCAATGCAAGTAGATAATTATGGAACGTGATGTGTATTTTGATGTTCATTTTTAGTCAACACTTGTACATTACTATTTCTTCAGTTTATGCACATCATAAGATATATATTTCATACACAAGTAAGCAAATTTATTGGCATTTGTTTCACTTTCAATAACTTCATTCTTCAGAACACATGTATTCCTCCATGTTTTTTAACAAGACTTCTTTCTAAACACATTATTTTCGATTTCCATAATCAATTTTGAAGCATAACTCACACACTCTTCATGATGAAATATCACCTTAATATTACCATTAGAAGTATAACTTTTTGGAATGAATGATTTTATATCAACATTAGATTTTCTGTATATTTTCAGATATCAACTCAATCCATTATTTAAAGCGGACCAATTATATTATTTATTCACAGTATGGTCAATTCTTGCATTATCTCTATATTCCTAGACAGATACTACACCACTTTCTACCCCCAATACTCATTTATACATCTTCAAAATATTGTTCCCAGAAATGGTGGAAGAAATACTCATGTCACCTGATCTACATATACATTTTATCACAGTAATATTCTGGAAAATAAAGCAAAGGTCACACTTATGATTTTACCAAAGCCTAAATTTAAAGTGAGCATGGATTTTTAAAAACATCCATGTCCATGTTGCCTAATTCTCTCAAATGTCAATCCAATTGTTGACTACATATTTGTTTCTTTCTAAGATTATATATTCAAACTCAACCCTGTTGAAAATGTCTAATCCTATCACTCACTTTACTTTGCCTGATATCCTAATGTCTCTATTGATATCAGCTTTCCTTCATAAATTCCCAGTTCATCATTTTGACTGTTCATTTGTGCTGACATTTGCATTCACTCTCTACCTGAAACCCAATTGCTAAATAACTTTTGGTCCAAATCCTATACTCACTCTTCTTTCTGAATCTACCAACTATCTCCCAAATCCTACTGACTATCCTTTTTTGAATGGATGTTCTCTTCGACATTCAATCATTCAAGGTACAAGGTCCGATGCCATTGTGTATTGATTTATCTGAGACATCTGTGCAGGACATAATTCAAAGCTAAGTCTCCCAATCAAGGGCCCAATCCGTTTCTGGGCTTCAAATATTACTTAGATTTCTGTTTTCATACACATATTTCACCTCTATATTTTTATAAATATCACAGATTTCCAATACCATTATTCATGCAGCAAAATGATTTCTAACCCAAATCGAACATGTAATTAACCCAAACCATATACTATTCCCTCATTCTAACTTTATAAAAGAGCAGGGGAAGTGTTGGTCTTACAATTTAGGAATGTAGGGGATATACCACCTGCGGAAAACCTCAAAGGTCCATGCAGAAATAATCCCTGGAGAAGATGTAGGCAGCTATTAAGGACCTGAGAGAGCAAAAGTCATCTTCCATGGAAAACAACCCTGTCTGGAGAGGGGTTGTGTCTGACTGAGTGTCTCTGTTCCTAATGTACAGAAGATGGACCAATCCAGGCCTGTGTGCAGAGCTGATCACGGGTGCCCATGGGTGATATAGTATTCTAACTGGTGAGAGGGTCACGGGAAATAGGGGCAGCATCTATCTCATGGGACCCTTGGAAGCAACTGTTAGGAAAAAGTGGTTGCAAAGGCAGTGACCTCATTCAGTTCCTGAAGGAAGTGACCTCATCTCTATTCCTTGGTGATGGAACTCTCTGAACTTGCGATCCAGGATTCCAGGCACCCAGAGCCAGTCCTAGTCCCAGTCCCAGTGGGCTCATTTGTTTGGATTTTTTAAGGACAGAGTCAGTCTTTCTTGGTATCTATTGATGTGAAGATGGCCAAATGCCAGGAAAGCTTTGAAGACTGGCCTTTCCAGAGAAAGCAAGTGGTGGCTCACCACGGGCTCCTGACAATTTCACAGAGTTGGCCAAAGAGACCAGATCTGAGACAGGACAGGCCATTTTGCAGGTACATAGTAAGGCTCACCAGTGAGAGTACACTCCGAATAGTCACAGACCTACTTGGGGGAAGGCGTTGCCTTTGTGGTTTTTGTTGTGTGTTTGTGGTTTTATCTCATGTTCTGAGAAAAGGTAAGAAAGGCGGTTTGTTTGGTTTGGAGTGAACTGTTTCTAGTAAGTAGTTTGACAAGGCAAGTGTTTCTATGTCTGTGTATCCCAATGTGTCTGTTGTTGTAGACATTAGAAAAGAGAATGCATCAATGGATGTGTCCTGTCTAGTAGAAAGCTTCCCAGCATCAATCCTGCCCAATTTATGAATGGATTGTGGCTTGCATTATCGAAGGGCAACACCTACAAACTTCCTAAGTTCCCATTTTCTTCCTGAATTCTGGCTACACTCAAGAATAGGCTCATGGTTTTGTGTCCAAGATATTTACCACCTCCAAGCTCTGTGATATGGCCATGTACTGGATAGCTGAAGGGAATGGCGAGCATCTCAGAAAACTCAGATATCAGTGTGACCAGTAAAGTCTCAGTGGAGGAACCCTGCTATGGGCCTTTTGCTTACCTATTGTTCTTTTGCCCTGAGTGTCAGGAAGGGCTTTGCCTCACGCCACCCCTTTCTGAAGCCTGAAGAAACCAGTTTTCAAATGGAAATGAGTGGGCATCACCTGTGGCTCTTTGCTTAACTGCTTTGGAAAGGGATGTGTCTGAATCAGTCTCTTGGCCCTGTGTGAGGCTGTGGCTTAGATTACCAACACCTGATGGATGTAAAGAAAGATCCCATGTGTGCATACAAAATCAAAATGGCAAAAATTCGCAGTCATTGTAGATAAAGTCTCTCGCCTTTCTCTGTAAAGTTTCTGACCTCCATCAAGGGGAATAGGGATCCTTTGGGTCAAATGAATTCTTCAAAACCATGCTGAGGCAAATCCATAAGTGCTTCGGTTTTTTCTTGACTCCATTTCACATAAAGAATTTAAACGCCAAAGTCAGAAGGCCTCAAATTGGAGAAGTGGAAAAGTATTAATGGCAGACTTATTTGATCACTCCTGGTTCACAAGAAGGGTGTCCAGGCCACCGTGACTTTAGTCACACACACACACACACACACACACACACACACACACACACACACACATATATATATATATATATATATATATATATATATATATATATATATACACTCTCCAGATTTTTCAAAATATGAAATATGTGTCTTATTTTACACTCACGAAATTCATTCATATTCATATACGTAAATTTATAATCAACTTTCCAAAGATTATTCTTAGAAATATTCATTAACCATAAAAACATATTTCTTTCCTATACTGAAAAGTAACTTGAGTGAATGGTGCACACAAATCCTAATATTTCTACAGTACCTGACCCAGTTTAACATCAATGCAAGTAGATTCCAATCGGACATGATGTGTATTTTGACGTTCATTTTTATTCAACACTGGTAGATTACTATTTCTTCAATTTATGCACATCATAGGATATATATTTCATCCACAAGTTAGAAAATTAATAGGCATTTGTTTCACTATCAATCATTTCCTGCTTCAGAGCACATGCATTCCTCCATGTTTCTCGACTGGTCTTTTCATGAGAAAAGGGATGGACAAGGCAAGGTAAGGCCACTAAGATAGCACCGAAGACACGGAAACAGTCCTATTTGGTTGCAACCGGATTTAGAGGGCATTGCTTCTGTTGTAATCATTTAATCCCCTGCACCCCAAGTTTAAATTGTTTCAGAATTTTGTACCCAACATGGATGGGAGAGGCTCAGAAGTTCACAATCTGCAGAAGTTTATAAAAAGCAGTTTATGTTTCTGTTTTTTTTTTTTTTTTTTTCTCTGTTCTGGGCAAGTTAACATTTTAAGGATACCGGGAATGGGGCAGAGCTATTTTCTTCTCTTTTTTTTCTCTCAGCCAGATGTTACCATGGAGCCCAGTTGGTAACTTCTTTATCTTAGAAATGTAGCCATCTTTGTGAAGCCCCAGCTCAAGGCCAGAGGCCTTGTTTACATATTGCCAGCATTATGACTGACTCTTTCCAAACACATTATTTTCGATTTCCATAATCACTTTTGTAGCAAAACTAACATATCTTCATGATAAACCGTAACCCTAATATTAATATTAGATGTATCATTGGTTGGAATGAATGATTGTATATCAATATAAGATTTCTTATATATTTTCAGATATCTATTCAATCCGTTATTTAATGTGGAACCAGTTATATTATTTATTCACTTATGGTCTATTCATGCATTATCTCTATATTCAATGACACAGTGTACACCTCTTTGTACCCCCAATACCCATTTATATGTCTTCAAAATATTGCTCCCAGAAATGGTGGAAGAAACACTCATGTCACCACATCTACATATACATTTTATCACAGTAGTATTCTGGAGACAAATGTAAAGGTCACACTTTTGATTGTACCAAAGCCTAAATGGAAAGTGAGCATGGATTACAAAAAACATCCATGTCAAAGTTGCCTAATGCTCTCAAATGTCAATCCTATTGGTGACTACATATTTGTTTCTTCTTAAGATTATATATTCTAACTCAATTCTGTTGAAAATGTCTAATCGTATCACGCACTTTATACTTTGCCTGATTTCGTAATGTCTTTATTGATATCTGCTTTCCTACATATTTTTCCCACTTCATTATTGTGACTGTTCACATGTGCTGACATTTACATTCACTCTCTAACCGAATCCTTATTGCTAAAGATATTGTTTTCCAAATCCTATACTCACTCTTCTTCCTAAACCGACCGACTATCTTCTTAATCTTACCGACTATCCGTTTATGACTGGATTTTCTCTTCTACATTCAAACATCCAAGTAATGTTCCTGCAAGCGTCGGTGGAAGAGATCACCAAGATAGTGTCTCATGCAACAGCAAGGGGTTAATTGGGGGTCCAGCAAGCTGGGGCTCAGAGCTCACATGAATAGAGCAGAGAGCCCTGAGAACAGCTTAAGCAGAGCTTATATACTTTCCTTGGAGAGGGCAGGGATGGAAATTTATTGATGGGTCAGAGCGAGTGGGTGGTTAGTGTGAAACTGGGTGAGGGAATACATTCTGCAATTTGGCAGTTGGGGACAGCACAATCTGGGAACAAGATTACAAACAGTTCTCAAGATTTCAACAGTGTTTTGTTAAGCATACAGAATAACAGGAAGTTACAAGTACCTTTTTTATTAACCTTTCATTCCCCACTTCTTCTTCTTGCTACTTTTAATCATAAAAGTGATTATTGGGACGTGTCACATTCTATGTCTGCTAGTGGGGTATTACCATAAGTTTAACTTATCCAATTTGAGCTTGGAGAAAAGAAATTACATGGTTAAGCAAACAGGGTTTTATAGTTAGCAATAATATGAGGATTATTATTGAACAGGCCAGGGTTGATAAAAGCGTAGATAAGCAGGGGGACTGTGTGAACCAAGACTCAAACCACCCTTTTTGGGCCTCTCTCTCTCGTTGACGCTTTTCAAGGCATCCTTTTATTTTACTCAAAGGTTTTTTTTACAACCTCAGTATGGTCGGCATCAAAACAACATTCTTACATCAATGCAGCACAAAGGCCCCCTTCTCTCATGAAGAGGAGGTCCAACTCTCAACTGGAGTGTAAAACAACTTCAGAGAGACATGTTAAAGATTCCTGCAAAGCTGTGATGGAGGTTTCTATTATCTTTAAGTTTTGGTCTCTTGCTGCTTCTATTTGGGTCATTTGTTGTGTAC
Organism: Callospermophilus lateralis; assembly: GCF_048772815.1. Classification (NCBI taxonomy): domain Eukaryota; kingdom Metazoa; phylum Chordata; class Mammalia; order Rodentia; family Sciuridae; genus Callospermophilus; species Callospermophilus lateralis. Next base: position 659,306 of record NW_027515031.1, on the reverse strand, counting down.
CATGGAGCAGGGCAGTGGTTCCTGTGACTACCACTGCCGCAACTCCAATTCCTAATATGATGGCTAAAGTGAGGGATATATGTTCCCAGTGGAACCGGGTTGTATGCCCCCGTGTTTGAACTTCAAATGAACCTGGGTCATTATAGAGCAATCTGGGACACATCTTCACCATTACACAATTAATCACATCTGTTGACCATTTCATGAAAACATGAACAATGTTTAAGTATATAGAATTATACTGTTGTAGGGACGGACAAGGCACGGCACTTAAGATAGCACCAAAGACAGGGAAACAGTCCTATTTGGTTGCAATCGGATTCAGAGGGCATTGCTTCTGTTGTAATCAATTAACATCCTGAACCCCAAGTTTAGGTAGTTTCAGAATTTTGTACCCAACATGAAAGAGAAGGGACTCAGAAGTTCACAGTCTGCAGAAATTCACAAAAAGAAGATTTTTTTTCTGTTTTTTCCTTTATTGTGGGCAAGTTAACTTTTCAAGGACACCTGGGAGGCAGAGAGCTTTTTTTTCCTTTTCTTTTATGCCCCTGCCAACTGTTACCATGGAGCCCAGTTTGTAAATTTTTATCTTAGAAATGTAGCCATCTCTGTGAAGCCCCAGCTCAAGGCCAGAGGCCTTGTTAACATATTCTGTGAAAAACTATTAAGGGGGTGTCTACCTTAGGAGTGCTGATTTTTCCAGCCAGTAGCCAAGTAGAACAGGGCAACAGAAAAAGAGGAAGTTAATCTACACTGAACTCATTTATAGAGACTCTTTTGCTGAAAGTCCTAAAGTCAGCCATGGTGAAGACTTCTGGAGAAGTTCAGTGAAGATTTTTCTGTGGGCCTGGTACAGAGGGGGAAGACGGGGAAGGCGGGGGGTGAGAGCAGCTCCGTGGATCTGAGAATAAGGAAGGAGAGATGTAAAGGAATAATGGGAAAGGGGTTTGGGATTTTCCTAGCAACATAAATTGAGCAGTAGAATCGGTAGAGCAGAAAGGAAGACGGGAGTGAGTATCCCAAAAAGAATGTGAGGGACTTTAAATTCTTAGTAACCTGTTTTCAGTGATGACAAAGCAACTTTAAAGGCCATTTTCATTACATCTTCAATAGGGGTCTGAGGGCTCTCCTAAGCTCGTTTGAGCTTTGGGTTAAGTGGAAAGAGGACATGGTGGGACCCGGTGTGGGCACTGACAGGAAAAGAGAGAAGTGAGTGGATGGATGCGTACCTCAGTACCTGCTACCTCAGCAAGGGGGCAATGCTCTGAGAACCGGCGGAGGTTTCGGTTTTTGATCTAGTAATTGGAGAAGAGAAATCAGGTTTGCTGAGGTGGGACTGACAGCAGAGAGTCTGGAGCAGGAGGCTGAGTTTGAGGAACTATTGGAGAAGCATAGTTCAGGATGTGAGCGAAAGAGGAAAAAGGCCTTCACATAGGGGAATTTTCTTTCACCCTTTTGAGCACTTGCAGAAGTTAAAAAGGTCACACAGAATTTGAGGACCTAGAGACTCCTCTGTTGGCCATCAGTTTGGGTTTTCTAAGTGGTAACGTGGCCAATGCTGTGTACTGAATTTGATGAGGATTTTGGGTTCCACCAGGCAGCCCCTGTATGCTCAAATCCCCATGACTTACAGAAGAAGTCGGCTTTTCCCCCACACAGCCGTGGCGGTTTGTGGCTTTGATAGTCTGCCGGACAAACATACTAATATAGGCTAGCCAACCTGCATCTGGCTTGCCTGTCCCTACAACCATAATGTTTGTTTCCATTATCTATGGTACGGAAAGGATTTAATGGAATTTTAGTGAGATCCTCTTCATCAGGGATATCCTAATAGGAAAGACCTATAGCCAGCTGACAAATGTCTGGGTGGAGAGATGGCCACCAGGTCCCTAAGGGGGCTGTATGCAAGATAGACCATACTTCTTGTCTAGTAGTATTTGTGATCAGCCATCGCTGCTGAAGGGACTGATGAGCGTTAGGACTACGGGTGGCCAAGGAGAGAGTCGATAGCCTTACCCACGTGGCGAATATGCAATTTGAAAGGGTTAACAGTCTTTTCCAGTTTTCAGCCAGAGTCTGGACATGACACAGGCTTGAGATGAGAGGCATGGATCCAGGAAGTGATTCCCTCTACTTTTACTGCTGTAGGTGTTATAAGTAGCACCTGGAATGGTCCTTTCCAGCGGGGTTCCAGGGATGACACCTGATGTCATCTTATGTAGAGGAAGTCTCTTTCTTGATATCAATGTGGATTCCCCTTGTCCCCAGGTTGGAAGGCAGTGGCCAGCTGTTTCCACAGGTATAGCTGAGTTCTTACAAGAGATTTAAGTATGTCAAGCAAGGGTGTGTGGAAGGGATCCTTAGGTCTTAGAGTCGGGGTTAGGTCTCTTAGTGTAGGAAGGGCCCCATAGAGAATTTCATAGGGGGTGAGGTTACACAAAGAAAGAAAGGGAGTATTTCTTGCATGAAACAGTGCATAAGGCAGGAGCATAGTCTAATCTTTTATGCCGGTCTCTAAGCTTAATTTTGTTAAGGTCTCTTTAATGGTTCTATTTATTTTTTTTACGTGTCCTGAGCTCTGGGGTCTATAAGCACAATGTAACTTCCAATTAATCCCCAGGGTCCTGGCTAACCCCTGATTTCCCTGGCCCATGAAGGCTGTTCAATTATCAGACCATATTAAATTAGGCAGGACGTGTCTTTGATAAATATTTTTCAGGATCTTCTTGACCACAATTTGTGCCGGTTTTCTTTTCTTTTTTTTTTTTTTGGTGGGAAAGGCTTCAATCCATCCTGAAAATGTATCTACAAAGACTAGGAGATATTTAAGTCCATACCTTGCTGGCTTAATTTCAGTAACGTCCAATTCCCATAATTGTCCTGGTCTGGTTCCTCATAGGTGCTTTCCTGCAGGAAGCTTGGAAGGGTAAGCATTAACCAATTGACAGAACTGACAGGCTTTTGTTACCCATTCAATTATTTCCTTTCACTGTGAGTGAATTAGTCTAAAACTCCGTTCTTGATCCTACAGTAATGCCGGCAGTTTTTTTGAACCAAGTTGATTGAGTTGATGTACATTTTTAATGTAGTGTAGGGCTTTCTGAAATTGCAGGCTGGGCTCAGTGAAGTTGAGGAGTTCAGTGTCAGTGTTCTTAGATGTTATCAAAAGCTTGCTGGTGCTCAAGGGTCCATTGGAATTGGGCATTCTCATTTAACAACGGGTATAAAGGAGCAGCTAAGAACACAAACCCAGGTCCATAACCTGCTAAAGCCAGCAGTCCCAAGAAACTCTCTATGTTGTCTCCTGTTAAATGGGGGTGGTATCTGCACAACGGTTTGTTTTCTGGGCTCAGTGAGCCATCATTTACCGCGCCTAAGGAAATACCCCAGGAAGATTACTTCTTGCTTGCAAATTTGGGCCTTTTTGTCCAAAGCTCTCTACCCAAGTTGAGCAAGCTCAGATAATAGTGCTTGGGTCTCAGACTCACAGTTTTCTTTGGTGTTGGCTGCCAGTAGCTGGACATACACATATTGAAGCAGAATGACTTCGGGGTGCGTAGTTCTGAAGTTGTAGAGATGTCTGTGAAGGGCTTCATCAAAGAGAGTGGGGGAGTTTTTGAACCCCTGTGGAAGTCTAGTCCAAGTTAGTTGACAAGACGTTCCGGTTTCTGGGTCTACCTACTCGAAAGCAAACAGCAACTGACTATCTTTATGCAGAGGCAAGCAAAAGAAAGCATCTTTTAAGTACAGAACAGTATAGCATTTTCACTCGGCCACAGCAAAGAGGTTATTGGGGGTCCAGCATGCTGGGGCTCAGAGCTCACTTGAATAGAGCAGAGAGCCCTGAGAACAGCTTTAACAGAGCTTATATACTTTTCTTGGAGAGGGCAGAAAGGGAAATTTATTGATGGGTCAGGGCGAGTGTGCGGTTTGCGTGCACCCGGGTGAAGGAGTATATTCTGCAGTTTGGCAGTTGGGGACAGCACATCCTGGGAACAAAATTAGCAAACAGTTCTCAAGATTTCAACAGTGGTTTGTTAAGCATACAGAAAAACAGGAAGTGACAAGTGCCTATTAACCTTTCACCAAAGCAAAATGGAAAGTGAGCATTGATTACTAAAAGCAACCATGTCCAGGTTGCCTAATGCTCTCAAATGTCAATCCTATTGGAGGCAACATATTTCTTTCTTCCTAAGATTATATATTCAACCTCAACCATGTTGAAAATGTCTAACCCTATTACATTATACATTGCCTGATTTCCTAATGTCTCTATTGATATCTGCTTTCCTACATATTTTCCCCAGTTCATCATTGTGACTGACTCTTCATATCTGCTCATATTTACGTTCACTCTCTACCCAAAACCCTATTGCTAATGAAACTTTCGTTCAAATCCTATATTCACTCTTTTTTCTAAACCTACTGACTACCTTCCTAATCCTGCCGACTATTCCTTTTTGACTGGATGTTCTGTAGGACATTTAATCATCCAAGGTACAAGGTCCTTTGAAATTGCACATCGATTTATCTGAGATATCTGTTCAGAACATAATTCAAAGCAAAGTATCTCACTAAAGGGCCCATTGCCCTTCAGGGCTTCAAATCGTACCTAGATTTCAGGTTTCATACTTATATTTCACCTATATACTCTTGTGAATATCGCAGGTTCCCAATACCATTATTCATCCTGCAGAATGTTTCCTAACCCAAATAGAATATGTTATTAACCCTAACCATACACTGTTCCCTCAATCTAACTTCACAAAAGAGCAGGGACAGAGTTGGTCTTACAATACAGGAATGTAGGGGATCTTTCACCTGCTGAGAACCTCAAGGTTTGATGAGAAATGATCCCTAGAGAAGATGTAGCAGCTATGAAGGACCTGAGAGAGCAAAAGTCATCTTCCATGGCAAACCACCTGTTCAGGATGAAGTGATGTGTCTGAATCAGCCTCTCTCCTACTGATATAAAGAAGATGGACCAAACCAACCCTGTGTGGAGAGCTTCTCCTTGGTGTCTACGGTTGATATACCATTCTAACTTCTGAAAGTGTCACAGGAAGTATGGGCAGCCTCCATCTCAAGGGACCCTTGGAAACAAGTGTTAGGACAAAGTGGTTGCCAAGGCAGTGACCTCATTCCCTTCTTGTTGGAATTGACCTACCTCACTTCTTTGGTGATGTAACTCTCTGAACTTGGGATCCAGGAAGCCAGGCACACAGAGCCAGTCCCAGTCCCATTCCCAGTGGACTTACTTGTTTGGATTTACCAAGGAGAGAGTCTGTCTCTCTTAGTACCTAATGGTTTGAAGATGACAAAATGCAAGTAGAGCTCTGAAGATGGGCCTTCAATGAGAAAGCAGGTAGTGGTCAGCACAGGCTCCATACAACTTCACAGAGATGGACAAGAAGACCAGACCTGAGACAGGACAGGCCATTTTGGGGGAACATAGTATGGCCCACCAGTCAGAGGACACTCTGGATAGTCACAGACTTACTTGGGGGAAGGAGGTGACTTTTTGAGTGTGGGTGTGAGTTTGGGGTTTTGTCTCATGTTCTGAGAATAGGTAGGAAAGGTGGTTTGTTTGGTTTAGAGTGGACTGTTTCTAGAAAGTCCTTTGACAAGGCGAGTGTGTCTGTGTCTGTGTGTCCCACTGTGTCCTTGGTTGTACATATTAGAAAACAGAATAGATCAATGGATGTATCCTGTCTAGTAGAAAGCTTCCCAGAATTCATCCTGCCCATTTTAGGAAAGGACTGTTGGTTGCTTTTCGATGGGCAACACCTACTATCTTCCTAAGTTCCTGTTTTCTTCCTGAATTCTGGCCACTCTCCAGAATAGGCTCATGTTTTTTGTCCAAGATATGTACCACATCCAAGCTCTGTGACATGGCCATGTACTGGATAGCTGAAGGGAATTGCAAGCATCTCACAAAACTCAGATATCATTGTGACTAGTAAAGTCTCAGTGGAGAAACCCTGCATTGGGATTTGCTGACTTATTGTTCTGTTACCCTGAAGTCAGGAAGGTCTTTGCCTCAGGCCACCCCTTTGTGAATTTTGAAGAAAAAAGTTTTCAAATGGAAGTGAATGGGCATCACCTGTGGCTCTTTGCTTAATTGCTTTGGAAAAGTATGTGTCTGAATCAGCCTTGTGGCTCTGTGTGAGGCTGTGGCTTAGATTATCAGCTCCTGATGGATCTAAAGAAAGATGCAATGTGTGCATCCAAAACCAAAATGGCAAAAAGATCAGTCATTGTGGATGAAGTCTCTCGCCTTTCTCTGTAAGTTTCCTGACTTCCACCAAGTGAGAATAGGGATCATTTGGGTCAAATAAGTTCTTTCAAGCGCTGCAAAGTTGCTTTGGTTTCCTAATTACTCCCAATCACATAAGGAATCTAAACCTGACAGTCAGTAGGCCTCAAATTGGAGAAGCAGAGCAGTATTAAAGGAAGAACTATGTGATCAATCCTAGTTCACAGGAAGGGTGTTCAGGCCACCCTGAGGTTAGGCAAATGAGGGGCAAGGGAGCTTATTTTGGACACTCTCTTGGGCTGCGCCATTCATGAAAACCTCTAGCCAAGGGGTATAATGAGTGTATATATGTAAGAAGTTGAGTGCCATGTGAGAATGATTTGGTTTTAATTGTGGTCATTTGTGTGGCAGTTGGAAGAGATGACTGGGTCCACCTGGTTTTGAACACTGGTGTGATTCTCCTCAGAGACTGAGTTCTGAAACTGACCTCAGAGAAGTAATTGCTTTGGAAAAAGATGTGTCTTAATCAGGCTCTTGGCCCTGTGTGAGGCTGTGGCTTAGATTATCAGCAACAGACGGATCAAAAAAATGATCCCATGTGTGCATCCAAAACCAATATAGCCAAAAGAGCAGTCATTGTGAATGAAGTCTCTCACCTTCCACTGTAAGGTTCTGAAAGAATAAAAGAAATTGAAATTGAAATGTAATGAACCAGGTTTTGTAAAGTTTCCAAGCTGCACTCAGAACCTGAAATTCCTGTGGCAGTTAAGACAATTCCTGGAACTGCCCATTAGATGTGTGTTGAAATCTTCCCTGACCACCTAGTTACTTAACAACCCCTTCCCAGAAGCCGTGCATCTCACCACGTATACATCTCAGGGCTTCAACCAATCAGTTTAAATGTATACCCCTTCTGAGGGCTGACCAATCACCCCCTGCCCCAACTTTTCCCGCCAATGAATGTGCTAATCATGTTTTAGAGTTATTATTTCATTTTCCCGTGGTACATGATGATTTCCTAAAGGAGGCTATGATGTATGTAAAGTCCCTGAGCTCTCTAAAGAATGTATATAAACTCTGCTCAAGTTGTTCTCGGGGCTCTTTGTTCTTTGCTCCTCTGAAGGGAGCTCTGAGGCCTAGCATTCTGGACCCCCAATAAACCCTTTGCTGATGCATGAGAAATCCTCTTTGTTGTCTTTTCCTTTGATGTTCGCAGCACCTTTTCATCTGGAGGCCCCAGGTGAGATATCCAGGAGCGGTGAATGGAAGACCTCAATTGAGTCCTCTCCGGGTAAGTAAGGTGCCTCTTTCTGGTTTCGGGTTTCAGGCTAGGGCGTGGCAAAGTGGCTGTTGGTGAAGAGCATTAGCTCTCTCCTATGGTGTGACAGACGTGTCACAGAGCCAAGATCACGTCCCTGAGGGACACTCCGGAGGACTAGGGAATTCAAGGAATAGTAGTTTCCTCAACTCGGTTATGTTTTGCTTCAGGATTTGATTTGCCAGCCCATCAGGTTTTGCCGGTAACTCAGTTTTGGTCATTGTTCTGAACTCATGTTGAGTTTACTGTCTGTTTTTATTGTCTAACCCATCAATATTTTCCAGTTACTCAGTTCAAATCTTTGTCTTGGACTCATGTTAAACGTTTACTGTTTGTCTTTGTGTTGTGTTTGTGTCTTCACTGTCCCTGTTTGAGTAACTCCCATTATGGGACAAAGCACTTCCTCTTCTCTGTCCCTGACCCTTGATCATTGGACTGATGTCCGCTCAAGGGCCCAGAATCTTTCTTTTTCAGTAAAACACCGTACCTGGCAGACTCTCTGTGCTTCAGAATGGCCCATCCTCGAATTCAGATGGCCCCAGAAGAATCCTTCCACTTTCCTCTAATCCGAAAATTCAGAGATATTGTCATTCAGCCGGGGCCACGTGGCCACCCAGATCAACAGCCATATACTCCTTCCCCCACATTCCTATCATTCAAACTTTCCGCTCCTCTCCCTCTTCCTTCCATTCTCCCTGAGTCACAAGACTGGACACTCCACCCCCTCCTTATTGTCTACTCTCCCTCCCCAACCCCCAACACAGTTCCTGATGATCCTCCCACCGCTGACTCAGCCTCTCCACTGCTAGAGGCAATTGGGCCAGACCCAAGCCCTCCAGGGGACTTCCCCACAGCAGCAGCAACCCCTCCTCCCCTGGAGGAAGATGAGCAACCTAAAAGAACCCACCGGCGATGGATAATAGAAAACTCAGAAGCCCCTGTGATGCTCTCTCTCCATCCCTATGGGCCCATGAACCGACCCAACTGGGACCCCAACACCTTTGAAGCTAGGAAGCATCTGTCCACTTATCGCCGGGCTCTAATAGCGGGTCTCAGAGTGGCCGCCAGAGAGCCGACCAATTTAGCCAAGGTAAGAGAGATTATCCAAGGGCCTAATGAGTCTCCCTCTATGTTTCTGGAGAGAATTATGGAAGCATATAGAAAATATACTCCTTTTGATCCTCAGGCAGATGACCAAAAGGCATTTGTTACAATGGCCTTTATTGAGCAGGCTGCCCAAGATATTAAGAGAAAGTTACAATGTCTAGATGGGTTACAAAATACGACCTTAAGAGATTTAGACAGAGAAGCTGAGAAAGTATATTATAAGATATATATTATAAGTATATATTATAAGTATATAAGTATATTATAAGAGAGAAACTGAGGAGGACACGGGACAGAGGAGAGAGATGGAATGGGAACAAAAAAAGGATGAAAGGAGCAAAAGGCAGACAAAAGCATTGGCTAAGATTTTCTTCACAGCAGCAAGTACGCCAGAAATTAAAAAGCAGGGAGTCAGAAAGGGATTCTTGGGCCCACGCCAAAGGCTGTCCCTGGCCTCAGATCAATGTGCCTACTGTAGAGAAAAAGGACACTGAGTCAAAGAGTGCCCCAAAAAGAAGAAGCCACGGCAGACCGCCATGCTGACTCTATAAGAGGACTAGGAATGTCAGGACTCGGATCCCCTCCCCGAGCTCAGGGTAACATTTGAAGTGGAGGGGACTCCAGTGAACTTTGAAGTGGATACAGGAGCAGTATACTCAGCCTTTAAGGCTTCACTGGGCCCCATATCAAATAAATGGTCCCTAGTTCAAGGGGCTAATGGCACTACTTATCAGGCTTGGACAACTAAGAGGATTATGGAAGTAGGAAAATGAAAAGTCCACCACTCTTTCCTAGTAATCCAAGAATGCCCAGCCCCATTGATGCACAGGGATCTGTTTACCAAACTCGGGGCTAGAGTAACCTTTAACCCTGATGGTCCCCAAGTGGATGTTCTAAAACCTTCAGTAAAAACTCCCATAGTCACAAAATTGACTATGTGCGTAGAAGATGAACATCAACACTTCGTGCCCCCTAGGACTGATCAAAGAGGCAAACTACAACAGAAATGGATAAAAGATTATCCTAATGCCTGGGCAGAAACTGCTGGGTTAGGTCTAGCCATAAAACAACCTCGAATAGTAGTAGAATTAAAAGCCTCTGCCTCTCCAATCAGTGTTAAACAATATCCTCTAAGCAAAGAAGCTAAAGATGGGATAAGTCACCATATTCAGAAATAATTGGCCCTTGGGGTCCTAAGGCCCTGTCAATCAGCCTGGAATACCCCCCTGCTACCAGTAAGAAAGCCAGTAACTAGGGACTACAGTCCTGTTCAAGACCTAAGAGAGATCAACAACAGAGTGCAGGACATTCACCCCACAGTACCCAATCCATATAATTTGCTTAGCACTCTGAATCTGGACCGGGAATGCTACACTGTGCTGGACTTAAAATATGCTTACTTCTACTTGCCCCTACATAAGGACAGTCATTTGCTGTTTGCTTTCGAGTGGATAGACCCAGAAACTGGAACATCTGGCTAAGTAACCTGGACTAGACTCCCACAGGGGTTCAAAACCCCCCCACTCTCTTTGATGAAGCCCTCCACAGGGACATAAACGACTTCAGAACTGCACACCCCGAAGTCACACTACTCCAATATGTGGATGATCTGCTACTGGCAGCGGACACCAAGGAAAACTATGAGTCTGGGAAACAAGCACTATTATCCGAGCTTGCTCGGCTTGGATATAGGGCTTCTGCCAAAAGGCCCAAATTTGTCAGCAAGAAGTAATCTTCCTGGGTTATTCTCTTAGGGGTGGCAAATGATGGCTAACTGAGAACAGAAAACAAACCATTGTGCAGATACCACCCCCATCTAATAAGAGACAACTCAGAGAGTTTCTTGGGACTGCTGGCTTTTGCAGGTGATGGATTCCTGGGTTCGCCTCTCTGGCTGCCCCTTTATACCCGCTGATAAAGTGGAATGCCCAATTCCAATGGACCCCTGAGCACTAACAAGCTTTTGATAATGTCAAAAAAAGGTGCTGCTATCTGCTCAGGCCTTAGCACTCCCAGATATAGATAAACCTTTCACTCTCTACATCGAGAAAAAGAAAGGAATAGCATGGGGAGTGTTCACTTAGACTTTGGGACTTTGGAAAAGGCCGGTAGCATTCTTATCAAAAAAACTGGACCCAGTGGCTACTGGGTGGCCCCATTGCTTAAGAGCTATAGCAGCGGCAGCGCTTCTAATAAAAGATGCTCATTAATGAACGTTGGGACAGAAGCTATCCATTATAGCCCCCCATGCCCTGGAGAGCATCATCTGTCAACCTCCAGATAGATGGCTATCAAACTCCAGAATAAACTACTACCAGAGCCTCTGGATTAGCAAAGACAGAATAACTCCTGGACCTTCTGCTCCACTCAACCTGGCTGCCAGAAGAATCATCAGGACCTGTCGCTCATGAGTGTCAACACATACTGGCAGAGGAAACCAGTATAGGACGAGACTTGAAGGATCCAGCCACTGCCTCACCCTGAAGTCGTATGGTTTACGAAAGAGAGCAGCTTCCTCCAAGATGGTATGTGGTGGGCTGGAGCAGCAGTAGTTAGCAAAACTAATGTCATCTGATCCTCTGGTCTCCCAGAAGAGACATCAGTCCAAATGGCAGAACTGATTGCCCTTACGAAAGCATTGGAACTAGCAACAGGCAAAAGGGCCACCATATACACTGATAGCCACTATGCATTTGGCAATGCTAATGTGCACAGGGCTATTTACCAGCAAAGGGGGCTATTAACCTCCACTGGGAAAAAAATAAAGAACAAAGTTGAGATTCTCCACCTTCTCTCATCAGTGAAGGGCACTAAGGAACTAGCTATAGTGCACTGTCCAGGGCACCAGAAGGGAAACGACCTCGTTGCAGTTAAAAACAGAAGGGCAGATGAGGAAGCTTAATTGGCAGCCCTAAACGGAGTGACTCTGTTAACTTTTTCCACACCAGGGGGATCAACATTCAGGAGACTTGGCCACACTGGAACATTCAGGCAACTTATCATCTGAGGAGACAGATACAGAACTCTGGGACCCTACAGAGCCAAGTTTACAATTTCAAAAAGCCCACCTTTATGTCAAAGACGTACACTAGCTCACCCACTTAAGCTCAAAGAAGTTATAGGCACACTTAAAGGACCGAAGAAAGGATTTATTATTGACTGACTTACAGAGGAAAGAAATAGCTTAGCAGGTGACTAGAGCTTGTCAAGTCTGCCAATTAGTTAATGCTTACCCATCCAAGCTTCCTGCAGGGAAGCACTTACGAGGAACCAGACCAGGACAATTTTGGGAAGTGGACTTTTCCTGAAATTAAGCCAGGAATGTATGGACTTAAATATCCCCTAGTCTTTGTAGATACTCTTTCAGGATTGGTTGAAGACTCCCCATGAAGAAAGAAACGGCTCAGACGGTGCTCAAAAAGATTCTAGAAGACATTTTTCCAAGGTTCGGCCTGCCTAAGGTAATAGGGTCCAATAATGGACCGGCATTTGTTGCCCAGGTAAGTCAGGGATTCACCAGGACCCTGAAGATTAATTGGAAGTTACATTGTGCTTATAGATGCCAGAGCTCAGGACAGGTAGAAAAAATGATTAGAACCATCAAAGAGAATTTAAAGAAATTAAGCTTGGAGACCTGCATAAAAAAATTGGACTATGCTCCTACCTTAAGCACTGTTTCATGCAAAAAGTACACCCTCTGCCTCTTTGTGTAAACTCACCACTTATGAAATTCTCTATGGTGCCCCTCCTTTAGTAAGGGACCTAACCCCAACTCTGAGACTTAATTATTCCTTTCACACCCCCTTGCTTGACAGACTTAAAGCCCTTGAACAAACACAGCACCCAGCGATACCTGTGGAAACAGTTGGCCAGTGCTTATCAGCCTGGAGACGAGGGAACCCCACATCGATATCAAGTGGGAGTCTTCGTCTACGTGAGACGGCATCAGGTATCATCCCTGGAACGCCGCTGGAAAGGACCATACCAGGTGCTGCTTATAACACTTACAGTGGTGAAAGTGGATGGAATCACTTCCTGGATCCATGCCACCCATCTCAAGCCTGCTCCCTGTCCAGCCTCCGGCTGGAAACTGGAACAGACTGGTAACCCTCTCAAGTTGCGTGTCGGTTGTGTGGGTAAGGCTATGGATTCTTCCCCTGACCACCAGCAGTCCTAATCCCCATCAGCCTGTTCAGCAACAATGGCAGCTATAAATCCTACTGGGCAAGTAGTGTGGTCTATTTCACATACAGCCCTCTTATGGACTTGGTGGCAATCTCTCTACCTGGACATTTGTCAGCTTGCCATAGGCCTCTCTGACTGGGATCTCCCTGACATAGAGGACTTCACACAGATCCCACTCAAACCCAAACCAGGGCAACATAGACCACCTTACCCCATGAATTATGGATATCATCTTCCCCAGCTCAGGTGTAAACTAGCCAGTCTTGATTTTTATGTGTGCCCAGCTGATTTCTGAAGTCGCAAACAGGCCCAAACCCGTGGAGGACCCAGTGAATTTTATTTAAGATCTTGGGGTTGTGAAGAAACGGGAGCTACATGGTTGAACCCAAACTCCGCAGACAGTATCATTCAGGTAGGAAAAAATGACACCTGGATTGATCCCAAGAAATGTGCCGCTAGCCAAGTTGTGTCAAAAACTCGCTGTGGAAAGAATAGTATATGTTACCCCCTCAATATAACTTTCACTTCCAAAGGAATGGGCTACCTCAAAACAACATGGTCTATGGGAAATACATGGGAAATCCGATTCTATATTTATGGCCCTCGTTATGACTTTGGTTACTGGTTCACCATCCTGCTTAAAAAGGAAGAAAATCCCACAGCAATAGGGCCCGATCCCCTCAAGCCAGGAATTAAGCCTCCAAAACCTCCCATGCCTAGATCTACCAGAACCCCTCAACCATCTCATACTTCCCAGTTTCCATCTTTGCCTACTTCCCCAGTCCAGAGTACAGCTGACTCCTGCCCCTGGGAACTAATTAAAGGAACCTTAATTGTACTGAACTCCACACAGTCAGAACTCCTTGCATTTCAACCCATGTATTTGACAGCTTTGTAAATTATTGTTTAATGGTGCAGATACTCCCCAGGGTGGTTTATTATGATGCAGAATCATTTTAAGGTCTACTAGGGGGACAAACAACCTGATTTTGCTGGCATCCAGTGTCCCTTACTCTAGCCATCCTATTGAGGATAGGAGCTGCTGCAGGAGTGGGTACAGAAACAGCTGCTATGATCCATGGGTCACAACAAATAGCCTGATTAGAAACAGCAATAGATGAAGACTGGAAGACATTAGAGACCTCCATCACAGTGCTGTAGGAATCCTTAAACTCTCTCTCTGAAGTTGTTTTACAGGACAGGCGAGGATTAGACCTCCTCTTCATGAGGGAGTGGGGCCTCTGTGCTGCACTGAGAGAAGAATGCTTTTTTATGCTGACCATACTGGAGTTATAAAAGAATCCATGAGTAAATTGAGAAAATGCCTTGAAGAGCGCCAGAGAGAAAGGGAGATTCAACAAGGGTGGTTTGAGTCATGGTTTACCCAGTCCCCCTGGTTAACTACACTCCTATCAGGCTTAGCTTGACCCCTGATCATCCTTATGGTGTTGCTAACTTTGGGACCTTGTTTGCTTAACCGCATAGTTTCCTTTCTCCAGGCTCAAATTGGGCAGGAAAAACTCATGGTAATCAGACAGAAATACGCTCCACTGGCAGAAATAGAGTGTGAGACCCCGCAATAATTATGATTCATTACTTTTAAGATTAAATGTAGTAAGAAAAAGGAGTGGGAAATGAAAGAATAAAAGAAATTAAAATTGAAACATAAAGAACCAGGTTTTGTAAAGTTTCCAAGCTGCACTCAGAACCTGAAATTCCTGTGGCAGTTAAGACAATTCCCGGAACTGCCAATTAGATGTGTGTTGAAATCTTCCCTGACCACCTGGTTGCTAAACAACCCCTTCCCAGAAACCGTGCAGCTCATCACGTATACATCTCAGGGCTTCAACCAATCAGTTTAAATGTATACCCCTTCTCAGGGCTAACCAATCACCCCCTGTCCGACCTCTTCCTGCCAATGAATGTGCTAATCATGTTTTTGGGTTGTTATTTGATTTTCCCGTGGTATGTTGATTTGCTAAAGGAGGCTATGATGTATGCAAAGTCCCTGCCCTCTCTAAAGAATGTAAATAAACTCTGCTCAAGTTGTTTTTTGGGCTCTTTGTTCTTTGCTCCTCTGAAGTTAGCTCTGCATGCTGGACGCCCAATAAACCTTTTGCTGTGGCATGAGACAGTCTCTTGGTGGTCTTTTCCTCAGACTTTTGACCGACCTTTTTACCTATGAAGGACCTGAGAGAGCAAAAGTCAAATCCATGTCAACTTCCATGTCAAACATCCTGGTCAGAATGAAGGAATGTGTCTGAATCAGCCTCTCTCTTCTTAATGTAGATTAAATGGACTAAACCAGGCCTGTGTACAGAGCTGTTCCCGGATGCCTATGGTTGATATACCATTCTAACTTGTGAAAGTGTCACAGGAAGTAGGGGCAGCCTCCATCTCATGGGACCTTTGGAAGCAACTGTTAGAACAAAGTGGTTTTCCATAACAGTGACCTCATTCAGTTCCTGAAGGAAGTGACCTACCACACTTCCTTGGTGTTGGAACTTTCTGAACTTGGGATCCAGGAAGCCATGCACCCAGAGCAAGTCTTAGTTTCAGTCCCAGTGGTCTCAATTGTTTGAATTTACCAAAGACAGAGTCAGTGTTTCTTGGTAAATACTTATGTGATGATGGCCAAATTTCAAGAGAGCTCTGAAGAGTGGCTTTTTCTGAGAAAGCAGGTAGTGGCTCAACCATGGCTCCTGACAACTTCTAAAAGTTTGCAAAGAAGACCAGATCTGAGATTGGACAGGCCATTTCATGGGAACATATTATGGCTCACCAGTCAGAGGACACTCAGGATAGTCACAGCCATACTTGGGGGAAGGAGGTGCCGTTGTGGGTGTCGGTGTGAGTTTGTGGTTTTGTCTCATGTTCTGAGAATAGGTAGGAATGGCGGTTTGTAGGTTTGGACTGGAAAGTTTCTAGAAAGTCGTTTGACAACACGAGTGTTTCTATGTCTGTGTATCCCACTGTATACGTGGTTGTAGACATTTGAAATGCGAATGCATCAATGGTTGTGTCCTGTCTAGTATAAAGCTTCCCAGCATTCTTCCCACCCAATTTAAGAATGGAGTGCGGCTTGCCTAATGGATGGTGAACAGCTACTATCTTCCTAAGTTCTTCTTTTCTTCCTGAATACTGGCCACTCTCCAGAGTATCCTCATGGTTTTGTTTCCAAGATATGTACCACGTCCAAGCTCTGTTACATGACCATGTACTGGATAGCTGAAGGGAATGCGAGCATCTCAGAAAACTCAGATATCAGTGTGACCAGTAATGTCTCAGTGGAGAAACCCTGCTTTGGGCCATTTGCTTACTTATGTTTCTATTACCCTGAATGTCAGGAAGGTCTTTGCCTCAGGCCACCCTTTTGTGAAGCCTTAAGAAATCAGTTTTCAAATGGAAATGAATGGGCATCACCTGTGGCTCTTTGCTTAATTGCTTTCGAAGAGGATGTGTCTGAAACAGCCACTTGGCCTGGTGGGGTGGCAGTGGCTTAGATTCTCAGCACCTGATGGATCTAAAGAAAGTTTCCAAGTGTGCATCCAAAACCAAAATGGCCAAAAGAGCAGTCATTGTGGATGAAGTCTCTCACTTTCCTCTGTAAGCTTCCTGAGCTAAATCAAGTGAGAATAGGGGTCATTTGGGTCAAATCATTTCTTCAAATCCCTGCAGAGGCTAGCCGATAGGGGCTTGGGTTTTCTATGATACAAATTCACATAAAGAATCTATACCAGACAGTCATTAGGCCTCAAATTGGAGAAGCAGATCAGATATAGGGCAGGCCTATTTGATCACTCTTGGTTCACAGCAAGGGTGTCCAGGCCACCCTGACTTTAGGCAAATGAGGGGCAAGGGTGCTTATTTTGAAGTGTATTGGGCTGTGACCTTCATGGAAACCTCCAGCCAGAGTTTATGATGAGTGTCTATGTGGAAGAAGATGAGGAGCATGTGGGAGTGTTTTAGTTTTAATTGTGGTCATTTGTGTGGTGGTTGTAAGAGATGCCTGGGTCCACCTGGGCTTGAACTCTGGTGTGATTCCTCTTAGAGAATGCGTTATGGAGCTGACTTCAGAGAAGTATCGCCATGAATTGTGTTGGGATTTTAGGAGGCCACACATGAGAGTCGCCCTTGGACACCGAGATCTAATCCCAGAGTGGCTTTCCACAGAGCACTGGGAATCTCAGCCAGGATATCACATGATTTTTTTTCTGAAAGACTTGGAAGCCATAGTTGAGAGTCAAAACACACATGGACCTTACATTGTAGACCTCAATGGGGCTGGCTTCATGTGACCTCTTGGCCAGTCTTTGGGAACCCTTGCCTGTGAGAGTTCTCTAGATTATTCATTGAAATGTGCTTCCTCTAAATTTAATTGTTCCTTAATGAATTGAAACCCACAGTTTCTCCAACTTCATCTTTGAAAATGGCTAGATAAATACCATGAAATTTTTGAACTTCCCATGGCCACCTGCCACTGGAGAACCTTTGGATGTACAGTTGCTGATCCTGAGTGTACCAGACAGTGCCTTGATTGACTGGGTTTTATGAAAATGGTGTAGAACAGAGATGCCAGTATGTTGGGGCCTGCTGAGTAGTGGGCCAAAAGCTGTTGTGTGCAGCTGTGTGATAAAACATCTGTGGTAGGGACATGTGATTCTGCCATTGACTTCCAAATGACTTGTGGCTGACATGTTACAGACAGGAATCACTTATATGTCTGAAACCTCTCCATAAAAGGCATTTTGTTATATGGAGACGTTTCAGGGCAATGTTCAGAATCAGGTTGCTATGGTCAAAGGGTCAAGCTATGTGGGATAGAAGCCTGGTTGGTGCATTCTCCTGCAGACCCTGACCCACCACACGTGACAGGACTCCCTACATCACTGTGTACCAGTTGAAGTCATTGTATTTCATGAGGCAAACACCAAACTCCCAGTGCAGTAGAAAGAAACACCATGAAAAGTGGAGGATGACCAAATGGCTTCACAGTCCACATGCGGAGACACTTAGCTTTCAGTGGCCACAGTTTACCTACAGAGAGAAGTCAGCACTGCTTCCTCATGTTCTTTGGAAAAATTGAAACAATATCCTCCAGGTCTCATAGATGTAGACCCAGCTTTGATGGTCTCATTTGAATGGAAGCTAAAGCTTCTGACAACAACATATATGTCGAGTGCCCATCGTCAAAGGCAGTTTCTCAAGAAGTCTTTAGTCCGGCAGAGCTCCAGGTTTGTGTAGTGTTTACCTTTTAGACCAGGTTGCAAGAAAAGACCACTGACTCCAATTAAAATCAGATTAAAGCAAGCTTATTATTTCCACCACCCTGGCTGCCTCTCCCTCCCAAAACGTTGGGAACAGGAGAGCAGCCCAGCTTTATAGCCCAGAAAGTTACACAAAAGTGGGGTTAAAAATAACAGAATTCTGACAAGCATCACACTAATGGTATTTTACATTTTTGTTTGCTGGCCCCAACATCAGAATTTATGAGGACCATTAGAGCCTCAGAGAGTGTCGTCTGGCCAAGGAAGGCCAATATTTATGAGGTGTCAACAAAGTTTCAGAGAGGGCTGTTATCTGGTCAGAGAGCCAGGCATGGGTGAGTTCAAGGCACGGGCAGGCTTTCCAAGCAGGTTCAGATCTTGCTGCAATTTATAGTTAAGCCAAAATTATCTTTTCACGGCTTTGTGGCAAGATGGCTCCCAATTTTAATAAAAGATCAGGTTGGGTCAATCATTCCCCCCTTTTCTAATGTGTTTTTTTCATATATTTGATTGGGTAGGAAGAGCACTGTGGGAATTTTAATCCCTCAGGTAATAGTCTCCCGATTTTTTGAACTCACCCAAAAACAGGTCTCCCTGATTTTACCTGACTTAATTAATTACTTATATTGATATTCTATTTATTTTTGTCTCCATTGTTGTAAGAAGAGAGGCGTCACTCATTTAGACTTCTTCTGAGCTGAGAGAGGGTGACGTGAGGGGGCATGGCCTGAGGGACATTAGTCGCCTTTTAGAAGTCAGTTAGGTTTGAAGTCTGGATGGGGAAGAACAGGTAGTAAAGTCATCTGGGGATGGGTTCTTCTATGAGAGAAACAAAAAAACATGAGTTCTTAATAAATGTTGCAGCAGCTGGAACATGTCACTGTATAGAAGTTCCCTCACCAGTCTTTAATATCCCCAGTTATCAGGACTGTCAACTTAATATTTAACTTTTAGTGTTACATTTGTCCCTCCCCATAAGATTCAGTTTAATAATTTAATGTCATCTGATCTTGCAAAATATTTTTACTAGTATGACCTCTGTGTCTAATAGAGAAACCTTTAATTCTCTTACTCATTGCTGGATAATCATACTAACAAATACCAAGCCTATGTGTTTAGGTTAAGAATATCTGTAGGCCTTAAACTAAAAATTTCTGCCACTGGCAGATAATCTTGATAGCCTCTTTTTATAGTTATCAGGCATTCCTGTCTGAGAATCCTTCTTTGTAGCCTCCAGTCTTACTTATTTTGGGAGGCTAACATAAAGTGTATACCTTAAAATATTATTATTACTATTATTATATAAAATGCCCCGAAATGGCTGTAATTTGTTTTTAACTGTCTTTTCTAAGTGTTTAAGATGAAGCAGTCAAACTGACTTTTGTTTCTATCTATTCTGAACAGTCAGCTGAGATTTTATGGGAGTCATTCCTGGGGAAACTTGAGAGCAGCTTCTCAGTTCTGCTAGTGCCATTTGCGCTAGGTGGGTCCAGGTCTTGCTTGACCATGTGGCTTCCCTCGGAAGCATCAGGGATGTTTCCCTTCTCTGATGACTCTCCTCTTTGTAGCAAATGCACTGATTGGCTTTCTGTTCTCCAGTGGTCTCATTAATCTCCCTGATCAGGAGGTTATGCGGTTCAGAGTTGCAAAGCTCTTTAGAGAAGTCCGTTGTTCCCTGGATACAGACTGACTCAGAGGGCAAGAGCCAAATATTGGTTTTCTTGTCCCTTTTCATATAACTTTAATTTTAAATCCTAATCTTAAACATCCATCAAATAAATTTTAACAGACTTATATAAAGAATACTGGGCTTTAATGTCTATAATTTAAAATTATTTATCTTTTTATTATTTGGGATCTGTATTATTCTGTCTGTCTTGTAGGTGATGGCTAATTATCTTAAATTAACCAATGTTGTGTTCTTAAAGCAACACTGCTGTAAAACACTAACAGGGAATCTTTATATCACCCATAAGGAAATTACAAAATAAAATTAACAACAGTAAACAAACTTAGTTCGTGTAATAGCTACCCTAAAATTTTTGGCTGAGTTATACATTATATCCTCTGTTTGAGATGCTAGTAATGTTGACAGGAAAAAAAAAAACTTTTGAAAACAACTTTAAATGAAATAACATCTGACCTACTGCTTTCGCAGTCATTCTCACATAATAAGATGGGACACAGAGCCTTATCTCAGGTAAGGCAGGGCTCTTTATTAATCTTAAGTGTTTTAATTCTAAAGCTAATCTTTTTTTTAAATATCATTTTACAAAGTTTACATAAATTATTTGAGGTCACATGAACATTAGCTAACACCGTATGATATAGCTTTTAAAACATGAATTAAAAAAAGGCTGAAAGTTTTTAACCTTTACATAGATTAGGCTCTCATTAACTTAAAATACATTTAAATTGTTCCCCAATATAAAAAGTAACATAAAAGTTTACATATCTTATTGACAACAGGTAAATAAATCATATATATATATATATATATATATATATATATATATATATATATATATATATATATATTACCATACAACTTCAGAACACCACCTTGATATAATGCTCTTTTAAAGTTTCTACCTTACAGACTTGTATACCTGGAAGATATGAGCACATTAATAGCATCACAATTGCATTGATGTTTCTACATTAACCAAGTTTAGCTTTTAAAGAAATGGCAGTACAGTGCTCTAAAATAACAGTTCTTATTTAATCAGTTGTTTAATTTTTATGGTTGCTTGCTCTAGAAAAATAAAACTTAATAACCACAATGTTATGGGTAAACTTATGTTTTGAGAAATTTTTGTCTCTTTAACACATGACTGATTTTTACAATCTTATACAGACTTTAGGACAAACTTATACACACCTTAGTAAATCAATCAGATATCTAACAAAAGTACTCATGAATGAGTAATCCCATATCAAATTTACTTTACTTATTTATCAAAATATTAGACAAATGTATTGAACAGTGTACCATTTTTTGTTGAAGAAAAAGTTCCATAACCAAGGCATATTAGACATTTTGTCGGCATTAATATTTTATTAGATTTTTGAACACCTAGAAAAACTTGTAAGTTTAAATTTAAAGAGATTTATTTTTATCTGTTTATCCAATTTAAATTGTACCAATTAAATCATGTGAATTTAAGATCTTTGGATCCACGTTTTAAAATTTGTTTATATGAGTGCTTTTTTTATGAGTGCTCCTTATATGTGTTAATTTGTATAACATATATATGATATACGGATATATGTATATATAGACATACAACACTAACAAAAGTGTGCACACATAATAATAGTAAAGGCCTTGTAGCTTTTTGCAGTTGAAATCTCCATTGCAATGTTTCAAAAACTCCACTGTTGGTAAAAGATAGAGCTGATCAGAAAAACATTAACCTAGGTCTGTAGGATCAAAATCATGAGCTCAAAAAAAAAAATACAGAATCTAAGGAAAAAAATAAGAGTCTTAGAAAAAATGACTGGCCAGTAATTAGTAAATACCATACAATTTACCTTTTTTCCTGCCTTAGGCCTCAGATCAGTCTCCTACTGAGCTTGCAGGCTTCTTTCATTTGCATTTCAACAAAAGTCCTTGCTGAGGTCTGAAAGGAGCAGGGTAAAACTGCTATTCTTAGCAGACACCTCAGGCCTAAGGCATTTTAACCATAATTTTGAGGTTCGGATGTTGAAAATTATGATACAATTTTAAGATGAAATTCACAAAATTTTATATCTTTACATCTTGTTTTGTCAACAGATACCATAATATGATTTACTATCCTTGTCCAAATTAATGCACTGGTACACACTGTGATATTTTCTCAGTCTACCCAATTCAAAATTGGTGAAAAATAAAACTGAATGTTTGGGAAGTTACTTGCCAACTTGAAAGTAGAGTGCTTTAGTTTTCCATCCTAAGCATTTAAGTTATCTGGCATGAATTATCTGAAACCATAAACTAAACAATTACCTAAACCCGACTTTTAACTGCAAGATTGAGCAATGCTACAAAAACCCATCCAGATACGAGATTGTTACAATAAAACATCATCATTTAGACACACATTGAACTAATATCATTCCCAAGAAACAATTTATAATATCAGCACATTATTGCACATGTCTTAAAGGGCCAGAAACAAAGACACAAGACAGACAGAAAGGAGCTCCAGACTATGGCTGACAGACAGAAGCCTTAAAAACAGAGCAGATAAGAGAAAAATCTCCTACACCAGTGGCAGGATAGATGTCCTCACAAGGGGATCAGATGTTTTCACAGACGGCAACCTGAAATGTAATATCAAGGGTTTCCATGGTGACTTTACTGCATTTAGTGTCTCCTTTTTCTTTTTCTTTTTTTTTAAGAAGACAGAGGTGGCATAATCCTTACAGTGCAGGGAACTAAGGAAGAAATTCCCTGAAGCAACAGGGCTTTGGTAGATCCTGGGAGTCCCTCAGTCCCTCCTTTTACTTATAGGATTAGCTCCTCTGGTTTGGTTCCACCCCAATCTCGCTCCATCTCCTAACATTTCAGTAGTCAGCTCTCAAAAAGTTCCAGGGTCGGGGGGTTATCAAAATTTGTAACTTAAATTTCGGTTTCTGACCTTGAAGCGAATTAATACCTATTTAATAATGAGGACAGGGTTTGAGAAAAATAAAAAGGGAGGTTTACTGCTTTGCTAACAAAGCAGAAACACAGGGGACTCTGCCCAAAGGTTGTGACTCTCTTGAACTGGAGCAACAAGGGGTTTTAAAGGAGTTTCCATTGTTAACCTGGGAGATACTCTGTTCTTTGGTGGGCAGCAGGCATTGCCCTCTGCAGTGGGTGAGTTCCAGGCTGCCAGCTAGGGGCTTCTCTCATCCTGCTTAACAAAGGGGGGTAAACTTCAACACAGTTTTTTAGAACACAGTCCAAAGGGTGTAAGGCTTACTTGCTTTATTACCCATTTTTAAGTCCAATATCTTTAAGTTTTTACCACAGAAATCACACAACAAAATGCACAAAAACAAACAAACAAAAAATCATATAGAACACAGAACAAAACACAAAGAAACAGAAACCTGGTGAAGATACAGAAAAACAGAGGAGCAATGAAATGTCTTGCTGAAGCTCCTGGGTAGGAGCTCCTGCGTGCCTGGCTGCACCTTTCTACCCTTTCAGAGAAATTCCATACAGAACAGAACAGAGGACAGAACAATTCTTTTTACTGTCCTGGACAGGAGTACATGTGAGCCTCCCCAGGCCACCTCTCTGTCATCAGAAGACATCTCCCTTAACCGGATATCAGATGTTATAAAGGCACCACCTACCTATGGAGGCCTCCTCCACCAGGTGCTTGCTAATAGTTTTAGTGCGATGGTTCACTGCAGTGCTCCCTGGACCGAATGCTCACTCCAAGGCTTTGGAACTTGGCTCTCCAGCCCTGAGCCCTGGAGGAAAGGCCAGCGTCAGAATTTCCAGCAGTCTGGTCTTATGATCTGGTCACGTCATCTCACTGGGGAAGTCCAAAATGTTAGACCAGGATGCAAGAAAATACCACTGACTCCAATTAAAATCAAATTAAGGCAAGCTTATTAGTTCAACCGGCTAGGCTGACTCTCCTTCTCAAAACGGCGGGAAAAAGACAGCATCCCCACCTTTCCTACACCCCAGCTTTATAGCCCAAAAAGTTACACAAAAAGGGAGTATCAGAAAACAGAACTTTGACAAGCATCACACTAATTGTAGTTTACATTTTTTATTTGCTGGCCCCAGCATCAGAAATTATGAGGACCATTACAGCCTCAGAGAGGGTCGTTGTCTGGCCAGGGAAGGCCAATATTTATGAGGTTTCAGTAAGGTTTCAGAGAGGGCTGTGATCTGGTCAGTAAGACACGCATGGGTGAGTTCAAGGCATGGGCAGGCATTCCAAGCAGGTTCAGAATTTGCAGTAATTTATAGTAAAGCAAAAATTATCTTTCCATGGCTTTGTGGCAAGATGGCTCCCAATATTAATGAAAGATCAGGTTGAGTGATCACCCCTGTCCCTTCCTTTTGGAAACTCCTCTACCACCTCCAAGGTTGTGAACTCCTGAGCATTTTCCATTCCAGATAAGTATTCACAGAATGTCTAACTCTTCTCCTCTAATTGTGTCTTACTTGGGGCAAAGGTAATGTCAAAGCATTGTTCTGGATGAGAGTGGGAAGATTATTGTATATTACATATTTGCATACACATTGGATTCATTTTCCAAATTTCCATTTGAAATACTGAATTCCTGGCACTAACCCATACCCTACTAGACTCTGACTAATAATCCTAATATGATGGTGAAACATAACCCAAGCAGAATAGAAATACAAGCCGTTCAGAGGAGGCATGGTGTGTAGTTGGAATTGCCTTTTGCATTATATAGTATAGGAGCTATAAATCTAGTCAATTTTTTGTTGAAATAATTCTACATGTGTTTTTAAAGTTAACAAATATGGGAATCCTGTCTCCCTTTCTCTGTAGCACATGTATTTTTATATGCACATAGAGAATCCTACCTGGTATCACACGTACATACTTGTGAGGTGGCTGAATTGGCAGATACAAATTGTGAGAAGAGATCACTACTCCTAAACGCTGTTCAAACTGAAAATTCAACCTATGGGTGAGCTTCCTAGTTCAATAACATTATACATAAATCCATGTTCAGTAAAATGAATATCTTTGCATCTGTGGATTATATATATTTCATGATGAATTTCGATTGGCATATATATTGCTACTTTTTTTCTTTTTTTGGTTGTTCAAAACGTTACAAAGCTCTTGACATATCATATTTCATACATTAGATTCAAGTGGGTTATGAACTCCCATTTTTACCCCAAATAAAGATTGCAGAATCACATTGGTTACATATCCACATTTTTACATAATGCCCTATTAGTTAATGTTGTATTCTGCTACCTTTCCTATACTCTATGATCCCCCCTCTTTCCCCCTCCCATCTTCTCTCTCTACCCTATCTACTGTAATTAATTTCTCTCCTTGTTTATTTTCCCATTCCCTTCACAACCTGTTATATGTAATTTTGTATAACAATGAGGGTCTCCCTTCATTACCATGCAATTTCCCTTTTCTCTCCCTTTCCCTCCCACCTCATGTCTCTGTTAATGTTAATCTTTTCTTCCTGCTCTTCCTCCCTGCTCTGTTCTTAGTTGCTCTCATTATATCCAAGAAGACATTTGGTATTTGTTTTTTAGGGATTGGCTAGTTTCACTAAGCATAATCTGCTCTATTACCATCCATTTCCCTGAAAATTCCATGATTTTGTCATATTTTAGTCCTGCGTAATACTCCATGGTGTATAAATGCCACATTTGTTATCCATTCATCTATTGAAGGGCATCTAGGTTGGCTCCACAGTGCAGCAATTGTGAATTGTACTGCTAAGAACATCGATGTGGCAGTATCCCAGAGTTACATTATTTTAAGGTCTTCAGGAAATAGTCCATGAAGGGCAATAGCTGGGTCAAATTGTGGTTCCATTCCAAGCTTTCCCAGGAATCTCCATACTGCTTTCCAAATTGGCCGCACCAGTTTGCGGGAACAGCTCTCCTCATAGGCCTCATTTGGTCCATCTTCTCTACATTAAGAAGAGAGAGGCCTACTCAGACACAACCCTTCATCCTGACCAGGTTGTTTGCCAGGTTGTTTTGGTCTTTCAGGTCTTTCATAGCTGCCTACATCTTCTCCAGGGATCAAATATGCATGGACCTTTGAGGATCTCAGTAGGTGGCAGATCCCCTACATTGCTGTATTGCAAGACGAACCCTGTCCCTTCTCTTTTGTAAAGTTAGATTGAGGGAACAGTGTATGGTTAGGGTTAATAACATGTTCAATTTGGGTTCGGAATCATTCTGATTGATGAATAATGGTATTGGGAACCTGCGATATTTATAAAACTATAGAGGTGAAATATAAGTATAAAAACAGAAATCTAGGTAAGATTTGTAGCCCAGAAGGGAATGAGGCCCTTTATTGGGATACTTAGCTTTTAATTATGTTCTGAACGTTTGTCTCAGATAAATTGATAATCAATGGCAAAGGACCTTGTACCTTGGGAGATTGATTGTAGAAGAGAACATCCACTCAAATTTGGATAGTCGGTAGGATTAGGAAGAGAGTCGGTAGGTTTAGGAAGAAGAGTGAGAATAAAATTTGGATCAAATGTTCTTTAGCAATACGGTTTCATTTACACAGTGAATGTAAATGTCAGCACATGCGAAGAGTCAGTCACAATGATGAACTGCGGAAAATATAGGAAAGAAGATATCAATAGAGACATTACAAAATCAGGCAATTGTAAAGTGAATGATCGGTTTACACATTTTCAACAGGATCGAGATTGAATACATAATTTTAGGAAGAAACAAATATGTAGTCACCAATAGAAATGACATTTGAAAGCATTATGCAAACTGGAAATGGATGTTTTTAGTAATCCATATTCAACTTCCATTTAGGATTTGGTGCAATCATAAGTGTGACCTTTGCATTTTGTGCACAGAAAATTATTGTGATAAAATATATATGTAGATCATGTGACATGAGTATTTTTTCCACCATTTCTGTGAGCAATATTTTAAGACATATAAATTAGTATTGGGGGTACAAAGTGGTGTACCCTGTGTCTATGAATATAGAGATAATGCATGAATAGAACATACTGTAAATAAATAATATAACTGGTTCCACTTTAAATAATGGATTGAATTGTTATCTGAAAATATATAAGAAATCATATATTGACATACAATCAATAATTCCAACCAGTTATATATCTAATTGTCATCTTTGGGTTATTGTTTATCATGAAGTGTGTGTGAGTTTTGCTTAAAAAGTGATTATGGAAATCGAAAATAATGTGTTTGGAAAGAAGTCTCATGAAATTACCAGTCAAGTAATATGGAGGAATCCATGTGTTCTGAAGCAGGAAGTGATTGAAAGTGAAACAAATGCCTATAAATTTGCTAAATTGTCGATGAAATATATATCCTGTGATGTGCATAAACTGAGGAAATAGTATGTACAGTGTTGAATAAAAATGAACGTCAAAGTACACATCATGTACCATTGGAATCTACTTGCATTGATGTTAAACTTGGTCAGTTACTGTAAAAATATTAGCATTCGCGTGCATCACTCACCGAAGTTAGTTTTCTTTTTTTTTAAATTTTTATTTATGCTTGTTCAAAACATTACATAGTTCTTGATACATCATATTTGTCACTTTGATTCAAGTGGGTTATGAACTCCCATTTTTACTCCGTATACAGATTGCAGAATCACATCAGTTACACATGCATTGATTCACATATTGCCATACTAGTGTCTGTTGTATTCTGCTGCCTTACCTATCCTCTACTATCCCCCCTCCCCTCCCCTCTCCTCCCCTCTTCTCTCTCTATCCCCTCTACAGTAATAAATTTCTCCCCCTTGTATTATTTTTCCCTTTCTTCTTGTATGTAATTTTGTATAACCCTGAGGGTCTCCTTCCATTTCCATGCAATATCCCTTCTCTCTCCCTTTCCCTCCCACCTCTCATCCCTGTTTTAATGTTAATCTTCTTCTCATCCTCTTCATACCTATTCTGTTCTTAGTTAATCTCCTTATATCAAAGAAGACATTTGGCATTTGTTTTGAAGGGACTGGGTAGCTTCACTTAGCATAATCTGCTCTAGTGCCATCCATTTCCCTGCAAATTCTATGATTTTGTCATTTTTTAATGCAGAGTAATACTACATTCTGTATAAATGCCACATTTTTTTATCCATTCATCTATTGAAGGGCATATAGGTTGGTTCCACAGTCTTGCTATTGTGAATTGTGCTGCTATGTACATCGATGTAGCAGTGTCCCTGCAGCATGCTCTTTTTAGGTCTTTAGGGAATTGACCGAGAAGGGGAATAGCTGGGTCAAATGGTGGTTTCATTCCCAGCTTTCCAAGAAATCTCCATACTGCTTTCCAAATTGGATGTACCAATTTGCAGTCTCACCAGGAATGTACAAGTGTACCTGTTTCCCCACATTCTCACCAACACTTGTTGTTTGACTTCATAATGGCTGCCAATCTTACTGGAGTGAGATGGTATCTTAGGGTGGTTTTGATTCACCTTTCTCTGACTACTGGAGATGGTGAGCATTTTTTCATGTACTTGTTGATTATATGTCCTCCTCTGAGATGTCTGTTGAGGTCCTCGGCCCATTTGTTGATTTCGTTATTTGTTATCTTATTGTTTAATTTTTTGAGTTCTTTGTATACTCTGGATATTAGGGCTCTATCTGAAGTGTGAGGAGTAAAGATTTGTTCCCAGAATTTAGGCTCCCTATTTACCTCTCTTATTGTTTCTTTTGCTGAGAAAATCTTTTTGCTTTGAGTAAGTCCCATGTGTTGATTCTAGTTATTAACTCTTGTTATTAACTCTTGTGCTATGGATGTCCTATTGAGGAATTTGAAGCCTGACCCCACAGTATGTAGATCGTAGCCAACTTTTTCTTCTATCAGACGCCATGTCTCTGATTTGATATCAAGGCCCTTGATCCATTTTGAGTGAACTTTTGTGCATGCAAGAGAAAGGGATTCAGTTTCATTTTGTTACATATGGATTTCCAGTTTTTCCAGCACCATTTGTTGAAGATGCTATCCTTCCTCCATTGCATGCTTTTAGCTCCTTTATCAAATAGAAGATTGTTGTAGCATTGTGGATTAATCTCTGTGTCCTCCATTCTGTACCATTGGTCCACCCGCCTGTTTTGGTACCAGTACCATGCTGTCATTGTTACTATTGCTCTGAAATTTAGTTTGAAATCTGGTATCGCTATACCGCCTGATTCACACATCCTGGTTAGAATTGCTTTTGCTATTCTGGATCTTTTATTATTCCATATGAATTTCATGATTGCTTTCTCTATTTCTACAAGAAATGCCTTAGGATTTTGATTGGCATTACATTAAACCTATAGAGAACTTTTGGGAATATCACCATTTTGATGATGTTAGTTCTCCCTATCCATGAACAGTGTATATTTTTCCATCTTCTAAGATCTTATTCTACTTCTCTTTTTAGGGTTCTGTAGTTTGCATTGTATAAATCTTTCACCTCTTTTGTTAGGTTGATTCCCAAGGATTTTAGTTTTATTTTTTGAGGATATTGTGAATGGAGTGTTTTTTTTTCTCATTTCCGTTTCAGAAGTTTTGTCACTGATATACAGAAATGCCTTTGACTTATGAATGTTGATTTTATATCCTGCCACATTGCTGAAATCATTTCTTACTTCTAGTAGTTTTTTTTGTAGACCCTTTTGGGTCTTCTATATATTGAATCATATCAGCTGCAAGTAGTGATAATTTAAGTTATTCTTTTCCTATTTTCATGCCTTTTATTTCTTTCATCTGTGTAATTGCTCTGGCCAGTGTTTCGAGAACTATATTGAATAGAAGTGGTGGTAGAGGACATCTCTGTCTTGTTCCAGATTTTAGAGGGAATGCTTCAATTTTTCTCCATTCAGAATAATGCTAGCCTGAGGCTTAACATAGATAGCTTTTACAATGTCGAGGTAAATTCCTGTTATCTCTAGTTTTTCAAATGTTTTGAACATAAAGGGATGCTAAGGGTCTATCCTTCTTATTTATTTTTTGCAGAACCAAGCTTTAGTTTTGTAATTTTTTCAATAGTTTCTTTTGTTTCAATTTTGTTGTTTTCCGCTCTGATTTCAGTTATTTCTTGCCTTCTGCTACATTTGCTGTTGTTTTGCTCTTCCTTTTCTAGGGCTTTGAGATGAAGTGTGAGCTCATTTATTTGTTGTTCTTTCCTATTTTTGAGGAATGACGTCAAGGTGGTGAATTTCCCTCTTAAAACACCTTTCGTTGTGTCCCATAGACTCCGATATGTTGTGTCTGTATTTTCATTTATCTTGAAGAATTTTTTGATTTTCTCATTTATGTCTTCTGTAACACATTAATCATTCAGTAACATGTTGTTCATTTTCAATGTGATGTAGGATTTTTCCTTCCTTCTTTTTCATTGGTTTCCAGATTCATTCCATTATAATCCAATAAAATTCATGGTATTAAGTCCACCCTTTATATTTACTGAAGGTTGCTCTATGGCATAATATATGGTCTATTTTTTAGAAGGATCCATGTGCTGCTAAAAAATATTATATCCACTTGATGATGGTTGATATATTCTATATATGTCAGTTAAGTCTAGGTTATTGATTGTGATATTGAGTTCTATAGTTTCTTTATTCAACTTTTATTTGAAGGATCTGTCCAATGGTGAGAGAGGTGTGTTGAAGTCACCCATAATTATTGTGTTGTGGGCTATTTGATTCTTGAACTTGAGGAGAATTTGTTTTATGAACGTCACAGCACCATTTAATGGTGCGTAAATATTGATAATTTTTATGTCTTGTTGGTGAATGGTTCCTTTTAACAGTATATAATTTCCTTCATTATCCCTTTTGATTAAATTAGTCTTGAAGTCGATTTAATTCGATTTGAGGATGGCCACCACTGCTTGCTTATGAGGACCGTGTGCATGGTATATTTTTTCCCAACCTTTCACCTTCAGCCTGTGTATGTCTTTTCCATTCAGATATGTCTCCTGGAGGCAACATATTGTTGGATTTGTTTTTTGAATCCAAGTTACAAGCCTATGTTGCTTTATTGGAGAGTTTAAGCCATTAATGTTTAGAGTTACTATTGATATATGGTTTCTACTGCCAGCCATGTTTGAATATTTATCGCTTTTTTAAATTTACTTTGTTTCTCCATGATTAGCTTTTCCCCCGCCCTCTGTCATTACTGAGGCACTTCCCACTGATGGTTTTGGTTGTTGTTTTTCATTTCTTTCTCGTGTAGTGTTTTGCTCAAGACACTTTGCATTGGTGGTTTTCTGGCTGCTAATTCTTTTAGCTTTTGTTTATCATGAAAGATTTTTATTTCGTTGTCATACCTGAAGCTGAATTTTGCTGGATACAGAATTCTTGTTTGGCATCGATTGTCTTTCAATGTTTGAAATACGTTGTTCCAGGATCCTCTCACTTTCAGTGTCTGTGATGAAAAATAGGTTGCTAACCTTATTGGTTTACCCCTGAATGTAATCTTCCTCCTTTCTCTTGAAGCTTTTAATGTTTTCTCTTTGTTCTGTATATTGGATAGCTTCATAACAATGTGTCTTGGCGTTGGTCTACTGTGATTTTGTGTGCTCTGTGTCCTGTAAGCATCTTCAATTTGTATATCCATTTCCTTTTTTATTTCTGGAAAATTTTCTGTAATTATTTCATTCAACAGGTTACTCATTCCCATGGTTTGAATCTCTGTACCTTCCTCTATCCAGATGACTCATAAGTTTGGTTTTTTTATGTTATACCATATGTCTTGGATGTTTTTCTCGTGATTTTTTACCAGCCTTTCTGTGTTGGCTAGACTCTTTTCAAGATGATATATTTTGTCTTCATTATGTGACATTCTGTCTTCTACTTGCTCCACTCGGTTAGTGATACTCCCAATTGAGTTTTTAATTTGGTTTATCGTTTCCTTCATTTCTAGAATTATTCTTTGAATATTTATAATCTCTATCTCCTGATAAAAAAGATTAACTTCTTCTTTTATCTGTTTATGTAATTCATTTTCAATGTGTTCTTTCATTGTATTTATTTGCTCTCTCGTATCCTCTTTAAGGTTCCATTTCATCTGTCTAAGGTATTCCTTGAGTTCTTTATATGACCATTTTTCTGATAATTCTAGGTCCTCCTGAATATTTAGGTTATCCTTCATTGTTTGTACACCTTTTCTTTCTTGCTTTTTGATGCTGTTCATGTTACTTCTTGTTCTGTTTGAGTGCTGAGTTACTTCTTATTCTTATAAATTTATTTGAAGCTTGGGAGGAAAGATATTAGAAGGGATGGGAAGAAGTCACTAAAGAGAATGAGAATAGGCAGGTAGAATTCAAGGATGGGAGAATAAGAAAATTGAAAAGAAATGAAAAGACAAAAGAAAAAAATAGAAAATAAAGAAAGAAATAAATTTTTTTTAAAATAATAATGATAATTAAAAAATGAAAATTAAAATTTAAAATAATAATAATAGTAAAATTATAAAAATAAAAACATTAAAATAAGTTAAAGAACAACACCAAAAATTTAAATGAAAGAAAAAAAATAAAAATAAAAATAAAATAATAATAATAATAATACATGCAGTCATAGAGTTCAATTAACTTCTCTTCCAGTAGGTGGAGCTGTGCTCACTAGGCCAAGCTTCTCCTCTCAATAGGTGGGAACCAATCACTGTGCAGCAGCTCTTCCTCCCAGACTGGGCGGGTCTCTAATCCTGAGTGCCTAGGACCTTCTCTAGTGTTTCCTCAAGCCAGGCTCCGCTCAACTGTGACGCTCACCACAATACTTGCTACACGTCAGGTCTCTGCTCCTGGTAGCCCTGTTTTCATCAACGCTTGGCACTCTCTCCCTGTTTGCCTCCCTCAGACCCTAAGTTTGTAGAGCTTGGGGCTGGGAACCCCCAGCGAATTTGCTTGCTCTCTGGTATCCATGCCCACATTAGCTGGTGTAAGAGACCTCAGTTGTCACCACTGGTAGGAGCGGTAGCCAGGAATTCCACGCCACAAGTCCCACAACACACATGATTCCCTCGGTCTGGCCATCTTTCTCACGGGAGACCTGGGAGGGCCCCTTAAGGGAGAGCTGGGAGGGGCCCTTAATGTTTCCCCGCTGTGTGGAGAGAGATGCATAGGGAATTACACACCTGTCGTACTGGTTTCAATGAAGTTATCTCCTCTGCCCATGACATCAGTTCTCTTCCACGGTGGTATCCCATGCAAATGGTGACCATTCGTTCCTTTTGCCAGGTGACCAATGCAATGGATGGGTCCTGACTGTGTCTCCAAAGCCCCATTTCAATCCAGTGGCCTTTTACCTCTGTAAATTCAGAAGGGCCGACCAGTTATTTCAGAGGGAACGTTAGTTCTGAGTCACAAGAAGCAGGCAAATCTGAGCTTCTATGCAGCCGATCCGGTCTCTGTGTGTTTTCTCAGGGGCCCAGACTGTTCGCACCAGATCCACGTCAGGTCAGCATTGCCTAGTGATTCTGAACAAACAGCATTTAGACAGTTTACGACTCCCTATGCCTGCGCAGCTAATGAGGTCAGATACTTGATTTCTCCATGTCCGCCACCATGTTGGATCTCCTATATTGCTACTTTTTAATGTCTGTGCGTGTGCGTGTGTGTGTGTGTGTATATATATATATATATATATATATATATATATATATATATATATATATCAATATAAGATTTCTTATATATTTTTAGATATCAATTCAATTCATTATTTAAAGTGGAACCAGTTATATTATTTATTCACAGGATGGTCTATTCATGCATTATCTCTATATTCATAGACACAGGGTACACCTCTGTGTACCCCTATCACTAATGTATATGTCTTCAAAATATTGCTCCCAGAAATGGTGGAAGAAATACTCATGTCACCTGATCCACATATATATTTTATCACAGTAAAATTATGAACAAAAAATGTAAAGGTCACACTTATGATTGTACCGAAGCCTAAAAGAAAAGTGAAAATGTTTAACTAAAAACATCCATGTGAAGGTTGCCTAATGCTCTCAAATGTCAATCCTATTGGTGACAACATATTTGTTTCTTCCAATGATTATATATTCAAATTAAACCCTGTTGAAAATGTCTAATCCTATAACTCACTTTATACTTTGCCTGATTTCATAATGTCTCTATTGATACCTGCTTTCCTACTTATTTTCCCCAGTTCATCATTGTGACTGACTCTTCATATGTGCTGACATTTTCATTCATTCTCTAACCGAAACCCTATTGCTAAAGAACTTTTGGTCCAAATACTATACTCACTCTTCTTCCTAAACCTACCGACTATCTTCCTAATCCTACCGACTATCCATTTTTGACTGGATGTTCTCTTCTACATTAAATCTACCAAGGTACAAGGTCCTGTGCTTCAAATCATACCTATATTTCTGTTTCCATACTTATATTTCACCTCTATGTTCTTGTAATTATCGCAAGTTCCCAATACCATTATTCATCGCACAGAATGATTCCTAACCCAAATTGAACCTGTTATTAACCCTAAACATACACTGTTCCCTCAATCTCATTTTACAGAAGAGCAGCGACAGAGTTGTTCTTAAAATACAGGGAATTAGGGGACCTTCCACCTGCTGAAAACCTCAAAGGTCCATGCAGAAATGATACCTGGAGAAGTTGTAGGGAGGTATGAAAGACCTGAGAGAGCAAAAGTCCTATTCCATGGCAAACAACCTGGTCAGGATAAAGGGATGTGTCTGAATCAGCCTCTCTCTACTTATGTTAGAGAAGATGGACTAAACCAGACCTGTGTGGAGAGCTGTTCCCAGGTGCCTATGGTTGATATACCATTCTAACTTGTGCAAGTGTTCCAGGAAGTAGGAGCAGCCTCCATCTCATGGGACCCTTGGAAGCAAGTGTTAGGACAAACTGGTTGCCAAGGCAGTGACCTCATTCATTCAATTCCAAAGAAAGTGACATACCTCATTTCCTTGGTGATGGAACTCTATGATCTTTGTATCCTAGTGGCCAGGCACCCAGACGCTATCCCATTCCCAGTCACAGTGGTCTCACTTGTTTGGATTTACCAAGGACAGAGTCAGTATTTCTTGGTACCTACTAATGTGAGGATGGCCAAATGCCAGGAGAGCACTGAAGAGGTACCTTTTCTGAGAAAGCCAGTAGTGGCTCACCACTTTTTCCTGACAATTTCACAGAGTTAGCCAAGGAAACCAGACCTTAGAGAGGACAGACTATTTTGAAGGAATATAGTATGGCCGAGCAGTTAGAGGACACTCCAGATAGTCACAGATCTACTTGGGGGAAGGAGGTGCCATTGTGGGAGTGGGTGTGGGTTTGTGGTTTTGTCTCATGTTCTAACAAAAGGTAGGAATGGCGGTTTGTTTGGATTGAAGTGGACTGTTTCGAGTAAGTCATTTGACAAGGTGAGTGTTTCTATGTTTGTGTATCCGACTATGTCCATTGTTGTAGACATTAGAAAAGAGAATGCATTAATGGATGTGTCCTGTCTAGTATAAATCTTACCATAATTCATCCTGCTCAATTTATGAATGGACTGCACCTTGTCTTATCGATGGGCAACACCTGCTATCATCCTAAGTTCCTGTTTTCTTCCTGAATTCTGGCCAGTCTCCAGAATAGGCTCAGGGATTTGTGTCCAAGATATGTACCACCTCCAAGCTCTGTGACATGGCCATATACTGGTTAGCTGAAGAGAATGGAGATCATCTCAGAAAACTCAGATATCAGTGTGACCAGGAAAGTCTCAGTGGAGAAACCCTGCTTTGGGCCTTTTGCTTACCTTATGTTCTGTTGCCCTGAATGTCAGGAAGGTCTTTGCCTCAGGCCACCCCTTTGTGAAGCCTGAAGAAAACAGTTTTAAATTTGAAATGAATAGGCATCACCTGTGGCTCTTTGCTTAATTGCTTTGGAAAGGGATGTGTCTGAATTAGCCTCTTGGCCTTGTATGTGGCTGTGATTTTTATTCTCAGCACATGATGGATCCAAAGAATGATCGCATGGGCGCACCCAAAACCAAAATGGCCAAAAGATCAGTCATTGTGAATGAAGTCTCTCGCCTTCTTCTGTTAGGTTCCTGACATCCATCAAGTGAGAATACTGATCCTTTGGGTCAAATGAGTTCTTGAAATCTCTGCCGAGGTGCTTGGCTTTTCTCATGACTCTATTTCACATAAATATTCCATACCTGAAAGTCAGTAGGCCTCAAATTGGAGAAACAGAGCAGCATGAACGGCAGGCTTATTTGACCACTCCTGGTTCATATTAAGAGTGTCCAGGCCACCCTGACTTTAGGCAAATGAGGGGCAAGTGAGCTTATTTTGGACACTACCAATGGCTGCACCCCTCATGGAAACCTCCAGCCAGAGGTCATGATGAGTGACTATATGGAAGAAGATGAGGGCCATGTGGGAGTGTTTT
This sequence comes from Callospermophilus lateralis, assembly GCF_048772815.1. Lineage (NCBI taxonomy): Eukaryota > Metazoa > Chordata > Mammalia > Rodentia > Sciuridae > Callospermophilus > Callospermophilus lateralis. The sequence continues at coordinate 623,052 of NW_027515031.1, read as the reverse complement.
GGTTTTAATTGTGGTCATTTGTGTGGCGGTTGGAAGAAATGTCTGGGTCCACCTGGGCTTGAACTCTGGTGTGATTCCCCATAGAGACTGAGTTCTGGAACTCACCTCAGAGAAGTATTGCCATGAATTGCTTTGGGATTTTAGGAGGCCACGCATGAGAGTTGCCCTTGGAAACTGAGATCTGGCTTTCCACAGAGCACTGGGAATCTCAGCCAGGATATCACATGATATAATTGTGAAAAACTTGCAGCCATAGTTGAGAGTCAAAACACACATGGACCTCACATTTTACACCTCAATGTGCCTGGCTTCATGTGTCCTTTTCCCCACTCTTTGGGAAGCCTTGCCTGTGAGAGTTCTCCAGAGTTTTCATTTAAATTAGCTTCCTCAACATTTAGTGGTTCCTGAATGAATTGAAACCCAGAGTTCCTCCAACTTCATCCTTGAAAAATGGCTTGATAAATACCATGAATTTTTGGAAGTTCCCACAACCAGGTGGCACTGGAGAACATTTGGATGTCCTGTTGCTGATCATGAGTATACCAGACAATGCCTTGATTGACTGGGTTTCATGAAAATGGTGTAGAACAGAGATGCCAGTAAGTTGGAGCCTGCTGAGTAGTGGGCCTAGAGCAGTGGTGGGCAGGTGTGTGATGAAACATCAGTGGTAGGGCCATGAGGATCTACCATTGGATTCCAAATGGCTTGTGACTGACATGGTGCAGCCAGCATTCCCTTATATGTAAAGGCATCTTGTTATATGGTGAGGTTTCAGGGCAATGTTCTGAATCAGGTTGATATGGACGAGGGGGCAATGGGCCAAGCTAGGAGGGACAGAATCCTGGTTGGTGCATTCTCCTGCAGACCCTGACCCAACACACGTGACAGAACTCCCTCCAGCAATATGTCCCAGTTGAGCTCCTGGTATTTCGTGAAGCAAATACCAAACTCCCAGTGCAGCAGGAAAAACACCACAAAAAGTGTAGGAGGACCAAATGGCTTCGCAGTCAACATGGAGAGACACTTAGTCCTCAGTGGTCACAGTTTACCTACAAAGAGAGGATTCAGCATTGCTGCCTCATGTTCATTGGAAAATAAGAAACCAAGACCTTCAGGTCACATAGATGCAGAACCAGCTTTGATGGTCTCACTACTAAAGAAGCCAAATCTCCAGACAACAACATATATTTCAAGTGCCCAAACTCAGAGGCAGTTTCTCAAAAAGTTTTTAGGCTCTCAGAGCTCCCTGTTTGTGTTGTGTTTACCCTGTCCCTTACTTTTGGAAACTCCTCTACCCCCTCCATGGTTATGAACTCTTGAGCATTTTCCATTCCAGATATGTATTCGCTGATTTTCTAACTCTTCTCCTCTAATTATGTTTTACCTGGGGTGAAGGTAATGTCAAGGCATTTTTCTGGATGAGAGTGAGAGGATATCAGACCTTAACAGATATTTGTGAAGCACATATTTGCTTACACATTGAATTCATTTTCCAATTTTCCTTTTGAAATACTGAATCCCTGACACTAACCCATACCTACTAGAATCAGACAACTCATCCTAATATAATGGAGAAAAATAACCCAAACAGAATAGAAATTCAAGCAGTTCAGAGGAGGCATCTTGTATAGTTGGACTTGCCTTTTGCATTATATAAGGTAGGAGTTATAAATCTAGTCAATTTTTATTTGAAATAATTCTCCATGTGTTTTTAAAGATAACAAATGTGTGAAATCCTGTTTCCCTTTCTCTGTAGCCAATTCACACATGTATATTTATATGCACATATAGAATCCTACCAGGAATCCCACGTACATTTTTGTGAGGTTTCTCACTTGGCAGATTCAAATTGTGAGAAGAGATCACTCCTCTTAAACGCTGTTAGAAATGAAGATTCAAACTATAGGGGAGCTTTCTAGTAGAACAACATTATACATATACTCATGTTCAGTAAAATAATTATTTTTGCATCTGTGGATGATATATATTTACTGATGAATTTTGATTTTCATATATATTGCTGCTTTTTAATGTCTGTGTGTAGTTTGTGTGTGTGTGTGTGTGTGTGTGTGTGTGTGTATATACACACACACTATTCAGATTTTTCAATATATAAAATAAATGTGTCTTATATACACTTTCTAAATTCATTCATGTTCATGTATATGGATTTATAATCAACTTTTCACAAGATTATTTTCCGAAATATTCATCCACCTGAAATACATATTTGTTTCCTAGTACTGAAAACAAACTTCAGTGAATGGTGCCTTCAAATTCTAATAATTTTACAGTAACTGACCCAGTTTACCACCAATGCAAGTAGATTCCTATGGGACATGATATGTAATTTGAGGTTCATTTGTATTCAACACTGGTACATTATTATTTCTTCAGTTTTTGCACATCATACGATATATATTTCATCCACAAGTTCACAAATTTACAGGCATTTGTTTCAACTTTAATCAATTCCTGTTTCAGAACACAAGTATTATCAGGGTTTCTGAACTCGTCTTTTCATGACGCTTCTTTCCAAACAAGTTATTTTCGATTTCCATAATCACTGGTGAAGTAAAACTCACACCCTTCATGATAAACCAAATCACTAATATTACCATTATATGTATACCATTTTGGAAAGAATGATTGTATATCAATATAAGATTTCCTGTAATTTTTCAGATATCAGTTCAATCCATTATTTATAGTTGGAACAAGTTATATTATTTATTCACAGTATGTTCTATTCATGCTTTATCTTTATATTCATAGACACAGTGTACACCTCTTTGGACCACCAATACTAATTTTACGTCTTCAATATATTGCTACCAGAAATGGTGGAAGAAATACTTATGTCACCTGATCTACATATACATTTTATCACAGTAATATTCTGAAAAAAAATGTAAAGGTCACACTTATGACTGTACCAAAGCCTAAAAGGAAAGTGAACATGGATTAATAGAAACATCCATGTTCATGCTGCCTAATGCTCTCAAATGTCAATCCTATTGGTGACAACATATTTGTTTCTTCCTAAGATTATATATTCAAACTCAACCCTGTTGAAAATGTCTAATCCTATCACTCACTTTATATTTTGCCTGATGCAATAATGTCTCTATTGATATCTGCATTTCTACATATTTTCCCAGTTTATCATAGTGACTGACTCTTCATATGTGCTGACATTTACATTCACTCTCTAACCGAAACCATATTGCTAAAGAACTTTTGGTCTAAATCCTATAATCACTCTTCTTCCTAAACCTACCGACAATCTTTCTAAACCTACTGACTATCCCTTTTTGACTGGATGTTCTCTTCTACGTTCAATCATCCAAGGTACAAGGTCCTATGCCATTGTATATTGAATTATCTGAGACATCTTTAGAGAACATAATTCAAGCTAAGTATCCCAATCAAGGGCCCAATGCCCTTCTGGGTTTCAAATTATACCTAGATTTTTATTTTCATACTTATATTTCAGCTCTACATTCTTGTAAATCTCACAGGTTGCCAATACCATTATTCATCGCACAGAATGATTCCTAACCCAAATTGAACCTGTTATTAACCCTAAACATACACTGTTCCCTCAATCTCATTTTACAGAAGAACAGGGACGGAGTTGTTCTTACAATACAGGAAAGTAGGGGACCTTCCACCTGCTGAAAACCTCAAAGGTCCATACAGAAATGATACCCGGAAAAGTTATAGGCAGCTATGAAGCACCTGAGAGAGCAAAAGTCATCTTCCATGGCAAACAACCTGGTCAGGATGAAGGGATGTGTCTTAATCAGCCTCTCTCTTCTTATTGTAGAGAAGATGGACCAAATCAGGCCTGTGTGGAAAGCTGTTCACGGGTGCCTATGGTTGATATACCATTCTAACTTGTGAAAGTGTCACAGGAATTAGGGGCAGCCTCCATCTCATGGGACCCTTGGAAGCAACTGTTAGGAAAAAGGGGTGCCAAGGCAGTGGCCTCATTCAGTTCCAAAGAAAGTGACATATCTAATTTCCTTGGTGATGGAACTCTCTGAACTTGCTATCCAAGAACCAAGACACCGAGAGGCAATCCCAGTCCAAGTCCCTGTGGGCTCACTTGATTGGATTTTCCAAGGACAGAGTCAGTCTTTCTCGGTACCTAATGATGTGAGTATAGCCAAATACCAGGAGAGCACTGAAGAGGTACTTTTCCTGAGAAAGCAGGTAGTGGCTTGCCACTTTTTCCTGACAACTTTACAGAGTTGGTCAAGGAAAGCAGATCTGATAGAGGACACGCCATTTCGGGGGAACATAATATGGCCCACCAGTCAGAGTTAACTCCGGAGAGTCACAGACCTACTTGAGGGAAGGAGGTGCCTTTGTGAGTGTGGGTTTGTTGTTTTGTCTCATATTCTGAGAATAGGTAGAGAAGGCGGTTTGTTTGATTTGGAGTGAACTGTTTCTAGTAAGTCGTTTGACAAAATGAGTGTTTCTATGTCTGTGTATCCCACTGTGTCCGTGGTTGTAGACATGAGAAAAGAGAATGCAAAAATGGATGTGTCCTGTCTAGTAGAAAGCTTCCCATTATGCATCCTGCCTAATTTATGAATGGAGTGCGGCTTGCCTTATGGATGAGCAATACCTATTACCTTCCTAAGTCCCTGTTTTCTTCTGAATTCTGGTCACTCTCCAGAATAGGCTCATGGTTTTGTGTCCAAGATATGCAACAACTCCAAGGTCTGTGACATGGCCATGTACAGGATAGCTGAAGGGAATGGCCAGCATCTCAGAAAACTCAGATATCAGTGTGACCAGGAAAGTCTCAGTGGATATACCCTGCTTTTGGCCTTTTGCTTACCTATTGTTCTGTTGCCCTGAATATCAGGAAGGTCTTTGCCTCAGGCCACCCCTTTGTGAAGCCTGAAGGAAACAGTTTTCAAATGGAAATGAATGGGCATCACTTGTGGCTCTTTCTTAGTTGCTTTGGAAAGGGATGTGTCTTAATTAGACTCTTGGCCTTGTATGTGGCTGTGACTTTGATTCTCAGCAGCTGATGGATCTAAAAATGATCCCATGTGTGCATCCAACACCATAATTGCCAAAAGATCAGTCATTGTGGATGAAGTCTCTCGTCTTCCTCTGTTAGGTTCCTGACCTCCATCAAGTGAGAATAGGTATTCCTTGGGTCAAATGAGTTCTTCAAATCACTGCAGAGGTGCTTAGGTTTTCGTATGACTCCAAATCATATAAAGAATCTATACTTGAAAGTCAGTAGGCCACAAATTGGAGAAACAGAGCAGTATTAACGGGAGGCTTATTTGATCACTCCTGGTTCACAGAAAGGGTGTCCAGGCCAACATGACTTTAGGCAAATGAGGGGCAAGGGAGTTTATTTGGACACTGTCTTTGGGTGAACCCTTCATGGAAACCTCCAGACAGAGGTTACGATGAGTGACTATATGGAAGAAGATGAGGACCATATTTGAGTGTTTTGTTTTTAATTGTGGTCATTTGTGTGGTGGTTGTAAGAAATATCTTGGTCCACCTGGGCTTGAACTCTGTTGGGATTTCCCTTAGAGACTGCGTTCTGGAACTGAACTCAGAGAAGTATTGCCATGAATAGAAATACAAGCAGTTTAGAGGAGGCATGGTGTATATTTGGACTTGCCTTTTGCATGATACAGAGTAGGAGTTAAATCTAGTCAATTTTTTGTTGAAATAGTTCTCCATGTGTTTTTAAAGTTAAAAAATTGTGAATTCCTGTCTCCCTTTCTCTGTAGCCTATTCAGCACATATATTTTTATATGGATATATAGAATCATACCTGGTACCACACATACATTCTTGTGAGGTGGATGAGTTGGCAGATACAAATTGTGAGAAGAGATCACTCCTACTTAACCATGTTGGAACTGAATATTCAACCAATGGGTGAGCTTGCTGGTTGAACAACATTATACATAAATCCATGTTCAGTAAAATGAATATTTTTGGATCTTTTTATGATATATATTTTATGAAAATTTTGATTGACATATATTTTGCTATTTTTTTTTTCTGTGTGTGTGTGTGTGTGTTTTGTGTCATTCGCCTGTTCTGTAAAACAACTTCAGAGAGAGAGGTTAAAAATTCATGCAAAGCTCTGATGGAGGTATCTAATATCTTAGTTTTGGTCTATTGCTTCTTCTAATTGGGTCATTTGTTGTGTCCCATGGACGAGGGCAGTGGTTCCTGTGCCCACCCCTGAAGCAACTCCTATTCCGAATAGGATGGCTAAAGTGAGGGATATATGTTCCCAGTGGAAACGGGTTGTATGCCCCTCTATTTCATTTCATCATGACAGAGCACTCTGGGAAATATCTGCACCATTACACAATTAATCACATCTGTTGACAATTTCTTTAAAACATAAACAATGTTTAATTATATACAATTATGCTGTTGTAGGGACGGACAAGGCAAGGCACCTAAGATAGCAACGAAGACAGGGAAACCGTCCTATTTGGTTACAACCAGATTCAGAGGGCATTGCTTCTGTTGTAATCAATTATTCTCCTGAAACTCAAGTTTAGGTAGTTTCAGAATTTTGTACCCAACATGTAAGGGAAGGGGCTCAGAAGTTCACAGTCTTCAGAAGTTCAAAAAAGCCGTTGTTGTTTCTGTTTTTACCTCAGTTCTGGGCAAGTTAACTTTTCAAGGACACCTGGGAGGGAAAGAGCTTTTTCCTACCTTTCTTATTTTTCGCCCCTGACAGCTGTTACCATGGAGCCCTGATGGTAACTTCTTTATCTTAGAAATATAGCCATCTCTGTAAAGCCCCAGCTCATGGCCAGAGGCCTTGTTCATATATTTTGTGGAAAACAAATAATGGGGTGTCTAGCATAGAAGTGCTTATTTTTTTAGCCAGTGGCCAAGTAGAACAAGGCAACACTAAAAGAGGAAGTTTATCTACATTGAACTCTTTTATAGGGACTCTTTTGCTGAAAGTCCTAAAGTCAGCCATGGTGAAGACTTCTGTAGAAAGTCAGTTAAGAATTTTCTGTAGGCCTGGTACAGAAGGGGAAGACAGGGAAGGTGGGGCTGACAGCAGCTCCGAGGATCTGAGAATAAGGAAGGAGAGATGTAAAAGAATAATGAGAAAGGGGTTTGGGATTTTCCTAGCAACAAAAACTTGAGCTGTAGAACAGGTAGAGCAGAGGGGAAGACAAGAGTGAGTATCCCAAAATGCATGTGAGGGACTTTAAATTTTTAGTAAACTGTTTTCAGTGATGACAAAGCAACTTTAAAGGCCATTTTCATTACATCTTTGATAGGAGTTTGAGGGCTCTCCTCAGCTAGTTTCAGCTTTGTGTTAGCTGGTAAGAGGACCTGGTGGGACCCGGGGCGGGCACGGACAGGAGAAGAGAGGAGTGAGTCGGTGGATGGGAACCTGAGTACCTGCTACTTCAGCAAGATGGCGATGGTCTGAGAACCAGCAGAGACTTGGGTTTTTGATCTAATAATTGGAGGGGAGAAATCAGGTTGCTGAGGTGAGAGTGACAGCAGAGACTCTGGAGCACAAGGCTGAAGGTGAGGATTGATTGGATAAGCATAGTTCAGGATATGAGTGAAGGATGGAAAAGGCCTGCCCATAGGGGAATCTAATTTCACCCTTTTGAGCACTTGCAGAAGTTAAAAAGTTCACACAGGGCTGGGGGTGTGGCTCAATTGTAGCACGCTCGCTTGGCATGCGTGCGGCCCGGGTTTGATCCTCAGCACCACATACAAACAAAGATGTCGTGTCCAGCAAAAAACTAAAAAATAAATATTAAAAATTCTCTCTGTCTCTCTCTCTCTCTCACCTCTCTCTTTAAAAAAAACTTTTCACGCAGAATTTGAGGATCAAGAGACCCCTCTGGGGGCCATCGGTTTTGGTTATCTAATTGGTAATATGGCCAATGCTGTGTACTGAATTTGATGAGGAGTTTGTGTTCCATCAGGCAGCCCCTGAATGCTCACATCCCCATGACGTACAGCAAAAGTCTGCCAGGCATTCTAGGATTACTAAAAAGGAGTGATGGATTTTTCCTTTCCCCAGGTCCATGATCCTCTTAGTTATACAAGTCCGATATTTACTGCCATTAGCCCCTTGAACTAGAGACCTTTTATTTGATAGAGGGCCCAATGGGGCCTTAAGGGCTGAGTTTATTGCCCCTGTATCCACTTCAAAGTTTACTGGTGTCTCCTCTACTTCAAAAGATACGCTGAGCTCAGGGAGGGGATCTGAGCCCCGACTTTCGTAGTCATGCTGAAGAGTCAGAATGGGTGGCTGGCGTGGCTGCCTCTTTCTAGGGCACTCTTGAACCCAGTGTCCTCTTTCTTTACAGTAGGCACATTGATCTGAGGTCAGAGGTGGCCTCTGGCGTGGGACCAGGTATCCCTTCCTGTCTCCCTGTTTCTTAATTTCTGGCCTTTTTGTTATTGTGACCGGGACCTTAGTCAACTCCTTAGTCTGTCTTTTGTTTCTTTTATCCTCCTTTTGCTCCCTTCTCTTCCTCAGTTTCTCTCTTATAGTATACTTTCTCGGCTTCTCTGACTAAATCTCTCAAAGTCATATCTTGTAATCCATCTAAGCATTGTAACTTTCTTTAAATATCCAAGGCAGCATGCCCAATAAAGGCCATTGTGACAGATGATTTTTGATCCTCTGCATGAGGATCGAAAGGAGTATATCTCCTATATGCCTCCGTAATTCTCTCTAGAAACATAGAGGAAGATTCATCAGGCCCGCAGGCGTGGTACCCACGTCACCCCAAATGGAGTAGGGAAAGAGCAGTGCCACTGCCTGCGCCCGGATCAGGCCCAGCCACCAGCTGGTGTGGTAGTCACGTCACCCAAATTGTAGTAGGGGCCAAGCAGGCCGCCCCCCGCGCCCGCCACAAAAGCAGACCTGTGACTGACCTTCGGAACAGGCCCAGCGGCCTGCCACCATGGAACACATGACACCCCAATTGGAGTAGTGGCAGAGCAGAGCTTTCTCCCGCGCCCAGTACAAGCACAACGGCCCACCGGCGTGGTAGTCACATCAACCCAATTGGAGTAGGGGCAGAGCAGAGTCTTTGCCCGCACCCGGAACAGGCCCAGCGATCTGCCAGCATGGTAGTCACGACACCCCAATTGCAGTAGGGCCAAAGCAGAGCCACCACCCGCTCCCGCAAGGTAGGCAGACCTGCAACTGACCGGCGGAACAGGACTAGCTGCCTGCAAGCACAGCAGACACATCAACCCATTTGGTTCTTTGAAAAAATAAAAAAAATCTACAGACCCTTAGCCATGCTAACGAAGACAAAAAGAGAGAGAACTCAAATTACTAGCATACAGGATGAAAAAGACAATATCATAACAGATATTTCAGAAATACAGAAGATAATCCGAAATTATTTTGAATCTTTGTACTCTAATAAAATAGAAGACAGTGAAGGCATCGATAAATTTCTTAAGTCATATGATCTGCCCAGATTGAGTCAGGAGGATATAGACAACCTAAACAGACCAATATCAATTGAGGAAATAGAAAAAACCATCAAAACACTACCAAGAAAGAAAAGCCCAGGACCTGATGGGTATACAGCAGAGTTTTACAAAACCTTTAAAGGGGAACTAATACCAATACTTTTCAAGCTATTTCAGAAAATTGAAAAAGAGGGAGAACTTCCAAATTCATTCTATGAGGTCAACATCACTCTGATTCCTACACCAGACAAAGACACTTCAAAGAATGAAAACTACAGACCAATATCTCTAATGAGCCTAGAGGCAAAAATCCTCAATTAAATTCTGGAAAATCAGATACAAAAGCATATCAAAAAAATTGTGCACCATGATCAAGTAGGATTCATCCGTGGGATGCAAGGCTGGTTCAATATACAGAAATCAATAAATGTTATTCATCACATCAATAGACTTAAAAATAAGAACCATATGATCATCTCGATAGATGCAGAAAAAGCATTCGACAAAGTACAGCATCCCTTTATGTTCAAAATTCTAGAAAAACTAGGGATAACAGGAACATACCTCAATATTGTAAAAGCAATCTATGCTAAGTCTCAGGCTAGCATACTTCTGAATGGAGAAAAATTGAAGGCATTCCCCCTAAAATCTGGAACAAGACAGGTATGCCCTCTATCACCACTTCTGTTCAACATAGTTCTTGAAACACTGGCCAGAGCAATTAGAGAGATGAAAGAAATTAAAGGCATATAAATAGGAAAAGAAGAACTTAAATTATCACTATTGCAGATGACATGATTCTATTCCTAGCAGACCCAAAAGGGTCTACAAAGAAACTAATAGAGCAAATAAATGAATTCAGCAAAGTGGCAGGATATAAAATCAACACTCATAAATCAAAGACTTTCCTGAATATCAGTGACAAATCCTCTGAAACGGAAATGAGGACAACCACTCCATTCACAATATACTAAAAAAAAAAATAATTGGGAATCAACCTAACAAAAGAGGTGCAAGTTTTATACAAGGAAAACTACAGAAACCTAAAGAGAAAAATAGAGGAAGATATTAGAAGATGTAAAAATGTACCCTGTTCATAGATAGACAGAACTAACATCATCAAAATGGCGATATTACTAAAAGTTCTCTATAGGTTTAATGCAATGCCAATCAAAACCCAACGGCATTTCTTGTAGAAATAGAGAAAGCAATCATGAAATTCATATGGAAAAATAAAAGACCCAGAATAGCAAAAACAACACTAAGCAGGAAGTGTGAATCAGTCGGTATAGCGATACCAGACTTCAAACTATACTGCAGAACAATAGTAACAAAAATAGCATGGTACTGGTACCAAAACAGGTGGGTGGACCAATGGTACAGAATAAAGGACACAGAAACCAATCCAAAAAATACAACTATCTTACATTTGATAAAGGGGCTAAAAGCATGCAATGGATGAATGATAGCATCTTCAACAAATGGTGCTGGGAAACCTGGAAATCCATATGTAACAAAAAGAAACTGAATCCCTTTCTCTCGCCATATACAAAAGTTAACTCAAAATGGATCAAGGAGCTTGATATCAAATCAGAGACATGGTGTCTGATAGAAGACAAAGTTGGCTACGATCTACATACTGTGGGGTCGCCTCCAAATTCCTCAATAGGACACCCATAGCACAAGCGTTAATAACTAGAATCAACACATGGGACTTACTCAAACTAAAAAGGTTTTTTCTCAGCAAAAGAAACAGTAAGAGAGGAAAATAGGGAGCCCACATCCTGGGAACAAATCTTTCCTCCTAACACTTCAGATAGAGCACTAATATCCAGAGTATACAAAGAACTCAAAAAATTAGTCAATAAGATAACAAATAACCCAAACAACAAATGGGCCAAGAACCTGAACAGACACTTCTCAGAGGAGGACATACAATCAATCAACAAGTACATGAAAAAATGGTCACCATCTCCAGCAGTCAGAGAAATGTGAATCAAAACCACCCTAAGATACCATCTCACTCCAGTAAGATTGGCAGCCATTATGAAGTCAAACAATAACAAGTGCTGGCGAGGATCTGGGGAAACAGGTACACTTGTATATTTCTGGTGGGACTGCAAATTGGTGCAGGCAAATGGGAAAGCAGTATGGAGATTTCTTGGAAAGCTGGGAACGGAACCACCATTTGACCCAGTTATTCCCCTTCTCGTTGTAAAACCTAAAGACCTAAAAAGAGCATGCTACAGGGACACTGCTACATCGATGTTCATAGCAGCACAATTCACAATAGCAAGACTGTGGAACCAACCTAGATGCCCTTCAATAGAAGAATGAATGAAAAAAATGTGGCATTTATACACAATGGAGTATTACTCGGCATTAAAAAATGACAGAATCATAGAATTTGCAGGGAAATGGATGGCATTAGAACAGATTATGCTAAGTGAAGCTAGCCAATCCCTAAAAAACAAATGCCAAATGTCTTCTTTGATATAAGGAGAGTAACTAAGAACAGAGTAGGGACGAGGAGCATGAGAAGAAGATTAACATTAAACAGGGATGAGAGGTGGAAGGGAAAGGGAGAGAGAAGGGAAACTGAATGAAAATGGAAGGAGAACCTCAGGGTTATACAAAATTACATACAAGAGGAAGTGATGGGAAAGGGAAAAATAATACAAGGGGGAGAAATTTATTACTGTATAGGGGGTAGAGAGAGAAGAGGGGAGGAGACTGGAGGGGAGGGGGGATAGTAGAGGATAGGAAAGGCAGCAGAATACAACAGACACTAGTATGGCAATATATGAATCAATGGATGTGTAACTGATGTGATTCTGCAATCTGTATATGGGGAAAAAATGGGAGTTCATAACCCACATAAATCAAAGTGTGAAATATTATTTATCAAGAACTATGTAATGTTTTGAACAACCATATATAAAAATTTAAAAAAAGAGATAACTAAATTCGGTGAATAATGCACGAGAATCCTAATATTTCTACAGTTTAAAATCAATGCCAGTAGATTCCTATGGGACATGATGTGTATTTTGACGTTCATTTTTATTCAACAATGGTACATTACTATTTCATGAGTTTATGCACATCATAGGATATATATTTCATCCACAAATTAGGAAATTTATAGGCATTTGATTGAATTTCAATCGCTTCCTGCTTTACAATATATGCATTCCTCCAGGTTTCCTGACTGGTCTTTTCATGAGACTTCTTTCCAAACATATTATTTTCGATTTCCATAATCACTTTTGAAGCAAAACTCACACACTGTTCATGATAAACCAAAACACTAATATTACCATTAGATGTATAATTGGTGGGAATGAATGATTGTATATCAATATAAGATTTCCTGTAATTTTCCAGATATCAGTTCAATCCATTATTTAATGTTGGAACAAGTTATATTATTTATTCACAGTATTGTCTATTCATGCTTTATCTCTATATTCATAGACACAGGGTGCACCTCTTTGTACCCCCAATACTAATTTTACGTCTTCAATATATTGTTTCCAGAAATGGTGGACGAAATACTCATGTCACCTGATCTACATATACATTTTTTCACAGTAATATTCTGGACAAATAATGTAATGGTCACGGTTATGATTGCACGAAGGACTAAATGAAACGTGAACATGGATTACTAAAAACATCTATGTCCAGGTTGCCTAATGCTCTTAACTGTCAATCCTATTGGTGACTACATATTTTTTTCTTCCAAAGATTATGTATTCAAACTCAACCCTGTTGAAAATGTCTAATCCTATCACTCACTTTATACTTTGCCTGATTTCATAATGTCTCTATTGATATCTGCTTTTCTACATTTTTTTTCCCAGCTCATCATAGTGACTGACTCTTCATATGTGCTGACATTTACATTCACTTACTAACCGAAACCCTATTGTTAAAGAACTTTTGTCCAAATCAAATACTCACTCTTCTTCCTAAACCTACCGACTAGCTTCATAATCTTACTGACTATCCCTTTTTGACTGGATGTTCTCTTCTACATTCAATCATCCAAGGTACAAAGTCCTATGCCATTGTGTATTGAATTAACTGAGACATCTTTGCAGAACATAATTCAAAGCTAATTATCCCAATCAAGGGCTCAATGCCCTTCTGGGCTTCAAATCATACCTAGATTTCTGTTCTCATACTTATATTTAACCTCCATATTCTTGTAAATATCGAAGGTCCCCAACATTATTATTCATCACACAGAATGATTCCTAATACAAATCGAACCTGTTATTAACCTGAAACATACACTGTTCCCTCAATCTCATTTTACAGAAGAGCAGGGACAGAGTTGTTCTTACAATACAGGAAAGAAGGGGACAGTCCACCTGCTGAGAACCTCAAAGGTCCATGCAGAAATGATACCTGGACAAGTTGTAGGCAGGTATAAAGGACCTGAGTGAGCAAAACTCATCTTCCATGGCAAAACACCTGGTCAGGATGAAGGGATGTGTCTTAATCAGCCTCTCTCTTCTTATTGTAGAGAAGACTGACAAAACCAGACCTGTGTGTAGAGCTGTTCCTGGGTGCCTATCGTTGATATTTTATTCTAACTTGTGAAAGTGTCACAGGAAGTAGGGGACGGCTCCATCTCATGGGACCCTTGGAAGCAACTGTTAGGGAAAAGTGGTTGCCAAGGCAGTGACCTCATTCAGTTCCAAAGAAAGTGACATACCTCATTATTTGGTGATGGAACTCTCTGAACTTGGTATCCAAGAAGCCAGGCACCCAGAGGCAGTCCCAGTTCCAGTCCCAGTGGACTCACTTGTTTGGATTTTCCAAGGACAAAATCAATCTTTCTTGGTACCTACTGATGTGAGGATGGCCAAATGCCAGAAGAGCTCTGAAGAGGGACCTTTCCTGAGAAAGCAGGTAGTGGCTCACCACTTTTTCCTGACAACTTCACAGAGTTGGCCATGGAAACCAGATCTGAAAGAGGACAGGCCATTTTGGGAGAAAATAGTATGGCTCAGCAGTCATAGGACACTCCTTCTAATCACAGACATACTTGGGGGAAGGAGCTGCCTTTGTGGGAGTGGGTATGGGTTTGTGGTTCTGTCTCATGTTCTGAGAAGAGGTAGGAAAGGCGTTTTTTTGTTGTTGTTTTTTTTTTTTTTGTTTGTGGTTTTCAGTGGACTGTTCTAGTAAGTCGTTTGACAAGGCAAGTATTTCCATGTCTGTGTATTCCACTGTGTCCGTTGTTGTAAACATTAGAAAAGAAAATGCATTAATGAATGTGTCCTTTAAAGTATAAATATTCCCAAAATTCATCCTGCCCAATATATGAATGAACTGCAGCTTGTCTTATCGAAGGGAAACACCTGCTATCTTCCCAAGTTAATGTTTTCTTCCTGTATTCTGGCCAGTCTCCAGAATAGGCTCATGGTTTTGTGTCCACGATATGTACCACCTCCAAGCTCTGTGACATGGTCATGTACTGGATAGCTGAAAAGAATGGCGAGCATCTCAGAAAACTCAGATATCAGTGTGACCAAGAAACTCTCAGTGGAGAGACCCTGCTTTGGACCTTTTGCTTAAGTACTGTTTTGTTACACTGAATATCTGGAAGGTCTTTGCTTCAGGGCACCCCGTTGTGAAGCCTGAAGAATATAGTTTTGAAATGGAAATGAATGGGCATCACCTGTGGCTCTTTGCTTAATTGCTTTGTAAATGGATGTGGCTGAATTAGCCTCTTGGCCTTCTTTGTGGCTGTGATTTAGATTCTCAGCACATGATGGATATAAAGAATGATCCCATGTGTGCGTCCAAAACTATAATGGCAAAAAATCAGTCATTGTGGATGAAGTCTCTCTTCTTCCTCTGTTAGGTTCCTGACCTCCATCAAGTGTGAATAGGGATTCTTTGGGTCAAATGAGTTCTTCAAAGCCCTGATGAGGTGCTTGGGTTTTCGCATGACTCCAAATCACATATAGAATCTATACCTGAAAGTCAGTAGGCCTCAAATTGTAGAAACAGAGCAGTATTAACGGCAGGCTTATTTGATCACTTCTGGTTCACAGGAGGGCTGTCAAGGCCACCCTGACTTTAGGCAAATGAGGGGCTAGCGAGCTTTTTTTGGACACAGTCTTGGGCTGTGCCCCTGATGGAAAACTCCAGCCAGAGGTTACGATGAGTGACTATATGGAAGAAGATGAGGGCCATGTGGGAATGTTTTGGTTTTAATTTTGGCCATTTGTTTGGCGGTTGGAAGAAATGACTGGGTCCACTTGGTCTTGAACTTTGGTGTGATTCCCCTTAGAGACTGAGTTGTGAAACTGAACTCAGAGAAGTATTGCCATGAATTTTGTTTGGATTTTAGGAGGCCACGCATGTGAGTCGCCCTTGTAAACTGAGATCTAGGGCCAGGGTGGCTTTCCACAGAGCACTGGGAATCTCTGCCAGGATATCACCTGATTTTATTCTCAAAGACATGGCAGCCATATTTGAGAGTCGAAAAATACATAGGCCTCACATTGTAGACTTTAATGGGCCTGGCATCATGTGACCATTTTGGCACTCTTTCAGAAGCCTTGCCTGTGAGAGTTCTCCAGAGCTTTTATTGAATTGAGCTTCCTCAACATTTAATGGTTACTGAATGAATTGAAAGCCACAGTGCCTCCAACTTCATCCTTGAAAAATGGCTAGATCAATACCATGAAAATTTTGAAATTCCCATGACCAGGTGGCACTGGAGAACCTTTGGATGTCCTATTGCTGATCAAGAGTATACCAGACAGTGCCTTGATTGACTGGGTTTCATGAAAATGGTGTAGTACAGAGATGCCAGTAAGTCAGAGCCTGCTGAGTAGTGGGCCTAGAGCAGTTTTGGGCAGGTGTGTGATAAATCACCAGTGGTAGGGTCATGAGGATCTACCATTGTATTCCAAATGGCATGTTACTTACATGGTGCAGCCAGCAGACCCTTATATGTAAAGGCATCTTGTTATATGGAGAGGTTTCAGGGCAATGTTCAGAATTAGGTTGATATGGACAAGGGGGCAATGGGGCAAGCTATGAGGGATAGAAGCCTGGTTGGTGCATTCTCCTGCATACCCTGGCACAGCACACGTGACAGAACTCCCTCCAGCATTGTGTCCCAGTTTAGCTCCTTGTATGTCATGAAGCAAATACCAAACTCCGAGTGCAGTAGCAAAAACACGACAAAAAGTGGACCAGTACCAAATGGCTTCACAGTCCACATGGGGAGAAACTTAGTCCCCAGTGGTCACAGTTTACCTACAAAGAGATAATGCAGCACTGCTGCTCATCTTTATTGGAATATAAGAAGCCATGTCCTCCAAGTCACATAAATGCAGACACAGCTTTGATGGTCTCACGCAAAGAAGTCAAGTCTCCTGAAAACAACATATTTTTCAAGTGCCCAACCTCACAGAAAGTTTCTCAAAAAGTTTTTAGGCCAGAAGAGCTCCATGTTTGTGGAGTGTTAACCCAGTCCCTTACTTTTGGAAACTCCTCTACCACCTCCAAGATTGTGAACTCCTGAGCATTTCCATTCCAGATATGTATTCACTGATTTTCTAACTCTTCTCCTCCAATTGTGTCTTAATTGGGGCAAAGGTATTGACAAGGCATTGCTCTGGATGAGAGTGGAATGATATTTATGCAGCAAATATTTGCATACACATTGGATTCATTTTTCAATTTTCCTATTGAAATAGTGAATCCCTGACACTAACCCGAACCTATTAGGCTCAGACTACTCAACCTAATAAAAAGGAGAAAAATAACCCAAACAAATATAAATACAAGCAGTTCAGAGGAGGCATGTTGTATATTTGGACTTGCCTTTTGCATTATACAAGGTAGGAGTTATAAATCTAGTCAATTTTTAATTGAAATAGTTCTCCATGTGTTTTTAAAGTTAACAGATATGTGAATTCTTGTTTCCAATTCTCTGTAGCCATTTCACCCATGTATATTTATATACATATATAGAATCCTACCAGGTATCACATGTACATTTTTGGGAGGTGGCTGACTTGGCAGATACAAATTGTGAGAAGAGTTCACTCCTCTTAAACGCTGTTGGAACTGAAAATTCAACCTACAAGCTTCCTAGTAGAACAACATTATACATAAGCTCATGTTAAGTAAAATAAATATTTTTGCATCTGGGGATGATATATATTTAATGATGAATTTTGTTTGGCATATATATTGCTACTTTTTAATGTTTATTTGTGCTTTTTTTTTGTATATATACATACACTCTGTAGATTTTTCAAAATATGAAATATGTGTCTTATATACACTCTCTTAATTCATTCATGTTCATGTACTTGGATTTATAATCAACTTTTCACAAGATTATTCTCAGACATATTCATTTAACTGAAATACATGTTTGTTTCCTAGTACTGAAAACTAACTTCAGTGAATGGTGCATACAAATCCTAATAATTCTACAGTAACTAACCCAGTCTAACATCAATGCAAGTAGATTCCTATGGCACATGATATGTAATTTGACGTTCATTTGTATTCAACACTGGTACATTACTATTTCTTCAGGGTTTGCACATCATAGGATATACATTTCATCCACAAGTTCACAAATTTATAGGCATTTGTTTCAACTTTAATCACTTCTTGCTTCAGAACACATGTATTGTCAGGGTTTCTTGACTGGTTTTTTCATGAGAATTCTTTCCAAACACATTATTTTCAATTTCCATAATCACTATTGAAGCAAAACTCACACACTCTTCATGATAAACCAAAACACTAATATTACCATTTGATGTATAATTGGTTGGAATGAATGATTGTATATCAATATAAGATTTCCTGTAATTTTTCAGATATCAGTTCAATACATAATTTAAATTTGGAACAACTAATATTATTTATTCACATTATGGTCTATTCATGCTTTATCTCTATATTCATAGACACAGGGTACACCTCTTTGTACCCCCAAAACTAATTTTATGTCTTCAATATATTGCTCCCAGAAAAGGTGGTAGAAATACTCATGTCACCTGATCTACATAAACATTTTATCACAGTAATATTTGGAACTAAAAATGTGAAGGTCACACTTAAGACTGTACCAAAGCCAAAAGGGAAATTGTACATGGATTACTAAAACATCCATGTCCAGGTTGCCTAATGCTCTCAAATGTCAATCCTATTGGTGACGACATATTTGTTTCTTCATAAGATTATATATTGAAACTCAACCATGTAGAAAATGCCTAATCCTATCACTCATTTTATACTTTGCATGATTTCATAATGTCTCTATTGATATCTGCTTTTCTACATATTTTCCCAAGCTCATCATAGTGACTCACTCTTCATATGTGCTGACATTAACATTCACCCTCTAACCAAAACCCTATTAGGAAAGAACTTTTGATCCAAATCCTATACTCACTCTTCTTCCTAAACCTACCGACTATCTTCTTAATCCTAACTACTATCCCTTTTTGACTGGATGTTCTCTTCTACATTCAATCATCCAAGGTACAAGGTCCTATGCCATTTATTATTGAATTATCTGAGACATCTTTGCAGAAAATAATTAAAAGCTAAGTATCCCAGTCAAGGGCCGAATGATTTCTGGCCTTCAAATCTTACTTAGATTTCTGTTTTTGTACATTTATTTCAACTCTATATTCTTATAAATATCATAGGTACCCAATACCATTATTCATCGCACAGAATGATTCCTAACTGAAATCGAACCTGTTATTAACCCGAAGCATACACTGTTCCCTCAATCTGATTTTACAGAAGAGCAGGGAAAGAGTTGTTCTTACAATACAGGAAATTAGGGTACCTTCCACCTGCGAGAACCTCAAAGGTCCATTCAGAAATGATACCTGGAGAAGATTTAGGCAGGTATAAAGGACCTGAGAGAGCAAAAGTCATCTTCCATGGCAAACAACCTGGACAGGATGAAGGGATGTGTCTGAATCAGCCTCTCTCTTCTTATTGTAGAGAAGATGGACAAAACCAGGTCTGGGTGAAGAGCTGTTCCCAGGTTCCTCTGGTTGATATACCATTCTAACTAGTGAAAATGTCACAAGAAGTAGAGGCCGGCTCCATCTCATGGGACTCTTGGAAGCAACTCTTAGGACAAAGTGTTTGCCAAGGCAGTGACCTCATTCAGTTCCAAAGAAAGTGACATACCTCATTTCCTTGGTGATGGAACTCTCTGAAGTTGGTATCCAAGAAGTCAGGCACCCAGAAGCAGTCCCAGTCCCAGTATCAGTGGGCTCACTTGGTTGGATTTAACAAGGACAGAGTCAGTCTTTTTTGGTACCTACTGATGTGAGGAAGGACAAATGGAGGAGAGCTCTGAAGAGGGACCTTTCGTGAGAAAGCAGGTAGTGGCTCACCACTTTTTCCTGACACCTTCACAGAGTTGGCCAAGAAAACCAGATCTGATAGAGGACAGGCCATTTTGGGAGAAGATAGTATGGCCCACAAGTCAGAGAACACTTTGGATAGTCACAGACCTACTTGAGGAAAGGAGGTGCCTTTGTGGGAGTGGGTGTGTGTTTGTGGTTCTGTCTCATGTTCTGAGAATAGGTAGGAAAGTCGGTTTTTTCGTTTGCAGTGGACTATTTCTAGTAAGTCGTTTACCAGACTAGTGTTCCTATGTCTGTGTATTTCACTGTGTCCATTGTTGTAGACATTTGAAAAGATAATGCATTAATATATGTCTAGTCTAGTATAAATCTTCCCATAATTCATCCTGGCCAATTAATGAATGGAATGCAACCTGTCTTATCCATGGGCAACACCTGCTATCTACCTAAGTTCCTGTTTTCTTCCAGAATTCTGGCCATTCTCCAGAATTGGCTCATGGTTTTGTTTCCAAGATATGTACCACCTCCAAGCCCTGTGACATGGCCATGTACTGGATAGCTTAAGAGAATGGCGAGATTCTCAGAAAACTCAGATATCAGTGTGACCAGGAAAGTCTCAGTGGAGAGACCCTACTTTGGATCTTTTGCTTAACTATTGTTCTCTTGCCCTGAATGTCAAATATCAGTGTGACCAGGAAAGTCTCAGAGGAGAGACCCTACTTTGGATCTTTTGCTTAACTATTTTTCTGTTGCCCTGAATGTCTGGAAGGCCTTTGCCTCAGGCCACCCCTCTGTGAAGCCTCAGGAAAACAGTTTTGAAATGGAAATGAATGGGCATCATCTGTGGCTCTTTGCTTAATTGCTTTGGTAAGGGTTGTGGCTGAATTAGCCTTTTGGTCTTATGTGTGGCTGTGACTTAGATTCTCAGCTCCTGATGGATCTAAAGAATGATCGCTTGTGTCCATCCAAAACCATAATTGCAAAAAGATCAGTCATTGTGGATGAAGTCACTTGCCTTCCTCTGTTAGGTTCATGACCTCCATCAAGTGAGAATAGGGATTCTTTGGATGAAATGAGTTCTTCCAAGCCCTGGAGTGGTGCTTGGGTTTTCACATGACTCCAAATGAAATAAAGAATCTATATCTGAAAATCAGTAGGGCTCAAATTGGAGAAACAGAGCAGTATTAAAGGCATGCTTATTTTGTCACTCTTGGTTCACAGGAAGGGTGTCCAGGCCACCCTGACTTTAGGCAAATGAGGGGCAAGCGAGCTTATTTTGGAAACTGTCTTTGGCTGCGCCCCTCATAGAAACCTTCAGCCAGAGGTGAGGATGAGTCTCTACATGGAAGAGGATTAGTGTCATGTGGAGGTGTTTTAGTTATAATTTTGGTCATTTGTGTGTCGGTTGGAAAAAATGACTGTGTCCACCTGGGCTTGAACTCTGGTGTGATTCCCCTTAGAGACTGAGTTGTGGAACTAAAGTCAGAGAAATATTGCCATGAATTTTGTTGGAATTTTAGTAGGCCATGCATGAGAGTCGCCATTGGAAACTGAGATCTAGGCCCAGGGTGGCTTTCCACAGAGCACTGGGAATCTCCGCCAGGATATAACATGATTTTATTATTAAAGACTTGGCAGGCTGAGTTGAGAGTCAAAACACACATGGGCCTCACCTTGTAGACCTCAATGGGTCTGGCTTTATGTGGCCTCTTTGGGCACTCTTTCAGAAGCCTTGCCTGTGAGAGTTCTTTAGAGCTTTCATTGAAATGAGCTTCCTCACCATTTAATGATTCCTGAATGAATTGAAACCCACAGTGACTCCAACTTCATCTTTGAAAAATGGTTAGATAAATACCATGCAATTTTTGAAATTCCCATGACCAGGTGGCACTGGAAAACTTTTGGATGTCTTGTTGCTGATCATGAGTATACCAGACAGTACCTTGATTTACTGGGTTTCATGAAAATGGTTTAGAACAGAGATGCCAGTAAGTTGGATCCTGATGAGTAGTGGCCCAGAGCAGTGGTGTGCAGGTGTTTGATAAAACATCAGTGGTAGGGCCATGAGGATCTACCATTGGATTCCAAATGGCTTGTGACTGACATGGTGTAGCCAGCAGACACTTATATGTCAAGGAATCTTGTTATATGGAGAGGTTTCAGGTCAATGTTCTGAATCATGTTGCTATTGTCAAGGGGGCAAGCTACGTGGCATAAAATACTGTTTGGTGCATTCTCCTCCAGACCCTTCCCCCCACACCTGACAGAACTCCTCCAGTACTGTGTCCCATTTGAACTCGTATTTTGTGAAGCAAATACCAAATTCCCAGAGCAGCAGCAAAAACACCACGAAAATTAGAGGATGGCCAAATGGCTTCACAGTACACACGAAGAGACAATTAGCCCTCAGAGGCCACAGTTTACCTACAAAGAGAGAATTCAGCACTGTTGCCTCATTTCATTGGAAAGTAAGTAACCATGTCATCCAGATCACATAGATGCAGACCCAGCTTTGATGGTCTCACTACAAAGTAAGCTAAAGCTCCTGACAACAGCATATATTTCATGTGCTCAACCTCAGAGGCAGATCCTCAAAAATCTTTAGGCCAGCAGAGCTCGAGGTTTGTGGAGTGTTTACCCTGTCCATTACTTTCTGAAACTCCTCTACCAACTCCAATGATGTGAAATCGGGAGCATTTTCCAATCCAGATAGGTATTCACAAATTTTTTAACTCTTCTCCTCTAATTGTGTTTTTCTTGAGGTGAAGGTAATGTCAAGGCATTGTTCTGGATGAGAGTGGAAAGATTTTTCTGTAGCATATGTTTGCATACACATTGGATTCAATTTCCTGTTTTCCATTCAAAATACTGAATCCCTGACACTAACCCATACCCTACCAGACTCTGACTACTAATCCTAATATGATGGAGAAAAATAACCCAAACAGAATAGAAATACAAGTAGTTCAGAGGAGGCACGGTGTATAGTTGGACTTCCCTTCTGCATGATACAGAGTAGGAGTTATAAATCTAGTCAATTGTTTGTTGAAATAGTTCTCCATGTATTTTTAAAGTTAACAAACATGTGAATTCCTGTCTCCCTTTCTCTGTAGCCTATTCAGCATGTGTATTTTAATATGGACATATACAATCCTACCTGGTACCACACGTTTGTTCTTGTGATTTGGCTTACTTGGCAGATACAAATTGTGAGACGAGATCACTCCTACTAAACCCTGTTGGTACTGAATATTGAAACAATGGGTGAGCTTCCTAGTTGAACAACATTATACATAAATCCATGTTCAGTAAAATGAATATTTTTGGATCTGTGGATGATATATATTTTATGATGAATTTTGATTGACATATATTGCTACTTTTTTTGTCTGTGTGTACTCTCCAGATTTTTCTAAATATGAAATATATGTGTCTTATGTACACTCCCTAAATTCATTCATGTTCATGTATGTGGATTTATAATCAACTATTCACAAGATTATTCTCAGAAATATTCATCCACCTGAAATTTGCCTAATGCTCTCAAATGTCAATCCTATTGGTGACTACATATTTGTTTCTTCCTAAATTATGTATTCAAACTCAACCCTGCTCAAAATGTCTAATCCTATCACTCACTTTATACTTTGCCTTATTTTGTAATGTCTCTATTTATATCTGCTTTACTTCATGTTTTCCCCAGTTCATCATTGTGACTGACTCTTCACCTGTGCTGACTTTAACAATCACTCTGTAACCGAAACCCTGTAGCTAACGAACTTTTGTTCCAAATCCTATACTCACACTTCTTCCTAAATGTACTATCTTCCTATTTCTATCAACAATCCCTTTTTGACTGGATGTTCTCTTCTACTTTCAATCATTATAGTAAATGTCGGGCGAGCTTCGCAGGAGGAAACCACCAACAGACTATCTCATGCAACAGCAAAGGGTTTATTGAGTGTCCAGCATGCTGGTGCTCAGAGCTCACTTGAATAGAGCAGATAGCCCTGAGAATCGCTAAGTAGAGCTTATATACTTTACCTGCAGAGGGCAGGGAGGGAAGTTTATTGATGGATCAAGGCGAGTGGGCGATTTGCGTGCAACTGCGTGAGGGAGCACATTCTGCAGTTGGGCAGTTGGGGACAGCACATACTGGGAACAAGATTTGCAAGCATTTCTCAAGATTTCAACAGTGTTTTGTTAAGCATACAGAAAAACAGGAAGTGACAAGTACCTAAGCTCTACTTAGCGATTATCAGGGCTATCATTCGCTTATTCAAGCTGAGCTCTGAGCACCAGCACTGCTGGACACTCACCTATAACCTTACCCCCTCTTCTGGCCTGTTAGCATGAGATAGTCTGTTGGTGGTTTCCTCCTGCGAAGCTCGCCCGACATTTACTATAATGATTGAAAGTAGAGAGAACATCCAGGCAAAAGGGCATTGTTGATAGAAATAGAAGATAGTACATTTAGGAAGAAGTGTGAACCAAGACTCAAACCACCTTTTTTGGGCCTCTCTGTCTCTTTGATGCTTTTCAAGGAATCTTTTTAATTTACTCTTAGATTTTATTACAACTCCAGTATGCTCGGCATACAAACAACTTTCTTCTCTCAATGCAGCACAGAGGCCCCTTCTCTCATGACAAGGAGGTCCAACCCTCGAGTGGTCTGAAAAACAACTTCAGAGAGAGAGGTAAAGACTCATGCAAAGCTCTGATGGAGGTTTCTAATATCTTAGTTTTGGTCTATTGCTGTCATTTGTTGGGTCATTTGTTGAGTCCCATGGACAAAGGCAGTGGTTCCCGTGGCCACCAGTGCAGCAATTTCTATTCCTAATATGATGGCTAAGTTGAGGGATATATATTTTCAGTGGAACCGGGTTGAATGCCCCCCTATTTGATCTTCAAATGAACCTGCATTGTGATAGAGCACTCTGGGAAACATCTGCACGATTACACAATTAATCACATCTGTTGACCATTTCATGAAAACATTAACAATGTTTAGGTATATAGAATCATGCTGTAGTAGGGACGGACAAGGCAACTCACCTAAGATAGCACTGAAGACAGGGAAACAGTCCTATTTGGTGGCAACCAGATTCAGAGGGCATTGATTCTGTTGTAATCAAGTAATCCTATGAAACCCAAGTTAAGGTAGTTTCAGAATTTTGTACCCAACATGTAATGGAAGGGGCTCAGAAGTTCACAGTCTGCAGAAGTTGAAAAAGCAGTTTTGTTTCTGTTTTTTCCTCGGTTCTGGGCAAGTTAACTTTTCAAGGACACCTGGGAGGGAAAGAGCTTTTTCTTCCCTTTCTTATTTTCCCATTGCCAGCTGTTACCACGGAGCCCAGTTGCTAACTTCGTTAACTAGAATGTAGCCATCTCTGTGAAGCCCCATGTCACGGCCAGAGGCCTTGTTCACATATTTTTGTGAAAAACTAGTAAGGGGGTGTCTTGATTAGGAGTGCTAATTTTTTTAGCCAGGGGCCAAGTAGAACAGGGCAACATGAAAATAGGAAGTTTAACTACATTGAACTTTTTTATAGGGACTCTTTTGCTGAAAGTCCTAAAGTCAGCCATGGTGAAGACTTCTGGAGAAGGTCAGTTAAAGACTTTTCTGTGGGCCTGGTACAGAGGGGAAAGACGGAGAAGGTGGGGCTGAGAGCAGCTCAGAGTATCTGAGAATGAGAAAAGAGAAGATGTAAAAAAAATAATTGGAAAGTGGTTTGGAATTTTCCTAGCAACAAATATTTGAGCAGTAGAACAGGTAGAGCAAAGAAGAAGATGGTTGTGAGTATACCAAAACACATGTTAGGGACTTTAAATTCTTAGTAAACTGTTTTTCAGTGATGACAAAGCAACTTTAAAGGCCATTTTCATTACATCTTGGATATGGGCTGAGGGCTCTCCTCAGCTGGTTTGAGCTTTGGGTTAGTTGGTAAGAGACCTGGTGGGACCCGGTGCAGGCACTGACAGGAGAAGAGAGGAGTGAGTGGGTGGAGGGGTACCTCAGTACCTGCTACGTCAGCAAGGGGGCAATGGTCTGAGAACCAGCAGAGATTTGGGTTTTTGATGTAATAATTGTAGTGGAGAAATCAGGTTGCTGAGTTGGGAGTGACAGCAGAGACTCTGGAGCAGAAGGCTGAAGGTGAGGATCTATTGGATAAGCATAGTTCAGGATGTGAGCGAAGAAGGGAAAAGGCCTCTACATAGTGGAATCTCCTTTTACCCTTTTGAGCACTAGCAGATGTTAAAAAGGTCACACAGGATTTGAGGATCTAGAGTCCCCTCTGGTTGCCATCAGTTTTTGTTTTCTAATTCGTAATATGGCCAATGCTGTGTACTGAATTTAATGCGGGAGTTTGGGTTCCATCAGGCAGCCCCTGTATGCTCACATCCCCATGAATTACAGAAGAAGTCGGCTTTTCCCCCACACAGCCATGGCTGTTTATGGCTTTGACAGTCGGCCGGGTAAACACAGTAATCTAGGCTAGCCAACCTGCATCTGGCTCGTGTGTCCCTACATCCATAATGTTTGTTTCCATTATCTATGGTAAGGAAGGGATTTAATGGAATTTTAGTGGGATCCTCTGCATCAGGGATATCCCATTAGGAAAGACCTATAGCCAGCTGACAAATGTCTGGGTGGAGAGATGGTCACCAGGTCCCTAAGTGGGCTGTATGCGAGATAGTTTATACTTCTTTTCCAGTGGAATTTGTGATCAGCCAATGCTGCTGAACGGGCTGATGAGGGTTAGACTACTGGAGAGTCTATAGGCTTATCCACATGGTGAATATGCAATTTGAAAGTGTTACCAGTCTTTTCCAGTTTCCAGCCAGAGTGTGGACAGGGCGCAGGCTTGAGATGAGAGGCATGGATCCAGGAAGTGATTCCGTCTACCTTTTACCACTGTAGATGTTATAGTACCACCTGGTATGGTCCTTTCCAGTGGGGTTCCAGGATGACACCTGATATCATCTTACGTAGATGAATCTCTTACTTGATATCGATGTGGAGTCCCCTCGTCCCCAGTTTGGTAGGCAGTGGCCAGCTTTTTCCACAGGTATCACTGAGATCTTTCAAGAGCTTTAAGTCTGTCAAGCAAGGGGGTGTGAAAGGGATCGTTAGGTCTTAGAGTTGGGCTTTGGTCCATTACTGGAGGAGAGGCACCCTAGATATTCACAGGGGGTGTGGTTACTCAAAGAAACAGAGGGCGTATTTCTTGCACGAAACATTGTATAAGGCATGAGCATAGTCCAATCATTTATGCTGGTCTCTAAGCTTAATTTTGTTGAGGTCTCTTTAATGGTTCTATTAATTCTTTCTACCTGTCCTGAACTCTAGGGTCTGTAAGCACAATAAAACTTCCAATGAATCCCCAGGTTCCTGGCTAACCCCTGACTTACTTGGGCCACGAACGCCGGTGCATTATCAGACCGTATTACCTTTGGCAGGCCATATCTTTGAAAAATGTCTTTCAGGATCTGCTTGACCACCATTTTCACTGTTTCTTTTTTTTTTCTTTTAGTCGGGAAGGCTTCAATCCATCTTAAAAATGTATCTACAAAGACTAGAAGATATTTATGTCCATACCTTGCTGGCTTAATTTCAGTAAAGTCAACTGCCCAGAATTGTCCTGGTCTGGTTCCTCGTAGGTGCTTTCCTGCAGGAAGCTTGGAAGGGTAAGCATTTACCAATTGATGGACTCGACAGGCTTTTTTTACCCATTTAGTTATTTCTTTTTGCTGTGAGTCAGTTAGTGGAAAACTCTGTTCTTGATACTTCAGAAATACCTGCAGTTTCTTTGAACCAAGGTGAGTGAGTTGATGTGCATTTTCTACTGACATATTTAGAGCTGTGACTATAGGAGTTTTTAGTGAAGGATTTAGAAATTCCACTTGGGGGCCTTCAGGGTTAAAAGTTATTTTGGCCCGGTACTTGGTGAGCAGATCTCTGCCCATCAATGGGGCTAGGAATTCTGGGATTACTAGGAAGGAGTGATGGATTTTTCCTTTCCCCAGGTCCATGATCCTCTTAGTTGTCCAAGCCTGATATTTACTGTCATTAGCCCTTTGAACTAGAGACCTTTTATTTGATAGAGGGCCCAATGTGACACTAGGGATGAGTATATTGCCCCTATATCCACTTCAAAGATTACTGGGGTCCCCTCCACTTCAAAAGTTACCCTGAACTCGGGGAGGAGATCTGAGCCCCGACTTTCATAGTCATCCTCCAGAGTCAGAATGGCTGACTGGCGTGGCTGTCCCTCTCTAGTGCACTCTTTGGCCCAGTGTCCTTATTTTTTGTACAGTAGGTACATTGATCTGAGGCCAGGGGTGGCCTCTGGCATTGGACCAGGTATCCCTTCCTGTCTCCCTGTTTCTTAATTTCTGGCCCTTTTGTTGTTGTGACCAGGACCTTAGTCAACGCCTTATTCTGTCTTTTGTTTCTTTTATGCTCACTTTGCTTCATTCTCTTCCTCAGTTTCTCTCTTAAGGTATATTTTCTTGGCTTCTCTGACTAAATCTCTCAAAGTCATATCTTGTAATCCATCTAAGCATTGTAACTTTCTTTTAATATCCAGGGCAGCTTGCCCAATAAAGGCCATCATGACAGATGCCTTTTGATCCTCTGCCTGAGGATCGAAAGGAGTATATCTAATACTTGCCTCCATAATTCTCTCTAGAAACATAGAGGGAGATTCTTCAGGCCTTTGAATAATCTCTATTACCTTGGCCAAATTAATTGGTCGCCTAGTGGCCACTCGGATGCCCACTATTAGAACCTGGCGATAAGTGGACAGATGCTTTCTAACTTCAATGGTGTTGGTGTCCCAGTTGGGTTGTTTCAAAGGAAAACCAGCTTTGATTAAGTTGGGAAGATGTATCACTCTCCAATCTGGTTGGAGGACATTTTTTTATAGCTTCCAGGAAGATTCTCTTTTGT
This sequence comes from Callospermophilus lateralis, assembly GCF_048772815.1. NCBI lineage: Eukaryota > Metazoa > Chordata > Mammalia > Rodentia > Sciuridae > Callospermophilus > Callospermophilus lateralis. The sequence goes on along the minus strand of NW_027515031.1, from coordinate 594,222 downwards.
TCCTCTGTCGTGAAGAGAGTCCCTAGGAATTGTTGACAGTCATCCCAAGTAGGCAAATGTGAAAATATCAATGACTCAACCAGACCTGTGAGCCCTGTGGGGTCCTCGGAAAAAGTAGGATTGTTATATTTCCAGTTATATAGGTCGGAAGAGGAGAAAGGCCAATATTTGTAGGCTTGCATTTTCCCCCCATGGCCTTCGTCAATCAATGGTCTGTAGAGACATAGTGGGAGCATCACAGGAGTTCCAGGGTTTTCAATCATTCACCACCATCAAGTTTCCTTAGCTGGGCTAGCTTCCTCCTGCGTAGGAGGGGCTGTGTGTGCTGCGGGGAGTTATCTGGAGGGCACTGGGCCAGCTTAGATTCCTCCAGTTGTAGAGAGGCTGAGTCAGCTGCAGGGGAATCACTTAGAGGGTGTTGGTGGTTGGGGGACGAAGGCAGGGTATAATAAGGGGGAAGAGAGTCCAGAAGAGTCAAATCTTTTGACTCAGGGATTACAAAGGGTGGAGGAGGAGGAGGAGCAGAGGGTTTGAGAGATCATGGGGGAAGGAGTAGGAGCAGGGGAAGGGACAAAGAAAGGCTTCACCCATTGAGGAGGAGATTTGCAGAGGTCCAGCAAAGTTAAGATATATGGCTGTTGATCCGGATGGCTATGTGTGCCCGGGTGAAAGACAATATCTCTGACTTCTTAAATTAGTGGGAAGTAGAAAGATCCTTCTAGGGGCCATCCAAATTCAAAGGTGGGCCATTCTGAGGCACAGAGATTCTGAAAGGTCCAGCGTTTAACTAAAAAAGAAAGATTCTGAGCCCTTAAGCGGACTTTGGTCCAGTGATCAAGGGTCAGGGACAGGGGCATTGAAGTGCTGTGTCCCATAATGAAAGATACACAAAGAGTGAATGCAAGACACACGACACAGACAAGACAAGACAATAAAGACATTCAATGGACATCCAAAACTGAGACCAGGACTGAGTAGCCAGCAAAACCCAATGGGCTGGCAATTCCGAATCAGATACAAAATATTACTGAGTCGAGGAGACTATTGTTCCTCGATTTCCCGAGTCTTTGGGAAGTTCCCGAGGGACGTGGCCTGTGGCTCTGTGACACGTCTGTCAGCCACCATCGGAGAGAACTCACGGTCTTCATCGACAGCCATTTTGCCCAGCACTAACCTTAACACTGAAACAAGAAAGAGGCGCCTTACTTAACCCAAGAGGAACCCGTTAGGGTCTTTTGTCCGCCGCTGCCAAAACTCGGTGGAATCTCCATATGTAAAGGTCGGGTGAGCATGGAAGGAAGAGACCACTAACAGACTGTCTTATCCAACAGCAAAGGGTTTATTCTGGGTCCAGCATGCTGGGGCTCGGAGCTCACTTGAATAGAGCAGAGAGCCCTGAGAACAGTTTAAGCAGAACATATATATTTTCCTTGGAGAGGGCAGGGAGGGAAGTATACTGATGGGTCAGGGCGAGTGGTCGGTTTGCATGCAACCGGGTGAGGGAGTACATTCTACACTTTGGCAGTTGGGGACAGCACATTCTGGGAACAAGATTAGCAAACAGTTCTCAAGATTTCAACAGTGTTTAGTTAAGCATACAGAAAAACAGTAAGTGACAAGTACCTATTTTATTAACCTTTCACTACCGACTATCCTTTTTGACTGGATGTTCTCTTCTACATTCTATGATCCAAAGTTCAAGCTCCTATGCCATTGTATATCAATTTTTTCAAAGCTAAGTATCCCAATCAAGGGCCCAGTGCCCTTCTGGGCTTCAAATGTTACTTAGACTTCTGTTTTTATACATATATTTCACCTATATTTTTTTATACATATTGCAGGTTCCCAATACCATTATTTATTCAGCATAATGATTCCTAACCCAAATCAAACATGTTATTAACCCTAACCATACATGGTTCCCTCAATCTAACGTTACAGAAGAGCAGGGACAGAGTTGGTGTTACAATACAGGAATATAGGGAATCTTCCACCTGCTGATAACCTCAAAGATCCATGAAGATATAATCTCTGGAGAAGATGGAGGCAACTCTGAAGGACCTGAGAGTGCAAAAGTCATCTTCCATGGAAAACAACCTGGTCAGGGTGAAGGGTTCTGTCTGAATCAGCCTCTCCATTCTTAATGTAGAGAAGATGGACCAAATGATACCTGTGTGGAGAGCTGCTCCTGGGTGCCTATGGGTGATATACCATTCTAACTTGTGAAAGGGTCACAGGAAGCAGGGGCAGCCTCCATCTCATGGGAAGCTTGGAAGCAACTCTTAGGACAGATTGGTTGCCAAGGCAGTGAACTCATTTAGTTCCTGACGGAAGTGACCTCACCTCACTTCCTTATTGATGGAACTCTGTGAACTTGCGATCCAGGAAGCCAGTCAAACATTGACAGCCCCAGTCCCAGTCTCAGTGGTTTTACTTTTTGAATTTCCCAAGGACAGAGTCAGTCTTTCTTGGTACCTATTGATGTTAGGATGGCCAAATGGCAGGAAAACTCTGAAGAGGGGCCTTTCCTGAGAAAACAGGTAGTGGCTCACTGCTGGCTCCTGACAACTTCAGAGACTTGGCAAAGGACACAAAATCTGAGACAGGACAGGCCATTTTGGGGGAACCTAGAATGGCCCACAGTCAGAGGACACTCCAAATAGTCACAACCTACTTGGAGGAAGGAGGTGCCTTTGTGGGTGTGGGTGTGGGTTTGTGGTTTTGGCTCATGTTCTGAGAAGAGGTAGGAAATGAGGTTTGTTTGGTTTGGGGGGAATTGTTTCTAGTAAGTCATTTGACAATGTGAGTGTTTCTGTGTCGCTGTATCCCACTGTGTCCGTGATTGTAGATATTAGAAAAGAGAAAGCATCAATGGATGTGTCCTGTCTTTTAGAAAGCTTACCAGCATTCATGCTGCCCAATTTATAAATAGAATGCGGCTTGCCATAATGATGGGCAACACCTACGATCTTCCTAAGTTCCTGTTTTCTTCCTGAAATCTGGTCACTCTCCATAATAGGCTTATGGTTTTGTATCCAAGATATGTACCACCTCCATGCTCTGTGACATGGCCATGTACTGAATAACTGAAGTGAATGGCGAGCATCTCAGAAAACTCACATACCAGTGTGACCTGTAAAGTCTCATTGGAGAAACCCTGCTTTGGGCCTTTTGCTTACCTATTGTTCTGTTTCCCTGAATGTCAGGAAGGTCTTTGCCTAAGGAAAACGCTTTGTGAAGTCTGAAGAAAACCTTTTTCAAATAAAAAAGAATGGGCATCAGCTGTGGCTCTTTGCTTAATTGCTTTGCAAAGAGATGTGTCTGAATCAACGTCTTGGCCCTGTGTTAGGCTGTAGCTTAGATTCTCAGCAACTGATGGATCTAAAGAAAGATCCCATGTGTGCATCCAAAACCAAAATAGCAAAAGAGCAGTCATTGTGGATGAAGTCTTTCGCCTTCCTCTGTAAGGTTTCTGACATCAATCAAGTGAGAATAGGGATCCTTTAGGTCAAATGAGTTCTTCAATTCCCTGCAGAGGCTAGCACATAGGTGGTTGGGTTTTCTCATGACTCCAATTCACATAAAGAATCTAAACCCCACAGTCAGTAGGTCTCAAATTTGAGAAGTGGATCAGTATTAACGGCAGGCCTATTTGATCACTCCTGGTTCACAGGAAGGGTGTCCAGGTCACTCAGAATTTAGGTAAATGAGGGGCAAGAAAGCGTATTTTGGACACTGTCTTGGGCTGCATTCCTCATGGAAATCTACAGTCAGAGGTTATGATGAGTGTCTATATGGAAGAAGGTGAGGGCCATGTGGGAGTGTTTTGGTATTAATTGTGGTTATTTTTGTGGCAGTTGAAAGGGATGACTGAGTCCACCTGAGTTTGAACTCTGGTGTGATTCCCTTAGAGACTGAGTACAGGAACTGAACTTAGAGAAGTATTGCCATGAATTGAGTTGGGATTTTAGAAGGCCAAGCATGAGAGTCACCCTTGGAAACTGAGATCTAGGCCCAGGGTGGCTTTCCAAGACCACTGGGAATCTCAGGCTTGATATCACAGGATTTTATTCTTAACGACTTGGCAGTCTTATTTGAGAGTCAAAACACACATGGACGTTACATTGTAGACCTCAATGGGCCTGGATTTATGTGACCCTTTGGCCAATCTTTGGGAAACCTTGCCTGTGAGAGTTCTCCAGAACTTCATTTGAAATGAACTTCCACAACATTTAATGGTCCCTGAATGAATTGAAACCCACATGCTGCCAACTTCATCCTTGAAAAATTGCTAGATAAATACCATGAAATTTTTGAAATTCCCATGACCAGATGGCACTGGAGATACTTTGGTTGTCCTGTTGCTGAACATGATTATGCAGGACAGTGACTTGATTGACTGAGTTTCATGAAAATGGTGTATAACAGAGATTCCAGGAAGTTGGAACCTGCTGAGTAGTGGGCCTAGTGCAGTGATTGGCAGGTGTGTGATAAAAAAACATCTGTGGTGGGGCCATGTGGATCTGCCATTGGCTTCCAATTGGCTTGTGACTGACATGATGCATCCAGCAGACGCTTCTATGTAAAGGTATCTTGTTATATGGAGAGGTTTCAGGCCAATGTTCAGAATCCGGTTGCTATGGTCAAGGAGGCAAGCTATGTGGAATAGAAGCCTGGTTGGTACATTCTTCTGCAGACCCTGACTCACCACAGGTGACAGAACTCCCTCCAGCACTTTGTCCCAGGTGAATTTCTTGTAATTCGTGAAGCAAATACGAAACTCCAGGTGCATCAGGAAGCAACACCAGGAAAACTGGAGGATGACCAAGTGGCTTCAGAGTCCACAAGAGTAGACAATTAGCCCCCAGTGGCCACAGTTTACCTACAAACAGAAAATTAAATACAGCTTCCTCAGGTTTATTGGAAAATAAGAAATCATGTATTCCAGGTCACATAGAAGCATACCCAGATTTGATGGTCTCACTACAAAGGAAGCTGAATCTCCTGACTACAACATATATTTCAAGTGCCCAACCTCAGAGGCAGTTCCTCAAGAAGTCTTTAGTCCAGCAGAGCTCCATGTTTGTGGAGTGTTTACCCTGTCCCTTACTTTTGGAATCTCCTCTACCACCTCCAAGTTTGTGAACTCGTGAGCATATTTGATTCCAGATATGTATTCACAGATTTTCTAACTCTTCTCCTCTAATTGTGTCTAACTTGGGGCCAAGGTAATCTCAAGGCATTGTTATGGAAGAGAGTGTGAAGATACTTTTGTAGCATATATTTGCATAAACATTGGAATCATTTTCCAAATTTTCATTCAAAATACTGAATCCCTGACACAAACCCATGCCAACTAGACTCTGACTACTAATTCTAATATGATGGAGAAAATTAACCCAAACAGAATAGAAATACAAGCAGTTCAGAGGAGGAATGGTGTATCATTGGAATTGCCTTTTGCATTATATAGGGTAGGAGTTATAAATCTAGTCAATTTTTTGTTGAAATGGTTCTCCATGTGTTTTTAAAGTTAACAAATATGTGAATTCCTGTCTACCTTTCTCTGTATCCTATTCAGCACATGTATTTTTATATGCACATATAGAATCCTACCTGGTACCACACGTACATTCTTGTGAGGTGGCTGACTTGGCAGACACAAATTGTGAGAAGAGATCACTCCTCCTAAACGCTGTTGAAACTGAAAATTCAAACTAATGATGAGCTTCCTAGTACAATAAAATTATACATGAATCCATGTTCAGTAAAACAAATTTATTTGGATCTGTGGATGACATATATTTCGTGGTGAATTTCAATTGGCATATATTGCTACTTTTTAATGTCTGTTTGTGTGCGTGCGTGTGTGTGTGTGTGTGTGTGTATGTTTATATATATATACACACACACTCTACAGATTTTTCAAAATATGAAATATATGTGTCTTATTATACACTCCGTAAATTCATTCATATTCATGTATGTGGATTAATAATCAACTTTTCACAAGATTATTCTGAGAAATATTCATCCACCTGAACTACATATTTGATTCCTATTACTGAAAACTAACAGTAAATGGTGCATACAAATCCTAATATTTCTGCAGTAACTGACACAGTTTTATATCAATGCAAGTAGATTCCTATGGGACGTGATGTGTATTTTGTCATTCATTTTTATTCAATACTGGTACATTTCTTTTTCTTCAGTTAATGCACATGATAGGATATATATTTAATCCACTAGTTCAGAAATTTATAGGCATTTTCTTTTACTTTTCATCACTTCCTAATTCAGAAAACATGTTTTCCACAGGGTTTCATGACTGGTCTTTTCATGAGACTTCTTTCACAAAATGCAAAGGTCACACTTATGTTTGTACCGAAATCTAAATGGAAAGTGAGTATGGATTACTAAAAACATCTATGTCCAGGTTGCCTAATGCTATCAAATGTCAATTTTATTGGTGTCTACATATTTGTTTCTTCCTAAGATTATATATTCAACCTCAACACTGTTGAAAATGCCTGATCCTATCACGTACTTTATACTTTGCCTGATTTCCTAATGTCTCTATTGATATATGGTTTCCTACATACTTTCCAGAGTTCATCAATGTGACTGGCTCTTCACATGTGTTGATATTTACATTCATTCTCTACCCGAAACCCTACTGTTATAGAACGTTTGGTTCAAATCCTATACTCACTCTGCTTTCTAAACCTATGAATATCTTCCTAATCCTACTGACTATCCTTCTGACTGGATGTTCTTTTTGACATTCAATCATCCAAGGTACAAGGTCCTATGCCATTGTATATCAATTTATCTGAGACATCTGTGCAGAATATAATTCAAAGCTGAGTATTTCAATCAAGGGCCCAATGCACTTCTGGGCGTCAAATCTTACATAGATTTCTGTGTTCATACTTATATTTCACCTATATATTCTTGTAAATATCGCAGGTTCCCAAAACCATTATTCATTGCACAGAATGATTCCTAAGCCAAATAAAACTTGTTATTAACCCTAAGCATACACTGTTCCATCAATCTATCTTTACAGTAGAGCAGGGACAGAGTTGGTCTTACAATACAGGTATGTAGGGGATCTTCCACCTGCTGAAATCCTCAAAGGTCCATGCAGAAATGATCCCTGGAGAAGACTTAGGCAGCTATGAAGGACCTGAGAGCACAAAATCATCTTCCATGGCAAAAAAAAACCGGTCAGGATGAAGTATTGTGTCTGAATCAGTCGCTCTGTTCTTAATGTAGAGAAGATGGACAAAACCAGGCCTGTGTGGAGAGCTGTTCCATGGTGCCTGTGGTTGATATACCATTCTAACTTATGACTGAGTCAGAGAAAGTAGGGGCAGCCTCCATCTCATGGGACCCTTGTAAACAACTGTTAGGACAAAGTGGTTGCCAAGGTATTGACCTCATTCAATTCCTGAAGGAAGTGACCTACCTCACTTCCTTGGTGATGGAACTCTCTGAACTTGGGATCCAGGAAGCCAGCCACCCAGAGCCAGTGCCAGTCCCATTCCCAGTGGGCACACTTGTTTGAATTTTCCAAGGACAGAGTCAGTCTTTCTTGGTACCTCCTGATGTGAGGATGACCAAATGCTAGGAGAACTCTGAAGAGGGGCCTTTCCTGAGGAAGCAGGTAGTGGCTCATTGCTGGCTCCTGACAACTTAACAGAGTTGGCAAAAGGGACCTGATCTGATAAAGGACAGGCCATTTTGGGGGAACATAGTATGGTCCACCAGTCAGAGGACATTCCGGATAGTCACAGACCTTGTTGTGGGAATGAGGTGCCTTAGTGGGTGTGGGTGTGAGTTCATGGTTTTGTCTCATGTTCTGAGAATAGGTAGCAAAGGTTGTTTGTTTGGTTTGGAGTCGACTGTTTCTAGTAAGTCGTTTGAGAAGGCGAGTTTTTCTATGTCTGTGTATCCACTGTGTCCGTGGTTGTAGTTATTAGAAAAGCGAATACATCAATGGAGGTGTCCTGACTAGTAGGAAGCTTCCAGGCATTTATTCTGCCCTTTTTATGAATGGACTGCGGCTTGCCTTATGGATAGACAACACCTACTATCTTCCTAAGTTCCTGTTCACCTCCTGATTTCTGACCTCTCTCCAGAATAGGCTCATGGTTTTGTGTCCAAGATATGTACCACCTCCAAACTCTGTGACATAGCCATGTACTGGATAGCTGAAGGGAATGGGAACATCTCAGAAACCTCAGAGATCAGTGTAACCAGAAAAGTCTCAGTGGAGAAACCCTGCTTTGGGCAATTTGCTTACCTATGGTTCCCTTGCCCTGAATGTTAGGAATGTCTTTGCCTCAGGCCACCCCTTTGTGGAGACTGAAGAAAACAGTTTTCAAATTGAAATGAATGGGCATCACCTGTGGCTCTTTGCTTAATTACTTTGGAAAGGGATGTGTCTGAATCAGCCTCTTGGTCCTGTGTGAGGTTGTGGCTTTGATTCTCAGAACCTGATAGATCTAAAGAAAAATCCCATGTGTGCATCCAAAACCAAAATTGCCAAAAGAGCAGTCATTGCTGATGAAGTCTTTCGCCTCCCTCTGTAAGTTTCCTGACCTCTATCAAGTGAGAATAGGGAAGATACACCAAGTCAATTGATGGCTCCTTTTGGAAAAATTCTATCACTGATGACAGCATCAGCATAAGTACCCCAACACTGCCACAATTCGCTGCACCAGCAGATAGTTCACAATGCATACAAGTGAGTTCACAATGCATACAAGTGATACATAATCCAGGCAAGTTCTACAAGCAGTTCAGTGATGGCTATTGCAGAATCTGTAGATTGATTTTATCTTTGTCTTCACCGGCACTGGGATGAAGATAGGAATTCTGGCAATAATGGCTAAAGAAAAAATTCTGTAACATTCCTGAAGGCACTAAAAGAAAACAATTTTCTTAACAATTTACGTTATCTTGAAGAGAATAATTAAATATAATGAAAAGGAAAAGTGAAAGTAAACAAACACGTCTGTTAACCTCCTATTTTTTCACATATTAAAACAATCCTGAACAGTTGTTTACCCAATTTAAATTAAACAATTTAATTCACGTGAATAAAAAAAAATGGATATATTATTTCATTAGCACTCATCATATGTGATATATGGACATACGCACATTCAAATATATAACACAAAACACAAGTGTGCACACATAATAAATACATACAACACATAATATAATAGTAAAGGCCTTATAACATTTTACATGTGAAATCACCATTGCAATGTTTAAAAACTCTACAGTCAAAAAATAGAACTGATAAGCAAAACATTAACCTAGGTCTGTATGAGCTCAAAAAAACAAAAGAGAACTTCATGATTTGAGAAAGGGCAATAATAAAATAGATATTGAAAAAAGCATCCCTGTTCTGTCGCAGATGTAAGGATAGCCAAACTGGAGTTTTGGATATCAGATGTTATGGATTTGAGCCAAATCATCTTATTTTGGTCTATCGAAATCGCTTCAGTTAATCTCTCTGGAATCCAAATCGGCTGCTGTTCTCCCTGTGGAAACACATAAACAGACCCCCGACTCCAGGCAATCGGGGATCTTAGTTAATCTCTCTGGAATCCAAATCGGCTGCTGTTCTTCCTGTGGAAACCCACAAACAGACCTCCAACTCCAGAAAATTAATGGGTCAGGACCTTTCCATTGTCCTGTTAGAATATCCTTCCAAAGTACCTCGGGCTCATACACATTTTTTAGACACTTATGCCTTTCTGCAGCACTAAGTCCTGAAAATCCAAATTTAAAAAGTTTAGAGTAAAAAGGGTTATTTTAAGTTTATCTTTGGGGAATTTATATCCCTTCCCAATTCTGTCTTCTTACTTTAATGAGTACATTTTAATAGTGTGATGTGCTCTTTCAACTATGGCTTGTCCCTGTGGATTGTATGGGTTTCCTGATATATGAGTAATGCCAAATGATGAGCAAAATGGTTTAAAAGAGGTAGAAGTATAACCGGGGGCATTATCAGTTTTTAACTGCTTTGGAATGACCACAGTGGCAAAATTTTGTAAGCAATGAGCTATAACATCTTTAGTTTTTTTCCCCCATGAAGGGAGCCCATCAAAAATCCAGAAGAAGTATCAACTGTAACATGCAAATATTTTAATTTTCCAAATTCTGGCAAGTGTGTGACATCCATCTGCCATATATGGTAAGGTATCAATCCTTTACGATTGACTCTAAGATTAAAATGTGGTAAAATGGTCACACAATTTTGACATTGTTTTATTATTTGTCTAGCTTGTTCCTTAGTTATTTTAAAATGCTTTTGTAAAGTATTAGCATTGATAATGAACTTTTTATGAAAATTTATAGCTTCTTCTAGTGTACAGAAAATATGTATGTATGTCATGTGTAGTTTTACCTGCTAAATCATTGCCCAAACTAAGGGCTCCAGGCAATCCTGTATGTGCCCAGATATGTCCTATTAAGAATGGATATTTTCTGTCCCAGATTAGACTTTGTATACTGGAAAGGAAAGAGAAAACAGTAGAGGAAGGGGAAATCCTACCAGCATCTTCAAGAGATACTATAGCATTAACTATATACTGACTATTGCAAAATAAATTAAACACAGAATCTTTAAACATCACAAAAGCTTATAATACTGCATTAAGCTCTACCTTTTGAGCTGATTTTTGGAGTGCTAAAAATGTAAATATTTGATCAGGTGTAACTATTGCTGCTGTACCATTATTTGACCCATCAGTGAATATATTTGGAGCATTCATGATAGGAGTTTTCTTGTAATTTTTGGAAAAATTACAGGATGCAATGACCCAAAAGACAATAAAAGATTAGATGGTAAGTGGTTATCAAATAAAACATTAGATTTACACATGATTATTGCCCAAGTATTTAACTCATTAGCTAATTCATCAATTTGATTCAAGGTGTATGGAGTAATAATTTTATTGGGAGAAATTCCAAACACTCCCTTTGCTGCTTTTATTCCTATGAGTATTAATTGTCCCTCAGCCTCAGGATACCTAGTAATAATAGTGTTAGAAGAATAAGATAAATGTATCCATAATAATGGACCTTCTTGCCAAAATACTCCTGTAGGAATATTTTTTGTTGGTAGCACAATGAATAATTAAGACATTATTTTATCAAATCTATCCAAATGCATATTTCCCATATATGTTTCAATGATTTTTAATGCCTTTATTGCTTCAGGCGTTAACATTCTGGGTGAATTTGGATCAGATGGACCTTTTAGGATATCAAATATAGGTCCCAACTCTCCTGTTGGTATACCTAGATAAGGCCTTATCCAATTAATGTCTCCTAATAACTTCTGAAAGTCATTAATTGATTTGAGTTGATCTACTCGTATTTGAATTTTTGGTGGACTGACCATGGTTGAGGATAATAGAACTCCTAAATAATTAATTGGAAAATTTAATTGTACTTTATCAATTGATATCCCTAGATTATAATTTTTTAATAAGTTTGTAAGTGTGGCATAACATTCTAGCAATGGGTTTTTAACTTGTGTGCTAATAACACATCATCCATATTGTGAAATATTTGTAGTTCAGGATTTTGATTTCTAAGTGGCTGGATTACTTTGTTAACATAAATATGACAAATAGTTGGGCTGTTAGCCATCCCTTGAGGGAGTACTTTCCACTCATACCTCTGATCAGGACCTTCATGATTCAGTGCAGGGATAGTAAATGCAAAACTTGGACTATCCTCAAGAAGAATTGGAAATGAAAAAAAAAAAAAAAACAATCTTTAATATGTATAACTAAAACATACCAAGTTTTTGGCAAAGCAGACAATTGAGGAATCCTTGATTGAGCAGGTCCCAAAATAACCATCTCATTATTAATGGCTCTTAAATCTTGCAATAATCTCCATTTACCAGATTTCTTTTTGATGACAGAAATGAAAGTATAATGGGGAGATACAGAAGGTTGTATATGTTCTTCCGCTAATTGTTGTTTGACCAGGAACTGGGCTGCTTGTATCTTTTCTTTAGTCAGGGTCCACTGAAGAAGCCATACTGGTCTTTCTGATTTCCAAGTAATTTTTATTGTCTCAGTGGCCCTTTCTGAAAATCCAACCCATGTCTGTCTGTTGCTTGGTCTATTTGTATTGCCGCTGCTATACCTTGTTCTTGTTTTTCTAATCTTTTTCCTTTCCTAAAACCTTCTCTAGCCATAATAGTAGGTACATTTTGATTGATGTTATTTGTTAATGTCAAACCTAATTGATCTAGGACATCTCATCCCCATAAATTTACGGGAAGATTATCCAATACATATGGCTGTATAGTTCCTTCACATTCTTCAGGATCCTTCCAATCCAATACCATTGCAATTCTATGGGGATTAGTTGCCACTCCTAGGTCTCAAAGAGTTTGAGTGTATTGTTGTAATGGCCAATGTTTTGGCCATTCTTGATGAGACACAATGCTAACATCTGCACCTGTATCAAGTAGCCCATTAAATTCATGTCCTTGAATATTTAGTTTTAGCCTGGGGCGAGAATCTAAATTTAAAGAAAGCATAACCAAATCTACACCTGTGGAGCCTAATCCCTTGGAACCTCTTTCTACAGCACGACTGGAAAATTTATCATGCAGACTGAGTATTATTAGTAACTGTGCTATTCTATCTCCTGGTGAAATTACTGATATGTCCTTTGGTGAACTGGCTATAAATTTTATTTCACCTTCATAATCAGGATCAATTACCCAAGGACTTATCATAAGTCCTTTTAGATTAGAAGAGCTGCGTCCCAATAATAAGCCTACTGTTCCTTTAAGAAGAGGTCCTTTCACCATGTGTGAATGATTTGAACCCCCATCTCTACAGTTAGTACTGATCTGACGGAGGTGCAGATGTCTAACCCTGTGCTCCCTCTGATTTGTCTGATGAGGCGTCTGATGCACAATGTGTCCTGGGCACTACACTGATGGGCTTGCTGGGTTCCTCCAGTGCTCCGTATATTTGTGGTTTTGGGCCCCAGAGCATTGGGCTCCCCTGTCCATTTTTTGGCAATGGAGCCCGGTGCCTTTCTCCATGATATCGTGGATAAACAGCTAGTCCTTGTTCGTTTTTGATAATGAAGTACCCTCTATGGTGGTTTGAGAACGGCATTCATTAGCCCAATGTCTCCCTCTACGGCATCGTGGGCAAATACCCAGTATTCTACTCCTTTGGTACCTATTTTTGTTAAACCCTCTTCCTATGGAGCAATTCCTTTTAAAATGTCCTGTTTGTTCACAATTGTAGCATGTTCATGGCCTTGCATCTAAAGCCTGTTTAATGCAGCTGCCACAAATTGCCCTTGTTCATTGATGTCTCTGGCATCTAAAGCCTGTTTTACTGCAGCTGCCATGACTTCCTCTTATTCATTAATGTCTTTACATAATTTAATATATGTGTTCAAATCTTCATGTTTCCATGGTCTAGTGATATCTCTGCACCTACGATTCGCTTGGTCATAAGCCAGTTTTTTATTAATGGCATTGCTTGTTCTGTATTCCCCAAAACTCTGGTAGCTGTTTGAATAAGCCTATCTACAAATTCAGTGTAAGATTCATTAGATCCTTGTATTACCTTAGATAATTGACCTTGTAAACCTCCATGTCCTTGTAAAGTCTTCCATGCCCTAACCGCCTCTGCAGCAATTTGTGCGTATACGCCAGGATCATATGCAATTTGTTGCTGCTGGTCCTCATGAGGTCCCTTTCCTAAAAACATATCTAGATTTCTCTGAGGATAACCAGCTTCTGCATTTCACCTAGCCGTGTCCTTGCAAAATTTTTCATTGGCAACCTTCCATAAAAGGTATTGACCTCCATTTAGCACAGCTTTACACATATTAGCCCAATCTACTGGCATCATATTCAAGTTGTTAATGGATTCGACCAAGCTTACAATGAAGGGTACTTGAGGACCATAGGTTGTTACAGCCCCTTTTAGCTGCTTCACTATTTTGAAATTTAAAGCATGGTGAATTCGCTGCGCTCCTACCTCAAATACAGGGCATGTTAATACTTGAGATCCTGTCTCAGGAACCGAACTATCAACTGCGGGGTTTGGGGGCCTCCCAGCATATGGAGGTGGCCTTGTTATTTGGACATTTACATACTCTGGTGATAGAAAGGTGTTAGTAACGGTCTCCTGTAGAGGAGGCGCTGTTGGTTGGACACTTACGCCCTCTAGTTATTGAAAGTTGTTAGTAGCAGTCTCCTTTTGTAACTTTGCCCCTGATGGCTTTTTCTGACCTAAGCTTTGTTCCTCTATCTTTGTCTGATCTGAAGTCTTTGGACTAAGCAAACCAGATATAAACGTCCTCAATGGCAATGTGCCAACTGTCAGAGTCCCTGGGCTGTTCTTTTCCCCCCTTTTAAATCTTCACCATGATGGTTCCATTATGGTATATTTAACAACTCCTTAAAAATCCATGGGCTACATTTTTGTATTGTATCAACGTATGCCCTGACTGTTCTTGACTTTACTGAGGTGCCTCCTTCCTCTAACAATTTACTTAACACTCTTTCAGTTTGTTTTTTTACTAATTTCTGATCCTGTATTTCTACTATAATACAACCCAACAAGACGATGCCAAACAAAACCGAGACAGAATAAAATAAAAAGGGAACAACAAAAAGTCATTATAGCCTTTATATCCTACTGACATGTGCATCCGTCCTTTCTCCCTATCTGTTCCTCAGAAGTAAATAATTTTTTTCTCAGATGTGAGCGGTTTTTCATCCATCTCACTCATCTCCATGGACAGGCAACAAAAGTGAAGCAAAACAAAAGAGGAATCTTAAAATGGCTACCGATCCTCTCGCCCTTCCCTCAGGGGCTAGCAGTTTACCTTATCACTTACCCTCAGTGGCTCCCCGTGCGAGCCACCAAATGCTGCAGTCTGGCTGGGCACGATTCAAGAGCGACTTTTCAAAAGAAACAAAGTTTATTTTTAGAACCACACACGCCAAGCAAAACAGCTCCTTAGGAAAAACCCTCAGAGCCCAACTGCCACCACTGGCTTCCTTGCAAAGTTTCTGTCACACCCACAAGCCTCTCCACCTCCCACAATCCTCCTGCTCTTGAGGCCATATGGCTGGGTCAGGTGGGTGGAGCCAAAAAAGTCCCACAATGAGCAGCTCTGTGGTCTGAAAGGGCAGGGAAACTGCCCAATGTGCATCATCGCAGAGGAGCCAATCAGCTTGATGTTGCTGGGGCTGCTGTGAGCCAATCATCAGCTGGCAGTCGGAAAGAGCGGGGAAAAAGCTCAATGAGCATCTCCATTGTGCATCACCACAGAGGAGCCAATCAGCTAGATATTGCTGGGGCCACTGTGAGCCAATAATCATCTCGCAGGGGAATGTTGCTGGTAACTGGAAGTTTGATGGGGCCCCTTAAGCTGTGGCTCTCAACAAATTGGTGTCTCCTTTCTCTGTAGACTATTCAGAATATGTATTTTTATATGCACATATAGAATCCTACCTGTTATCAAACGTACATTTTTGTGAGGTTGCTGACTAGGCATATACAAGTTATGCAAAGAGATCACTCCTCTTAAACACTGTTGGAATTGAGAATTCAACCTATGGGTGAGCTTGTTATTAGAACAACATTATATATAGATCCATTTTCAGTGAAATCAATATTTTTGCACCTGTGGATGTTACATATTTCATGATGAATTTCAATTGGCAAATATATTGCTAGTTTAATGTCTGTCTCTGTGTGTGTGTGTGTGTGTGTGTGTATATTTATTATATATATATATATATATATATATATATATATATATATATATATATACTCTCCAAATTTTTCAAAATATGAAATATATGAATCTTATTATACACTCCTTAAAATCATTCATATTTATGTATGTGGATTTATGATCAACTTTTCACAAGATTATTCTCAGAAATATTCATCCACCTTAAATACAGATTTGTTTCCTAGTACTGAAGACTAACTTCAGTGAATGGTGCACACAAATCCTAATATTTCTACAGTAAAACCAAGTTCAACATCAATGCAAGCATTTTCCTATGGGACATGATGTGTATTTTGCGGTTCATTTTTCAGTTCATTTTTTAAACTATTTCTTCAGTTTATGCACATCATATGATATATCTTTCATCCACAAGTTCACAAATTTATAGGCATTTGTTTCAATTTCAATCACCTCCTGCTTCAGAACACATATATTCCTCCAGTGTTCTTGACTGGTCTTGTCATGAGACTTCTTTCCAAACACATTATTTTTGATTTTCATAATCATATTTGAAGCAAAACTCACACACTCTTCATGATAAACCATAACCCTAATATTACCGTTAGATGTATACCTGGTTGTAGTGAATGTATGAATATCAGTTTAAGATTTCCAGTATATTTTCAGATATCAAATCAATCCACTATTTAAAGTTGGAACCAGTTATATTATTTATTCACAGTATCGTCTATTCATACATTATTTCTGTATCCATTCACACAGGGTACTCCACTTTGTTCCCCCAATATTTATACGTCTTCAAAATATTGCTCCCAGTAATGGTGGAAGAAATGCTCATGTCACCTGATCTACATATAAATTTTAACACAGTAATATTCTGGACACAGAAAGCAAAAGTCACTCTTATGATTGTAGCAAAGCCTAAAAGGAAAGTGAGCATGGATTACTAAAAATATCCATGTCCTGGATGCTTAATGCTCTAAAATGTAAATCCTATTGATAAATCCTATGTATTTGTTTCTTTCTAAGATTATATATTCAAACTCAACCCTGTTGAAAATGTCTAATCCTATCCCTCACTTTATACATTGCCTGATTTGTTAATGTCTCTATTGATATCTGCTTTCCTACATATTTTCCCCATTTCATCATTGTGTCTGACTCTTCACATGTGCTGCTATTTACATTCACTCTCTTATTGAAAACCAATTGCTAAAGAACGTTTGGTCCAAATCCTATACTCATTGTTGTTTCTAAACCTAGAGACTATTGTCCTAAACCTACGGACTTTCCCTTTGTGACTGGATGTTCTCTTCAACTTTCAATCATCCAAGGTACAAGGTCCTATGTCATTGTATATCGATTTATCTGAGACATCTGTGCAGAACATAATTCAAAGCTAAGTAACCCACTCAAGGGCCCAATGCCCATCTGAGCTTCAAATCTTGCCTAGATTTCTGTTTTCATACTTTTATTTTACCTATATATTCTTGTAATTATTGCAGATTCCCAGTACGAATATTCATCCTGCAGAATGATTCCTAACCCAAATCGAACGTGTTATTAACCCTAACCATACACTGTTCCCTCAATCTAACTTTACAGAAGAGCAGGGACAGTGTGACCAGGAAAGTCTCAGTGCAGAAACCCTGCTTTGGGCCTTTTGCTTACCTATTTTTCTGTTGCCCTGAATGTCAGGAAGTTCTTTACCTCAGGCTAACCCTTTGTAAAGCCTGAAGAAAACAGTTTTCAAATGGAAATGAATGGGCATCACCTATGGCTCTTTACTAAATTTCTTTGGAAAGGGATGTGTCTGAATCAGCCTCTTGGCCCTGTGTGAGGCTGTGACTTAGATTCTCAGCACCTGATGGATCTAAAGAAAGATCCCATGTGTGCATCCAAAACCAAAATGGCCAAAAGTTCAGTCATTTTGGATGAAGTATCTTCCCTTCCTCTGTTAGATTTCTGACCTCCATCAATTGAGAATAGGGATCCTTTGGGTCATATGAGTTCTTCAATCCCTGAAGAGGTGCTTGGGTTTCTC
This sequence comes from Callospermophilus lateralis, assembly GCF_048772815.1. Classification (NCBI taxonomy): domain Eukaryota; kingdom Metazoa; phylum Chordata; class Mammalia; order Rodentia; family Sciuridae; genus Callospermophilus; species Callospermophilus lateralis. The sequence continues at coordinate 576,386 of NW_027515031.1, read as the reverse complement.
ATGATTCCAATTCACATAAAGAATCTGTACCTATCAATCAGAAGTAGTCAGTCAATATTGCTCCCAGAAATGGTGGAAGAAATACTCATGTCACCTGATATACATATACATTTATTCACAGAAATATTCTGGACACTAAATTCAAAGTTCACATTTATGATTGTACCAAAGCCAAAATGGAAAATTAACATGGATTACTAAAATCATCCATGTCCAAGATTACTTATGCTCTCAAATGTCAATCCTATTCATGACTACATATTTGTTTCTTCCTAAGATTGCATATTCAAACTCAACCCTGATTTCATAATGTCTCTATTGATATCTGCTTACCTACATATTTTTCCCACTTCATCATTGTGACAGACTCTTCACATGTGCTGACATTTAAATTCATTTTCTATCCGAAACCCTGTTGCTAAAGAAATTTTGTTCCAAATCATACACTCACCCTTCTTCCTATACCTACCTACTATCTTCCTATTCCTACTGACTATCCCTTTTTGACAGGATGTTCGCTTCTACATTCAATCATCCAAGGTACAATGTCCTATGCCATTGTATATCAATTTATCTGAGACATCTGTGCAGAATGTAATTCAATGCTCAGTATCACAATCAAGGGCCCAATGCACTTCTGGGCTTCCAATCTTACTTGGATTTCTATTTTCATACACACAGTTCACCTCTATATTCTTATAAATTTCGCAGGTTGCCAATACCATTATTCATCCAGAAAATGATTCCTAATCCAAATTGAACCTGTTATTAACCCTAAACATACAATGTTCCCTCAATCTTACTTTACAGAAGAGCAGGGACAGATGTGGTCGTATAATACTGAAATGTAGGGATCCTCTACCTGCTGAGAACTTCAAAGGTCCATGCTGAAAGTATCCCTGGAGAATATGTAGGCAGCTATGAAGGACATGAGAGACCACAAGTCATCTTCCATGGCAAACAACCTGGTCAGTATGTAGGGTTGTGTCTTAATCAGCTTCTCTCTTCTTAATGTAGAGAAGATGGACCAAATCAGGCCTGTATGGAGAGCTGTTCCCGGGTGCCAATGGTTGATATACCATTTTAACTTGTGAAATTGTCACATTAAGTAGGGGAAGCCTCCATCTCATGGGACCCTTGGAAGCAACTGTTAGGACAAAGTGGTTGCCAAGGCAGTGACCTCATTCAGATCCTGAAGGAAGTGACCTCACCTCACTTCCTCGGTGATGGAAATTGGCATCCAGGAAGCCAGGCACACAGAGCCAGTCCCAGTCCCACTCCCAGTGGTGTCACTAGTTTTGAATTACCAAGGACAGAGTCAGCCTGTCTTGGTACCTACAGATGTGAGAATGGTCATATGCCAGGAAAGCTCTGAAGAGGGGGCTTGTATGAGAAAACAGATAGTGGCTCACCACTGGCTTCTGACAAGTCTCCGTGAAGAAACCCTGCTTTGGTACTTTTAATTACCTATTGTTCTGTTGCTCTGAATGTCAGGAAGTTTTTTGCCTCAGGCCACCCCTTTGGGAAGCCTGAAGAAAAGAGTTTTCAAATGGAAATGAATGGGCATCATCTGTGGCTCCTTGCTTAATTGCTTTGGAAAGGGATGTGTCTGAATCAGCCTCTTGGCCCTGTGTGAGGCTATGGCTTAGATTCTTAGCACCTGATGGATCTAAAGAAGCATCCCACGTTTGCATCCAAAACCAAAAGAGCCAAAAGAGCAGTCATTGTGGATGAAGTCTCTCACCTTCCTCTGTAAGGTTCCTGACGTCCATCTATGAGAATAGGGATCCTTTGGGTCAAATGAGTTCTTCAAAGCCCTGCAGAGACTAGATCATACGTTCATAGGTTTCTCATGACTCCAATTAACATAAAGAATCTAAACCCCACATTCATTAGGCCTCAAAATGGAGAATCAGAGCAGTATTAAGGGCAGGCCTCTTTGATCACTCCTGGTTCACTAGAAGGGTTTCCCAGCCACATTGACTTTAGGCAAATGTGGGCAAGGGACCTTATTTTGGATACTGTCCTTGGCTGTGCCCCTCATGAAAAACTACAGCCTGAGGTTATGATGAGTGTCGATATGAAAGAAGATGAGGGCCATGTGGAAGTGTTTTGGTTTTAATTGTGGTCATTTTTGTGGCTGTTGGAAAAGATGATGGGTCCACCTGGTCTTGAACACTGGTGTGATTCCCCCTTAGAGACTGAGTTTTGGAATGGACCTCAAAGAAGTATTGCCATGTATTGTGTTGGGATTTTAGGATGCCACACATGAGATTTGCCCTTGGAAACTGAGATCTAGGTCCAGGGTGGCTTTCCACAGAGCACTGGGAATCTCATGAAGAATATCACATAATTTTATTCTTAAAGAATTGGCAGCCATAGTTGCAAGTCAAAACACACATGGACCACACATTGTAGACCTCAAACGCCTGGCTTTATGTGACCTTTTTGCCTGTCTTTGGGAAGCCTTGCCTGTTAGAATTCTCCAGAATTTTCAATGAAATGAGCTTCTTCTCCATTTAATGGTTCCTGAATGAATTGAAACCCACAGTGCCTCCAACTTCATCCTTGAAAAATGTCTGATAATTACCATGAAATTTTTGAAATTCCCATGACCACTTCGCACTGTAGAATCTTTGGATGTTCTATTGATGATCACGAGTATACCAGACAGTGCCTGTTTGATTGGGTTTCATGAAAATGGTGTAGAACAGAGATGGCAGTAATTTGGACCCTGCTGAGTAGTCGGCCTAGAGAAGTGGTGTGAAGGTGTGTGTTAAAACATTTGTGGTTGGGTGATGTGGATCTGCCATTGGCTTTCAAATGGTTTGTGACTGACATGGTGCAGCCCCCAGACCCTTGTATGTAAAGGTATGTTGTTATATGGAGAGGTTTCAGTGCAATGTTTAGAATCAGATTGCTATGGTGAAGGGGGCAAGCTATGTGGGATAGAAGCCTGGTTGGTGCATTCTCCCGCAGACCCTTACCCATCACATGTGACAGAACTCCCTCCAGTACTGTGTCCCAGTTGAACTCTTCGTATTTCATGAAGCAAATACCAAACTCCCAGTGCAGCTGCAAGAAACACAACAAAAAGTGGAGGATGAGCAAATGGCTTCTAAACTGGAAGACACTTAGCACTCAGTGACAACAGTTTACCTACAAAGAGAGAATTCAGCACTGCTGCCTCATGTCCTTTGGAAAATAAGAAACCATGTCCTCCAGGTCACATACATGCAGACCCAGCTTGATGGTCCAATACAAAGGGAGCTAAAGCTCCTGACAACAACATATATTTCAAGTGCCCAACCTCAGAGGCAGTTTCTCAAAAAGTCTTTAGTCTAGCAGAGCTCCATGTTTGTGGAGTTTTACCCTCTCCCTTACATTTGGAAACTCCTCTACCACCTCCAAGGTTGTGAACTCCTGAGCATTTTCCATTCTTGATGTGTATTCACAGATTTTCTAACTCTTCTCCTCTAATTGTGTCTTACTTGGGGTGAAGGTAATGTCAAGGCATTGTTCTGGATGAGAGTGGGAAGATTTTTGGGTAGCACATATTTGCATACACATTGTATTCTTTCTCCAATTTTCCATTTGAAATACTGAATCCCTGACTGTAAGGGGTAGAAGGAATTCTCCTTCAAAGAATAGCCTGACACTTACAAGAAACAGCCCCCAGGGAGACATCCTGTCTGGGAGACATCCTGTAGTCATCTGTGTTCCTGAGACATCCTGTGGCCATCTGTCTTCCTGAAATATCCTGAGGTTATCTCACCTTGTGAAGACATCCAGGAACTGCTGATAAGAGAGCTTTCAAATCTCCAGCATATAAATTCCTCTGTGTGAACAATAAAAGTTTGCAGCTTGATCAGAACTTTTGTCTTGCTGTCATCTCTCGTGTCTCTTGTCCCTTCATTCCTCCCCATCTAGGTTTGCTACCCACGTTGATGTGTCCTGCAGGCCAGGACAACTGGAGCCCAACGACTGGGGCTCGAGCCTTTGACTGAGGGGGAACCCTGTCCTCCTGGAAGATTTGGACAAGTGGAGCTCGCGATTGCCTCAGCAGACACCACTGAGAGACAGATCCAGGAGGAGAGTGGGGATGACGCACAGTGAGTGACCCACCATGGGACAAGCAGTTTCGTCACATGATTTGTTTTTGTCAGGCCACAAGGAATCCTTAAATACATGGGGGGCACGTGTTAAGAAAAATGACTTAATATTTTTCTTTTCATACATCGAAGAATTTTTTCCATGGTTTCCCCTTGAAGGTACCATTGATGGTAAAAGATGGCTTAGAGTAGGAGACATTTTAAAAGATTATTATGAATCCTTTGGCCCAGAAAAAGTGCCTGTTCCTACCTTTTCTTTCTGGAAATAAATTAGTGAAATTCTTAAAAGTTCACCCTTTGACAATGGTACCTTAATACTTGTCAGGATTGGGGAAGAGACTATGCAAAAGACCTCTCGTCCCTTCTCGGCATGCCCATCAGTTAGTATAGACATAGACCCTTATTAGTCTCCCCAGGACCCTGGGACCTTCCTGATCTTCCTCAAAATCCCACCCTAATGAATAAGGCTCCAATGGTTTCCAACCACCTTTATGCAGTTTTAAATCCCGGAGAAACATTGACCCCTGGGGAGGAGGCTACCTTGGAGAAGGAAGCAGCTCGCTACCATTCAGAAGACTCTCCACCTCTCAGGACCCTGCCACAGACTATATTACTTACACATTCCCCTCCCTCCTATATCCCTCCTGCCTTTTGTGCTCTGGCCCTTCAGGGGCCAAATGTCCCCCCAGATAATTTTTCCCCACTTCCCTTGCCTAACCTGGCTCCCTTGAGAGAGTCTCTCCAACATGGACGGGAACAGATCCAATTTTTAAAAGAATAAAGATCCCTTGACTCTGAGCTCTCTTCATTAGCCTTAGGAATGGAGTCAACACAAGCTGGCCCACAGTGGTCTAATACAAAGGCGAAGCCACTCCATCGGCCTGTGCTCGCCTTCCAGTCACCACCAGTCAGATAGATAAGACTGCCCAGGCTGAGGTCAAAGACTTAGAAGAGGAAAAAGAGGAGGAAGCGGGGGAAATGGATCAAGGAGATCAGGACTTAGAGGATGAGGAGTTCACCCCTAGGCAGGAAGGAACCCAGAGTGTCTACAAAAAATTTAGCCTCCATTTTCTTGAAAAACTTAAAAAGGCTTGTGCTCACTATGGCCCCACTGTGCCCTCTACGTTGGCTTTATTAGAAAGCTGCAGCACACAATTTCTTACTCCCAATGATTGGAAATTTTTAGACCTAGCTGCCCTCAGTGACGGAGACTTCCTGCTATGGAATGCAGATTTCAAAGAGCCCTGTCAGAAACTACTCAAAAAAAATTAACAAAGGCCTCCTCTAAATCCTGGACTTATGTTAAGCTAGTGGGCAATGCAACTTTTGACACTAAAACTAAACGGGCACGTTTCCCTGCTGGACTTTTTGCGCAGATTTAGATGGCTGACTTAGTTGCTTGGAGACGCCTGCCTGAAAGGGCCTCGGCTATCACTTCCCGGGCAAGAACTCGACAAGGGCCCGACGAGCCTTATAGCGACTTTGTTCCCCGGCTTTACCTAGCTGTGGAATGCTTGCTTGGACCAAGCGAAAGCGAAAGCACCTTTGTAAAACATCTTGCCTTTGAAAATGTCAACCCGGCATGTCAGGATGTTGTTCGACATCATAAGGATAAAGGGAAACTTTCTGACTTTATTAGAATCTGTGCAGGCGTGGGTGCAGCCCATGCCATGGGTCTCAAATTAGTGCCGCATTTACCAAGGCCTTTTACAATACTGGCTCAAGTACTTGCTTTACTTGTAAACAACCAGGCCATTTTGCATGCAGGTGTCCGACAGGCAAACAAAGAGTAAGAATAGTGTCTCCTCAAACTGGAGCTAAACCGACCCCAGCTACACTTTGTCCTTGATATGGTAAAGGTCATCACTGGGCCAGGGAGTGTAGATCAATGACAAATGCCCTCAGACAGCCTATTTCTTCCTACTTCTCAGGAAACTCCCTGGGGCAATGAGGTTTGTTCCCTCCCAAACTCCCAACCTACCTCAAAATCCTTCTCCACAATTGGCTCCCTCCAACTACCCACTCCAGGCAGTGCAGGATTGGACCTCTGTGCCACCACTGATAAAATATTAGACTCAATGCAAGGGCCCCAGATAATACCAACTGGAATTATGGGTGCCCCTTCATCTCATACGTGTGCCCTTATTCTTGGAAGTGCCTCTACTACCTTACAAGGTGTTCAGGTCTTCCCTGGCATTAATGATAATGATTTCACTGGAGAAATTAAAATACTGGCCACAGTTATTAATAGAGTTGCGGCCATCCCAGGAGGAAAAAGTCTTGCACAATTAATACTTCTTCCCTTAGATTAAGGGGCATTTCCACCTCCCAAACCTACTGTGGGGGACTGCCTCCTTGGGCTCCTCTGAGGTATATTGGGTTCATCCCATTTCTCATATTAGACACACCCTTACCTTACTTATTGAAGGAAAGGAATACCAAGCAATTGTAGTTACTGGAGCTGATGCGACAAGTATTTCTCAAAAATACTGGCAATCAGGTTGGCCCCTCACCCCATCCTTGACTGACCTTGAAGGGATAGGAAAGTGAAAAAATCCTCTGGTCAGCTCTACTGCTCTTAGCTGGACTGATAAAGAGGGTAATAAGGGAACTGTCACTTCTTTCATTGTTCCTGACCTCCCTGTTTACCTATGGGTTGGAGATATTTTGAGTCAAATAGAAGTTATTCTTGCCAGTCCCAATTCCATGGTGACTCATCAAATGCTCCGAATGAATTTTGTCCCTGGCACAGGCCTTGGGAGGCTGAGACAAGGACTGGTGGAGCCTATACAACCCATTAAAAAAAATACATATGGACTTGGATATTTGGATTTTTAGTGTCGGTTCCTGACCCTCCTGTTCCCATGGAGATAAAATTATTTGGGAGACTCAGACTCTTGTGTGGGTGGATCAGTGGCCCCTTACCCAAGAAAATTTGGAGGCTGCCTCCATGTTAGTGAAGGAACAGCTGGCAGCCCGCCATGTAGAGCCCTCAACCTCACCATCGTACACTCCTATTTTTGTTATCAAGAAAAAATCAGGCAAGTGGCGCCTTTTACAATATTTGTGTGCCATTAATAAAGTTATACTCCCGATGGGAGCACTACAGCCAGACATTCCCACACCAGTGGCTATTTCCAAAAACTATTGTAAAATGGTTATGGACTTAAAAGATTGCTTTTTTACCATTCCTTTGCATCCTGTGGATAGACCCTATTTTGCTTTTAGTCTTTCTTGCATTAATATTCAGGGCCCTATGCAGAGACTTCAATGGAAGATTCTTCCCCAAGGTATGGCCAACATCCCTACTCTTTGCCAAAAATACGTTGCTCAAGAAGTAGACCCTGTGAGAGAGCGAGGGCCACAAATTTATATTTTACATTATATGGATGATTTGTTAATTGCTGCACCTAATACCCATGATCTTAATAATTGTTACTTGGACTTTTACAAAATCCTCACTACCTTGGGACTACAGATAGCTCCTAATAAGGTTCAAACACAGGACTCTTATAAAAGTTTGGGCCTTAAAATTCTACAGAAATCAGATCCAAATTTCTAAAATACAACTACGTGTGGACCATCTTCACACCCTTAAAGATTTTCAGAAATTACTGAGGCATATTCAATGGCTAATAACATATTTAAAATTATGCACTTGTGTACTTTTGACCCTTAATGATATTTTGAGAGGTAATTCCCACCCCTCCTCCCCTCAAAATCTTACTCCCAAGGCATGACAGGCATTAAACCAAGTCACAGAAGCCATTGCCCAACAATTTGTTACGCAAATTTCTTATAACCTTCCTCTGGTTCTGGTTATTTTACACACTCCTCATACACCCACAGGAATATTTTGGCAGCGAGATCCACATTTTAAAAATAAAGACTGCCCCTTGTTTTGGGCCCATTTACCCACCACATCCTCGAAGGTTATTACTGTTTATCTTGCTCAGGTAGCTTCTATTATTTTTAAAGGTCATTTGATTTCTCTACAACATTTTGGCAAAGACCCTGATAATATTTTTATTCCATATACTAAGGACCAAACCAAATTTTTACTTGAGACAACGGATGAATGAGGTATTTCCCTATCAGGCTTTTGGGAACAATTGATCACCACCTCCCCAATGACCCCCCTTTACATTTTTTCCAGTTACATCCATTTACTTTTCCTGAAATTACTCAAAATGTTCCTATTCCTCAAGCCCTTACTGTCTTTACAGACGGTTCCTGTAATGGCCGAGCGGTCTTTGTTGTCAATAACCAGCCTACCACCTTTGATACTGTCTATCAGTCACCACAGTTTGTGGAATTGTTTGACATAACACAAGTTTTTATAACATTTTTTATTATCCTGTTAATATTTATAAAGACAGTGGCTACATTGCTCATTCTGTGCACCTGCTGGTGATTTCACCCGCCATTAAGGCTTCTAACAATGCGGCCTTTCTGTTTCACCAGCTTCAGCAGCTAATTCAGGTCAGACAACACCCATTTTTCTTAGGACACATAAGGGCACACTCTGATCTTTCCAGCCCTCTAATTCAAGGTAATGCCCAAGCTGATGCAGCAACTCGTTCCATCTTTCCAATTTTTGTTGGCTCCATTCAAAAGGCCACGGAGTTACACAATCTACACCATTTAAATTTCCAGAGCCTTTGATTACTTTGTAAAATTACCAGGCAACAGGCACGAGAAATAGTAAAAGCATGCCCTAGTTTCGCTGTCTCCCTCCCCATTCAACACTTGGGAGTTAACCCCCGAGGATTACTGCCCGATCAGTTTTGGCAAATGGATGTTACTCATTTTCTTGAATTTGTAATAGCCAAATATATATACACATTTCTGTAGATACCTTCAGCGGCTTTATTTTTGCATCACCACATTCTGGAGAGGCTACCAAAGATGTCCTTTCTCATCTTGTTTCAGCCTTTTCTGTTATGGGTAAACCAATACATATTAAAACAGATATTTATCCTACATATACCATTGCCAAGTTTAAACAGTTTTGTGCTACCTTGCAAATTTGTCATACTCCTGGAATTCCATACAACCCTCAGGGCCAAGGCATTGTGGAACTTGCCCACCTTACCTTAAAAACTTGGCTAACCCTCCTTAAGGCTTCCTCCCTTGTATTTACCACACCCAGGCATCGCCTTAACAATGCATTATTTGCCCTTATTTTTCTTACCCTAGACAATGAAGGCCATTCGGCAGCAGACAGACACTGCCATCCCTCGTCCAATTCTGTTCGCCCACCTGTTATGTGACACAATCCCCTTACAAATAAATAAAAAGGCCCAGATCCTGTCCTCATCTGGGGAGGAGGCTCAGCTTATGTTTTGGACCAAGATCAAACAGCCCCAAGATGGTTACCAGAACTCCTGGTTAAACAGGTTAATGACTTACCTCAAAACAGGGACAGAGGGACTCCTCATGAGGACAAAATTTCTTCTTTTTCAGATGCAGCCAACAATCTGCCAGCCTTGGAATAACAGTTCCTGTGGGCACAGGTACACTGGCTTAGGCACGTCTGTTCACTCTTACCATCAACTGTATCAACAAATTATAAACTCTATCAGTAACAACTGATAAAAACTCTATCATGAACCATTGAAGATTTGCAGGACCAAATAGACTCCCTGGCAGAAGTGTTCCTTCAAAAAAGACGAGGCTTAAATTTGCTGACAGCTAACCAGGGAGGTATTTGCTTGGCCTTAGGGGAACGATGCTGCATTTATGCCAATAATTCTGGCATAGTATGCACTAAAATTAAGCAGCTTCAAGAAGATCTAGAAAAGAGACGAAGGGAAATATTTGAAAATCCCCTCTGGACTGGGCTTAATGGATTTCTGCCCTATCTTCTTCCCCTATTAGGCCCTTTGTTGGGTTTACTTTTAATGGTGTCCCTAGGACCCTGCATTATAAACAGGCTGTTACAATTTATTAAAGAACAGATTAATATTTTGGCATCTAAGCCCCTACAGGTCCACTATCATCGCCTGGATATGGAAGACCGTGCTGCCAACATTTAAAAGGATGTTCTACCCTCCTCACAAGCTTATTTCTTAAGGTTACATGCCCACAGATCTCGCTTTCTTATATAAAACTCTAAGTAACAGCTCTGACCAACCATCTTCTGCCCTTGCCATAAGGGTTCGTCCTCCATGGGCCGCTCTGTTTGGGGGAGGACGCACCCATGGAGTGAGGACGTTAGGCCATAATAACAGAGGGTGCAGGAAGGACTGCAGGAGGATGGATCCATGGTTCCCAAAACCCAAGTCTTCTGAGTGACACGCTCTGGTGCATGGCAGTTGGCATGCTTCCCCCTCAAAGCCGTCTCCTTAAAAAACATGCCTAGGCCACCACGAAATCTCCTAGTAAACATGCTCGATCAGATCAGGAGATATTCTAAGGCCTGTTAGAGAAACAGAGCCTCTATAACCCCCTAAAACATTGGCCTGTAAGGTATGGTCAAATATTTTATATAAGAAAGGGGGAAGATGTCAGGGGCTAGAAGGAAGTTCTCCTTCAAAGAATAGCCTGACACTTACAAGAAATAGATCCCTGCGAGATTTCCTGCCTGGGAGACATCCCGCAGCCATCTATCACCCTGAGACATCCTGCGGCTATCCGTCTTTCTAAAATATCCTGAGGTTATCTCACCCTGTGAAGACATCCAGCAACTGCCGATAAGAGAGCTTTCTCATCCGCAGCATATAAATACACTGTGAGAACTATAAAAGTTTTCAGCATGATCAGAACTGTTGTCTTGCTGTCTTCTCTCATCACTCTTGTCCCTTCATTCCTCCCCAACAAGGTTCAACGCCCACGTTGAAGTGTCCAGCCGGCCCGGACACCTGACACTAAACCATAACCTACTAGACTCTGACTACTAATCCTAATATGATGGAGAAAAATAATCCAAACAGAATGGAAATACAAGCAGTACAGAGGAGGCATGGTGTATAGTTGGACTTGCCTTTTGAATGATATAGGGTAGGTGTTATAAATCTAGATAATTTTTAACTGAAATAGTTCTCCACATGTTTTTAAAGTTAACAAATATGTGAATACCTGTCGCCCTTTCTCTGTAGCCAATTAAGCACATGTATTTTTATATGCACATATAGAATCTTACCTGGTATCACACGTATATTCTTCTGAGGTGTCTGACTTGGCAAATACAAATTGTGAGAAGAGATCACTCCTCCTAAACTCTGTTGGAACTGAAAATTCAACCTATGGGTGAGCCTACTAGTAAAACAACATTATACATAAATCGATGTTCAGTAAAATAAATATTTTTGCATCTGTGGCTGATGTACATTTCATGAAGAATTTCGATTAGCATATATATTGCTACATTTTATTGTCTGTGTGTGTTTTTAATATATATATATATATATATATATATATATATATATATATATATACTCTCCAAATTTTTCCAAATATAAAATATATGTGTCTTATATACACTACCTAAATTCATTCATGTTCATAAATATATGTGTCTTATATACACTACCTAAATTCATTCATGTTCATGTATGTGGATTTATAATCAACATTTCACAAGATTATTCTCAGAAATATTCATCCACCTGAAATACATATTTGTTTCCTATTACTGAAAACTAACTTCAGTGAATGGTGCATACAATCCTAATATTTCTACATTAACTGACCCTGTTTAACATCAATGCAAGTAGATTCCTATGGGACATGATGTGTATTTTGAAGTTCATTTTATTCAACACTGGTACAATAGAATTTCTACAGTTTACGAACATCATAGGACATATATTTCATCCATAAGTTCACAAATTTATAGGCATTTGATTCACTTTCAATCATTTACTGATTCAGAACACATGTATTCCTCCAGGTTTCTTGACTGGTCTTTTCATGAAACTTCATTTCAAACACATTATTTTTGATTTCCATAATCATTTTGAAGCAAAACTCACACACTCTTCATGATAAAACATAACCCTAATATTACCATTAGATGTATTACTGGTTGGAATGAATAATTGTATATCAATATAAGATTTTCTGTATATATTCAGATATCAATTCAATCCTTTATTTAAAGTTGGAACCAATTATATTATTTATTCACAGTATGGTCTATTCATGCATTATCTCTACATTCATAGACACAGGGTACATCTATTTGTAACCCCAATACTAATTTATTCGTCTTCAAAATGTTGCTCCCAGAAATGGTGGAAGAAATACTCATGTCACCTGATCTACGTATGCATTTATCACAGTAATATTCTGGACACAAAAAGCAGAGGTCACACTAATGATTGTACCAAAGCCTAAATGGAAAGTGAGCATGGATTACTAAAAACATTCATGTCCAGGTTGCCTAATGCTCTCAAATGTCAATCCTATTTATGACAACATATTTGTTTCTTCCTAAGACTATATATTCAACCTCAGCCCTGTTGCAAATGTCTAATCCTATCACTCACTTTATACTTTCCCTGATTTCCTAATGTCTCTATTGATGTCTGCTTTCCTAAATATTTTCACCAGTTCACAATTTTGACTAACACTTCACATGTGCTGACATTTACATTCACTGTCTATGTGATACCCTATTGCTAAAGAACTTTTGTTACAATTCCTGTACTCACTCTTCTTCTGAAACCTACAGAATATCTTCCTAATCCTACCGACTATCCCAGTTTGAGTGGATACTCACTTCTACATTCAATCATCCAAGGTACAAGGTCCTATGCCATTGATTATTGATTTATCTGAAACATCTATGCAGAACATGTATCAAAGCTAAGTATCCCAATCAAGAGCGCAATGCCCTTGTGGGATTCCAATCTTACCTAGATTTCTGTTTTCATACTTACATTTCACGTATATATTCTTATAAATATCACAGGTTCCCAATACCATTATTCATCAAGCAGAATGATTCCTAACCCAAATCAAACCTGTTATTAAGCGAAACGATACACTGTTCCCTCAATCTAACTTTACAGAAGAGCAGGGACAGTGTTGGTCCTAAAATAGAGGAATGTAGGGAATCTTCCACCTGTTGAAAAACTCAAAGTTTCATGCAGAAGTGATCCCTGGAGAAGATATAGGCACCACTGAAGGACCTGAGAGAGCAAAAGTCAACTTCCATGGCAAACAACGTGGTCAGGATGAAAGGTTGTTACTGAATCAGCCTCTCTGTTCTTTTTTTAATTATTGGTTGTTCAAAACCTTACAAATCTTTTGACATAACATATTCATACATTAGCATACATTAGCTTCAAGTGATTTATGAACTCCCATTTTTACCCCAGATACAGATTGAAGAATCACATCGGTTACACATCCACATTTTTACATAATTCCATACTAGTAATTGTTGTATTCTGCTACCGTTCCTATTCTCTACTATCCCCCCTCCCCTCCCCTCCCATCTTCTCTGTCCACCCCATCTATTGTAATTCATTTCTCACCTTGTTTATTTTCCCATTCCATTCACAACCTCTAATATGTAATTTAGTATAACAATGAGGGTCTCCCTCCATTTCCATGCAATTCCCCTTTTCTCTCTCTTGCCCTCCCACCTCATGTCTCTGTTTAATGTTAATCTTTTCTTCCTGCTCTTCCTCCCTGCTCTATTCTTAGTTGCTCTCATTATATCAAAGAAGACATTTGGTATTTGTTTTTTAGGGATTGGCTAGATTCACTAAGCATAATCTGCTCTAGTGCCACCCATTAGAATATGGACTCAAACAGTCCTGTTTGGAGAGCTGGTCCCGGGTGCCTATGGCTGATATACATTCTAACTTGTGAAAGTGTCACAGGACGTAGGGGCAGCCTCCATCTCATGGGACCCTTGGAAGCAACTGTTAGGACAAAGTTGTTGCTAAGGCAGTGATCTCATTCAGTTCCTGAAGGAAGTGACCTCACCTCACTTCCTTGGTGATGGAACTCTAAGAACTTGGGATGCAGGAAGACAGGCACCCAGAGCCTGTCCCAGTCCCAGTCCCAGTGGTCTCACTTGTTTGGATATACCAAGGACAGAGTCAGTCATTCTTGGTACCTACTGATATGAGAATGGCCAAAAGCCAGAAAAGCTCTAAAGAGGGGCCTTTCCTGAGAAAGCAGAGAGTGGTTCACCAGTGGCTCCTGACATCTTCACAGAGTTGGTTAAAGAGACCAGATCTGAGACAGGACAGGCCATTTCGGGGGAACATACTATGGCCCACCAGTCAGAGGACACTCTGGATAGTCACAGACCTACTTTGGGGAAGGAGGTGCCTCTGTGGGTGTCGCTGTGTGTTTGTGGATTTGCCTCATGTTCTGAGAATAGATAGAAAAGGCGGTTTGTTTGGTTTTGAGTGAACTGTTTCTAGTAAGTCATTTGACAAGGCGAGTGTTTCTATGTCTGTGTATCCCACTGTGTCCATGGTTATAGACATTATAAAAGATAATGCATCAATTGATGTGTCCTGTCTAGTAGAAAGCTTCCCATCATTTATTCTGCCAAATTGATGAATGGATTTTGGCTTGCCTTATCGATGGGCAACACGCGCTATCTTCCAAAGTTCGTGCGTTCTTCCTGAATTCTGGCCACTCTACAGAATAGGCTCATGGTTTTGTGTCCAATATATGTACCACTTCCAAACCCTGTTACATGGCCATGTACTGGATAGCTGAAGGGAATGGCGAGCATCTCAGAAAACTCAGATATCAGTGTGACCAATAAAGTCTCAGTGGAGAAACCCTGCTTTGCTTACCTATTGTTCTGTTGCCCTGAATGTCAGGAAGGTCTTTGTTTCAGGCCACCCCTTTGTGAAGCCTGAAGAAAACAGGTTTCAAATGGAAATGAATGGGCATCACCTGTGGCTCTTTGCTTAATTGCTTTGAAAAGGGATGTGTCTGAATCAGCCTCTTGGCCCTGTTTGAGGCAATGGCTTAGATTCTCACCACCTGATGTATCTTAAGAATGATCCCATGTGTGCATTCAAAACCAAAATGGCCAAAAGAGCAGTCATTGTGGATGAAGTCTCTCCCCTTCCTCTTTTAGGTTCCTGACCTCCATCAAGTGAGAATAGGGATCCTTTGGGTCAAATGATTTCTTCAAAGCCCTGCAGAAGCTAGCCGATATGTGCTTGGGTTTTATAATGACTCCAATTCACATAAAAAAATAAACCCCACAGTCAGTAGGCCTCAAATTGGAGAAGCAGAGAAGTATTAACAGCAGGCCTATTTGATCACTCCTAGTTCACAGGAAGTGTGTCCAGGCAACCCTGATTTTAGGCCATTAAGGGGCAAGGGAGATTATTTTGGAGACTGTCTTGGGTTTCGCCCCTCATGGAAACATCAAGCCAGAGGTTATGATGAGTGTCTATATGAAAGATCATGTGGGCCATGTGGGAGTGTTTTGGTTTTAATTGTGGCCATTTGTTTGGTGTTTGGAAGAGATGACTGGGTCCACCTTTACATGAACTCTGGTGTGATTCCCCTTAGAGACTGAGTTCTGGAACTGAACTCAGAGAATTATTGCCATGAATTGTGTTGGGATTTTCGGAGGCCATGCATGAGAGTCCCCCTTGAAAACTGAGATCTATGTGCAGGGTGGCTTTCAACAGAGCACCGGGAATCACAGCCAAGATATCACGTGATTTTATTCTGAAAGACTTGTCAGCCATATTTGAGAGTCGAAACACACATGGACCTCATTGTAGACCTCAATGGGACTGGCTTCATGTGACCATTTGGCCACTTTTTGAGAAGCCTTGCCTGTGAGAATTCTCCAAAGCTTTCATTGAAATGTGCTTCCTCTACATTTAATGGTTCTGGAGTGAATTTTAACCCACAGTGCCTCCAACATCATCATTGAAAAATGGCTACAAAAATACCATAAAATTTTTGAAATTCCCATGACCAGGTGGCAATGGAGGACCTTTGGATGTCCTGTTGCTGATCATGAGTATACCAGACAGTGCTTTGATTGACTCGGTTTCATGAAAATCGTGTAGAACAGAGATGCCAATAAGTTGGAGCCTGCTGAGTAGTGGGCCTAGAGCCGTGGTGGTCAGGTGTGTGATAAAACATCTGTGGTGGGGCCTGTGGATCTTCCATTGGCTTCCAAATGGCTTGTGACTGACATGGTGCAGCAAGCAGTCCCTTCTATATAAAGGCATCTTGTAATACTGAGAGATTTCAGGGCAATGTTCAGAATCAAGTTGCTATGGTCAATGGGGCAATATATGTGGGCTAGAAGTATGTTTGGTGCATTCTCCTGCAGAAACTGACCCACCACATGTGACAGAACTCCCTCCAGCACTGTGACCCACTAGAACTCCTTGCATTTTTGAATCAAATAGCAAACTCCCAGTGCAGCAGCAAGAAACACCATGAAATTTGGAGGATGACCAAATGGCTTCACAGTCCACATGGGGAGACAGTTAGTCCCCAGTGGTCACAGTTTACCTACAAAGAGCAAATTCAGCACTGCTGCCTCATCTTCACTGGAAAATAAGAAACCATGTCCTCCAGGTCACATAGATGTAGACCCAGCTTTGATGGTCTCACTACAAATGAAGCTAAAGCTCCAGAAAACAACATATTTTTCAGGTGCCCAACCTCAGAGGCAGTTCTTCAAGAAGTCTTTAGGCCAGCAGAGCTCCATGTTTGTGGAGTGTTTACCCTATCCCTTACTTTTGGGAACTCCTCTAACCACCTCCAGTGTTGTGAACTACTGAGCATATTCCATTCCAGATATGTATTCACAGATTTTCTAACACTTCTCCTCTAATTGTGTCTTACTTGGGGCAAAAGTAATGTCAAGCCATAGTTCTTGATGAGATTGGGAACATTTTTGTGTAGCACATATTTGCATACACATTGGATTCATTTTCCAATTTTCCATTTGAAATACTGAATCCCTGACACTAACCCCTACCCTACTAGACTCTGACTACTAATCGTAATATCATGGAAAATAATAACAAAATCAAAATAGAAATACAAGCAGTTAAGAGGAGGCATGTTTGGTATTCTTCGACTTGCCTTTTGCATTATATAAGGTAGGAGTTATAAATCTAGTCAATTTTTTGTTGAAATAGTTCTCCATGTGTTTTTAAAGTTAACAAACATGTGAATTTATGTCTCTCTTTCTCTGTAGCCTAGTCAGCAAATGTATTTTTATATGCATATATAGAATCCTACCTAGTATCACACGTACAATTTTGTGAGGTGGCTGACTTGGCAGATACAAATTGTGAGAAGATATCACTCCTCCTAAACGCTGTTGAAACTGAAAATTCAACCTATGGCTGAGCCTCCTATTTGAACAACATTATACATAAATCCATGTTCAGTAAAATTAATATTTTTGGATCTCTGGATGATATGTATTTCATGATAAATTTCGGTTGGCATACATAATGCTACATTGTAATGTCTCTGTGTGTATATATATACTCTCAAGATTTTTCAAAATATGAAATATATGTGCCTTATTGTGCACTCCCCAAATTTATTCATATCATGAATGTGGATTTATAATCAACTTTTCAAAAGATAATTCTCAGAAATATTCATCAACCTGAAATACATATTGGTTGCCTAGTACTGAAAACTATCTTCAGTAAATGGTGCATACAAAACCTAATATTTCGACATTGCAAGTTGACCGCGAATAGAGTGCATCACACCCAGTGTACCACGCCACATTGCAGGTGAATTATGAGTTAGAATGACAAAAGACTATCTTGTTAGGATCTTACAGAAAAATGGGTGTGCACGGAAACCTAAAAGAATGATTTCCACCAACGAGGTCCGGTAATTGAGTCTCAAATGCGAGCCAAATATGCAACCGGAGATCTGGGCTTACTGATCCGTGCGGCCCGCCCCGTGGCTACAGACGTCGGGGCACCACCGAGAAGCGACTAGCATCCAGGGAGAAACGTTGCTGCAGATTCTGTGGAATCCTGCCGGCTGACCCCCCACTGAGCCCCAGGCGGAGTTCGGGATTTCAGTCAGGGAAGGAAGTGCTACAGTTCTATCCCCCACAACGGAAACTCCACCAAGGAAAAAAACGGCAACCATCTTGGAGAGCTGAAGTAACCACCGCCACTCTCCGACAGATTGCAACAATAAAACAGTTGTGTGTTTTCCGCTCATCTCCCATACAGTAGGATATTTGCATAAAATCTTTCCTAAGCTTTCCAGGGGAGGGATTATCAGAGAGAGCCTGAATAAAGATGGGGGGGGAAACTAGAGGCTCCTGACCTTCAACTCCCCCTCCCATCAGTGGTGAAAACAAAATCTGTCTAGCCAGTGATGGGGATGGGGCAAACGGAAAAAAAAAAACAATAGAGTGCTGGGGTTCCCAATAGACACAATCCACACCCAAGAAACGGCAGGCCAGAGTACAGTTTGAGCTGCCGAGGGCATTACTCAGGGGAAAACTGGTGTAGCAGGAGAAACCAGGACTAGCAGGAGAAACCAGGGGACTAGAGGCCAGGCCCGCGTGACTGGGCGCCTGGAGAACGCTTGCCCGCCGGCAACAGCCGGCCCGCTGCAGCTGCGACTGGACGGCTGGAGACAGCCTGCCCACCAGCGACCAATCACCTGCCATATGCCCGCCCTAATGGGTGGCTAGAGATCGCACAACCGCCGGTGACAGCCCACCCGCTGACAGCGTGACTGGACAGCTTGTGACCGCCTGCACACCCGAGACCAGGAGCTGAAAACAAACAGAGACAGTACAGTCCCACACCCCCATGCGAACACCCGGGCAAAGAGCCTGGGGCCCACCATAGCAGAGAGGTGACATCACTGGAGCTCGGCCGTCGGAATTCCTTCCCAGTGGAATCCACTTTAGCATGCACAGTCTACCAACACAAAGGAGCTACAATAGAAATATATAAAACCAAAACAAATATATAGAAGAGAGCAGAAACACAGCAATCAAACGGAGCTGGAAAGTAATGTGAACTTCATGAAAAAACAAGGGAAAAAGGTGTACAAATAATGCCGGAAACTTAATTCTACAGGAGAACCTAGAATCATCAGAAACAGGGATAGGGAAAAAAACTCAATGCATCCCTAACTCAGATGGAAAGAAATATTAGAGAAGACATGAGGCAGCAAGTCCAAGCAATAAAAGAATATTTTGAAAATGAATTAAACAAACAAATTCAAATGGCAAAGAACGAGCTTTACCAAAAGACAGAGTTTTTAAAAAAATCAAACAGTAATCCTAGGAATGCAGAAAAATATAAACCACATTAAAAACTCAAACGAGAATATTGTAAATAGACTAGATTAAGTAGAAGTCAGAAGATCAGATAATGAAGACAAAGTTTATCAACTTGAAAAGAATATAGTCAACACAGAAAAGATGCTTATATCCCATGAGCAATCTATTTAAGAGATATGGGATGTCATAAAAAAACAAATTTGAGAGGCATCAGGATAGAAGAAGGCATAGAGATTCAAACCAAAGGAATGGACAACATATTAAATGAAATAATTCTTGAAAACTTCCCAGAGATAAAAGATGGAATGGATTGCCAAATCCTTGAAGCCTACATGACCTCAAACATTCAAAACCATAATAGACCAACTCCAAGACATAGAATTATCAAGATAGCTAACATACAGAACAAGGAGAGAATATTAAAAGCTAAAAGAGAAATGAGGCAGATTACATTCTGGGGTAAACCAATTAGGTTAACGATTGATTTTTCATCACAAACTTTGAAAGCGAGTAGATCCTGGAACAATGTATTTCAAACGCTGAAAAATAATGGATTCCAACCAAGAGTACTGTATCCATCAAAATTAAGTTTGGGATTTGACAATGAAATTAGTGTCTTTCACGATAAACAAAAGCTAAAAGAATTTGCAGAAAGAACACCAGCACTGCAAAGCATTTGAGCAAAATACTAGAAGAAGAGGAATTGAAAAATAGTGCCCCAAACTAACAGCTGGAGGTATCTCAGTAAAGGGGGAGAAAAATAACCAAAAAGTAAAAACTAGTCAAACTAAAAATAAATAAATAAATAAACATGAATGAAAGTAAAAATCATATTTCAATTGTAACCTTAAATGTTAATGGCATAAACTCACCAATAAAGAGACATAGGTTAGTAACCTGAATCAAAAAAACAAATCCTACAGTCTGCTGCCTTCAGGAGACTCATATGATAGGTAAAGACATACACAGGCTGAAAGTAAAAGGTTGGGATAAATCATACAACTCACATGGCCCTCGGAAGCAAGCACGAGTAGCCATACTCATATCAAATAAAATCAATTTCAAACCTACGTTAATAAAAAGGGATAATGAAGGACACTATGTACTGTTAAAAGGAACCATCCACCAACAAGACATAACAATTATCAATTTGTATGCACCAAACAATTGAGCTGCAACGCTCATGAAACAAACTCTCCTCAAGTTCAAGAGTCAAATAGACTACAACACAATAACTACGGGTGACTTCAACACACTGATCTCGCCATTAGAAAGATCCTCTAGACAAAAACTGAATAAAGAAACTATGGAATTCAACAGCACAATAAATAACCTAGGCTTAACCAACATATATAGAATATATCAACCATCCTCAAGTGGATACACGTTCTTCTCAGCAGCACAAGGATCCTACTCAAAGATAGTTCATATATTATGCCATAGGGCAACCCTTAGTAAATATAAAGTCGTGGAGATAATACCATGCACCATATCTGATCATATTGGAATGAAACTGGAAATAAATGATAAAAGAAGGAAGGAAAAATCCTACATCATATGGTAAAATGAACAATATTCTACTGAATGATCAATGGGTTACAGAAGACATAGAGGAGGATATAAAAAATTCTTATAGACAAATGACAATACAGACACAACATACTGGAATCTATGGGACACAATGAAAGCAGTTTTAAGAGGGAAATTCACTTCTTGGAGTTCTTTCCTCAAAAAAATAAAATAAAATAAAATAAATGAACTCACACTACACCTCAAAAACCTAGAAAAAGAAAAGAAAAACAACACCAAATGTAGTAGAAGACAAGAAATAATTAAAATTAGAGCAGAAATCAACGAAA
The DNA here is from genome assembly GCF_048772815.1 of Callospermophilus lateralis. NCBI lineage: Eukaryota > Metazoa > Chordata > Mammalia > Rodentia > Sciuridae > Callospermophilus > Callospermophilus lateralis. The sequence goes on along the minus strand of NW_027515031.1, from coordinate 555,168 downwards.
TTGAAACAAAAAAAACATTGAAAAAATTGGTAAAACTAAAAGTTGGTTCTTTGAAAACATAAATAGGATCGAGAGGCCCTTAGCCATGCTAACAAAGAGAAGAAGAATGAGAACTCAAATTACTAACATACGGCATGAAAAAGGCATTATCACAACAGACACTACAGAAATACAGAAGATAATTAGAAAGTATTTTGAAAACCATTATTCAAATGAAATAGAAGATAGTGAAGATATCAATAAATTTCTTAAGTCATACGATGTGCCAAGATTGAGTCAGGAAGACACACACAATTTAAACAGACCAATAACAAAGGAAGAAATACAAGAAGCCATCAAAAGACTACAAACCAAAAAAAGCCCTGGAGCGGATGTGTATAGAGCGGAGCTCTACAAAACCTTAAAAGAAGAATTAATACCAATACTTTTCAAGCTATTTCAAGAAATAGAAAATGAAGGTGCTCTTTCAAATTCATTCTATGAGGCCAAAATCACCCTGATCCAGAAACCAGACAAAAACACTTCAAAGAAAGAAAACTACAGACCAATATCTCTAATAAACTAGGATGCAAAAATTCTCAATAAAATCCTGGTGAATGTAATACAAAAGCATATCAAAAAATTGTGCACCATGATCAAGTAGGATTCATCCCAGGGATGCAAGGCTAGTTCAATATACGGAAATCCATAAATGCTATTCACCACATCAATAGACTTAAAGACAAGAACCATATGATCATCTTGATAGATGCAGAAAAAACATTCGACAAAGTTCAGCCTCCCTTTATGTTCAAAACACTAGAAAAACTAGGGATAACAGGAACTTACCTCAACATTGTAAAAGCTATATATGCTAAACCTCAGGCTAGCATCATCGTAAATGGAGAAAAACTGAAGGCATTCCCTCTAAAATCTGGAACAAGACAGGGATGCCCACTTCTATTCGATTTAGTTCTTGAAATACTAGCCAGAGCAATTAGACAGACAAAAGAAATTAAAGACATGAAAATAGGAAAAGAAGAACTTAAATTATCGCTATTTGCAGATGACATGATAATATATTTAACAGACTCAAAAGGGTCTACAAACAACTCCTAGAGTTAATAAATGAATTCAGCAAAGTGGCAAGATATAAAGTCAACACGCATTAATCAAAGGCATTCCTGTATATCAGCAGAAAAACTTCTGAAATGGAAATGAGGAAAACCACTCCATTCACTATATCCACAAAGAATATAAGATACTTGGGAATCATCCTAATGAAAGAGGTGAAAGATTTATATAATGAAAACTACAGAACCCTAAAGAGAGAGATAGAAAAAGATCTTAGAAGATGGAAAAATGTACTTTGTTCATGGATAGGCAGAACTAACATCATCAAAATGTTGATATTACCCAAAGTTCTCTACAGGTTTAAAGAGGTGCCAATAAAAATCCCAACGGCATTTATTGTAGAAATGATAAAGCAATCATGAAATTCATATGGAAAAACAAAAGACCCTGAATACCAAAAGCAATTCTAAGCAGGAAGTGTGAATCTGGAGGTATAGCGATACAAGAGTTCAAACTGTACTACAAAGCAATAGTAATAAAAACATCGTGGTACTGGTACCAAAACAGGCAGCTGAACCAATGGTATAGAATAGAGGACACAGAAACCAATCCACAAAATTACAACTTTCTTATATTTGATAAAGGTGCTAAAAACATGCAATGGAGGAAAGATAGCATCTTCAACAAATGGTGCTGGGAAAATTGGAAATCCATATGCAACAAAATGAAACTGAATCCCTTTCTCTCACCATGCACAAAAGTTAACTCAAAATGGATCCAGGAGCTAGATATCAAATCAGAGACACTGCATCTAATAGAAGAAAAAGTTGGCAGCGATCTACATACTGTGGGGTCGGGCTCCACATTCTTTAATAGGATGCCCATAGCCAAAGAGTTAATAACAAGAATAAACAAATGGGTCTCACTTAAACTAATTTTTTTTTTCTCAGCAAGAGAAACAATAAGAGAGGTAAATAGAGAGCCTACATCCTGGGAACAAATTTTTACCCCTCACACTTCAGATAGAGCCCTAATATCCAGAATATACAAAGAACTCAAAAAAATTAAACAATAAGATAACAAATTACCCAATCAACAAATGGGCCAAGGACCTGAACAGACACTTCACAGAGGAGGACATTCAATCAATGAACAAGTACATGAAAAAATGCTCACTATCTCTAGCAGTCAGAGAAATGCAAATCAAAACCACCCTATGATACCATCTCACTCCAGTAAGATCGGCAGCCATTATGAAGTCAAACAAAATAAGTGTTGGTGAGAATGTGGGGAAAAGGGTACACTTGTACACTGCTGGTGGGACTGCAAATTGGTGAGGCCAATTTGGAAAGTACTATGGTGATACCTGGGAAAGCTGGGAATGGATCCACCATTTGACCCAGCTATCACCCTTCTCGGACTATTTCCTGAGGATCTTAAAAGAGCGTACTGTAGAGATACTGCCACATCAATGATCATAGCTGCACAATTCACAATAGCTAGACTGTGGAACCAACCTAGATGCCCTTCAATAAATGAATGGATAAAAAAATGTGGCTTTTATACAAAATGGAGTATTACTCTTCATTAAAAAATGACAAAATCATAGAATTTGCATGGAAATGGATGGCATTAGAGCAGATTATGCTAGGCGAAGCTAGCCAATCCTTAAAAAAACAAATGCCAAATGTCTTCTTTGATATTAAAAGAGCAACTAAGAACAGAACATCGAGGAAGAGCATGAGGAAAAGTTTATCATTAAACAAAGAGGAGTTGGGGGAGAGAAAGGGAGAGAGAAGGGAAAGCATATGGAAATAGTAGGAGACCCTCAATGTTACACAAAATTACATATAAGAGGATTTGAGGGGACATGGGGGGGAAACAATGGAGAGAATTGAACAACAGCAGATGAGGTAGAGAGGGAAGATGGGAGGGGAGGGGAGGGGGGATAGTGGGGGATAGGAAAGGTCGCAGAATACAACAGTCACTAATATGCTATTATTCAAAAATGTGAATGTGTAACCAATGTGATTCTGAAATTCATATTTGTGGAAAAAATGGGAGTTCATAACCCATTTGAGTCAAATGTATTAAAGATGATATATCATGAGCTTTGTAATGTTTGGAACAACCAATAGAAATAAAGAAATAAATAACGGTTTAAAATTGAGTGGGAAGAAATCAGCTAAAAATGGGTTGAGATGCATTCATTTTGCTAAGCAGAAACTTTGTTTCGTTTAGTTGTAACTATCACAAATTTATTTTACCAGGAAATTGGCTTTTGAAAATGCACATAAATTGAGATTAAAGGATAATTCACCTACCTTCATGAAAAATTCATAGCATTTTCTATATTTTTCATATTTCATTTTTTTCGTGAATATTTTGTCATGGACCAGGTCTAGTCTTAGGCTATTCTTCCAGAATACTACCTCATCTGACAAATTCGTACAATGTGTTGGATTGTTGTTTTCACCTTTTATTTAATAGTTTCTAGCTGATAATGTGTATTTTCTTTATCTTTATTTGCACATATATACCCAACAATATCTTTGCATTTTATGTTTTACTGGGGAAGAGACTCATCAAAAGCTCTTTGTTATATGTATCAACAATCAGACATTTAGAGCACACAATTATTCTTAATTTTGCATGAAAATATCTTTGTACTATTTTCTTATACAGATTTAGAATTATTAATAATGTCCCTACTGTAATAAGTAATTACTTACAAGAAGAATTAAACAATTGACTTTATATCAATTATGAATATGAAAAATACTAAAATAAGCATTTGGCAATTAATACACAATTGATAGAAATTGAAATCACAAGAAAGCCTTTAAAATGTCAGTGCATATGGTCCTTAAATAATAGGTTATTCAAAAAACTTTTTCTAATTTATAAGATTTAATATGCCGTATTATAGCTTAATGTGATATAAAACCTTAAATTATCAGTATTGATAAAAAGAATGATACCTGTTTATTTAAATATGTTTATTTGATTTTCACTGTAAGATGTTAATTCTGGAAGGCTTGAGAATTAAGAAAGTTTTAGTCTATATTATTTTTAACAGGCTAATCAAAGTACATTTAAATGTATATGTATGTATATATATATATATAATATGTAATGCATATGCATGAATATAGATACATATGTATAAAAATTTATTTTAATATATCTATCAGGTGATTATAATTATTAAATTTTCTCAAGAAAAGAACAATGACTATAAAAAACAGTCTTAAATTTAAATTTCATAGCATACTACTGTTTGTAATGACATGAGAGAAAAACAGATATGAAAGGAAAACGAAAAAGCAAGAGAGAGAAGGGGGAAAATGAGGAAGAAAGTGAGTAAAGATGAGGGAGAGGCATGTTGGATGTAAAGATAAAAGTGGAGGGGCTGGGTTTGTGGTTCAGTGGTAACATGCTTTTCTAGCATGTGTGGGACACTGGGTTCTATTCTAAGCACCACATACGAATAAACAAAATGAAGGTCAATCACAACTGAAAAAATTAAAAATAAAAAAGTAGAAATATTACCAAAACTCCCAAGCTTTTATGAATGTTAAATTAAAAAAATTATGTTACATAGCCTTATGTAATTTTTGACTATCCAAAAGAGTCATTAAATGTTAGATTATTAGTGCGATAACTAAAAATCCATTGCTCTTTCCTCAACATTCTGTGGCATGCTAGTGGTAAAATAAAATCTATTATAACACCAAAAAAAAAAAATCTAATATTTCTATAGTAACTGACCCAGTTTAATATCAAGGCTAGTAGATTCCTATGGGACATGATGTGTATTTTGACATTCATTTTTATTCAACACTGGAACATTACTATTTCTTCAGTTTATGCACATCATAGGATATATATTTCATCCACAAGTTCGCTAATTTATATGCATTTGTTTCACTTTCAGTAACTTCCTGCTTCAGAACACATGTATTTCTCTATGTTTCTTGACTGCTCTTTTCATTAGACTTCTTTCCAAACTCATTATTTTCGATTTCCATTATCACATTTGAAGCAAAACTCACACACCCGTCATGATAAACCAAACCCTAATATTACCATTAGATGTACAACTAGCTGGAATGAATGATTGTATATCAATATAAGATTTCTTACTTAGTTTCAGATATCAATTAAATCCATTATTTAAAGTGGAACCAGTTATATTATTTATTCACAGTATGGTTTTTTCATGCATTATCTCTATATTCATAGACACAGGATACACCTCTTTGTACCCCCAATACTAATTTATACGTCTTCAAAATATTGCTCCCAGAAATGGTGGAAGAAATGCACATGTCACCTGATTTACATATACATTTTATCACAGTAATATTCTGGACACAAAATGCAAAGGTGACACTTATGATTTTACCAAACCTAAATGGAAAGTGAACATGGATTACTAAAAACTTCCATGTCCAGTTTGCCTAATGCTCTCAAATGTGAATCCTATTCTTGACTACATATTTGTTTCTTCCTAAGATTATATATTCAACCTCAAGCCCATTGAAAATGTCTAATCTTACCACTCACTTTTTCATTTGCCTGATTTCCTAATGTCTCTATTGATATCTGCTTTCCTACATATTTTCCCCAGATTATCATTGTGACTGACTCTTCACATGTGCTCACATTTACATTCAATCTCTACCAGAAACCCTATTGCAAAAGAACTTTTGGTCCAAATCCTATACTCACTCTTAGTTCTAAACCTACAGACTATCTTTCTAATAATACCGACTATCCCTTTTTGACTAGAAGTTCTCTTTGACATTCCATCATTCAAGGTACAAAGTCCTATGCCATTGAACATCGATTTATCTGACACATTTCTGCAGAACATAATTCAAAGCTAAGTATCCCAATCAAGGGCCCAATGCCCTTCTGGGCTTCAAATCTTACCTAGATTTCTGTTTTCATTTATATATTTCACTTTTACATTCTTGTAAATATTACAGGTTCCAAATACCATTATTCATGCCGTAGAATGTTTCTTAACCCAAATTGAACTTTTATTAACCATAACCATACACTCTTCCCTGAATCAAACTTTACAGAAGAGCAGGGACAGAGTTGCTTTTACAATACAGGAATGTAGGGGTTCTTAAACCTGCTGAGATCCTCAAAGGTCCATGCAGAAATGATCCCTGGAGAAGACGTAGGCAGCTATGAAGGAGTTGAGAGAGCAAAAGTCATCTTGCATGGCAAACCCCCTTGTCAGGATGAAGGGATGTGTCTGAATCAGTCTCTCTATCTAAATGTAGAGAAGATGGACTAAACCAGTCCTGTGTGGGGAGATGTTCCCAGGCGCCTATGTTTGTTATACCATTCTATCTTGTGAAATTGTCACCGAAAGTAGGGGCAGCCTCTATCTCATGGGACCCTTGGAAGCAAATGTTAAAACAAAGTGATTGCCAAGGTAGTGACCTCATACATTTCCTGAAGCAAGTGACCTACCTCACTTTCTTGGTGATGTAAATCTCTGAACTTGGGATCCAAGATGCCAGGCTGCCAGAGCCATTCCCAGTCCCAATCCCAGTGGGCTCACTTGTTTGGATGTACCAAGGACAGAGTCAGTATTTCTTGGTATCTACTGATGTGAGGATTGCCAAATGCCAGGACAGATCTGAAGAGGGGCCTTTCCTGAGAAAGCAGGTAGTGGCTCACCGCTGGCTCCTGAGAACTTCACAGAGTTTGCAAAGGAGACAGATCTGAGACAGGACAGGACATTTCATTGGAACATAATACGGCCCAACAGACAGAGGACACTCCAGATAGTCAGAGACCTACTTGCGGGAAGGAGATGCCTTTGTGAGTGTGAGTGTCAGTTTGTGGTTTTGTCTCATGTTCTGAGAATAGGTAGGAAAGACAGTTTGTTTGGTTTGGAATGGACTGTTTCTAGTAAGTCTTTTGACAGGTGAGTGATTCTATGCCTGTGTATCCCACTGTGTCCGTGGTTGTAGACATTAGAAAAGAGAATGCATCAATGGATATGTCCTGTCTTGTAGAAAGCTTCCCAGCATTCATCCTGCCCAATTTATGAATGAACTGCAGCTTGCCTTATGGAGGGACAACACCTACTATCTTCCTAAGTTCCTGTTTTCTTCCTGAATTCTGACAACTCTGCAGAATAGGCTCATGGTTTTGTGTCCAAATATGTACCACCTCCAAGCTCTGTTACATGGTCATGTACTGGATAGCGGTAAGGAATGGCGAGCATCTCAGAAAACTCAGATATCAGTGTGACCAGGAAATTCTCAGTGGAGAAACCCTGCTTTGGGCCATTCTCTTACCTATGTTTCTGTTGCCCTGAATGTCAGGAAGGTCTTTGCCTCAGGCCACCCCTTTGTGAAGCCTGAAGAAAACAGTTTTCAAATGAAAATGAATGGTCATCACCTGTGGCTCTTTGCTTAATTTCTTTGGAAATGGATGTTTCTTAATCAGCCTCTTGGACCTGTGTGAGGTTGTGGCTTAGATTCTCAGCACCTGATGGATCTAAAGAAAGATCCCATGTGTGCATCCAAACCAAAATGGCAAAAAGATCAGTTATGGTGGATGAATTGTCTTGCCTTCCTTTGTTATGTTCCTGACCTACATCAAGTGAGAATAGGGATCATTTGGTTCAAATGAAATCTTCAAAGCCCTAAAGAAGTGCTTGGTTTTTTTTCATTATTCCAAATCACATAAAGAATCTATACCTGACAGGCAGTAGGCTTCAAAATGGAGAAGCAGAGCAGTATTAACTGCAGTCCTATTTTATCACTCCTGGTTCAAATGCAGGGTGTCCAGGCCCCCGTGACTTTAGGCAAATGAGGGGTAAGAGAGCTTATTTTGGACACTAACACATACCCCACTAGACTCTGACTACTAATCCTAACATGATGGAGAATAATAACCAAAACAGAATAGAAATACAAGCAGTTCAGAGGAGTCATGTTGTATAATTGGACTTGCCTTTTGCATTATATAGGGTAGGAATTATAAATCTACTCAATTTTTAATTAAAACAGTTCTCCATGTGTTTTTAAAGTTAACAAATATGTGAATTCCTCTCTCCCTTTCTCTGTGGCCTATTCAGCACATGTGTTTTTATATGCACATATAGAATCCTACCTGGTATCACATGTATATACTTGAGAGGTTGCTGACTTGGCAGATGCAAATTTTGAGAAGAGATCACTCCTCTTAATGCTGTTGGAACTGAAAATTCAAACTATTGGTGACCTTTCTAGCTGAACAAAATTATATATAAATCCATGTTCAGTAAAAAGTATATTTTGGGATATGTGGATTATATATATTTCATAATAAATTTCGATTGGCATATATATTGCTACTTTTTAATGTCTGTGTGAGTGTGTGTGTGTGTATATATATAGGCATATGTATATATATGTATCTATCTATATATCTATATATCTATATATCTATATATCTCTATATATCTATATCTATATCTATATCTATCTATCTATCTATCTATCTATCTATATATATATATATATATATATATATATATATATATATACATATACACACACTCTCCAGATTTTTGAAAATATGAAATACATGTGTCTTATTATACACTCCCAAAATTTATTCATGTTCATGTATGTGGATTTATTATCAACTTTTCACAAGATTATTCTCAGATATATTCATCCACCTGAAATACATATTTGTTTCCTAGTACTGAAAACTAACTTCAGTGAATGATGCATACAAATCCTAATATTTCTACAGTTACTGACCAAGTTTAACATCAATGCAAGTAGATTTCTATGGGACATGATATGTATTTTGACGTTCATTTGTATTCAACACTGGTACATTACTATTTCTTCAGCTTATGCACATCATGGGATATATATTTCATCCACAAGTTCGCTAATTTATATAAATTTGTTTCACTTTCAATCACTTCCTGCTTCAGAACACATGTATTTCTCCATGTTTCTTGACTAGTCTCTTCATGAGACTTCTTTACAAACACATTATTTTCGATTTCCATAATTACTTTTGAAGCAAAACTCACACACCCTTAATGACAAACCATAACCCTCATATTACCATTAGATGTATAACTGATAGGAATGAATGACTGTGTATCAATATAAGATTTCTTATATATTTTAAGATATCAATTTAATCCATTATTTAAAGTGGAATCAGTTATATTATTTATTCACAGTATCATCTATTCATGCATTATCTGTATATTCATAGACACAGGGTACACCTCTTTGTACCCGAAATACTAATTTATACATCTTCAAAATATTGCTCCCTGAAATGGTGGAAAAAATACTTATGTCACCTGATCTACGTATACATTTTATCACAGTACTATTTTGGATACAAAATGCAAAGATCACACATATGTTTGTACAAAAGCCTAAATTGAATGGGAGCATGGATTACTAAAAACATTGATGTCTAGGTTGCCTAATTCTCTCAAATGTCCATCCTATTCGTGACTACATATTTGTTTCTTCGAAGATTATATAGTCAACATCAACCCTGTTAAAATGTCTAATCCTATCACTCACTTTATACTTTGCCTGATTTCCTACTGTCTCTATTGATGTTTCCTTTCCTACATATTTTCCCCAGTTTACCTATGTGACTGACTCTTCACATGTGCTGACATTGACATTAATTCTATAACCGAAACCCTATTGATAAAGAACTTTTGGTCCATATCCTGTACTCACACTTCTTGCAAAACCTACCGACTATCTTCCTAATCCTATGGACTATCCCTGTTTGAGTGGATGTTCTTTTCTACAATCTATCATCCAAGGTACAAGGTCCTATGTCATTGATAATCAATTTATCTGAGACATCACTGCAGAACGTAATTCAAAGCTAAGTATCCAAATCAAAGGCCCAATGCCAATATGGACTTTAAATCTTACTACATTTCTGTTTTCATACATATTTTTCAACTCTATGTTCTTATATATATCACAGATTCCCAATACCATTATTCATCCAGCAAAATGATTCCTAACCCAAAACAAACATGTAATTAACCCTAACCATAAACTGTTCCCTCAATCTACATTTACAAAAGAGCAGGGACAGAGTTGGTCTTACAATACAGGAAAGTAGGGGATTGTCCACCTGCTGAGAACCTCAAAGGTCCATGCAGAATTGATCCCTGGAGAAGATGTAGGCAGGTATGAAGGTCCTGAGAGATCAAAAGTCATCTTCCATGCCAAACAACCTGGTCAGGATGAAGGCTTTTGTCTGAATCAGCCTCTCTCTTCTTAATCTAGAGAAGATGGACCAAATGAGGCCTGTGTGGAGAGCTGTTCCCAGGTGCCTATGGTTGATATACCATTCTAACTTGTGAAAGTGTCACAGAAATACGGTCAGCCTACATGTCATGGGACACTTGGATGCATGTGTTAGGACAAATTGGTTGCCAAGGCAGTAACCTCATTCAGTTCCTGAAAGAAGTTACCTCACCTCACTTTTTTGTTGATGGCACTTTCTGAACTTGGGATCCAGGAAGCCAGGCACCTAGAGCCTGTCTCAGTCCCAGACCTAGTGTTCTCACTTGTTTGATATAACAAGGACAGAGTCAGTCTTTCTTGGTATCTACTGATGTGAGAATGGACAAATGACAGGAAAGCTCTTAAGAGGGGCCTTTCCTGAGAAAGAAGGCAGTGGCTAACTGCTGGCTCCTGACAACTTCACAGAATTGGCCATGGACACCAGATGTGAGATAGGAGAGGCCATTTCGGGGGAACATAGTATGGCCTATCAGTCAGAGGACACTCCGGATAGTCACAAACCTACTTGGAGGAAGGAGGTGCTTATCTGGCTGGGGGTGTGGGTTTGTGGTTTTTTTCTCATGCTCTGAGAATATGTCTGAAAGGCGGTTTGTTTAGTTTGGAGTAAAGTGTTTCCAGAAAGTCGTATGAAAAGGCGAGTGTTTCTATGTCTGTGTATCTCACTGTGTCAGTGGTTGTAGACATTAGCAAAGAGAATGCATCAATGGATGAGTCTTGTCTAGTAGAAAGCTTCCCAGCATTCATCCTTCCCAATTTATGAGTGGACTGCGGCTTGCCTTATGGATTGGCAACACCTGCTATCTTCCTAAGTTACTGTTTGCTTCCTGAATTCTGGCCACTCTCCAGAATAGGCTCATGGTTTTGTGTCCAAGATATGTACCACCTCCAAGCTCTGTGACATGGCCATGTATTGGTTAAATGAAGGGCATGGCGAGCATCTCAGAAAACTCAGATATCAGTGTGACCAGTAAAGACTCAGTGGAGAAACCATGCTTTGGGCCTTTTCCTTACCTAATGTTCTGTTGCCCTGAATGTCAGGAAAGTCTTTGCCTCAGGCCACCCTTTTTGAAGCCTGAAGAAATGTTTTCAACTGCAAATGAAGGGGCATCAACTGTGGCTCTTTGCTTAATTGCTTTGGAAAGGGATATGTCTTAATCAGCCTCTTGGCCTTGTGTAATTCTGTGGCTTAGATTCTCTGAACCTGATGGATCTAAAGAGAGATCCCATGTATGCATCCAAAAGCAAAATGTCCAAAAGAGCAATCATTGTGGATGAAGTCTCTCTCCTTTCTTGGTAAGGTTCCTGACCTCCATTAAGTGAGAATTGGCCTCCTTTGGGTCAAATAAGTTCTTCAAACCCCTGCAGATTCTAGCCCATAGGTGATTGGGTTTTCTCATGACTCCAATTCACATGAAGAATCTAAATCCCACCATCAGTAGGCCTCAAATTTAAGAAGCAGAGCAAAATAAACGGCAGGCCTATTTGATCACTCTTAGTTCACAGGAAGGGTGTCCAGGCCACCCTGACTTTAGGCAAATGAGGGGCAAGGAAGCTTATTTTTGACACTGTCTTGGGCTGCACCCCTCACGGAAACCTCCAGCCAGAGGTTATGATGAGTGTCTGTATGGAAGAAAATGAGGGCCATGTGGGAGTGTTTTGGTTTTAATTGTAGTCATTTTTGTGCGGTTAGTAGAGATTACATGGTCCACCTTGGCTTGAACTTTGGTGGGATTCTGCATAAAGACTGAGTTCTCGTACTGAACTCAGAGAAGTATTGCCATGAATAGTGTTGGAATTTTAGGAGGCCACGCATGAGAGTCGCCCTTGGAAACTGAGATCTAGGCCCAGGGTAGTTATTCACAGAGCACTGGAAATCTCAGCCAGGATATCACATGATTTTGTTTGAAAAACTTGGCAACCATTGTTGAGAGTCAAAACACACATGGACCTCACATTGTAGACCTCAATGTTCCTGGATTCATGTGACCTTTTGGCCACTCTTTGGGAAGTCTTTCCTGTGAGAGATCTCCAGATATTTCATTGAAATGAGCTTCCTCACCATTTAATAGTTCCAGAATGCCTCCAACTTCATCCTTGAAAAATGGCTAGGTCAATATATCATGAAATTTTTAAAATTCCCATGACAAGTTGGCACTGGAGATTCTTTGGATATCCTGTGGCCGATCATAAGAATAACAGTCAGTGCCTTGATTGACTGGTTTTCATAAAAATTGTGCAGAACAGTGATGCCAGGAAGTTGGAGCCTGCTGAGGAGTGGGCCTAGAGCATTGGTGGGCAGGTGTGTGATAAAACATCTGCGGTGTGGTCATGTGGATCTGCCTTTTGCTTCCAAATGGCTTGTGACTGATGTGGTGCAGCCAGCAGTCCCTTCAATGTAAAGGCATCTTGTTATATGCAGAGGTTTTAGGGAAATATTTAGAATCAGGTTGCTATGGTCAAGGGGGCAACTATGTGGGATATAAGCCTGTTAGGTGCATTCTCCTGCAGACCCTGACCCACCACACGTGATAGAACCCCCTCACGCACAGAGTAACAGTTGAATTCTTTGTATTTCGTGAAGCAAATACCAAAATCCCAGTGCAGCAGCAAGAAACACCACGAAAAGTGGAGAATGACCAAATAGCTTCACAGGCCTATGTGGATACACTTAGCCCCTCGTGTCCACAGTTTACCTACAAAGAGAGTATTCAGCACTGCTGACTCATGTTCATGGAAAATAAGAAACCATGTCCTCCAGGTCACATAGATGAAGACGCTGATTTGATGGTCTCACTATAAACGAAGCTGAAGCTCCCGACAACAACATGTATTTCAAGTGCCCACCCTCAGAGGCAGTTTCTCAAGAAGTCTTTACGCCAGCAGAGCTCCATGTTTTTGGAATGATTACACTGTCCCTTACTTTTGGAATCTCCTCTACCTCCTAGAAGGTTGTGAACTCCTGAGCATATTCCATTCCAGATATTTATTCACAGATTTTCTAACTCTTCTCTTCTAATTGTGTCTTACTCTGCGTGATTGTAATGTCAAGGCATTGTTCTGGATGAGAGTGGGAAGATTTTTGTGTACCACATATTTACATACACTTTGGATTCATTTTCCAATTTTCCTTTCAAAATACTGAATACCTCACACTAACACTTACCCTACTAGACTCTGACAACTAATCCTAATAAGATGGAGAAAAATAAACCAAAAAAAAATAGAAATACAAGCAGTTCAGAGAAGGCATGGTGTATAGTGGAATTGCCTTTTGCATTATTTAGGGTAGGAGTTATAAATCTAGTCAATTATTTGTTAAAATATTTCTCCATGTGTTTTAAAGTTAACAAATAAGTGAATTCCTGTTTCCCTGTCTCTGTAGTCTATTCAGCACATGTATTTTTACATGCAATTATAGAATCTTACCTGATACCACACGTACATTTTTGTGAAGTGGCTGACTTGGCAGATACAAGTTTTAAGAGATCACTCCTACTAAACGCTTTAGAACTGAAAATTCAACCTATGCGTGAGCTTCCTAGTTGAACAACATTATACATAAATCCATGTTAAATAAAATAAATATTTTTGGATCTCTGGATGATATAAATTTCATGGTGAATTTCATATAGCATATATTATGCTATTTTTAATGTCTGTGTGTGTTTGTGTGTGTGTATGTATATATATATATATATATATATATATATATATATATATATATATTCTCCAGATTTTTCAAAATATGAAATATGTGTCTTATTATACACTCCCTTAACTCATTCATATTCAAGTATGTGGATTTATAATCAAATTTTCTCAAGAGTTTTCTCAAAATATTCATTCTCCTGATATACATATTTGTTTCTTAGTACTGAAAACTAACTTTAGTGAATGGTGCATACAAATCCTAATATTTCTACAGTAACTGACCTAGTTTAACATCAACGCAAGTAGATTCCTATGGGACATGATGTGTATTTGGATGTTCATTTTATTCAACACTGGTACATTACTATTTCTTCAATTTATTCACATCATGGGATATATATTTCATCCACAAGTTCGCAAGTTTATAGGCATTTGTTTCACTTTCAATCATTTTCTTCTTCAGATCACATGTATTCCTCCATGTTTCTTGACTGGTCTTTTTATGAGACTTCTTTCCAAACACATTAATTTAGATTTCTATGATCACTTTTGAAGCAATACTCACACACCTTTCATGATAATCATACCCCTAATATTACATATAGATGTATTACTGGTTGGAATGAATGATATTATATCAATACAAGATTTCTTATAATATTTCATATATTAATTCAATCCATTATTTAAAGTGGGAACAGTTAAATTATTTATTCAAAATGTGGTCTATTCATGCATTATGTCTATATTCATGGACACAGGGTACACCTCTTTGTACCCCCAATAGTAATTTATAGGTCTTGAAAACATTACTTCCAGAAATGCTTGAAGAAATGCTCATGTCATCTGATCCACATATACATTCTATGACAGTAATATTCTGGACAAAAAATGCAAAGGTCACACTTATGATTGTACCAAAGCCTAAAATGAAAGTGAACATGGATTACTAAAAGCATCCATGTCCAGGTTTCCTAATGCTCTCAAATGTCAATCCTAATGGTCACTGCCTATTTGTTTCTTCTTAAGATTATATATTCAAACTCAACAGTGTACAAAATGTCTAATCCTATCACTCACTTTATACTTTGCATGATTTTGTAAAGTCTCTATTATTATCTGCTTTTCTACATATTTTTCAAAGTTCATCATTGTGACTGAATTTTCATATGTGCTGACATTTACATTCACTCTCTAACTGAAACCCTATTGCAAAAGAAATTTCCGTCCAAATCCTGTACTCACTCTTCTTCCTAAACCTACCGACTATCTACCTAATCGTACCGACTATCCCTTTTTGACTGGATGTTCTCTTCCTCATTCAGTCATCCAATGTACAAGGTCCTATGCCATTGTAAATGGATTTATCTGAGACATCTATGCAGAACCTAATTCAACACTACGTATCCCAATCAAGGGCCTAATGCCCTTCTGGGCTTCAAATCCTAGATTTCTGTTTTCATACATATATTTTACCAATATAATTTAATAAATATCGCAGGTTCCCAATACCATTATTCATCGCGCAGAATGATTCCTAACCGAAATTGAACCTGTTATTACCCTAAACATCATCGCCTGGAGGTCATTCCTCAAAAAAAGGAAAAACCAACAAATAAATGAGCTCACACTTCATCTCAAAGCCCTAGAAAAGGATGAACAAAACAACAGCAAATGCAGCAGAATGCAAGAAATAATTAAAATCAGAGCCGAAATCAACAAAATTGAAACAAAAGAAACTATTGAAAAAATCAACGAAACTAAAAGTTGGTTCTTCGAAAAAATAAACAAGATTGACCGACCCTTAGCCATGCTAACGAAGAGGAGAGAGAACTCAAATTACTAACATACAGGATGAAAAAGGCAATATCACAACAGCTGCTACAGAAATTCAGAAGACAATTAGAAATTATTTTGAAAAACTATATTCCAATAAAATAGAAGATAGTGAAGACATCAATAAATTTCTTAAGACATATGATTTGCCCAGACTGAGTCAGGAGGATACACACAATTTGAACAGACCAATACCAATGGATGAAATTGAAGAAGCAATCAAGAGACTACCCACCAAGAAAAGCCTGGGACCGGATGGGTATACAGCGGAGTTTTACAAAACTTTTAAAGAAGAATTAATACCAATACTTTTCAAGTTATTTCAGAAAATAGAAAAAAAGGGAGCTCTTCCAAATTCATTCTATGAGGCCAACATCACGTTGATTCTGAAACCAGACAAAGACACATCAAAGAAAGAAAACTTCAGAACAATAACCCTGATGAACCTAGATGCAAAAATCCTCAATAAAATTCTGGCGAATCGGATTCAAAGGCACATCAAAAAAATTGTGCTCCATGATCAAGTAGGATTCATCCCTGGGATGCAAGGATGGTTCAATATACGGAAATCAATAAATGTTATTCACCACATCAATAGACTTAAAGATAAGAACCATATGATCATCTCGATAGATGCAGAAAAAGCATTCGACAAGTACAGCATCCCTTGATGTTCGAAACATTAGAAAAACTAGGGATAACAGGAAATTACCTTGACATTGTAAAAGCTATCTATGCTAAGCCTCAGGCTAGCATCATTCTGAATGGTGAAAAATTGAAGGCATTCCCTCTAAAATCTGGAACAAGACAGGGATGCCCTCTATCACCACTTCTAATCAATATCGTTCTCGAAACACTGGCCAGAGCAATTAGACAGACGAAAGAAATTAAAGGCATAAAAATTGGAAAAGAAGAACTTAAATTATCATTATTTGCGAATGACATGATTTTATACATAGAAGACCAAAAAGGGTCTACAAAAAAACTACTAGAACTAATAAATGAATTCAGCAAAGTAGCAGAATATAAAATCAACACGCATAAATCAAAGGCATTCTTGTATATCAGCAACAAAACTTCTGAAATGGAAATGAGGAAAACCACTCCATTCACAATATCCTCAAAAAAAATAAAATACTTGGGAATCAACCTAACAAAAGAAGTGAAAGATTTATACAATGAAAACTACAGAACCCTAAAGAGAGAAGTAGAAGAAGATCTTAGAAGATGGAAAAATATACCCTGTTCATGGATAGGCAGAACTAACATCATCAAAATGGCGATATTATCAAAAGTTCTATATAGGTTTAATGCAATGCCAATCAAAATCCCAAAGGCATTGCTTGTAGAAATAGATAAAGCAATCATGGAATTCATATGGAAAAATAAAAGACCCAGAATAGCAAAAGCAATTCTAAGCCGAAAGTGCGAATCAGGCGGTATAGCGATACCGGATTTCAAACTATATTACAGAGCAATAGTAACAAAGACAGCATGGTACTGGTACCAAAACAGGCGGGTGGACCAATGGTACAGAATAGAGGACACAGAGACCAATCCACAAAGTTACAACTATCTTATATTTGATAAAGGGGCTAAAAGCATGCAATGGAGGAAGGATAGCATCTTCAACAAATGGTGTTGGGAAAACTGGAAATCCATATGCAACAAAATGAAACTGAACCCCTCCTCTCACCATGCACAAAAGTTAACTCAAAATGGATCAAAGACCTTGATATCAAATCAGAGACTCTGCGTCTGATAGAAGAAAAAGTTGGCTACGATCTACATATAGTGGGGTCGGGCTCCAAATTCCTTAATAGGACACCCATAGCACAGGAGTTAATAGCAAGAATCAACAAATGGGACTTACTTAAAGTAAAAAGTTTTTTCACAGCAAAAGAAACAATAAGAGAAGTAAATAGGGAGCCTACATCATGGGAACAAATATTTACTCCTCACACGTCAGATAGAGCCCTAATATCCAGAAAATACAAAGAACTTAAAAAATTAGACAATAAGATAACAAATAACCCAATCAACAAATGGGCCAAGGACCTGAACAGAAACTTCTCCGAGGAGGACATACAATCAATCAACAAGTACATGAAAAAATGCTCATCATCTCTAGCAGTCAGAGAAATGCAAATCAAAACCACCCTAACATACCATCTCACTCCAGTAAGATTGGCAGCCATTATGAAGTCAAACAACAACAAGTGCTGGCGAGGATGTGGGGAAAAGGGTTCTCTTGTACATTGCTGGTGGGGCTGCAAATTGGTGCGGCCAATTTGGAAAGCAGTATGGAGATTCCTGGGAAAGCTGGGAATGGAACCACCATTTGACCCAGCTATTGCCCTTCTCGGACTATTCCCTGAAGACCTTAAAAGAGCGTATTACAGGGATACTGCCACATCGATATTCATAACAGCACAATTTACAATAGCTAGATTGTGGAACCAACCCAGATGCCCTTCAATGG
Organism: Callospermophilus lateralis; assembly: GCF_048772815.1. NCBI lineage: Eukaryota > Metazoa > Chordata > Mammalia > Rodentia > Sciuridae > Callospermophilus > Callospermophilus lateralis. Next base: position 536,808 of record NW_027515031.1, on the reverse strand, counting down.
ATGAATGGATTAAAAAAATGTGGCATCTATACACCATGGAGTATTACGCAGCACTAAAAAATGACAAAATCTTGGAATTTGCAGGGAAATGGATGGCACTAGAGCAGATTATGCTTAGTGAAGCTAGCCAATCCCTAAAAAACAAATACCAAATGTTTTCTTTGATATAATGAGAGCAACTAAGAATAAAGCAGGGAGGAAGAGCAGGAAGAAATGATTAACATTAAACAGAGACATGAGGTGGGAGGGAAAGGGAGAGAAAAGAGGAATTGCATGGAAACGGAGGGAGATCCTCATTGTTATACTAAATTACATATAAGAGGTTGTAAGTGGAATGGGAAAACAAACAAGGTGAGAAATGAATTACAGTAGAAGGGGTAGAGAGAGAAGATGGGAGGGGAGGGGAGGGGGGATAGTAGAGGATAGAAAAGGTAGCAGAATACAACAGTTACTAGTATGGTATGATGTAAAAATTTGGATGTGTAACCCATGTGATTCTGCAATCTGTACTTGGATAAAAAAGGGAGTTCAAAACTCACTTGAAGCTAATGTATGCTAATGTATGAAATATGATATGTCAAGAGCTTTGTAGGGTTTTGAACAACCAATAAAAAAAAAGAAATTTCCATCCAAATCCTGTACTCACTCTTCTTCCTAAACCTACCGACTATCTACCTAATCGTACCGACTATCCCTTTTTGACTGGATGTTCTCTTCCTCATTCAATCATCCAATGTACAAGGTCCTATGCCATTGTAAATGGATTTATCTGAGACAACTGTGCAGAACCTAATTCAACACTACGTATCCCAATCAAGGGCCCAATGCCCTTCTGCGCTTCAAATCCTAGATTTCTGTTTTCATACATATATTTTACCAATATAATTTAATAAATATCGCAGGTTCCCAATACCATTATTCATCGCGCAGAATGATTCCTAACCCAAATCGAACCTGTTATTACACTAACCATACACTGTTCCCTCAATCTAACTTTACAGAAAAGCAGGGACAGAGTTGGTCTTACAATACAGGAGTGTAGGGAAACTTCCACCTGCTGAGAACCTCGAAGGTCCATGCAGAAATGATCCATGGAGAAGATGTAGGCAGCTATGAAGGACCTGAGGGAGGAAAAGTCAACTTCCATGGTAAACAACCTGGTCAGGATGAAGGGATGTGTCTGAATCAGCCTCTTTCATCTTAATGTAGAGAAGATGGACCAAACCAGGCCTGTGTGGAGAGCTGTTCCCGGGTGCCTATGGTTGATATACCATTCTAACTTGTGAAAATGTCAGAGCGAGTAGGTGCATCCTCCATCTCATGGGACCCTTAGAAGCAACTTTTAGGACAAAGTTGTTGCCAAGGCAGTGACCTCATTTAGTTCCTGAAGGAAGTGACCTCACCTCACTTTCTTGGTGATGGAACTCTCTGAACTTGGGATACAGGAAGTCAGGCACCCAGAGCCAGTCCCAGTTCATGTCCCAGTGGTCAAACTTGTTTGGATTTTCCAAGGACAGAGACAGTCTTTCTTGGTACCTACTGATGTGAGGATGGCATAATGCCAGGAAGGTCTGAGGAGGGGCCTTTCCTGAGAAAGAAGGTAGTGGCTCACCGCTGGCTCCTAACAGCTTCACAGAGTTGGACACGGAGACCAGATCTGAAGGAGAACAGCCCATTATGGGGGAATATATTATGGCCCACCAGTCAAAGGACACTCCATATTTTCACAGACCTACTTGGGGGTCTGTGTGGGTGTGGGTGTGGGTGTGGGTTTGTGGTTTTGTCTCATGTTCTGAGAATAGGTAGGAAAGTCGTTTTGTTTGGTTTGGTGTGAATTGTTTCTAGTAAGTCTTTTGACAAGACGAGTGTTTCTATGTCTCTGTATCCCACTGTGTCCGTGGTTGTAGACATTAGAAAAGAGAGTGCATCAATACATATGTCCTATCTAGTAGAAATCTTACCAGCGTTCATCCTGTCCTATTTATGAATGGTCTACGGCTTGCCATATGGATCGGCCACTCCTAATATCTTCCTAAGATCCTATTTTCTTTCTGAATTTTGGCCAAACTCCAGAATAGGCTCATGGTTTTGTGTCCAAGATATGTACCACATTTAAGCTCTGTGACATGGCCATGTACTGGATAGCTGAAGGCAATGGTGAGCATCTCAGAAATCTCAGATATCAGTGTGATCAGGAAAGTCTCAGTGGAGAAACCCTGCTTTGGGCCTTTTGCTTACCTATTGTACTATTGCCCTTAATGTCAGGAAAGTCTTTGCCTCAGGCCACCCCTTTGTGAAGACTGAAGAGTTTTCAAATGGAAATGAATTGGCATCACCTTTGGCTCTTTGCTTAATTGCTTTGGAAAGGGATGTGTCTGATTCAGCTTCTTGGCCCTGTGTGAGGTTGTGGCTTAGATTCTCAGCACCTAATGGATCTAAAAAAATCCCATGTGTGCATCCAAAACCAAAATACCCATAAGAGCAGTCATTGTGGATGAAGTCTCTCACCTTCCTCTGTAAGGTTCCTGACCTCCATCTTTGAGAATAGGGATCCTTTGGGTCAAATGAGTTCTTCAAATCACTACAGAGGCTAGGCCATAGGTGCTTGGGTTTTCTCATGACCCCAAATAACATAAGGAATCTAAACCCCACAGTAATTAGGCCACAAAATGGAGAATCAGAGCAGTATTAAGGGCAGGCCTCTTTGATCACTTCTGGTTCACAGGAAGGGTCTCCCTGCCACACTGACTTTAAGCAAATGGGGGAAAGGGACCTTATTTTGGATACTGTCTTTGGCTTTGGCCCTCATGGAAACCTACAGCCTGAGGTTATGATTAGTGTCTATATGGAAGAAGATGAGGGCCATGTGGGAGTGTTTTGGTTTTAATAGTGGTCATTTTTGTGGCCGTTGGAAGAGATGACTGGGTCCACCTGGGCTTGAACACTGGTGTGATTCCCCTTAGAAACTGAGTTATGGAACTGACCTCAAAGATGTATTGCCATGTATTGTGTTGGGATTTTAGGAGGCCACGCATGAGAGTCGCCCTTGGAAACTGAGATCAAGGCCCAGGGTGGGTTTCCACAGAGCACTGGGAATCTCAGGAAGGATATCACATGATTTTATTTTTAAAGAATTGGCAGCCATAGTTGCAAGTCAAAGCACAAAAGGATCACACATTGTAGACCTCAAATGCCTGGCTTAATGTGACCTTTTATCCTGTCATTGGGAATCATTGCCTGTTAGAATTCTCCAGAGATTTCATTGAAATAAGCTTCCTCTCCATTTCATGGTTCCTGAATGAATTAAACCCCACAGTGCCTCAAACTTCATCCTTGAAAAAAGGCTAGATAAATACCATTAAATTTTTGAAATTCCCATGAACAGGTGTCAGTGGAGAACCTTTGGATGTCTTATAGATGATCATGAGTGTACCAGACAATGCCTTGATTGACTGGGTTTCATGAAAATCATGTAGAACAGAGATGCCAGTAATTTGGAGCCCGATGAGTAGTCGGCCTAGAGCAGTGGAGTGTAGGTGTTTGTTAAAACATCTGTGATGGGGTCATGTGGATCTGCCATTGGCTTCCAAATGGTTTGTGACTGACATGGTGCAGCCCCCATACCCTTGTATGTAAAGGCATCTTGTTATACGGAGAGGTTTCAGGGCAATGTTTAGAATCAGATTGCTATTGTCAAGGGGGCAAGCTATGTGGGATAGAAGCCTGGTTGGTGCACTCTCCTGCAGACCCTTAACCAACACACGTGACAGAACTCCCTCCAGCACTCTGTCCTAGTTGACCTCTTCGTATTTCGTGAAGCAAATACCAAACTCCCAATGCAGCTGCAAGAAACACCATGAAAAGTAGAGGAAGACCAAATGGCTTCAAAGTCCAAACTGGGAGACACTTTGCCCCCAAATGGCAACAAATTACCTACAAAGAGAGAATTCAGCCCTGCTGCCTCATGTTTATTGGAAAATAAGAAACCATGTGCTCCAGGTCACACAGATGCAGACCCAGATTTGATGGTCTCACTACAAAGGAAGTTAAAACTCCTGACAACAACATATATTTCAAGTGCCCAACCTCAGAGGCAGTTTCTCAAGAAGTCTTTAGGCCAACAGAGCTCCATGTTTGTGGAGTTTTTACCATGTACCTTACTTTTCGAAACACCTCTACCACCTCCAAGGTTGTTAACTACTGAGAATTTTCCATTCCAGATGTGTATTCACAGATTTTCTAACTCTTCTTCTCTTATTGTGTCTTACTTGGGGTGAAGGTAATGTCAAGGCATTGTTCTGAATGAGAGTGGGAAGACTTTTGGGTAGCACATATTTGCATAAACATTGGATTCATTTTCCAATTTTCTATTCGAAATACTGAATCCCTGACTGTCAGAGGTAGAAGGAATTCTATTCTCCTTCAAAGAATAGCCTGACACTTACAAGAAACAGCCACCAGGAGACATCCTGTCTGAGAGACATCCTGTAGCCATCTGTCTCCCTGAGACATCCTGCGGCCATCTGTCTTTCTGAAACTTCCTGAGGTTATCTCACCTTGTGAAGACATCTAGGAACTGCCGATAAGAGAGATTTCCCACATCCAGCATACAAATACCCCTGTGTGAACAATAAAAGTTTGCAGCTTGATCAGAACTCCTGTCTTGCTGTCATCTCTCGTGTCTCTTGTCCCTTCATTCCTCCCTATCTAGGTTCGCTGCCCACGTTGATGTGTCCTGCCGGCTGGGACATCTGGCGCCCACCGACTGGGGCTTGAGCTTTTGATTGAGGGGGACCCAGTCCTCCTGGAAGATTTGGTCAAGCGGAGCTTGCAATAACTGCAGAAGACACCACCGAGAGACAGATCCAGGAGGAGCGTGGGGATGACGCATGGTGATTGACCCACTATGGGACAAGCAGTTTCGTCACATGATTTGTTTTTGTCAGGCTACAAGGAGTCCTTGCAGACATGGGGGCGCGTGTTTAGAAAAAAGACGTAATTTTTTTTTTCATACATAAGAGAGCAGTGTCCATGGTTTCCTCTTGAAAGGACCATTGATGGTAAAAGATGGCTTGGAGTAGGAGACTGTTTAAAAGATTATTATGAATCCTTTGGCCCAGAAAAAGTGCCTGTTCCCACCTTTTCTTACTGGAACTTAATTAATGAAATTCTTAAAAGTTAACCCTTTGACAATGGTACCTTAAAACTTGTCGAGGTTGGGGAAGAGGCTATGCAAATACTTCTCGTATCCCCTCGGCATGCCCATCAGTTAGTATAGACATAGACCCTTCTCAGGCTCCCTAGGACCATGGGAACCTTCCTGGTCCCCCTCAAAATACCACCCTAATGATTAAGCCTCCAATGGTTACCAACTGCCTTTATCCAGTTTTAAATTCCGGAGACTCATTGACCCCTGTAGAGGAGGCTACCTTGGAGAAGGAAGCAGCTCGCTACCATTCAGAAGACCCTGCACCTCTCAAGACCCTGCCACAGCCTATAGGACTTACACATCCAACCCCTCCTATATCCCTCCTGCCTTTTGTGCTCTGGCCCTTCAGGATACAAATGCCCAACCAAGATATTTTTTCCCCACTTCCCTTGCCTAAACTGGCTCCTTTGTGAGCATCCTTCCAACATAGACAGGAACAGATCCAATCTTTAAAAGAATTAAGATCCCTTCACTCTGAGCTCTGTTCATTAGCCTTAGGTATGGAGTCAAAGTAACTGGCCTACAGTGGTCTAATACAAAGGCGAAGCCACTCCATCAACCTGTGCTCGCCTTCCCAGTCACCACCAGTCAGATAGATAAGCCTGCCCAGGCTGAGGTCAAAGACTTAGACGAGGATCAAGAGGAGGAAGCGGAGAATTGGAATAAGGAGATCAGGACTCAGAGAATGAGGAGTTCAGCCCTAGGAAGGCAGGAACCCAGAGTCTACAAAAAATTAAGCCTGCATTTTCCTGAAAAACTTAAAAAGGCTTGTGCTCACTATGGCCCCTTTGCACCCTACATGTTGGCTTTATTAGAAAGCCACAGCACACAATGACTTACTCCCAATGATTGGAAATTTTAAGACCAAGCTACCCTCAGTGCCAGAGACTTTCTGTTATGGAATGCAGATTTCAAAGAGCACTGTGGGGAAACTGCTCAAAAAATTTTAACTAAGGCCTCCTCTAAGTCCGGGACTTATGTTAAGCTAGTGGGCAATGAGCCTTTTGACACTAAAACTAAACAGGCACATTTCCCTGCTGGACTTTTGATGCAGATTCAGATGGCTGGCTTACATGCTTGGAGACACCTCCCTCAAAAGCCTCGGCTACCACTTCCCTGGCAAAAATTCGACAAGGGCCCGACGAGCCTTATAGCGACTTTGTTCCCAGGCTTAACCTAGCTGTGGAATGCTTGCTTGGACCAAGTGAAAACAAAAGCTCTTTTGTAAAACATCTTGCCTTTGAAAACGCCAACCCGGCATGTCAGGATGTTCTTCAACCACATAAGGATAAAGGGAAACTTTCTGACTTTATTAGACTCTATGCAGGGGTAGGTGCAGCTCATGCCATGGGTCTTGCCCTAGGTGCCACCTTTACCAAGACCTTTCACAATCCTGGCTCACGTAGTTGCTTTACTTGTAAACAACCTGGCCATTTTGCACGCAAGTGTCCGACAGGCAAAGAAAGCCTAGGAATAGCATCTCCTTCAACTGGGGCTATACCGCCCCAAGCTACCCTTTGCCCTAGATGTGGTAAAGGTCATCACTGGGCCAGTGAGTGTAGATCTAAGACAAATGCCCTCAGACAGCCTATTTCTTCCTGCTTCTTGGGAAACTCCCTGCGGGGCCAGCCCCGGGCCACGACATCCCCCAGGACAAAACCAGGGGCAATAAGATTTTTTCCCTTCCAAACTCCCAACCTACCTCAAAATTCTTCTCCACAATTGCTTCCCTCCAACTAGCCACTCCAGGCAGCGCAGGATTGGACATCTGTGCCACCACTGAAACTATATTAGACTCAATGCAAGGGCCCCAGATAATACCCACTGGAATTATGGGTCCCCCTCCATCTCATATCTGTGCCCTTATTTTTGGAAGAGCCTCTACTAACTTACATGGTGTTCAGGTCTTCCATGGCATTAATTATAATGACTTCACTGGAGAAAAAAAATACTGGCCACAGCTATTAATGGAGTTTTGGCCATCCCAGCAGGAACAAGTCTTGCACAATTAATACTCCTTCCCTTGAATCCAGGAGGCACTTAACAACCCAAACCTACCGCGGGGGACTGCCTCCTTGGGCTGCTCTGATGTAAACTGTGTTCAACCCGTTTCTCAAAATAGACCCACCATTTCCTTACTTTTTGAAGGAAAGGAATTCCAAGGAATTCTAGATACTGGAGCTGATGCCACAATTATTTCTCAAAAATATTGGTCATCAGCTTGGACCCTCACCCCATCCTTGACTGACCTTAAAGGGATAGGACAGTCAAAAAATCCTCTGGTCAGCTCTACGGCTCTTAGCTGGACTGATAAAGAGGGTAATAAGGGAATTTTCACTCCTTTCATTGTTCCTGACCTCCCTGTTAACCTATGGGCCCGAGATATTTTGAGTCAAATGGAAGTTATTCATGCCAGTCCCAATTCCATGGTGACTCATCAAATGCTTCGTATTTATTTTGTCCCTGGAATAGGCCTTGGGAGACTGAGACAAGGACTGGTTGAGCCAATAAAACCCATACAAAAAAGAAATACATATGGACTTGGGTATTCGGATTTTTAGTGTCAGTCTCTGACTCTCCTGTACCCCATGGAGATAAAATTATTTGGGAGACTCAGACTCTTGTGTGGTTGCATCAATGGTCCCTTACCCAAGAAAATTTGGAGGCTGCCTCCATGTTAGTGCAGGAACAGCTGGCAGCCGGCCATGTAGAGCCCTCAACCTCACCATCGAATACTCCAATTTTTGTTATCAAGTAAAAATCAGGCAAGTGGTGCCTTTTACAATATTTGTGTGCCATTAATAAACCTATGTGCCGAATAAGAGCACTACAGCCAGGCATTCCCACACCAGTGGCTATTCCCAAAAACTATTGTAAAATGATTATTGACTTAAAAGATTGTGTTTTTTTTTTTTACCATTCCTTTACATCCTGAGGATAGACACTATTTTGCCTTTAGTCTCCCTCACCTTAATTTTCAGGGCTCTATGCAGAGATTTCAATGGAAGGTTCTTCCCCAAGGTATGGCCAACAGCCCTAGTCTTTGCCAAAAATATGTTGCTCAAGCAGTAGACCCTGTGAGAGAGCTATGGCCACAAATTTATATTTTACCTTATATGGATGATTTGTAATTGCTGCACCTAATAACCATGACCTTAATAATTGTTACTTGGACCTTTACAAAATCCTCACTACCTTGGGACTACAGATAGCTCCTAAAAAGGTTAAAACACAGGACTGTTATACCTATTTGGTCCTTAAACTTCAAGATAATCAGATCCAAATTCCTAAGATACAACTATGGGTGGACCATCCTCACACCCTTAATGATTTTCAAAAATTACTGGGGAATATTCAATGGCTAAAAACATATTTAAAATTACCCACTTGTATACTTTTGTCCCTTAATGATATTTTTGAGAGGTGATTCCCACCCCTCCTCCCCTCAAAAGCTTACTCCCGAGGCATGACAGGCATTAAACCAAGTCACAGAAGCCATTGCCAAACAGTTTTTTACAGAACATTCTTATAACCTTCCTCTGGTTCTGGTTATTTTACACACTCCTCATACACCCACAGGAATATTTCGGCAGCGAAATACACATTTTAGAAATAAAGGCTGCCTTTGCTTTGGGTCCATTTACCCACCACATTCTCCAAGGTTATTACTGTTTTTCTTGCTCAGGTAGCTTCTATTATTTTTAAATGTCGTTTGCTATCTCGACAACATTTTGGCAAAGACCATGATAATATTTTAATTTCATATACTAAAGACCAAACCCAATTTTTACTACAGACAGAGAATGAATGGCGTATTGCCTTATTAGGCTTTTTGGGAACAATTGATAACCACCTCCCCAATGACCCCCTTTTATATTTTGTCCAGTTACATCCATTTATTTTTGCCAAAATTACTCAAAAGGCTCCCATTCCTCAAGTCCTTACTGTCTTTACAGACGGTTCCAGTAATGGCCGAGCAGTCTTTGTTGTCAATAACCAACCTAACACCTTTGATACTGTCTATCATTCAGCACAGTTTGTGGAATTGTTTGCCATAACACAAGTTTTTAAAACATTTCTTGATAATCCTGTTAATATTTATACATACAGTGCCTACATTGCTCATTCTGTGCCCCTGCTTCAGATTTCACCCACCATTAAGGCTTCTTCCAATGTGGCCCATCGGTTTCACCAGCTTCAGAAGCTAATTCAGGCCAGACAACACCCATTTTTCTTAGGACACATCAGGGCACACTCTGATCTTCCCAGCCCTCTAACACAAGGTAATGCCAAAGCTGATGCAGCAACTCGTTTCATCTTTTCAATTTTTGTTGGCTCCATTCAAAAGGCCACGGATTTACACAATCTTCACCATCTAAATTCCCAGAACCTTCGATAACTATGTAAAATTACCAGGCAACAGGCACGAGAAATAGTAAAAGCATGCCCTGGTTGCCCTGTCTCCCTCCCCATTCAACACTTGGGAGTTAACCCCCGAAGATTACTGTCCAATCAGTTTTGGCAAATGGATGTTACTCATTTTTCTGAATTTGGAAAAACCAAATATATACACGTTTCTGTAGATACCTTCAGCGGCCTTATTTTTGCATCACCACATTCTGGAGAGGCTATCAAAGATGTCCTTTCTCATCTTGTTTCAGTGTTTTCCGTAATGGGTAAACCAATACATATTAAAAAAAAGATAATTGTCCTGCATATACCAGTGCCAAGTTTAAACAGTTTTGTGCTTCCTCGCAAATTTGTCATACTACTGGAATTCCATACAAGCCTCAGGCATTGTGGAACGTGCCCACCTTACCTAAAGACTTGGCTAACCCGCTTTAATGCTTCTGCACTTGTATTTACCACTCACAGGCATCGCCTTAATCATGCATTATTTGCCCTTATTTTTCTTTCCCTAGACAATGAAGGCCATTCGGCTGCAGACTGACACTGGCAATCCTCGTCCAATTCTGTTTGCCCACCTGTTATGTGGCACAATCCCCTTACAAATAAATGGAAAGGCCCAGGTCCTGTCCTCATCTGTGGACGAGGCTCAGCTTGTGTTTTGGACCAAGAGCAAGCAGCCCCAAGATGGTTACCAGAACGCCTGGTTAAACAGGTTAATGGCTTACCTCAACACGGGGATGGAGGCCCTCACCCTGAGGACAAATTTTCCTCTTTTTCAGATGCAGCCAACAATCTGTGTGAGGATCCTACTTAAGGCACTTCTGCTGAACTGGATTGTACACGGAGGCTTTGGCCCTCCACCTTCCAACATCATGGAGTACCTTTTTGGCCCTCCCTGTGAATGCAAGGGAGGATCTTGGACTCAGGCTCCCACTAGTTTTACCCAGACTGCTGACTGCGTGACTAAGGTGGCTTACCTCCGGGCCGAGGTTGACCATAAACTCAGAGGAGTTCATCAGCCTAAATTGGTATGTGTTAACAAGCCAAAGATTATTCCCCCTAGTACAAGTAATGCTCTCTAAAATTGTTCTGCAACTTGAACGCATACCCAAGCGATGCATGCCACTTGTTATGCGTCGGCCTCAATTTGTGTCAACAAGAAGGGAGAACAATTTTTTGAAGCCTCCCTAACTAAAACTCATGCAGCAGGAGGGACCACTATTCATTATACCCCCGTTCTTTTTGACCGGGGAGGAGAAGGCAAATACACCAAGCTACAGTCAGCTGGGTGCCAAGGCCCTGTTGGTAAACCCCCCTTCTGCCCCATTAAGGCACCTACAGGGGTCGCTGATGGTGGAGGATTCCCTTATGCTGTCAAGCATCCTCAGATAATCAAACTTTTGAAACCCCAAATCCCTGAGCTCACATATCATCTCTTAATATAGCCAAAATGCCAGCTCCCCGGTTTAGATAACAATATATTAGATATTTTGGAAACTACCTTCTCCTTGCTTAATAATTCCAACCCCACCTTTGCTGGTGATTGCTGGCTCTCCATGACAACAGGGGCAATCATGCCTATGGCAGTTCCTATTAATTCTATCATAGATGATGATAATACATGCCAACCCAGATTTCCTTTTAAAGTACAGTCTATAGGCACTTTTACAATATGTCTTTTAGGCGCGATGCAAAATAATACCTATGATATTGATGTTGGAGTTCCTTCCTTTGGAAATTGCTCAAGAGTACAAAACTATTCCTCACCCACCCCATCTCTTTGTCCCTCCAATGGCACAGTTTTTATGTGTGGAGGAAACTCGGCCTTCCTGAGGCTTCCATCGAATTGGACCATTGGCTGTGTTCTTGCCTTATTACTCCCTGATATAACTATTGTCCCAGGAGACAAAACTCTATGCATTCCTAGTCTAGACACCTTAGTCAAAAGACACAGGCGGGCAATACAGGCCTTACCACTCTTTGCCAGCCTTGGAATAACAGCTGCTGTGAACACAGGTACAGCTGGCTTAGGCATGGCTATACACTCTTAGCGTCGCCTGTCTCAACAACTTATAAATGATGTAAAAACTCTATCAGGAACCATTAAAGATTTGCAGGACCTAGTAGACTCCCTGGCAGAAGTGTTCCTTCAAAACAGAGAAGGCTTAGATTTACTGACAGCTAACCAGGGAGGTATTTGCTTGGCCTTAGGGGCACGATGCTGCTTTAATGCCAATAAATCAGTCATAGTACGCACTAAAATTAAGCAGCTTCAAGAAGATCTAGAAAAGAGACGAAGGGAACTTTTTTGAAAATCCCCTCTGGACTGGGTTTAATGGATTTCTACCCTACCTTCTTCCCCTATTAGGCCCTTTGTTGGGTTTACTTTTAATGGTGTCCATAGGACCCTGCATTATAAACAGGCTTGTACAATTTATTATAGAACAGATTAATATTTTGGCCTCTAAGCCCATACAGGTCCACTATCATCACCTGGACATGGAAGACCATGCTGCCAACATTTAAAAGGATGTTCTACCCTTCTCACAGGCTTATTTCTTAAGTTTACATCCCCACAGATCTCTCTTTCTTACATTAAACTATAAGTAACAGCTCTGACCAACCATCTTCTGCCATTGCCATAAGGGTTCGTCCTCCATGGGCCCCTTCACTTGGGGGGGGGATGCACCCATGGAGTGAGGACGTTAGGCCATAATAACGGAGGATGCAGGATGGACTGCAGGAGGATGGATCCACGGATACCAAAACAGAAGACCTCTTAGTGACACGCTCTGGTGCATGGCGGTCGGCATGCTTCCCTTTTAAAGCCGTCTCCTCCAAAAATATGCCAAGGCCACCACGAAATCTTGTAAACATGCTCTCTCGAATCAGGAGATATTCAAAGGCCTGCTAGAGAATCAGAGCCTCTATCACCCCCTAAAACATTGGCCAGTAAGGAATGGTCAAATATTTTATATAATAAAGGGGGAGAGGTCAGGGGCTAGAAGGAAGTTCTCCTTCAAAGTATAGCCTGACACTGAAAAGAAACAGCCCCCTGGGAGATATCCTGCCTTGGAGACATCCCGCAGCCATCTATCTCCCTGAGACATCCTGCAGCCATCTGTCTTCCGGCAACATCCTGAGGTTATCTCACTTTCTGAAGACATCCAGCAACTGCCGATAAGAGAGCTTTCCCATCCGCAGCATATAAATTTCCATGTGAGAACAATAAAAGTTTGCAGCATGATCAGAACTCCAGTCTTGCTGTAATCTCTCGTGTCTCTTGTCCCTTCATTCCTCCCCAAGAAAGTTTCTTGCCCACGTTGATGTGTCCCGCCGGCCGGGACAACTGACACTAACCCATACCCTACTACACTCTGACAACTAATCCTAATATGATGGAGAAAAATAACCCAAACAGAATAGAAATACAAGCAGTTCAGAGGAGGCATGGTGTATATTTGGACTTGCCTTTTGCATGATATAGGGTAGGTGTTATAAATCTAGTTAACAACACCTACTATCTTCCTAAGCTCCTGTTTTCTTCCTGAATTCTGGCCACTCTCCAGAATAGGCTCATGGTTTTGTGTCCACGATATGTACGACCTCCAAGCTCTGTGACATGGCCATGTACTGGATAGCTGAAGGGAATGCGAGCATCTCAGAAAACTCAGATATCAGTGTGACCAGGAAAGTCTCAGTGGAGAAACCCTGCTTTGGGCCTTTTGCTAACCTATTTGCCTGTTGCCATGAATGTCAGGAAGGTCTTTGCCTCAAGCCAGCCCTTTGTGAATCCTGAAGAAAACTGTTTTCAAATGGTAATAAATGGGCATCACCTGTGGCTCTTTGCTTAAATGCTTTGGAAAGGGATGTGTCTGAATCTGCCTCTTTGCCCTGTGTGAGGTAGTGGCTTAGATTCTCAGCACCAGTTGGATCTAAAGAAAAATCCAATGTGTGCATCCAAAACCAAAAGGCAAAAAAGATCAGTCATGGTGTATGAAGTTTCTCACCTTCCTCTTTTAGGTTCCTGACCTCCATCAAGTGAGAATAGGGATCCTTTGGGACAAATGAGTTCTTTCATGCCCTGTAGAGATGATTGGGTTTTCTCATGACTCCAAATCACATGAAGAAACTATACCTGACAGTAGGCCTCAAATTGGAGAGCAGAGCAGTATTAATGGCAGACCTATGTGATCAATCCTGGTTCACAGAAATGGTGTCCAGGCTACCTTGAGGTTAGGCAAATGAAAGGAAAGAGACCTTATTTTGGAAACTCTCTTTGGCTGTGCCATTCATGGAAACATCCAGCCAGAGGTTATGATGAATGTATATATGGAAGAAGATGAGGGCCTTGGTGGAGTGTTTTGGTTTTAATTGTGGTCATTTGTGTGGAGTTTGGAAGAGATGACTGGGTCCACCTGGGCTTGAACTCTGGTGTGATTCCCCTCAGAGACTGAGTTCAGTGAGTGACCTCAGAGAAGTAATTGCTTTGGAAAGGGATGTGTCTTAATCAGCCTCTTGGCCCTGTGTGAGGCTGTGGCTTTGATTACCAGCACCGTATGGATCTAAAAATGATCCCATGTCTGCTTCCAAAACCAAAATGGCCAAAATTGCAGTCATTGTTGATGAAGTCTCTCGCCTTCCTTTGTAAGGTTCTGAAAGAATAAAAGAAATTGAAATTGAAACGTAAAGAAACAGGTTCTGTAAAGTTTCCAGGCTGCACGCAGAACCTGAAATTCCTGTGGCAGTTAAGAAAATTCCCGGAACTACCCATTAGATGTGTGTTGAAATCTTCCCTGACCACCTAGTTACTTAACAACCTCTTCCCAAAAACCGTGCAGCTAAGCACATATACATCTCAGGGCTTCAACCAATCAGTTTAAATGTATACCCCTTCTCAGGGCTGACCAATAACCCCCTGCCTGAACTGTTCCCACCAATGAATGTGCAAATCATGTTTTAGAGTTGTTATTTGATTTTCCCAAAGTATACGGTGATTTGCTAAAGGAAGCTAGGATGTATGTTAAGTCCCTGCCCTCTCTAAAGAATGTATATAAAATCTGCTCATGTTGTTCTTGGGGCTCTTTGTTCTTTGCTCCTCTGAAGTGAGCTGTGAGCCCCAGCATGCTGGACCCCCAATAAACCCTATGCTGTTTCATGAGAAATTCTCTTGATGGTCTTTTCCTCCGACGTTCGGCCCACCTTTTCATCTGGAGGCCCTAGCTGATAAATCCAGCAGTGACGAACAAAAGACCCCAATGGACTCCTTTCAGAGTAATTAAGGTGCCTCTTTCTGGTTTCGGGTTTCAGGTTAGGGCTTGGCAAAATGGCTGTCGGTGAAGAACATTAGCTCTCTGCGATGGTGGCTGACAGATGTGTCACAGAGTCACAGGCCACGTCCCTGGGGGAAACTCCAGAGGACTCGGGAAATTGAGGATTAGTAGATTCCTCAACTCGGTTATTTTTTGCTTCAGGATTCGGTTTTCCAGCCCATCAGGTTTTGCTGGCTACTCAGTGTTGTTCATTGTCAGGAACTCATGTTGAGTTTACTGTCTGTCTTTATTGTCTAACCCATCAGGTTTGTCCAGTTACTCAGTTCTAATCTTTTTCTTGAACTCATGTTAAACGTTTACTGTTTGTCTTTGTCTGTGTCACGTTTGTGTATTCACTGTCCCTGTTTGAGTAACTCCCATTATGGGACATTATGGGACAAAGCACTTCCATGCCTCTGTCCCTTAACCTAGATCATTGGACTGATGTTCGCTCAAGCACCAAGAATCTTTCTTTTTCAGTAAAATGCCGGATCTGGCAGACTCTCTGTGCTTCAGAATGGCCCATCCTAGGAGTCGGATGGCCCCGAGAAGAATCCTTCCACTTCCCTCTAATCCGAAAAGTCAGAGATATTGTCTTTCACCGGGGCCACTTGGCCACCCAGATTAACAGCCATATACCCCTTCCCCCACGATCTTATCATTCCAACATTCTGCTCCTCCCCCTCTTCCCTCCATTCTGAGTCACAAGACTGGACACTCCTCTCTCTCCTTATCCTCTACCCTCGCTCCCCAACCCACAACATGTTCCAGATGATCCTCCCGCCGCTGACTCAGCCTCTCCACCGCTAGAGGCAATTGGGCCAGACCCAAGCCCTCCAGGGGACTTCCCCGCAGCAGCAGCAGCCCCTGCTCCCCTGAAGGAAGCTGGGCCACCTAAAGGAATCCGCAGGAGATAAATAATATAAAACTCAGAAGCCCCTGTGATGCTTCCTCTCTGTCCCTACTTGCCCATGAACCGACCCAACTGGGACCCCAACACCTTTGAATGTAGGTAGCATCTGTCCACTTATCGCCGTTCTCTAATAGTGGGTCTCTGAGCGGCCGCCAGAGGGCCGACTAATTTGGCCAAGGTAAGAGAGATTATCCAAGGGCCTAATGAGTCTCCTTCTATGTTTCTGGAGAGAATTATGGAAGCGTATAGGAAATATATTCCTTTTGATCCTCAGGCAGAAGACCAAAAACCATCTGTTGCAATGACCTTTATCGAGCAGACTGCCCTAGATATTAAGAGAAAGTTACAAAGTCTAGATGGATTATAAGATATGACCTTAAGAGATTTAGTCAGAGAAGCTGAGAAAGTATATTATAAGAGAGAAACTGAGGAGGAAAGGGAATAGAGGAGAGAGAAGGAAAGGGAACAAAAGAAGGAGGAAAGAAGCAAATGGCAGAGTAAAGCATTGCCTAAGGTTCTGGTCACAGCAGCAAATAGGCCAGAAGTTAAAAAGCAGGGATACATAAAGGCATACCTGGGCCCACGCCAAAGGCTGCCGTTGGCCTCAAATCAATGTGCCCACTGTAATAAAAAAGAACACTGGGCCAAAGAGTGCCCCCAAAAGAAGCAGCCACGCCAGCCCGCCGTGCTGACTCTAGAAGAGGACTAGGAAATTCGGGGCTCAGATCCCCTCCCCCAGCTCAGAGTAACATTTGAAGTTGAGGGGAACACAGTGAACTTTGAAGTGATTACAGGAGCAGTATACTCAGCCCTTAAGACTTCACTGGCCCCCCTATCAATTAAATCGTCCCTAGTTCAAGGGGCTAATGGCAGTAGATATCAGGCTTGGACAACTAAGATGAATATGGACCTCGGAAAGGAAAAAGTCCACCACTCTTTCCTAGTAATCCCAGAATGCCCGGCCCCATTGATGGGCAGGAATATGCTTACCAAACTCTGGACTAGAATAACCTTTAACCCTAATGGTCCCCAAGTGGGGGTTCTAAAGCCTGCAGTATTAACTCCCATAGTAACATCTTTGACTATGTCTGTAGAAGATGAACATCAACACTTCGCGCCCCCTAGCACTGATCAAACAGGCAAACTACCCCAGAAATGGATAAAAGATTATCCTAATGCCTGGGCAGAAACTGCTGGGTTAGGTCTAGCCATCAACAACCTCCAATAGTAGTAGAATTAAAAGCCTCTGCGTCTCCAATTAGTGTTAAACAATATCCTCTAAGCAAAGAAGCTAAGGATGGGATAAGGCCCCATATTCATAAATACCTGGGTCTTGGGGTCCTAAGGCCCTGTCAATCAGCCTGGAACACCCCCCGGTACCAGTAAGAAAGCCAGGAACTGGGGACTACCGTCCTGTTCAAGACCTAAGAGAGATAAACAACAGAGTGCAGGACATTCACCCCACAGTACCCAATCCATATAATTTGCTTAGCACTCTGAATCCGGAGCAGAAATGGTACACTGTGCTGGACTTAAAAGATGCTTACTTCTGCTCGCCTCTACATAAGGACTGTCAGTTGCTGTTAGCTTTATAGTGGATAGACCCAGAACCTGGAACATCTGGCCAACTAACCTGGACTAGACTCCCACAGGGGTTAAAAAAATCCCCCATTCTCTTTGATGAAGCCCTCCACAGAGACATCAATGACTTCAAAACTGCACACCCCGAAGTCACCCTACTCCAATAGTGGATGATCTTCTACTGGCAGCCAACACCAAGGAGACCTATGAGTCTGGGACCCAAGCACTATTATTCGAGCTTGCTCGGCTTGGATATATGGCTTCTGCCAAAAGGCCCAAACTTGTCAGCAAGAAGTAATCTTCCTGGGTTATTCTCTTAGGGGTTGCAAACGATGGCTCCCTGAGCCCAGAAAAAAAACCGTTTTGCAGATACTGCCCCCATCTAATAAGAGAAATCTCAGAGAGTTTCTTGGGACTGCCAGCTTTTGCAGGTTATGGATTCCTGGGTTCGCATCTCTGGCTGCCCCTTTATACCCGCTGATAAAGGGGGATGCCCACTTCCAATGGACCCCTGAGCACCAACAAGCTTTTGATAATGTCAAAAAAAGGTGCTGCTATCTGCTCCGGCCTTAGCACTCCCAGATGTAGAAAACCCTTCACTCTCTATATCGAGGAAAAGAAAGGAATAGCACGGGGAGTGCTCACTCAGTCTTTGGGACCTTGGAAAAAGCCAGTAGCGTATTTATCCAAAAAACTGGACCCATTGGCTAGCGGGTGGCCCCATTGCTTAAGTGCTATAGCACCAGCAGCCGTTCTAATAAAAGATGCTCATTAATTAACATTTGGACAGAAGCTAACCATTATAGCCCCCCATGCCATGGAGAGCATCATCTGTTAGCCTCCAGAGAGGTGGCAATCAAACTCCAGAATAAACCACTACCAGAGCCTCTTGCTTGACAAAGACAGAATAACGCTGGGACCCCCTGCTCCACTCAACCCACCTACACTGCTGCCAGAAGAATCATCAGCACCCGTCACACATGAGTGTCAACACATACTGGCAAGGAAACCAGTATACAACAAGACTTGAAGGATCAGCCACTGCCTCGCCCTGAAGTCGTATGGTTTACGGATGGCAGCAGCTTCCTCCAAGATGGTAAGTGGCGGGCTGGAGCAGCAGCAGTTAGCAAAACTGATTTAATCTGATACTCTGGTCTCCCAGAAGGGACATCAGTCCAAAAAGCAGAACTGATTGCCCTTATGAAAGCATTGGAACTAGCAAAAGGGAAAAGGGCCACCATATAAACTGATAGCCACTATGCATTTGCCACTGTTCATATGCTCGGGACTATTTACCAACAATGCGGGCTATTAACCTCTGCCGGGAAAAAAATAAAAAAAAAAGATGAGATCCTCCACGTTGGCTCAGCAGTGCAGGGCCATAAGGAACTAGCTATAGTGGACTGTCCCGGGCACCAGAAGAGAAACAACCCTGTGGCAGTTGGAAACAGAAGGGCAGATGAGGAAGCTTAATTGGCAGCCCTAAACGGAGTGACTCTGTTAACTTTTTCCACACCGGGGAGAACAAAAATCAGGAGACTTGGCCGCCCCGGAACATTCAGGCAACTTATCATCTGAGGAGACAGATACAGAAATCTGGGACCCTACAGAGCCAAGTTTACAATTTCAAAAAGCCCACCTTTATGTCAAAGACGTACACCAGCTCAACCACTTAGGCTCAAAGAAGTTATAGGCACTCTTAAAGGACCGAAGAAAGGACTTATTATTGACTGACTCAAAGAGGAAAAAAATAGCTGAGCAGGTGACTAGAGCTTTTCAAGTCTTCCAATTAGTTAATACTTTCCCATCCAAGATTCCTGCAGGGAAGTGCATACGAGGAACCAGACCAGGACAATTCTGGGAAGTGGACTTTTCTGAAATTAAGCCAGCAAGGTATGGACTTAAATATCTCCTAGTCTTTGTAGATACTTTTTCAGGATGGGTCGAAGCCTTCCCCATGAAGAAAGAAACAGCTCAGATGGTGGTCAAAAAGATCCTAGAAGACAGTTTTCCAAGGTTCGGCCTGCCTAAGGTAATAGGGTCTGATAACGGACCGGCATCCATGGCCCAGGTAAGTCAGGGATTTTCCAGGACCCTGGGGATTAATTGGAAGTTATATTGTGCTTATAGACCCCAGAGCTCAGGACAGGTAGAAACGATGAATAGAACCATCAAAGAGACTTAACGAAATTAATCTTGGAGACCGGCATAAAAAATTGGACTATGCTCCTACCTCATGTACTTTTTCATGCAAGAAATACCCCTCCGCCCCTTTGTGTAACCTCACCCCTTATGAAATTCTCTACGGTGCCCCTCCTCCATTAAGGGACCTAACCCCAACTCTGAGATTAATGATTCCTTTCACACCCCCTTGCTAGACAGACTTAAAGCCCTTGAACAAACCCAGCACCCAGCGATACCTGTGGAAACAGTTGGCCACTGCTTATCATCCTGGAGACGAGGGAACTCCACATCGATATCAAGTGGGAGACTTCATCTACATGAGACAGTATCGGGTGTCATCCCTGGAACCCTGCTGGAAAGGACCAGCAGGTGCTGCTTATAACACCTACAGTGGTGAAAGTGGATGGGATCACTTCCTGGATCCATGCCTCCCATCTCAATCCTGTGCCCTGTCCATACTCTGGCTGGAAACTGGAACAGACTGGTAACCCTCTCAAGTTGCATGTCTGTGGTGTGGGTAGGGCTATGGATTCTTCCCCTGACCACCAGCAGTCCTAATCCCCATCAGCCTGTTCAGCAACAATGGCAAGTTATAAATCCTACTGGGCAAGTAGTGTGGTCTATTTCACATACAGCCCCCTTATGGACTTAGTGGCCATCTCTCCACCCGGACATTTGTCAGCTTGCCATAGGCCTCTCTGACTGGGATCTCCCTGACATAGTGGACCCCACACAGATCCCACTAAAGCCCAAACCAGGGCAACATAGACCAACTTACCCCATGAATTATTGATGTCATCTCCCCAGCTCAGGTGTAAACTAGCCAGTCTTGTTTATTAAGTGTGCCCAGCTGATTTCTGAAGTCGCAAACAGGCCCAAACCTGTGGAGGACCCAGTGACTTTTATTGTAGATCTTGGGGTTGTGAACACACGGGAGCTACATTGTGAAACCCAAACTCCCCAGACAGTATGATTCGGTAGGATGAAATGACATCTGGATTGATCCCAATAAATGTGCCGCTATCCAAGTGGTGTCAAAAACTTGCTGTGGAAAAAATAGTCTATGTTACCCCCTCAATATAACTTTCACTTCCAAAGGAAGGGGCTACTTCAGAACAACATGGCCTATGGGAAATACTTGGGGAATGTGATTCTATATTAATGGCCCTGGTTATGACTTTGGTCTCTGGTTCACCATCCGGCTTAAAAAGGAAGAAAATCCCACAGCAATAGGGCCCAATCCCCTCAAGTCAGGAATTAAGCCTCCTAAACCTCCCATGCCTAGATCTACCAAAACCCCTCTACCATCTCATACTTCGCAGTTTCCGTCTTTGCCTACTTCCCCAGTCCAGAGTACAGCTGACTCCTCCCCCTGGGAACTAATTAAAGGAACCTTTATGGTACTGAACTCCACACAGTCAGAACTCCTTGCATTTCAGCCCAGGTATTTGACAGCTCTGTACATTATTGTGTAATGGTGCAGATACCCCCCAGGGTGCTCTATCATGATCCAGAATCCTTTGAAGGTCTACTAGGTGGACAAACAACCCGATTTTGCTGGGAGCCAGTGTCCCTTACTCTAGCCATCCTATTGGGGCTAGGAGCTGCTGCAGGAGTGGGTACAGGAACAGCTGATATGATCCATGGGTCACAACAAATGGCCTGATTAGAAACAGCAATAAATCAAGACTTGAAGACGTTAGAGACCTCCATCACAGTTTTGCAGGAATCCTTAACCTCTCTCTCTAAAGTTGTTTTACAGAACAGGTGAGGATTAGACCTCCATTTAATAAGGGAGGGGGGCCTCTGTGCTGTACTGAGAGAAAAATGCTGTTTTTATGCTGACCATACTGGAGTTGTAAAATAATCCATGAGTAAATTGAGAAAATGCCTTGAAGAGCACCAGAGAGAAAGGGAGATTCAACAAGTGTGGTTTGAGTCACGGTTTACCTTGTCCCCCTGGTTAACTACACTCCTATCAGCCTTAGCTGGACCCCTGATCATGCTTATGGTGTTGATAACTGTGGGACCTTGTTTGCTTAACCTCATAGTTTCCTTTCTCCAGGCTCAGATTGGGCAGGTAAAACTCATGGTAATCAGACAGAAATACACTTCACTGGCAGAAATAGAATGTGAGACCCCACAAAAATTATGATTCATTACTTTTAAAATTAAAAGTAGGCAGAAAAAGGAGAAATGAAAGAATTAAAGAAATTAAAATTGAAACGTAAAGAAACAGGTTTTGTAAAGTTTACAAGCTGTGCTCAGAACCTGAAATTCCTGTGTCAGTGAAGAGAATTCCCAGAACTGCCCATTAGATGTGTTGAAATCTTTCCTGACCACCTAGTTACTTAACAACCCCTTCCCAGAAACCGTGCATCTCAGCACGTATACATCTCAGGGCTTCAACCAATCAGTTTAAATGTATACCCCTTCTCAGGGCTGACCAATCACCCCCTGCCCGAACTGTTCCCGCCAATGAATGTGCTAATCATGTTTTAGAGTTGTTATTTGATTTTCCCACAGTATATGATATTTGCTAAAGGAGGCTATGATGTATATAAAGTCCCAGCACTCTCTAAAGATTGTATATAATCTCTTCTCAAGTTGTTCTCGGGGCTCTTTGTTCTTTCCTCCTCTGAAGTGAGCTTTGAGCCCCAGCATGCTTGACCCCCAATAAACCATTTGCTGTGGCATGAGACAATAGGTGCTTGGGTTTTCTCATGTCTCCAAATCACATAAAGAATCTATACCTGACAGTCAGTAAGCCTCAAATTGGAGAAGCAGTGCAGTATTAGCGGCAGGGCTATTTGATCACTCCTGATTCAAAGGAAGGGTGTTCAGGCCACCCAATGCCCTTCTGGACTTCAAATACTACCTAGATTTCTGTTTTCATACTTATATTTCACCAGTATATTCTTGTAAATATCGCAGGTTCCCAATACCATAATTCATCCTGCAGAATGATTCCTAAAACAAATCGAACCTGTTATTACCCTTAACCATGCAATATTTCCTCAATATAACTTAACAGAAGAACAAGGATATTGTTGGTCTTACAATACAGGAATGTAGGGGATCTTCCTCCTGCTGAGAACCTCAAAGTTCCGTTCAGAAATGATCCCTGAAGAAGATGTAGACACCTATGAAAGACCTGAGAGAGCAAAAGTCAACTTCCATGTAAAACAACCTGGTCAAAATGAAGGGATGTGTCTGAAAGCCTCTCTCTTCTTAATGTAGATTAAATCGACCAAACCAGGCCTGTGTGGAGAGCTGTTCCCGGGTGCCTATGGTTGATATACCATTCTATCTTGTGAAAGTGTCACAGGAAGTATGGGCAGCCTCCATCTCATGGGACCCTTGGAAGCAACTGTTAGGAAAAAGTGGTTGCCAACCCAGTGACCTCATTCAGTTCGTGAAGGAAGTGACCTATCACATTTCCTTGGTGATGGAACTCTCTGAACTCGGGATCCAGGAAGCCAGGCACCTAGAGCCAGTCCCAGTCCCAGTCCCAGTGGTCTCATTTGTTTGGATTTACCAAGGACAGAGTCAGTCTTTCTTAGTACCTACTGAAGTGAGAATGGCCAAATGCCAGGAGAGCTCTGAAGAGGGGCCTTTTCTGAGAAAGCAGGTAGTGGCTCAACCATGGCTCCTGACAACTTCACAGAGTTGGCAAAGAAGTCCAGGTCTGAGATAGGACAGGCCATTTTGGTGGAACATAGTATGGCCCACCAGTCAGAGGACACTCAGGATACTCACAGACATACTTGGTGGAAGGAGATTCCGTTGTGGGTGTCTGTGTGAGTTTGTGGTTTTGTCTCATGTTCTGAGAATAGGTAGGAAAGGCGGTTTGTTTGTTTAGACTGGAATGTTTCTAGAAAGTCGTTTGACAACGCGAGTGTTTCTATGTCTGTGTATCCCACTGAATCCGTTTTTGTAGACATTTGAAAAGAGAATTCATCAATGGTTGTGTCCTGTCTAGTAGAAAGCTTCCCAGCATTCATCTTGCCAAATTAAAGAATAAAGAGCTGCTTGCCTTATGGATGGGCAACACCTATTATCTTCTTAAGTTCCTCTTTTCTTCCTGAATACTGGCCACTCTCCAGAATAGCCTCATGGTATTATTTCCAAGATATGTAAGACCTCCAAGCTCTGTGACATGATCATGTACTGGATAGCTGAAGGGAATGAGAGCATCTCAGAAAACTCAGATATCAGTGCGACCAGTAAAGTCTCAGTGGAGAAATACTACTTTGGACTTTTGCGTACCTATTGTTCTGTTGTCCTGAATGTCAGGAACGTGTTTTCCTCAGGCCACCCCTGTGTGAAACCTGAATAAATCAGTTTTCAAATGGAAAAGGATGTGCGTCACCTGTGGCTCTTTGCTTAATTGCTTTGGAAATGGATGTGGCTGAATCAGCCTCTTTGCCCTCTGTGAGGCAGTGGCTTAGATTCTCAGCACCTGATGGATCTAAAGAAAGTTTCCAAGTGTGCATCCAAAACCAAAATGGCCAAAAGAGCAGTCATTGTGGATGAAGTCTCTCGCCTTCCTCTGTAAGCTTCCTGACCTCCATCAAGTGAGAATAGGGATACGTTGGGTCAAACCAGTTCTTCAAAGCTCTGCAGAGGCTAGCCAATAGGTGCTTGGGTTTTCTCAGGACACCAATTCACATAAAGAATCTATACCAGTCAGTTGGCCTCAAACTGGAGAAGCAGAGCAGTATTAAAGAAGGGCTATTTGATCACTCTTGGTTCACAGGAATGGTGTCTAGTCCACTCTGACTTTAGGCAAATGAGGGGCAAGGGAGCTTATTTTGGACATGTCTTGGGCTGCGCCCGTCATGGAAACCTCTAGCTAGAGGTTATTCAGAGTGTCTATGTTGAAGAAGATGAGGGCCATGTGGGAGTTATTTGGTTTTAATTGTGGTCAATTGTTGGTGGTTAGAAGAGAATCCTGGGTCCACCTGGGCTGGAATTCTGGTGCGATTCCCCTTAAAGACTGAGTTCTGGAACTGACCTCAGAGAAGTATTGCCATTAATTGTGTTGGGATTTTAGGCGGCCATGCATGAGAGTCGCCATTGGAAACTGAGATCTAAGCCTGGGGTGGCTATTCACCAAGCACTGTCAATCTCAGCCAGGACATCACATGATTTTATTCTGAAAGACTTGGCAGCCATTGTTGACAGTCAAAACACACTTGGACCTCACATTGTAGACCTCAATGGGCCTGGCTTCATGTGGCCTTTTGGCCACTCTTTTGGAAGACTTGCCTCTGAAAATTCTCCAGAGTTTTCCTTGAAATGTGCTTCCTAAAAATTTAATGGTTCCTGAATGAATTGAAACCCACAGTTTCTCCAACTTCATCCTTGAAAAATGTCTAGATAAATACAATAAAATTTTTGAAATTTCCATGACCAGGTGGCACTGGAGAACCTTTGGATGTCCTGTTGCTGATCAAGAGTGTACCAGACAGTGCCTTCCTTGACTGGGTTTCATGAAAATGGTGTAGAACAGAGCTGCCAGTATGGTGGAGCCTGCTGAGTAGTGGGCCCAGAGCTGTGGTGTGCAGTTGTGTGATAAAACATCTGTGGTGGGGTCATGTGGATTTTACTTTGGCTTCCAAATGCTTGTGACTGACATGGTGCAGCCAGCATACCTTTGTATATTAAGCCATCTTGTTAGATGGAGAGTTTTCAGGGCAATGTTCAGAATCAAGTTGCTACGGTCAAGGGGGCAAGCAATGTGGCGTAGAAGCCTGGTTGGTGCATTCTCCTGCAGACCCTTACACACCACACGTGACAGAACTCCCTCCAGCACTATGTCCCAGTGGAACTCCTTGTATTTTGTGAAGCAAATACCAAACTCCCAGTGCAGCAACAAGAAACACAACAAAATTGGAGAATGACCAAATGGCTTCACAGTCTACACGGAAAGATTCTTAGACCCCAGTGGCCACAGTAAACCCACAAAGAGAGAATTCAGCACTGCTACCTCATGTTCATTGGAAAATAAAAAACCATGTCCTTCATGTAACAGATGCATACACAGCTTTGATGGTCTCACTACAAAGGAAGCTAAAGCTCCTGAAAACAACATATATTTCAAGTGTACAACCTCAAAGACAGTTTCCCAGATGTCTTGAGGCCTGCACACTTCCATGTTTGTGGAGTTTTTACAGTCTCCATTACTTTTGGAAACTCCTCTACCACCTCCAGTGTTGTGAACTCCAGAGCATTTTCCATTCCAGATATGTATTCCTAGATTTTCTAACTCTTCTCCTCTAATTGTATCTTACTTGGCGCTAAGGTAATGTCAAGGCATTGTTCTGGATGAGAGTGGGAAGATTTTTTTGTAGCACATATTTGCATACACATTGGATTCATTTTCCAATTATTCATTTAAAATACTGAATCCCTCATAGTAACCCACTCCCTACTAGACTCTGACTACAAATCCTATTATGATGGATAAAAATAGACCAAACCAAATTGAAATACAAGTAGTTCAGAGGATGCAAGGTTAACATTTGGACGTTCCTTTTGCATTATATATGGTAGGAGTTTTAAATCTAGTCATTGTTTTGTTGAAACACTTCTCCATGTGTTTTTAAAGTTAACAAATATGTGAATTCATGTCTCCATTTCTCTGTAGCCTATTCAGCACATATATTTTTATATGCACATATAGAATCCTACCTGGTACCACACGTACATTCTTGTGAGGTGGCTCACTTGGCAGATACAAACTGTGAGAAGAGATCACTCCTGTTACACACTGTTGAAACTGAAAAATTCAACCTATGAGTGAGTATCCTAGCTGAACAACATTATACATAAATTCATGTTCAGTAAAATAAATATTTTTAGATCTGTGGATGATATATATTTCATGGTGAATTTCATTTGGCTTGTATATTAATATTTTTAATTTCTGTGTGTGTATTTTAATATATATATATATATATATATATACACTCTCCAGAGTTTTCAAAATATGAAATAAATGTATCTTATTATGTACTCCCTAAATTCATTAATATTTAAGTGCGTATTTATAATCAACTTTTCATAAGATTATTCTAAGACATATTCATCCTCCTGAAATACGTATTTGTTTCCTAGTACTGAAAACTAAGTTAAGTGAATTGTGCATACATATCCTAATATTTTTACACTAATTGACCCAGGTTAATATAAATGCAAGTAGATTTCTATAGGACATGATGTGTATTTTGACGTTCATTTTTTTCAACACTTGTACATTACTATTTCCTCAGTTAATGCACATCATAAGATATATATTTCATCCACAAGTTCACAAATTTAAAGGCTTTTGTTTCACTTTCAATCACTTCCTGCTTCAGAACACATGTATTCCTCCAGGTTACATGACTGGTCTTTTCATGAGACTTCTTTCCAAACACATTATTTTCGATTTCCACAATTACTTTTGAAGCAAAACTCACACATTCTTCATGATAAACCATAACCCTAATATTACCATTAGATGTATAACTGGTTTGAATGAATGGATATATATCAATATAAGGTTTCCTGTATATTTTCAGATATCAATTTGAACCATTATTTAAGTTGGAACCAGTTATATTATTTATTCACAGTATGGTCTATTCATGCATTATTTCTATATTCATAGACACAGTGTACACCTATTTGTATTCAAAATACTAATTTACACGTCTTCAAAATACTGTTCCTAGAAATGGTGAAAGAAATACTCATGTCACCTGATCTACATATACATTTTATCACAGTAATATTCTGGAAACAAAAAGCAAATGTCACACTTATGATTGTACTAAAGCCTAAATGGAAATTGAACATGGATTACTAAAATCATCCATGTCCAGTTTGCCTATTGCTCTCAAATGTGGATCCTATTGGTGACTACATATTTGTTTCTTACTAAGATTATATATTCAACCTCAAACCTGTTGAAAATGTCTAATCCTATTACTCACCTTATACTTTGCCTGATTTCCTAATGTCTCTATTGATATATATTTTCCCCAGTTCATCATTGTGACTGCCTCTTAACATGAGCTGACATTTACATTCACTCTCTACATGAAACCCTATTGCTAAAGACCATTTTGTCCAAATCCTATACTCACTCATCTTTCTAAAACTACCGTCTATCTTTCTAATCCTACCGACTATCCCTTTTTGACTGCATGTTCTCTTCGACATTCAATCATCCAAGGTACAATATCCTATACCATTGTATATTGATTTATCTGAGACATCTGTGCAGAAATTAATTCAATGCTAAGTATCCCAATCAAGGGCCCAATGCCCTTCTGGGCATCAAATCTTACCTAGATTTCTGTTTTCATACCTATATTTCAACTGTATATATTGTAAATATCACATGTTCCCATAACCATTATTCATCCTGCAGAATTATTCCTAACCCAATCGAACATGTTGTTAACCCTAACCATACACTGTTCCCTCAATCTAACTTTACAGAAGATCAGGGAGAGTGTTGGTCTTCCAATACTGGATTGTAGGGTATCTTCCACCTGATGAGAACCTCAAAGGTCCATGCAGAAATGATACATGGAGAAGAAGGCAGCTATGAAGGACCTGAGAGAGCAAAAGTCATTTTCAATGTTAAACAACTGGGTCAGGATGAAGAGATGTATCTGAATCAGCCTTTCTCTTCTTAATATAGAGAAGATGGACCAAACCAGGCCTGTGAGAAGAGCTGTTCCCGGGTGCCTATTGTAGATATACCATTCTAACTTGTGAAACTGTCACAGAAAGTAGGGGCAGTCTCCATCTCCTGGGACCCTTAGAAGCAAATATCAGTACACACTTCCTTGGTGATGGAACACTCTGAACTTGGGATCCAGGAAGCCAGGCACCCAGAGTAAGTCCCAGTCCCAGTCCCAGTGGTCTCAATTGTTTGGATTTAGCAAGGACAGAGTCAGTCTTTGTTGGTACCTACTGAAGTGATAATGGCCAAATGCCAAGAGACCTCTGAAGAGGAGCTTTTTCTGAGAAAGCAGGTAGTGGCTAAACCATGGCTCCTGACAACTTCACAGAGTTGGCGAAGGAGACCACATCTGAGACAGAACAGGCCATTTTGGGGGAACATAGTATGGACCACCAGTCAGAGGACACTCAAGATATTCACCAACATACTTGGGGGAAGGAGGTGCCGTTGTGGGTGTTGGTGTGAGTTTGTGGTTTTGTCTCTTTTCTGAGAATAGGTAGGAAAGACTGTTTGTTTGTTTGGACTGGAATGTTTCTAGAAAGTCGTTTGACAACGCGAGTGTTTCTATGTCTGTGCATTCCACTGTATCTGTGGTTGTAGACATTTGAAAAGCGAATGCATCAATGGTTGTGTCCTGTCTAGTAGAAAGCTTCCCAACATTCATACTGCACAATTTAAGAATGGAGAGAGGCTTGCCTTATGGATGGGCAACACCTACTATCTTCCTAAGTTCTTGTTTTCTTCCTGAATACTGGCCACTCTCCAGAATAGCCTCATGGTTTGGTTTCCAAGATATGTACCACCTCCAAGCTCTGTGACATGGCCATGTACTGGATAGCTGAAGAGAATAGAAGCATCTCAGAAAACTCACATATCAGTGTGACCATTAAAGTCTCAGTGGAAAAACACTGCACTGGGCCTTTTGCTTACCTATTGTTCTGTTTTCCTAAATGTCAGGAAGATCTTTACCTCAGGAAACCCCTTTGTGAAGCCAGAAAAAAAAGAGTTTTCAAATGGAAATGAATGGGCATCACCTGTGGCTCTTTGCTTAATTGCTTTGGAAAGAGATGTGGCTGAATCAGCCTCTTTGCCCTGTGTGAGGCAGTGGCTTAGATTCTCAGCACCTGATGGATCTAAAGAAAGTTTCCAAGTGTGCATGCAAAACGAAAATGGCCAAAAGAGCAGTCATTGTGGATGAAGTCTCTCGCCTTCCTCTGTAAGCTTCCTGACCTCCATCACGTGAGAATAGGGTTCCTTTGTGTCAAATCAGTTTTTCAAAGCCCTATAGAGGCTAGCACATAAGGGCTTGTGTTTTCTCATGACACCAATTCACATAAAGAATATATACCAGACAATCAGTAGGCCTCAAATTAGAGAAGCAGAGCAGTATTAAGAGCAGGACTATTTGATCACTATTGGTTCACAGGAAGGGAGTCCAGGCCACCCTGACTTTAGGCAAATGAGGGGCAAGGGAGTTCATTTGGAAAACTGTCTTGGGCTGTGCCCCTCATGGAAACCTCCAGCCAGAGGTTATGAAGAGTGTCTATGTGGAAGAAGATGAGGGCCATTTGGGAGTGTTTTGGTTTTAATTGTGGTCATTTGTTTGGTGGTTGGAAGAGATGCCTAGGTCCACCTGGGCTTGAACTCTGGTGTGATTCCCCTTACAGATTGAGTTCAGGAACTGACCTCAGAGAAGTATTGCCATGAATTGTGTTGGGATTTTAGGAGGCCACGCATGAGAGTTGCCTTTGGAAACTGAGATCAATGCCCAGGGTGGCTTTCCACAGAGCATTGTCAATCTCTGCCAGGGCATCACATTATTTTATACTGAAAGACTTGGCAGCCATCGTTGACAGTCAAAACACACATGGGCCTCACATTGTAGACCTCAATGGGCCTGGCTTCATGTGTCTTTTTGGCCACTCTTTGGGAAGCCTTGCCTCTGAGAATTCTCCAGAGTTTCCTTGAAATGTGCTTCCTCAAACATTAATGGTTCCTGAATGAATTGAAACCCACAATTTCTCCAACTTCATCCTTGAAAAATGGCTAGATAAATACCATGAAATTTTTGAAATTTTCATGACCAGGTGGCACTGGAGAACCTTTCAATGTCCTCTTGCTGATGAAGTGTGTACCAGACAGTGCTTTGATTGACTAGGTTTCATGAAAATGATGTAGAACAGAGATACCAGTATGTTGGAGCCTGCTGAGTAGTGGGCCCAGAGCTGTGGTGTGCAGGTGTGTGATAAAACATCTGTGGTCGGGCCATGTGTATCTGCCATTGACTTCCAAATGGCTTGTGGCTGACATTGTGCAGCCAGGAATCACTTATATGTCTGATAACTCTCCATATAAGGCATCTTGTTATATGGAGATGTTTCAGGACAATGTTCAGAATCAGGTGCAATGGTCAAGGGGACAAGCTATGTGGGATAGAAGCCTGGTTGATGCATTCTCCTGCAGACCCGGACCCATCTCATGTGAAAGAACTCCCTCCAGCACTGTGTCCCAGCTGAATTCCTTGTATTTTGTGAAGCAAATAACAAAGTCCCAGTGCAGCAGCAAGAAACACCACGAAAAGTGGAGGATGACCAAATTGCTTCACAGTCCACATGGGGAGTCACTTAGCCTTCAGTGGCGACAGTTTACCTACAAAGAGTGAATTCAGCACTGCTGCCTCATGTCCTTTGAAAAACAAGAAACCATGTCCTCCAGGTCACATAGATGCAGATCCAGCTTTGATGGTCTCATTAGAAAGAAAGCTAGAGCTCCTGACAACAACATATATGTCAAGTGCCCATCGTCAGAGGCAGTTTCTAAGGAAGTCTTCAGGCTGGCAGAGCTCCATGTTTGATAGCATTTACCTATTAGACCAGGATGCAAGAAAAGACCACTGACTCCAATTAAAATCAAGTTAAAGCAAGCTTATATTTTCCACTGCCCAGGTGACCTCTCCCTCCCAAAACAGTGGGAACAAGACAGCCACCCAAATTTCCTACAGCCTGGGTTTATAACCCAGAATTTTACACTACAGGGGGGTTAAAATATCAGAACTCTGACAAGCATCAAACTAATCGTAGTTTATATATATATATATATATATATATATATATATATATATATATATATATATATATATATTTGCTGGCCCCAACATCAGAATTTATGAAGACCATTAGAGCCTCAGAGAGGGTCATTGTCTGGCCAGGGAAGGCCAGTATTTATGAGGTGTCAATAAAGTTTCATAGAGGGCTGTTCCTGGTCAAAGAGCCAGGCATGGGTGAGTTCAAGGCCACGGGCAGGCATTGCAAGCAGGTTCAGAATTTGGTGTAATTTATAGTTAAGCCAAAATTTTCTTTTCATGGCTTTGTGGCAAGATGGATCCCAATTTTAATAAAAGATCAGGTTGGGTCTATCATTCCCCCCTTTTCTAATGTGTCCCTTTCAAATCTTTGATAGGGTAGGGGAAGAGCACTGAGGGAATTTTAATACCTCACGTAACAGTCTCCATATTTTTTGAACTCACACAAAACCAGTCTCCCTGATTTTACCTGACTTAATTAATTACTTAAAATGAAAGTCTATTTATTTTTGGCTCCATTGTTGTAAGAAGAGTGGCGTCACTCATTTTGGCTTCTTCTGAGCTGAGAGAGGGTGACATGAGGGGGCACAGCATGAGGGACATGAGTTGCCTTTTAGAAGTCAGTTCGGTTTGAAGTCTGGTTGTGGTAAAACAGTTTGTAAAGTCATCTGGGGATGGGTTCTTCTATGAGAGAAACAAAAACCATGAGTACTGAATAAATGTTGCAGCAGCTGAAACAAGTCACTGTATAGATGTCCCCTCATCTGTCTTCAATATCCCCAGTTATCAGGACTTTCAACTTAATATTTAACTTTTAGTGTCACAGTTGTCCCACCCCATAAGATACAGTTTAATAATTTAATGTCATCTGATCTTGCAAATTTCTTTTACTAGTATGACCTCTGTGTGTAATAGAGAAACCTTTAATTCTGTTAGTCAGGGCTGGATAATCATACTAGCAAACACCAAGCCTACCTGTGTAGCTTAGGAATATCTGTAAGCCTTAAACAAAAAACTTCTGCCTCTGGTAGCTCCTCTTGATAGTCTCTTTTTATTCTCATCAGGCATTCCTCTCTGAGAATCCTTCTTTGTAGCCTCCAGTCTTACTTATTTTGGGAGGCTACCATAAAGTGTATATGTGAAAATATTTTCATTACTATTATTATTTAAAATGCCCAGGAATGGCTGTATTTTGGGTTTATCTGTCTTTGCTAAGAGTTTAAGATGAAGCAGTAAAACTGACTTTTGTTTCTATCTATTGTTAACAGTCAGCTGAGATTTTATGGGAGTCATTTCTGGGGAAGCTTGAGAGCAGCTTCTCAGTTCTGCTAGTGCCATTTGCGCTAGGTGATTCCAGGTCGTGCTTGACCATGTGGCTTCTCTCAGAAGCATCAGGAATATCTCCCTTCTCTGATGACTCTCTTCTTCGTAGAAAATGCACTGATTGGCTTTTTGTTCTCCAGTGGCCTCATTAATCTTCCTGATCAGGAGTTTATGTGGCTGAGAGTTGCAAAGTTCTTTAGAGAAGTCTCCTGTTCCCTGGATACAAACTGACTCAGAGGGCAAGAGCCAAAATTTGTTTTATTGTCCCTTTTCATTTAAATTAAATTTTAAATCCTAATCTTAAACATCCAGCAAATAAATTTTAACAGCCTTATATTAAGAGTACTGTGCTTTAATGTCTATAATTTAAAATTATTTATCTTTTTATTATTTGGGATCTGTATTTTTCTGTCTTGTAGGTGATGCCTTATTATCTTAAATTAACCAATGTTGTGTTCAAAAGCAACTCTTTTGTAAAACACTAACAGGGAATCTTTAGTTAACTTATAATGAAATTACAAAATAAAATTAACAAGAGTAAAAATACTTAGTTCGTGTAATAGCTACCCTTAATTTTTGGCTGAGTTATAAATTATATCCCCTTTTTGAGATCCTAGTAATCTTGACAGAAAAAAAAAAAAACTTCTGAACATAACTTTAAATTAAATAACATCTGACCTACTGCTTTCGTAGTTATTCTCACATGTTGTAAGATGAGACACAGAGCCTTATCTCAGGTAAGGCAGGGCTCTATATAAATCTTAAGTCTTTTAGTTCTAAAGCTGATCTTTTTTTTAAAAAATATCATCTTACACAGTTTACATAAATTGTTTGAGGTCACATGAACATTAGCTAACACCATATGATATCACATTTAAAACATGAATTAAAGAAAGGCCGAAAGTTTTTAACCTTTACATAGATTAGGCGCTCATTAACTTAAAAATATATTTAAATTTTTCCCCAATGTAAAAAGTAACATAAAACTTTACATATCTTATTGATAACAAGTAAATAAATCCCCAATATATATATATTTTTTACCATACAACTTCAGAACACCAGCTTGATGTAATGCTCTTTTAAAGTTTCTACCTTACAGACTTGTATACCTGGAAGATATGAGCACATAAATAGCATCACAATGACATTGATGTTTTTACATTAACCAAATTTAGCTTTTAAAGAAATTCCAGTACAGTGCTCTAAAATAACAGTTCTTATTTAATCAGTTGTTTAATTTTTATGGTTGCTTGCTCTAGAAAAATAAAAATAAACACAATGTTATGGGTAAACTTTTGTTTTCAGAAATTTGTGTCGCTTTATCACATGACTGATTTTTACAATCTTATACAGACTTTAGAACAAAATTATACAGACCTTACTAAATCAATCAGATATCTAACAAAAGTACTCATGAATGAGTAATCCCATATCAAATTTACTTCACTTATTTATCAAAATATTAGAGAAATGTATTGAACAGTGTAAACCATTTTTTTGTTAAAGGAAAAGTCCTAGAACCAAGGCATATTAGACATTTTATAGACATTAATATTTTATTAGATTTTTGAGCAGCTAGAAAAACTTGTAAGCTTAAATTTAAAGACATTTATTGTTATTTGTTTATCCAAATTTAAAGTGAACCATTTAACTCACGTGAATTAAAGATCTTCGAATCCACTTTTTAAAATTTGTTTTTATGAGTGCTTTTTTTTAATGATCGCTCCTTATATATGTTAATTTGTATATCATACATATGATATACGAACATATGGATATATGGACATACAACACATAACAAAAGTGTGCACAAATAATAATAGTAAGGCCTTGTAGCTTTTCACAGGTGAAATCTCCATTGCAATGTTTCAGAACTCCACTGTTGGTCAAAGATAGAACTGATGAGAAAAATATTAACCTAGTTCTCTATGATCAAAATAATGAGCTCAAAAAAATACAGAATCTAAGGAAAAAAATGAGAGTCCTAGAAAAAAATGACTGGACAGTAATTAGTAAATACCATACGATTTACCTATTTTTTCCCACTTAGACATCAGATCAGTCTCCTACTGAGCTTGCAGGCTTCTTTCATTTACATTTCAACATAAGTCCTGGCTGAGTTCTGGAAGGAGCTGGACAAAACTGCTATTCTGAGCGGACACCTCAGGCCTAAGGCACTTTAACCATAATTTTCAGGTGAGGATGTTGAAAATTATGATACAATTTTAAGATACAATTCAAAATTTTATACCTTAACATCTTGTTTTGTCAACAGATACCATACTATGATTTACTATCCTTGTCCAAATCAATGCACTGACACACTGTGACATTTTCCCAGGCTACCCAATTAAAAATTGGTGAAAAAAAAGACTAAATGATTGGGAAGTTACTTGCCAACTTGGAAGTAGAATTCTTTAGTTTTCCATTTTATGTATTTAAGTTCTCTGGCATGAATTATCTGAAATCATAAACTAAAAAATTACCTAAACCCGACTTTTAACTGCAAGATTGGGCAATGCTACAAAAACCCATCCAGATACCATATTGTTACAATAAAACATCATCATTTAGACACACATTCAGCTAAGATCATTCCCAAGAAACAATTTATAATATCAACACATTATTGCACATGTCTTAAATGGCCAGAAACAAAGACAAAAGACAGACAGAAAAGAGCTCCAGACTATTGCTGACAGGACAGAAGCCTTTAAAACAGCAGATAAGAGAAAAATCTTTTACACCAGTGGCATGATAGATGTCCCCACAAGGGCATCAGATGTTTTCACAGAGGGGCAACCTGAAATGTAATATCAAAGGTCTCCATGGTGACTTTACTGCATTTAGTGTCTCCTTTTTCTTTTTCTCTTTTTTAAGAAAACAGAGGTGGCATAATACTTACAGTGCAGGGAAGGAAGGAGGGAATTTACTGAAGCAACAGGACTTCGGCAGCTGCTGGGAGTCCCTCAGTCCCGTCTTTTACTTACAGGATTAGCTCCTCTGGTTTGGTTCCACCCCAAGCATGCTGAATCTCCTAACATTTCAGTAGTCAGCTCTCAAAAATTCCGGGGTCGGGGGGTATCAAAATTCGTAACTTAAATTTCGGTTCTGGACCTTGAAGCCAATTAATACCAATTTAATATAAGGACAGGGTTTGAGAAAAAGTAAAAGGGAGGTTTACTGCTTTGCTAACAAAGGATAAAAACAGGGGACTCTGTCCTAAGTTGTGACTCTCTTGATCTGGAGGGACAAGGGGTTTTAAAGGAGCTTCACTTGTTAACCTGGGAGATACTCAGTTATTAGGTCTCCAGCAGGCATTGCCCTCTGCAGTGGGTGTGCTCCACACAGCCAGCTAGGGGCTTCTCTCATCCTGCTTAACAAAGGGGGGTATAGTGCATCACATTTCTTTAAAACACAGTCCAAAGGGGTGACAGGCTTACATGTTTATTACCCATTTTCACGTCCAATATCCTTAAGTTTTTACCACAGAAATCACACAACAAAACGCACAAAAACAAACAAATAAAAAACATTTAGAACACAGAACAAAACACAAAAAAAACAGAAACTCGGCGAATAAACAGAAAACCAGAGGAGCAATGCAGCGTCTTGCTAAAGCTCCGGGGTAGGAGCTCCTGCGTGCCAGTCGGCACCTCTCTACACTTTCAGAGGTATTCCCTACAGAAAAGAACAGAGGAAAGAAGGATTCCTATTACTGTCCCGGACAGGAGTATATGTGAGCCTTCCCAGGCCACCTCTCTGTCATCAGAAGAGTACTCCCTCAACCGGATATCAGATGTTATAAAGGCGCCTCTTACCTATGAAGGCCTCCTCCACCAGGTGCTTGATAATAGTTTTAGTGCGATGGTTCACTGCAGTGATCCACGGACTGAAGGCTCATTCCAAGGCCTTGGAACTTGGCTCTCCAGCCTGGAGTCCTGGAGGATAGGCCAGCTTCAGAATTTCCAGCAGTCTGGCTTTGTGATCTGGTCGGGTCATGTTGCTGGGGAACTCCAAAATGTTAGTCCAGGACACAAGAAAAGACCACTGACTCCAATTAAAATCAAATTAAGGCAAGCTTAATATTTCAACCAGCCAGGCTGCCTCTCCCTCTCAAAATGGTGGGAACAAGACAGCATCCCCACCTTTCCTACAGCCCAGCTTTATAGCCCAGAAAGTTACTCAAAAGGGGGGTTACAGAAAACAGAACTTTGACAAGCATCACACTAATTGTAGTTTACATTTGTTTTTTCTGGCCCCAGCATCAGAAATTATGAGGACCATTAGAGCCTCAGAGAGGGTCATTGTCTGGCCAGGGAAGGCGAATATTTATGAGGTGTCATTAAAGTTTCAGAGAGGGCTGTTATCTGGTCAGAGAGCCAGGCATGGGTGAGTTCAAATCATGGTCAGGCATTCTAAGCAGGTTCAGAATTTGCAGTAATTTATAGTAAAGCAAAAATTATCTTTTCATGGCTTTGTGGCAAGATGGGTCACAATTTTAATGAAAGATC
The DNA here is from genome assembly GCF_048772815.1 of Callospermophilus lateralis. Lineage (NCBI taxonomy): Eukaryota > Metazoa > Chordata > Mammalia > Rodentia > Sciuridae > Callospermophilus > Callospermophilus lateralis. Next base: position 499,534 of record NW_027515031.1, on the reverse strand, counting down.
ATGTTGGGTGATCAACCCTGTCCCCTACTTTTGGAAAATCCTCTACCACCTCCAAGGTTGTGAACTCCTGAGCATTTTCCATTCCAGATATGTATTCACAGAATTTCTAACTCTTCTTCTCTAATTGCGTCTTACTTGGGGCGAAGTTAATGTCAAGCCATTGTTCTGGATGAGAGTGGGAAGAATATTGTGCAGCACATAATTGCATACACATTGGATTCACTTTCCAATTTTCCAATTGAAATACTGAATTCCTTACAATAACCCATACCCTTCAAGACGCTAACTACAAATACTAATATGATGGAGAAAAATAACCCAAACGGAATTGAAATACAAGCAGTTCAGAGGAGGCATGGTGTATATTGGACTTGCCTTTTGCAAGATAAAAGGTAGGTGTTATAAATCTAGTCATTTTTTAATTGAAATAGTTTTATATGTGTATTAAAGTTAACAAATATGTGAATTCCTATCTCCCTTTCGCTGTAACCTATTCAGCACATTAATTTTTATATACACATATAGAATCCTACCTGATATCACACGTACATTTTTGTGAGGTGCCTGACATTGCAGATACAAATTGTGAGAAGAGATTACTCCACCTAAATGCTGTTGGAACTGAAAATTCAAGCTAATGGTGAGCTTCCTAGTTGAAGAACATTATACATAAATCCATGTTCAGTAAAATGAATATTTTTGGATCTGTGGATGATATATATTTCATGGTGAAATTCGATTGGCATATATAATTCTACTTTTGAATGTCTTTGTTTGTGTGTGTGTTTGTGTGTGTGTGTGTGTGTGTATATATATATATATATATATATATATATATATATATATATATATATATACAAAATAAATCTCCAGATTTTTCAAAATATGAAATATATTTGTCTTATATACACTCCCTAAATTCATTCATGTTCATGTATGTGGATTAATAATCAACTTTTCACAAGATTATTCTCAGAAATATTCATCCACCTGAAATACATATTTGTTTCCTAGTACTGAAAACTAACTTCAGTGAAAGGTGCAAACAAATCCTAGTATTTCTACATTAACTGACCTAGTTTAACATCAATGCTAGTAGATTCCTATGGGACATGATGTGTATTTTGACATTAATTATTATTCAACACTGGTACATTACTATTTCTTCAGTTTATTCACATCATTGGATATATATTTCATCCACTACTTAGCAAATTTATTGGCATTTGTTTCACTTTCAATCACTTCTTGCTCCAGAACACATGTATTTCCCTATGTTTCTTGACTGGTCTTTTCATGAGACTTTTTTCAAATATATTATTTTCAATTTCCATGATCAATTTTTAAGCAAAACTCACACATCCTTCATGATAAAACATAACCCTAAGATGACCATTAGATATATAACTGGTTGGAATGATTGATTGTGCATCATTATAACATTTCTTATATATTTTCAGATATCCATTCAATCCATTATTTAAAGTGGATCCAGTTATATTATTTATTCCCAGTATGGTCTATTCATGCGTTATTGCTATATTCATAGACAGAGGGTATACCTATTTGTACCCCAATACAAATTTATATGTCTTCAAAATATTGCTCCTGGAAATGGTGTTAGAAATACTCATGTCACGTGATATACATATACATTTTATCACAGAAATATTCTGGACACAAAAAGCAAAGGTCACACTTTCAATTGTACCAAAGCCTAAATGGAAAGTGAGCATGGATTACTAAAAACATCTATGTCCAGGTTGCCTAATGCTCTCAAATGTCAATCCTATTGGTGACTACATATTTGTTTCTTCCTAAGATTATATATTCAACCTCAAGCCTGTTGAAAATGTCTAATCCTATCACTCACTTTGTACTTTGCTTGATTTCCTAATGTCTTTATTGATATCTGCTTTCCCTCATATTTTCCCCAGTTCATCATTGTGACTGACTCTTCACATGTGCTGACATTAACACTCACTCTCTAACCGAAACCCTATTGCTAAAGAACTTTTTGTCCAAATCCTATACTCACTCTTCATTCTAAACCTAATGACTACCTTCCTCATCGTACTGAATATCGCTTTTTGACTGGATGTTCTCTTCAACATTCAATCATCCAAGGTACAAGGTCCTATGCCATTGTATATTGATTTATCTGAGACAACTGTGCAGCACATAACTCAAAGCTAAGTATACCACTTAAGGGTCCAATTCCCTTCTGGGCTTCAAATCTTTCCTAATTTTCTGCTTTCATACTTATATTTCACCTATATACTCTTGCAAATATCGAAGGTTGCCAATACCATTATTCATCTCGCAAAATGATTCGTAACCCAAATCAAACATGTTATTAACCCTAAACATACACTGTTCCGTCAATATAACTTACAGAAGAGCAGGGACAGAGTTGGTCTTACAATATAGGAATGTAGGTGACCTTCCACCTTCTGAGAACCTCAAAGATCCATGGAGAAATGATCCTTGGAGAAGATTTATGCAGCTATGTAGGATCTGAGAGAGCAATAGAAATCTTCCATGGCAAACAACCTGGTCAGGATGAATTGATGGGTCTAAGTCAGCCTCTCTTTTCTTATTGTAAAGAAGTTGGAAGAAACCAGGCCTGTGTGGAGAGCTGTACCTGGGTGCCTAAGGTTGATATTTCATTCTAACTTCTGAATGTGTCAGAGGATGTTGGGGCAGCCTCCATCTCATGGGACCCTTGGAAGCAACTGTTAGGACAAAGTGGTTTTCAAGGCAGTGACCTCATTCAGTTCCTGAAGGAAGTGACCTCTCCTCACTTCCTTGGTGATTGAATTCTCTGAACTTGGGATCCAGGAAGCCAGGCACCCAGAGCCAGTCCCAGTCCTAGTCCCATTGGGCTAACTTGTTTGCTTTTTCCAAGGACAGAGTCAGTCTTTCTTGGTACCTACTGATGTGAGGATGGCCAATTGCCAGCAGAGCTCTGAAGAGGCACCTTCCCTGAGAAAGCAGGTAGTGGCTCACCGCTGTCTCCTGACAACTTCACATAGTTGACCAAGGAGACCAGATCTGAGAGAGGACAGGCCATTTCGGGGGAACATAATATGGCCCACCAGTCAGAAGACACTCTGGATAGTCACAGACCTACTTGGGGGAAGGAGGTGGCTTTGCCGTTGTGGGTGTGAGTTTGTGGTTTTTTTCTCATGTTCTGAGAATATGTAGGAAAGGCGTTTTTTTCTGGTGTGGAGTGGACTGTTTCTAGTAAGTCCTTTGACATTGTGAGGGTTTCTATGTCTGTGTATCCCACTGTATCCGTGGTTGTAGACATTAGAAAAGAGAATGCATCAATGGATTTGTTTTCTCTAGTAGAAAGCTTCCCCACATTAATACTGCCCAATAGATTAATGGAATTCACTTTGCCCTATGGATGGGCAACACCTACTGTCTTCTTAAGTTACTGTTTTCTTCGTGAATTCTGGCCACTCTACAGAATACGCTCATGGTTTTGTGTCCCAGATATGTAACACCACAAGGCTCTGTGACATGGCCATGTACTGGATAGCTGAAGAGATTGAGAGCATCACAGAAAACTCAGATATCAGTGTGACCAGTAAAGTCTCAGTGAAGAAACCCTTCTTGGGCCATTTGCTTACTTGTGTTTCAATTACCCTGAATTTCAGGAAGGTCTTTGCCTCATGCCAACCCTTTGTGAAGCCTGAAAAAAACTGTTTTCATATGGAAATGAATGGGCTTCACCTGTGGCTCTTTGCTTAATTGCTTTGGAATGGGATGTGTCTGAATCAGTCTCTGGTCCTTGTGTGAGGCTGTGACTTAGATTCTCAGCACCCAATGGATCTAAAGAAAAATCCCATGTGCTTCCCAAACCGAAATGGCCAAAAGAGAAGTCATTGTGGATGAATTTTTTTGCCTTCTTGTTTTAGGTTCCTGACCTCCATTAAGTGAGAATAGGGATTCATTGGATTAAATGAGTTCTTCAAATCCCTGCAGAGGCTTGCCCATATGTGCTTGGGTTTTCTCATGACTCCAAATCACATAAAGAAATTATACCTCACAGCCAGTAGGCCTCAAATTGGAGAAGCGGAACACTTTAACAGCAGGAATATTTGATCACTCCAGGTTCACAGGGGGAGTGTCCAGGCCACCATGATTTTTGGCAAATGAGGGGCAAGTGAGCTTATTTTGGACACTTTCTTATGCTGTGCCCCTCATAGAAATCTCCAGTCAGAGGTTATGATGAGTGTCTATATGGAAGAAGATGAGGGCCCTGTGGGAGTGTTTTGATTTTAATTGTGGTCATTTTTGTGGTGGTTGGAAGGAATGACTGGTTCCACCTGGGCTTGAACTCTGGCGTGATTCCCCTTAGAGACTGAGTTCTGGAACTGAACTCAGAGAAGTATTGCCAAGAATCGTGTTGGGATTTTAGAAGGCCATGCATGAGACTCACCCATGGAAACTAAGATCTAGGCCCAGGGTGTCTTTCCACAAAACAATGGGAACCTCAGCCAAGATATCACATGATTTTATTCTGAAAGATTGGCAGGTATAGTTGAGAGTCAAAACACACATGGACCTCACATTGTAGGCCTCAATTTGCCTGGCTTCATGTGACCTTTTGGCAACTCTTTGAGAAGCCTTGCCTGTGAGTGTTCTCCAGAGCTTTCATTGAAATGAGCTTTCTCAACACTTAATGGTTCCTGAATGATTTGAAACCCACAGTGCCTCCAACTTAATCTCAGAAAAATGGCTAGATAAATACCATGAAATTTTTGAAATTTCCATGACCAGGTGGCACTGGAGAATCTTTGGAAGTCCTGTGGTTGATCATGTGTATACCAGAGAATGCCTTGTTTTACTGGGTTTTATAAAAATGGTGTAGAACAGAGATGCCAGTAATTTGTATCCTGCTGAGTAGTGGGCCTAGAGCAGTGGTGGGCAGGTGTGTGATAAAACACCATTGTGGGGCCATGTGGATCGGCCATTGGCTTCCAAATGGATTATGACTGACATAGTGCAGAAATCAGACACTTATATGTAAAGGCATTTTTTATATGGAGAGGTTTCAGGGCAATGTTCAGAATCAGTTTACTATGGTTATTGGGGCAAGCTGCGTGGGATAGAAGCCTGGTTGGTGCATTCTCCTGCAGATCCTGACCCACCACACGTGACAGAACTCCCTTCAGCACTGTATCCTAGTAGAACTCCTTGTATTTGGTGAAGCAAATACCAAATTCCCAGTGCAGCAGCAAGAAACACCACGAAAAGTGGAGGATGACCAAATGTCTTCACAGTCCACACGAGGAGACACTTAGCCTCCAGTGGCCACAGTTTACATACAAAGAGAGAATTCAGCACTGCTGCCTCATGGTCATTGGAATATAAGAAACCATGTCTTCCAGGTCACATAGATGCAGACCCATTTTGATGGTCTCACTACAAAGGAAGTTAAAGCTCATGACAACAACATATATTTCAAGTGCCCAACCTCAGAGGCAGTTTTCCAAGAAGTCTTAGGCCAGCAGAGCTCCATGTTTGTGGAGTGTTTACACTGTTCTTTACTTTTGGAAACTCCTCTACCACCACCAAGGTTGTGAACTCCCGAGCATATTCCATTCCAGATATGTATTCACAGATTTTCACACTTTTCTACTCTAATTGTGTCTTACTTGGGCCAAGGTAATATCAAGGCATTGTTCTGAATGTGAGTGGGAAGATTTTTGTGTAGCACATATTTACATACACATTCGATTCATTTTTCAATTTTCTATTTGAAATACTGAAGCCCTGAAACTAACACATACCCTACTATACTCTGACTAATAATTCTAATATGATGGTGAAAAATAACCCAAACAGAATAGAAATACAAGCAGTTCAGAGGAGGCATGGTGTATTGTTACAATTGCCTTTTGCATTATATAGTGTAGGAGTTATAAATCTAGTCATTTTTTGTTGAAATAGTTCTACATGTGTTTTTAAAATTAACAAATATGTGAATTCCTGTCTCCCTTTCTCTGTAGCCAATTCAGCACATGTATTTTTATATGCACATATAGAATTCTACCTGGTACCACACGTACATACTTGTGAGGTAACTGAATTGGCAGATGCAAATTGTGAGAAAGGATAACTCCTCCTAAATGCTGTTGGAACTGAAAATTCAACCTATGGGTGAGCTTCCTAGTTGAATAACATTATACATTAATCCATGTTCAGTAAAATGAATATTTTTCGATCTGTGGATTATATATATTTCATGATGAATTTCGATTGGCATATATATTGCTACTTTTTTTCTTTTATTGGTTGCTCAAAACATTAAAAATCTCTTGACATATAATATTTCATACATTAGATTCAAGTGGCTTATGAACTCTCATTTTTAGCCCAAATAGAGATTACAGAATCACATCGATTTCACATCCACATTTTTACATAATGCCCTATTAGCTACTGTTGTATTCTGCTACCTTTCCTATACTCTACTATCTCCCCTCCCCTTCCTTCCGATCTTCTCTTTTTTCCCCATCTACTGTAATTTATTTCACTCCATGTTTATTTTCCCATTCCACTCACAACAATATGTAATTTTGTGTAACAATGAGGGTCTCCCTCCATTACCATGCAATTTCCCTTTTCTCTCACTTACCCTCCCACCTCATGTCTCTGTTTAAAGTTAATCTTTTCTTCCTGCTATTGCTCCCGGCTCTGTTCTTAGTTGCTCTCATTATGTCAAAGAAGACATTTGGTATTTATTTTTTAGGGATTGGCTATCTTCACTAAGCATAATCTGCTCCAGTGCCATCCATTTTTCTGCAAATTTTATGATTTTGTCATTTGTTAGTGCTGCGTAATACTCCATAGTGAATAAATGCCACATTTTTTTTATCCATTCATCTATTGAAGGGCATCTGGGTTGGATCCACAGTGTATCAATTGTGAATTGTACTGCTATGAAAATCCATGTGGTAGTATCCCTGTATTACTCTCTTTTAAGGTCTTCAGGGAATAGTCAGAGAAGGGCAATAGATGAGTCAAATTGTGGTTCCATTCACAGCTTTCCCAGGAATCTCCATACTGCTTTCCAAATTGGCCACACCAGTTTACAGTCCCACCAGCAATGTACAAGAGAATCTTTTACCCCACATCCTTGCCAGCACTTGTTGTTGTTTGACTTCATAATGGCTACCAATTTACTGGAGTGAGATGGTATTTTAGGGTGATTTTGATTTGAATTTCTCTGACTGCTAGAAATGGTGAGCATTTTATTATGTACTTGATGAATGATTGTATGTCCTCCTCTGAGAAGTGTCTGTTCAAGTCCTTGACCCATTTGTTTATTGGGTTATTTGTTATCTTATTGTCTAATTTTTTGAGTTCTTTGTATATTCTGGATTTTAGGCCTCTATCTGAAGTGTGAGGAGTAAAAATTTGTTCCCATAATGTATGCTCCTTATTTACCTCTCTTATTCTTTCTCTTGCTGATAAAAAACTTTTCAGTTTAAGTAGTCCCATTTGTTGATTCTTGTTATTGACTCTTGTGCTATGGATGTCATATAAAGGAATTTGGAGCCCGACCCCATAATATGTAGATCAGAGCCAACTTTTTCTTCTATCAGACACAGAGTCTCTGATTTGATATCTAGCACCTTGATCCAATATGAGTTAACTTTTGTGCATGGCGAGAGAAAGGAATTCAGTTTCATATTGTTGCACATGGATTTCCATTTTTCCCAACACCATTTGTTGAAGATACTATATTTCCTCCATTGCATGCTTTTAGCTCCTTTATCAAATATAAAATAGTTGTAGCTTTTTGGATTAATCTCTGTGTCCTCCATTCTGTACCATTGGTCCACCCGCCTGTTTTGGTACCAGTACCATGCTGGTTTTTTTTTAATTAATTTTATTGTAGGTTGTTCAAAACATTTCATAGTTCTTGATATATCATATTTCACACTTTGATTCAAGTGGGATATGAGCTCCCATTTTTACCCCATATACAGAATGCAGAATCACATCAATTGCACAACCATTGATTTACATATTGCCATTCTGGTGACTGTTGTATTCTCTTGCCTTTCCTATCCTCTAATATCCCCCCTCCCCCCTCCCCTCCCCTCTTCTCTCTCTACCTCCTCTACTGTAATTCATTTCTCCCCCTTATATTTTTCCTCCTTTCCCCTCACTTCCTCTTGTATGTAATTTTGTATACCCCTGAGGGTCTCCTTCCATTTACATGCAATTTTCCTTCTCTCTCCCTTTCCCTCCCACCTCTCATCCCTGTTTAATGTTAATCTTCTTCTCATGCTCTTCGTCCCTACTCTGTTCTTAGTTACTCTCCTTATATCAAAGAAGATATTTGGCATTTGTTTTTAAGGGATTGGCTAGCTTCACTTAGCATAACCTGCTCTAATGCCATCCATTTCCCTCCAAATTCTATGATTTTGTCATTTCTTAATGCAGAGTAATATTCCATTGTGTATAAATGCCACATTTTTTATCCATTCTTTTATTGAAGGACATCTATGTTGGTTCCACAGTCTTGCTATTGTGAATTGTGCTGCTATGAACATGGATGTAGCAGTGGCCCTATAGTGTGCTCTTTTTAGGTCTTTAGGGAATAGACCGAGAAGGGGAATAGCTGGATCAAATGGTGGTTCCATCCCGAGCTTTCCAAGAAATCTCCATACTGCTTTCCAAATTGGGCGCACCAATTTGCAGTCCCACCAGTAATGTACAAGAGTACACTTTTCCCGACATCCTCGCCAGCACTTGTTGTTGTTTGACTTCCTAATGGCTGCCAATCTTACTGGAGTGAGATGGTATCTTAGGGTGGTTTTTATTTGCATTTCTCTGACTCCTAGAGATGGTGAGCATTTTTTCATATACTTCTTGATTGATTGTATGTCCTCCTCTGAGAAATTTCTGTTCAGGTCCTTGGCCCATTTGTTGATTGGGTTATTTGTTATCTCATTGTCTAATTTTTTTAGTTCTTTGTATATTCTGGATATTAGGGCTCTGTCTGAAGTGTGAGGAGTAAAGATTTGTTCCCAGGACGTAGGCTACCTATTTACCTCTCTTATTGTTTCTTTTGCTGAGAAAATAATTTTTAGTTTGAGTAAGTCCCATTTGTTGGTTCTAGTTATTAACTGTTGTGCTATGGGTGTCCTATTTAGGAATTTGGATCCCGACCCCACAGTATGTAGATCATAGCCAACTTTTTCTTCTATCAGACGCCATGTCTCTGATTTGATATCAAGTTCCTTGATCCACTTTGAGTTAACTTTTGTGCATGGTGAGAGAAAGGGATTCAGTTTCATTTTGTTGCATATGGATTTCCAGTTTTCCCAACACCATTTGTTGAAGATGCTAGCCTTCTTCCATTGCATGCTTTTAGCCCCTTTATCGAATATAAGATAGTTGTAGTTTTGTGGATTGGTTTCTGTGTCCTCTGTTCTGTATCATTGGTCCACCCACCTGTTTTGGTACCAGTACCATGCTGTTTTTGTTTCTATTGCTCTGTAGTATAGTTTGAAGTCTGGTATAGCTATACCGACTGATTCACACTTCCTGCTTAGCAATGTTTTTGCTCTTCTGGGTCTTTTATTTTTCCATATGAATTTCATGATTGCTTTCTCTATTTCTACAAGAAATGCCATTGGGATTTTGATTGGCATTGCATTAAACCTATTGAGAACTTTTGTTAATATCGCCATTTTGATGATGTTAATTCTACCTATCCATGAACAGGGTATATTTTTCCATCTTTTAAGATCTTCTTCAATTCTCTCTTTAGGGTTCTGTAGTATTCATTGTATAAGTCTTACACCTCTTTTGTTAGGTTGATTCCCAAGTACTTTATTTTTTCTGAGGATATTGTGAATGGGGTGGTTGTCCTCATATGTATTTTAGAGGATTTGTCGCTGATATACAGGAATGCCTTTGATTTATGCGTGTTGATTTTATATCCTGCCACTTTGCTGAATTCATTTATTAGCTCTAATAGTTTCTTTGTAGACCCTTTTGGGTCTGCTAGGTATAGAATCATGTCATTTGCAAATAGTGATAATTTGAGTTCTTCTTTTCCTATTTTTATGCCTTTAATTTCTTTTGTCTGTCTAATTGCACTGGCCAGTGATTCGAGAACTATGTTGAACAGAAGTGGTGAGAGAGGGCATGCCTGTCTTGTACCAGATTTTAGAGGGAATGCCTTCAGTTTTTCTCCATTCAGAATGATGCTAGGCTGAGGCTTAGCATAGATATCTTTTACAATATTGAGGTATGTTCCTGTTATCCCTAGTTTTTCTAGAGTTTTGAACATAAAGGGATGCTGTACTTTGTCGAATGCTTTTTCCGCATCTATCGAGATGATCATATGGTTCTTATATTTAAGCCTATTGATGTGGTGAATAACATTTATTGATTTTCGTATACTGATCCAACCTTGCATCCCAGGGATAAATCCTACCTGATCATGGTGCACAATTTTTTTGATATGTTTTTGTATCCGGTTCGCGAGAAGTTTATTGAGCATTTTTGCATCTAGGTTCATTAGAGATATTGGTCTGTAGTTTTCTTTCTTTGGAGTGTCTTCGTCTGGTTTAGGAATCAGGGTGATGTTGGACTCATAGAATGAATTTGGAAGTTCTCCCTGTTTTTCATTTTCCTGAAATAGCTTGAAAAGTATTGGTATTAGTTCCTCTTTAAAGGTTTTGTAAAACTCTGCTGTATACCCATCCGGTCCTGGGCTTTTCTTAGTTGGTAGTTTTTTGATGGTTTCTTTATTTCCTCAGTTGATATTCGTCTGTTTAGGTTGTCAATATCCTCCTAACTCAATCTGGGCAAATCATATGACTTAAGAAATTTATCGATGCCTTCACTATCTTCTAATTTAATGGAGTATAATGATTCAAAATAATTTCTGATAATCTTCTGTATTTCTGAACTGTCTGTTGTGATATTGCCTTTTTCATCCCATATGCGAGTAATTTGAGTTCTCTCTCTTCTTCTCTTCATTAGCGTGGCTAATGGTCTGTCAATTTTATTTATTTTTTCAAAGAACCAACTTTTAGTTTTGTCAATTTTTTCAATTGTTTCTTTTGTTTCAATTTCATTAATTTTTGCTCTGATTTTAATTATTTCTTGTTTTCTACTTTTTTGCTGTTGTTTTGCTCTTCTTTTTCTAGGACATTGAGTTGAAGTATTAGATCATTTATTTGTTGGTTTTTTTCTTTTTTTAAGGAATGAACTCCAAGCAATAAATTTTCCTCTTAGAACTGCTTTCAATGTGTCCCATAGATTCCGATATGTTGTGTCTGTGTTTTCATTTATCTCTAAGAATTTTTTAATATCCTCCTTGATGTCTTCTATAACCCATTTATCATTCAGTAACCTATTTTTCATTCTCCAATTGATGCATGATTTTTCCTTACTTCTTTTATCATTGATTTTCAATTTCATTTCATTATGTTCAGATAAGATGCATGGTATTATCTCTACTCCTTTATATTGTCTAAGAGTTGCCCTGTGACATAATATATGATCTATTTTTGAGAAGGATCCAAGTGCTGCTGAGAAAAAAGTGTAACTGCTTGATCTTGGGTGGTATATTCTATATATGTCAATTAAGTCTAGGTTATTAATTATGTTATTGAGTTCTATAGATTCCTTATTCAACTTTTCTTTGTAAGATCTATCCAGTGGTGAGAGATGTGTGTTGAAGTCTCCCATAATTATTGTATGGTGGTCTATTAGACTCTTGAACTTGAGAAGAGTTTGGTTGATGAACATAGCTGCACCATTGTTTGGGGCATATATATTTATGATTGTGATGTCTTGTTGGTGTATGGTTCCCTTGAGCTGTATGTAGTGTCCCTCTTCATCCCTTTTGATTAACTTTGGCTTGAAATCTATTTTATTTGATATGAGTATGGACACTTGTGCTTGTTTCCGAAGTCCATAAGAGTGATATGATTTTTCCCAACCTTTCACCTTCAGTCTATGTATGTCTTTTCCTATCAGATGCATCTCCTGAAGGCAGCATATTGTTGGGTCTTGTTTTGTGATCCATTCTACTAGCCTGTGTCTCTTAATTCGTGAGTTTAAGCCATTAACATTTAGGGTTATTATTGAGATATGGGTTGTTCTTCCAGTCATATTGGTTTATTTATGTTACTAAACATGGTTTGTTTTCCTCTTTGATTATTCCCCCTCTTTACTGTACTCCCTCCCGCTGTTGGTTTTCATTATTATTTTCCATTTCCTCTTCCTGCAATGTTTTGCCGAGGATGTTTTGAAGAGATGGTTTTCTAGCTTCATATTCTTTTCACTTTTGTTTATCATGGAAGGTTTTAATTTCATCTTCCATACTGAAGCTTAATTTTGCTCGATACACAATTCTTGGTTGGAACCCATTTTCTTTCAGTGTTTCAAATATGTTATTCCAGGATCTTCTAGCTTTCAGAGTCTGTGTTGAAAGATCAGCTGTTATCCTGATTGGTTTACCCCTAAATGTAATCTGCTTCCTTTCTCTTGTAGCTTTTAAAATTCTCTCCTTATTCTGTATGTTGGTCATCTTCATTATAATGTGTCTAGGTGTGGATCTCTTATGATTTTGCACATTCGGCGTCCCGTAGGCTTCTAGGATATGGGATTCTGTCTCATTCTTCAAGTCTGGGAAGTTTTCTCGTATTATTTCATTGAATAGATTGCTCATTCCTTTTGTTTGGAACTCTATACCTTCCTGTATCCCAATGACTGTTAAGTTTGGTCTCTTTATGTTATCCCATATTTCTTGAATGTTCTGCTCATGGTTTCTTAACAGCTTTGCTGAGCTGTCTATATTCTTCTCCAGTTGAAATACTTTGTCTTCATTTTCTGATGTTCTATCTTCTAAGTGTTCTACTCTGCTGGTAGTATTCTCAATTGAGTTTTTAATTTGGTTTATTGTTTCCTGCATTTCCAGGATTTCTGTTTGTTTGTTTTTTATAACCTTGATCTCCCTGTATAATTGATCTTTTGCTTCTTGTATTTGTTTATGTAATTCATTTTCGAAGTGGTCGAAGTGGTCTTTCATTGTCTGATTATGCTGTCTAATGTCTTCCTTGAGACTCCAGATAATCTGAAGCATGTATATCCTGAATTCTTTATCTGACATTCCATCTGCTGCAGATATTGCCTCTTCTAAAGTTGAGTTGACCTGCATTGCTTGTGGTCCTTTCTTTCCTTGTCTTTTCATACTGATCGCGTTTCTTTCTGCTTGGTGAAACTGTTGTGTTATTGATTTTCCCCCTATATATTTATATTGCTCTTGTATAGTTGCAAAGTCTCCCTCGCAGGCTTTGGCGGTGGTTCTGCCCCTCCTCCAATTGGGGCAATGTGCCTACTACGCCGGCAGGCTGCTGTGCCTCTACTTTCGGTGGGCCTGTTCTTTCGGTGGTCACAGGTTCGCCTACCTTGCAGGCTTGAGCAGCGGCTCTGCACCTCCGCTGGCCGCTAGGCCTGTTCTGTCTGTCGTTTGCAGGTCTGTCTACCTAACAGGTGCTGGTGGCGGCTCTGCCCCTCCCCCAACCGGGGTGATGTGTCAGACGGGCCACTGGGCCTGTTTTGTCAGTGGTCACGGTATCGCATACCTTGCAGGTGGGTGGGCCAGCTGTGCCCCTCTGCAGGTTTCTGGGCCTGACCTGCCGGTGGGTCGCAGGTCATTCATTTTTTAGTTCTAGTAGTTTTTGTACACCTTTTTGTGTCTTCTATGTATAGAATAATGTCACCCGAAAATAGTGATAATTTACGTTCTTATTTTCCTATTTTTATGCCTTTTATTTCTTTAGTATGTCTAATTGCTCTGGCCAGTGTTTCGAGAACTATATGGAATAGAAGTGGTGAGAGAGGGCATCCCTGTCTTGTTCCAGATTTTAGAAGAAATGCCTTCAATTTTTCTCCATTCATAATGATGCTAGCCTGAGGCTTAGCATAGATAGCTTTTACAATGTCGAGGTAACTTCCTGTTATCCCTATTTTTTCTAATGTTTTGAACATAAAGGGATGCTGTACATTGTCAAATGCTTTTTTTGCTTCTATCGAGATGATCATATGGTTCTTATCTTTAAGTCTATTGATGTGGTGAATAACAATTATTGATTTCCGTATATTGAACCATCCTTGCATCCCAGCTATGAATCCTACTTGATCATGGTGCATAATTTTTTTGATGTGCCTTTGTATTCGATTCACCAGAGTTTTATTGAGGATTTTTGCATGTAGGTTCATCAGATATATTGGTCTGTAGTTTTCTTTCTTTGAGGTGTCTTTTTCTGATTTCGGAATCAGCGTGATGTTGGCCTCATAGAATGAATTTGGAAGAGCTCCCTCTTTTTCTCTATGCTGAAATAACTTGAAAAGTATTGGTATTAAATCTTCTTTAAATGTTTTGTAAAACTCCACTGTATAGCCATCCATTCCTGGGCTTTTCTTGGTTTGTAGTCTTTTGATTGCTTCTTCTGTTTCATCCATTGACATTGGTCTGTTTAAATTGTGTGTATCCTTCTGACTCAGTCTGGGAATATCATATGACTTAAGAAATTTATCGATGTCTTCACTATATTCTATTTTATTGGAATATAGGTTTTCTAAATAATTTCTAATTGTCTTCTGTATTTCGGAAGCATCTGTTGTAATATTGCCTTTTTCATCCCATATGTTAGTAATTTGAGTTCTCTCGCTTCTTCTCTTCATTAGCATGCCTAAGGGTCTGTCGAACATATTTATTTTTTCGAAGAACCACCTTTTAGTTTTGTTAATTTTTTCAATAGTTTCTTTTGTTTCAATTTCGTTGATTTCTGCTCTGATTTTAATTATTTCTTGCTTTCTGCTACATTTTTTGTTGTTTTGCTCTTCCTTTTCTAGGGCTTTGAGTTGAAGTGTGAGCTCATTTATTTGTTCATTTTTACTTTTTTTCACGAATGACCTCCAGGCGATGAATTTCCCTCTTAAAACTGCTTTCATTCTGTCCCATAGATTCTGATATATTGCGTCTGTATTTTCATGTATCTCTAAGAATTTTTTGATTTCCTCCTTTATATCTTCTGTAACCCACTGATCATTCAGTAACATATTGTTCATTTTCCATGTGATGTAGGATTTTTCCTTCCTTTTTTTATCATTGGTTTCCAGTTTCATTCCATTATGATCAGAAAAAATTCATGGTATTATCTCAACCCCTGTATATTTACTGAGGGTTGCCCTATGACATAATATATGGTCTATTTTTGAGAAGGATCCACGTGCTACTGAGAAAAAAGTATATCCACTTGATGATGATTGATATATTCGATATATGTCAGTTAAGTCTAGGTTATTGATTGTGATATTGAGTTCTATAGTTTCTTTATTCACTTTTGTTTGGAGGATCTGTCCAATGGTGAGAGAGGTGTGTTGAAGTCACCCATAATTATTGTGTTGTGGTCTATTTCATTCTGGAACTTAAGGTGAATTTGTTTTTTGAACATTGCAGCACCATTATTTGGTGCATAAATATTGATAATTTTTATGTCTTGTTGGTGAATGGTTCCTTTTAACAGTATATAATGTCCTTTCTTATCCCTTTTGATTAAATTAGTCTTGAAGTCGATTTTATTCGATATGAGCATGGCCACCCCTGCTTGCTTATGGGGAGCATTGCATGGTATATTTTTTCCAAAACTTGCACCTTCAGCCTGTGTATGTCTTTTCCATTAAGATGTGTCTCCTGGAGGCAACATATTGTTGGATTCATTTTTAATCCAAGTTACCAGCCTATGTCGCGTTATTGGAGAGTTTAAGCCATTAACATTTAGAGTCACTATTGATATATGGTTTGTACTGCCGCTCATGATTGATGATTCATCTTTTTTTTTTTAATTTAGTTTGTTTCTCCATGATTAGCTTTTCCCCCACCCTCAGTCATTACTGAGGCACTTCCCACTGATGGTTTTGGTTGTTGATTTTCATTTCTTCTTCGTGTATTGTTTTGCTCAAGATGCTTTGCAATGCTGGTTTTCTGGCTACAAATTCTTTTACCTTTTGTTTATCATGAAATATTTTTATTTCATCATCATACCTGCAGCTTAATTTTGCTGGATACAGAATTCTTGGTTGGCATTCATTGTCTTTCAGTGTTTGAAATACGTTGTTCCAGGATCTTCTCGCTTTCAGCGACTGTGATGAAAAATCCATTCTCAACCTTATTGGTTTACCCCTTAATGTAATCTGCCTCCTTTCTCTTAGAGCTTTTAATATTTTCTCTTTGTTTTGTATATTGGATATCTTCATAACAATGTGTCTTGGTGTTGGTCTACTGTGATTTTGTGTGCTCCGTGTCCTGTAAGCATGTCCAATTTGTATATCCATTTACTTTGTATTTCTGGAAATATTTCTGTAATTATTTTATTCAATAGATTACTAATTCCCTTGGTTTGAATCTGTGTACCTATCCAGATGACTCATTAATTTTTTTTTTTATGTTATCCCATATCTCTTGGATGTTTTACTCATGATTTTTTACCAGCCTTTCTGTGTTGGCTAGATTCATTTCAAGATGATATATTTTGTCTTCATTATCTGACATTCTGTCTTCTACTTGCTCCACAGTGTTAGTGATACTCTCAATTGACTTTTTAATTTGGTTTATCGTTTCCTTCATTTCTAGAATTATTGTTTGATTTTTTTTATAATCTCTATCTCCTGATAAAGATGCATAACTTCTTCTTTTATCTGTTTATGTAATTCATTTTCAATGTGTTCTTTCACTGTTTGGATTTGCTGTCTCGTATCCTCTTTAAGTTTCAATTCCATCTGTCTAAGGTATTCCTTGAGTTCTCTA
Source organism: Callospermophilus lateralis (assembly GCF_048772815.1). NCBI lineage: Eukaryota > Metazoa > Chordata > Mammalia > Rodentia > Sciuridae > Callospermophilus > Callospermophilus lateralis. Next base: position 482,670 of record NW_027515031.1, on the reverse strand, counting down.
TATGATCATTTTTCTGATGACTATAGGTCCTCCTGAATATTTTGGCTGTCCTTCGTTGTTTGTACTTATTTTCTTCCTTGATTTTTTGTGCTGCTCATGTTACTTCTTGCTCTGTTTGACTGTTGAGTTACTGCTTACTCTTATAAATTTATTTGATGCTTGGAAGAAAAGATATTAGAAGGAAAGGGAAGAAGTCACTAAAGAGAATGAGAGTAGGCAGGTAGAATTCGAGGAAGGGAAAATCAGAAAATTGAAAAGAAATGATAAGACAAAAGAAAAAATAGAAAATAAAGAAAGAAAGAAAAAAATTTAAAAATAATGATCATTTAAAAGATGTAAATTAAAGTTTAAAATAATAATAATAATAAAATAATAATATTTAAAAAATGAAAACATATTAAAAAGTTAAAGTACAACAACAAAAAATATGAATTTACATAAAGAATCTAAACCCCACACTCAGTAGGCCTCAAGTTGGAGAAGTAGAGCAGTATTAACGCCAGGCCTATTTTTTCACTTCTGTTTCACAGGAAGGCAGTCCAGGCAACCCTGATGTTAGGCAAATGAGGGGCAAGGGAGCTTATTTTGGACACGGACGTGGGCTGTGTACCTCATGGAAACCTCCAGCCGGAGGTTATGATGAGTGTCTACATGGAAGAAGATGAGGGCCATGTTGGGGTGTTTTGGTTTTAACTGTGAACATTTGAATGGCCGTAGGAAGAGATGACTGGGTACACCTGGGCTTGAACTCTTGTGTGATTCAACATAGACACTGAGTTCTGGAATTGACCTCAGAGAAGTATTGCCATGGATTGTGTTGGGCTTTTAGAAGGCCATGCATGAGAGTCGCCCTTGGAAAGTGAGATCTACGCCCAAGTTGGCTTTCCACAGAGCAAAGGGAATCTCAGCCAGGATATCACATGATTTTATTCTGAAAGACTTGGCAGCCATAGTTGAGAGTGAAAACACACATGGACCTCACATTGTAGACCTCAATGGGCCTGGCTTCATGTGACCTTTTGGCCACCCTTTGGGAAGCCTTGCCTCTGAGAGTTCTCCAGAGCTTTCATTGAAATGAGCTTACTCAACATTTAATGGTTAATGAATGAATTGAAACCCACAGTGCCTACAACTTCTTCCTTGAATAATGGCTAGATGAATACCATGAAATTTTTGAAATTCCCAAGACTAGGTGTCACAGGAGAACCTTTGGATGTCCTCTAGCTGATCATGAGAATACAAGACATTGCCTTTATTGACTGGGTTTCATGAAAATGGTGTATAACAGAGATGCAATTAAGTTGGAACCTGCTGAGTAGTGTTCCTAGAGCCGTGGTGGGCAGGTGTGTGATAAAATATTTCTGGTGTGGCCGTGTTTATCTGCCATTGGTGTCCAAATAACTTGTGACTGACATTTTGCAGCCAGTAGACCCTTATATGTAAAAGAATCTTGTTATATGGAGAGGTTTCAGGGCAATGTTCAGAATCAGGTTGCTATGGTCAATGGGGCAAGCTATGTGGGATAGAAGCCTGGTTTGTGCATTCTCCAACAGAACCCAACCCACCACAACTGAAAGAACTCCCTACAGCACTGTGTCCCAGTTGAACTCTTTTTATTTCATGAAGCAAATACCACACTCCTAGTGCAACAGCAAAAAACACCACAAAGAGTGGAGGATGACCAAATGGCTTCACAGTCCAGATGAGGAGACACTTGCCCTCAGTGGCCACAGTTTACCTACAAAGAGAAAATTCAGCACTGCTGCCTCATGTTCATCGGAAAATAAGAAACCATGTCATCCATGTCACATAGATGCAGACCCAGCTTTGATGGTCTGACTACAAAGGAAGCTAATGCTCCTGACAACAAAATATATTTCAAGTGCTCACCCTCAGAGGTAGTTTCTCCAGATGTTAGGCCAGCAGAGCTTCATGTTTGTGGAGTGTTTACGCTGTCCCTTACTTTTGGAAACTCCTCTACCACCTCCAAATTTGTGAACTCCTGAGCATTTTCTATAACAGGTATGTATTCACAGATTTTCTAACTCTTCTCCCCTAATTGTGTCTTACATGGGGGGAAGGTAATGCCAAGGCTTTGTTCTGAATGAGAGTGGGAAGATTTTTGTGTAGCACATATTTGCATACACATTGCATACATTTTCTAATTTTCCATTCGAAATACTGAATCCCTGACACTAACAAATTCCCTTCTAGACTTTTACTTCTAATCTTAATATGATGGAGAAAAATAACCCAAACAAAATAGAAATACAAGAGGTTCACAGGAGGCATGGTGTATAGTTGGACTTGCCTTTCCTATGATAAATGGTAGGTGCTATAAATCTAGCAAATTTTAATTGAAACAGTTCTTTATGTGTTTTAAAAGTTAACAAATATGTGAATAACTTTCTCCCTTTCTCTGTAGTCTATTCAGCACATGTATTTTTTTATGCACATATTGAATTCTACCTGGTATCACACATACATTTTGTGAGGTGGCTGACTTGGCAGATACAAACTGTAAGAAAAGATCACTCCTACTAAACGCTGTTGGAACTGAAAATTCAACATATGGGTCAGCTTTCTAGTTGAACAACATAAATTGATTTTCAGGAAAATGAGTATTTTTGGATCTGTGGATGATATATATTTCATGGTGAATTTCAATTGGCATACATAATGCTACTTTTTAATGTCTCTGTGTGTGTGTGTATCTATCTATCTATCTATCTATCTCTCTCTCTATATATATATGTATTCACTCTCCAGATTTTTCAAAATATGAAATGTATTTGTCTTATTTTACACTCCCTAAATTCATTCATATTTATGTATGTGGATTTATAATCAACTTTTCACAAGTTTATTCTCAGAAATATTGATCCACCTGAAATACATATTCGTTTCCAGTACTGAAAACTAACTTCAGGGGATCATATGATGGCAGCGAAAGGAGTGCATCAACCCCATATACAGCATCACTGTGCAAGAGAATGACGAATTTCCAGCAAAATTTGGGTGCTCCAAAACCTAGTGGAAGTATTTCCATCTCATGAGGATTAGCTAAGGGGCTCAAACGTGAGTGATTTGTCCGCATGGAGCGTCATGCTGCTTATTCAGCAAATCGCCCTGAGGCTAGAGTCTGTGGTGCATGCTGGCAAACAATGAGACAGCAACACAAATATTCAGTGGTGCGGATTCTGTGGGCTCCTGCCAGCTGTACAATCACTGTGCTCATTGCTGAATTCTGGGTTTGAGACCGGGGAAGGACGCGGTCCAATTCGGTTTTCCACACCAGTCAGACCACAGAGGAAGCCAGGGGCCACCATCTTGGAGAGCTGACGTCACCATTCCTGTTTTCAACTCATAGCAGCTCATTCAGCTATAGAACAGGTAATCTCAGGCTGCCATTCGCCTGTGTCTCGGAGACAAATTACTCAGGCCTGTTCCTATCAGAACATACACCAAGCCCAGAGCGGCCGAATTCTGGCTCCTGGAACTGATCAGGCCCAGGGCTAAAGAACCCGCGGAAACTCCTTCTCGGTCTAGGTCTTGCTGAATACTGTGGAGGTAAATACCTACCGAGCCTTCATAGGCAGTGGCAACAGGATTGAGACGGGGCTTGTGAGGGCTGGTCAGGACTCACCCATTGCTTTGGTCATCCGGCAAAGGGAACGAAATGCTGCCATTCGCATGGGATACCAACATGTTAGAGATCTGATGTCATCACAAAGTGGTGGAGGAGATAACTTCATCGATACCAGCGGTGACAGAAACAGTTGGTCTCCTGGTAAAAAAAGTGAGTCACAAACACCCGAGTCTCTCTCACTTTGTCTTCAAACCAGAGGGGCAGAGCAGAGCCGCCGCCCATGCCCGGCACAGACCCAGCGACCTGCAGGCGTGGTAGTCATGTCATCCCAATTGGAGTAGTGACAGAGCAGAGGTGCCGCCCGTGCCCGGAACAGGCCCATCAACCAGCAGGCGTGGTAGTCACGTCACCCCAATTGGAGTAGGGGCAGAGCAGAGCCACCGCCTATGCCCAGAACAGGCCCAACGACCCTCTGGTGTGGTAGACACGGCACCCCTATTGGAGAAGTGGCAAAGCAGAGCCTTCTCCCGCGCCCAGTACAAGCCCAGCGGCCCACCAGCGTGGTTGTTAGGTCACCCCAATAGGAATAGGGGCAGAGCAGAGCCACTGCCCAAAACAAAACAGTTTCAACAAGCAGAGAGAAATGCGAGCAGTATGAAAAGACAAGGAAAGAAAGGACCACAAGCAATGCAGGTCAACACAACTTTAGAAGAGGTAATAGCTGCATCAGATGGAATGTCAGATAAAGAATTCAGGATACTCATGCTTTAGATGATCTGGAGTCTCAAGGAAGACATTAGACAACAAAATCAGACAATTAAAGATCACTTCGACAATGAATTACATAAACAACTCCAATAAGCAAAAGATCAACTATATAGGGAGATAGAGGTTGTAAAAACAAACAAACAGAAATCCTAGAATTGCAGGAAGGAATAATCCAACTTAAAAACTCAATTGAGAATACTACCAGGAGAGTAGAACACTTAGAACATAGAACATCAGACAATGAAGACAAAGTATTTCAACTTGAAAAAAACATAGACCACTCAGCAAGACTGTTAAGAAACCACGAGCAGAATATCCAAGAAATATGGGATAACATAAAGAGGCCAAACTTAACAGTCATTGGGATACAGGAAGGTATAGAGGTCCAAACCAAAGGAATGAGCAACCTATTCAATGAAATAATACGAGAAAACTTCCCAGACTTGATAAATAAAACAGAATCCCAAGTCCTAGAAGCCTACAGAACGCCAAATGTGCAAAATCATAAGAGAGCCACAACTAGACACATTATAATGAAGATGCCCAACAAACAGAAAAAGGAGAGAATTTTAAAAGCTACAAGAGAAAGGAAGCAGATTACGTTTAAGGGTAAACCAATCAGGATAACAGCTGATCTTTCAACACAGACTCTGAAAGCTAGAAGATCCTGGAATAACATATTTCAAACACTGAAAGAAAATGGGTTCCAACCAAGAATTGTGTATCTAGCGAAATTAAGCTTCAGTATGGAAGATGAAATTAAAACCTTCCTCGATAAACAAAAGTGAAAAGAATTTGCAGCTAGAAAACCATCTCTTCAAAACATCCTTGGCAAAACATTGCAGGAAGAGGAAATGGAAAATAACAATGAAAACCAACAGTGGGAGGTAGGACATTAAAGGGGGGAAAATAATCAAAGAAGAAAACAAACCATGTTTAGTAACATAAATAAACAAATATGGCTGGAAGAACAACCCATATCTCAATAATAACCCTAAATGTTAATGGCTTAAACTCACCAATGAAGACACACTGGCTAGTAGAATTGAACAAAAAACAAGACCCAACAATATGCTGCCTACAGGAGATGCATTTGATAGGAAAATGCATACATAGACTGACGGTGAAAGTTTGGGAAAAATCATATCACTCATATGGACTTCAGAAACAAGCAGGAGAGTCCATACTCATATCAAATAAAATAGATTTTAAGCCAAAGTTAATCAAAAGGGATAAAGAGAGACACTACATACTGCTCAAGGGAACCATACACCAACAAGAGACAGCAATCATTAATATATATGCCCCAAACAATGGTGCAGCTATGTTCATCAAACAAACTCTTCTCAAGTTCAAGAGTCTAATACACCACAATACAGTAATCATGGGAGACATGAAAACACCTCTCTCACCACTGGACAGATCTTCCAAACAAGGAATAAGGATTAAGGAAACTATAGAACTCAATAACACAATTAATAACCTAGACTTATTTGAGATATGTAGAATATAACACCCAACATCAAACAGTTACCTTTTTTCTCAGCAGCACATGTATCCTTCTAAAAAATCATCATATATTATGTCACAGGGCAACTCTTAGACAATATAAAGGAGTACAGATAATACCATGCATATTATCTGATCATAATGGAATGAAACTAAAAATCAATGATAAAAGAAGGAAGGAAAAATCATGCATCACTTGGAGAATGAACAATAGGTTACTGAGTGATCAATGGGTTATAGAAGACATCAAGGAGGAAATTTAAAAATTCTTAGAGATAAATGAAAACACAGACACAACATATCGGAATCTATGGGACACATTGAAAGCAGTTCTAACAGGAAAATTCATTGCTTGGAGTTCATTCCTTAAAAAAAGAAACAACCAACAAATAAATGATCTCATACTTCATCTCAAAATCCTAGAAAAAGAAGACAAAAGAAACAGCAAAAGAAGTAGAAGGCAAGAAATAATTAAAATCAAAGCTGAAATTAATGAAATTGAAACAAAAGAAACAATTGAAAAAACTTGACAAAAGTAGAAGTTGGTTCTTTGAAAAAATAAATAAAATTGACAGACCCTTAGCCATGCTATGAAAGAGAAGAAGAGAGAACTCAAATTACTAGCATAAGGGATTAAAAAAGAAAATATCACAACAGATATTTCTGAAATACAGAAGATAATCAGAAATTATTTTGAATCCTTATACTCCAAACAAATAGAAGACAGTGAAGGCATCGATAAATTTCTTAAGTCATATGATCTGCCCATATTGAGTCAGGAGGATATAGACAACATAAACAGACCAATATCAATTGAGGAAATAGAAGAAACCATCAATCCACTACCAACTTAGAAAAGCCCAGGACCGTATGGGTATACAGCAGAGTTTAACAAAACCTTTAAAGAGGAACAAATACCAATATTTTTCAAGGTGTTTCAGGAAATTGAAAAAGAGGGAGATCTTCCAAATTCATTCTACGAGGCCAAGATCACCCTGATTCTTACACCAGACAACGACACTTCAAAGAAAGAAAACTACAGACCAATATCTCTAATGAACCTACATGAAAAAATCCTCAATAAAATTCTGGCGAATTGGATACAAAAACATATCAAAAAAATTGTGAATCCTGATCAAGTAGGATTCATCCGTGTGATGCAAGGCTGGTTCAATATACGGAAATCAGTAAATGTTATTCACCACATTAATAGACTTAAAAATAAGAACCATATGATCATCTCGGTAGATGCAAAAAAAAGCATTCAATAAAGTACAGCATTCTGTTATGTTCAACACTCTAGAAAAACTAGTGATAAGAGGAACATACTTCAATATTGTAAAAGCAATCTATGCTAAGCCTCATGCTAGCATCATTCTGAATGGAGAAAAATTGAAGGTATTCTCTCTAAAATCTGTAACAAGACAGGGATGCCCTCTCTCACCACTTCTGTTCAACATTGTTCTCGAAACACTAGCCAGAGCATTTAGACAGACGAAAGAAATAAAAGGCATAAAAATTGGAAAAGAAGAACTTAAATTATCGGATCACATGATTCGATGTCTAGCAGTCCCAAAAGGGTCTACAAAGAAACTAATAGAGCTAATAAATGAATTCAGCAAAGTGGCAGGATATAAAATCAACATGCATAAATCAAAGGCATTCCTGCATATCAGCGACAAATCCTCTGAAATAGAAATGAGGACAACCACTCCATACACAATATCCTAAAAAAAAATAATAATAATTAGGAATCAACCTAACAAAAGATGTGAAAGTCTTATACAATGAAAACTACAGAACCCTAAAGAGAGAAATAGAAGAAGATCTTAGAAGATGTAAAAATATATCCTGTTCATGGATAGGCAGAACTAATATCATCAAAATGGTGATATTACCAAAAGTTCTCAATAGGTTTAATGCAATGCCAATCAAAATCCAAACGGAATTTTTCCTAGAAATAGAGAAAGCAATCATGAAATTCATATGGAAAAATAAAAGACACAGAATAACAAAAACAACACTAAGCAGGAAGTGTGAATCAGGCGGCATAGCGATACCAGACTTCAAACTATACTACAGAAAAATAGTAACAAAAATACCATGGTACTGGTACCAAAACAGGCGGGTGGACCAATGGTTCAGAATAGAGGACACAGAAACCAAGCCAGGAAACTACAACTATCTTATATTTGATGGAGGGGCTAAAAGCATGCAATGAAGGAAAACAGCATCTGCAAAAAAATGGTGCTGGGAAAACTTGGAATCCATATGTAACAAAATGAAACTGAATCCCTTTCACTCGCCATGCACAAAAGTTAACTCAAAATGGATCAAGGAGCTTGATATCAAATCAGAGACATGGCGTCTGATAGAAGAAAAATTTGGCTACGATTTACATACTGTGGGGTCGGGCTCCAAATTCCTGAATAGGACACCCATAGCACAAGAGTTAATAACTAGAATCAACAAATATATCAAACTAAAAAGTTTTTTATCAGCAAAAGGAACAATAAGAGAGGTAAATACGGAGCCTAAATCCTGGGAACAAATCTTTACTCCTCACACTTCAGATAGAGCCCTAATATTCAGAGTATACAAAGAACTCAAAAAAAATAGACAATAAGATAACAAATAACCCAATAAACAAATGGGCCAAGAACCAGAACAGACACTTCTCAGAGAAGTACATACAATCAAAAAACAAGTACATGAAAAAATGCTCACCATCCCCAGCAGTCAGAGAAATGCAAATCAAAACCACCCTAAGATACCATCTCATTCCAGTAAGATTGGCAGCCATTATGAAGTCAAACAACAACAAGTGCTGGTGAGGATGTGGAGAAACAGGTACACTTGTACATTATTGGAGGCATTGCTAATTGGTAGAGCCAATTTGGAAAGCATTATGGAGATTTCTTGGAAAGCTGTGAATGGAACTACCATTTGACCCAGCTATTCCTCTTCTCGGTCTATTCCCTAAAGACCCTAAAAGAGCATGCTACAGGGACACTGCTACATTGATGTTCATAGCAGCACAATTCACAATAGCAAGACTGTGGAACCAACCTAGATGCTGTTCAATAGAAGAATGGATAAAAAAAATGTGGCACTTATACACAATGGAGTATTACTCTGCTTTAAAAAATGACAAAACCATAGAATTTGCAGGAAAATAGATGGCATTAGAGCAGATTATGCAAAGTGAAGCTAGCCAATCCCTAAAAAACAAATGCTAAATGCCTTCTTTGATAAAAGGAGAGTAACTACGAACAGAGTAGGGATGAAGAGCATGAGAAGAAGATTAATATTAAATAGAAATGAGAGGTGGGCGAGAAAGGGAGAGAGAAGGGAAATTGCATGGAAATGGAAGTAGACCCTCAGGGTTATACAAAATTACATAAAAGAGGATGTGAGGGGAAAGGGAAAAATAATACAAAAGGGAGAAATTTATTACAGTAGAGGGGGTAGAGAGAGGAGAGGGGAAGAGAGCGGAGGGGAGGAGGGATAGTAGAGGATAGGAAAGGCAGCAGAATACAATAGACACTAGTATGGCAATGTGTCAATCAATTGATGTGTAACTGATGTGATTCTGCAATCTGTATACGGGGTAAAAATCGGAGTTCATAACCCACTTGAATCAAAGTGTGAAATATGATATATCAAGAAATAAATAATGTTTAGAACAACCATAAAAAATTAAAAAAAAAAGAAAACTAACTTCGGTGAATGAGTCACGCGAATCCTAATATTTCTACAGTAACTGACCAAGTTTAACATCAATGCAAGTAGATTCCAATGGGACATGATGTGTATTTTTAAGTTAATTTTTATTCAAAACTGGTACATTACAATTTCATCAGTTTATGCACATCATAGGATATATATTTCATAAACAATTTAGAAAATTTATAGGCATTTGTTTCACTTTCAATCACTTCCTGCTTCAAAACACATGTATTCCTCCATATTTCTTGACTGGTCTTTGCATGAGAATTCTTTCCGAACACATTATTTTCGATTTCCATAATCACTTTTGAAGCAAACTTCACACACTCTTCATGATAAATCAAAACACTAATATTACCATTAGATGTATAACTGGTTGGAATGAATGAATATATATCAATATAAGATTTATTGTATATTTTCAGATATCAATTCAATCCATTATTTAAAGTTGGAACCAGTTATATTATTTATTCACAGTATGGTGTATTCATGCTTAATCTCTATATTCATGGACACAGGGTACACCTCTTTGTACCCCCAATACAAATTTTACGTCTTCAGTATATTGCTCCCAGAAATGGTGGTAGAAATACTCATGTCACCTGATCTACATATAGATTTTATCACAGTAATATTCTGGACAAAAAATGTAAAGGTCACACTTATGATTGTACCAAAGACTAAATTGAAAGTGATCATGGATTACTAAAAACATCCTTGTCCAGGTTGCCTAATGCTCTCAAATGTCAATCCTATTGGTTACTACATATTTGTTTCTTCCTAAGATTATATATTCAAACTCAACCCTGGTGAAAATGTCTACTCCTATCACTCACTTAATACTTTGCCTGATTTCATAATGTCTCTATTGATATCTGCTTTTCTACATATTTTACCAATTTCATCATAGTGACTGACTCTTCATATGTGCTGACATTTACATTCACTCTCTATCCGAAACCCTATAGCTAAAGAATTTTTAGTCCCAATCCTACACTCACTCTTCTTCCTAAACCTACCAACTATCTTCCTAATTCTACTGACTATCCCTTTGGATTGGATGTTCTCTTCTACATTCAAACATCCAAGGTACAAGGTCCTATGCCATTGTATATCAAATTGTCTGAGACATCTTTGCAGAATATAATTCAAAACTAAGTATCCCAATTAAGGGCCCAATGCCCTTCTGGGCTTCAAATCATACCTAGATTTTTGTTTTCATACTTATATTTCACCTCGATATTCTTGTAAATATCGCAGGTTCCCAATACCATTATTTATCACACAGAATGATTGCTAACCCAAATCGAACCTGTTATTAAGCCGAAACATACACTGTTTCCTCAATCTCATTTTACAGAAGAGCAGGGATAGAGTCGTTCTTACAATACAGGAAAGTAGGGGACATTCCACCTGCTGAGAACCTCAAAGGTCCATTCAGAAATGATACCTGGAGAAGATGTAGGCAGCTATGAAGGACCTGAGAGAGCAAAAGTCATCTTCCATGGCAAACAACCTGGTCAGGATGAAGGGATGTGTCTGAATCAGCCTCTCTCTTTTTATTGTAGAGAGGATGGACCAAACCAGGCCTGTGTGGAGAGCTGCTGCTGGGTGCCTATGGTTGACATACCATTCTACCTTGTGAAAGTGTCACAGGAAGTAGGGGCAGCCTCCATCTCATGGGACACTTGGAAGCAACTGTTAGGACAAAGTGGTTGCCAAGGCAGTGACCTCATTCAGTTCCAAAGAAAGTGATATACCTCATTTCCTTGGTGATGGAACTCTCTGAACTTTGTATCCAAGAATCCAGGCACCCCGAGGCAGCCCCAGTCCCAGTGGACTCACTTGTTTGGATTTACCAAGGACAGAGTCAGTCTTTCTTGGTACCTACCGATGTGAGGATGGCCAAATGCCAGGAGAGCTCTGAAGAGGGACCTTTCCAGAAGAAGCAGGTAGTGGCTCACCCCTTTTTCTTGACAACTTCACAGAGTTGGCCAAGGAAACCAGATCTGAGAGAGGTCAGGCCATGTTCTGAGAATAAGTAGGAAAGTTGGTTTGTTTGGTTTGGAGTGGATTGTTTTTAGTAAGTCGTTTGACCAGGCGAGTGTTTCTATGTCTGTGTATCCCACTGTGTCCATTGTTGTAGACATTAGAAAAGAGAAAGCATTAATGGATTCGTCCAGTCTACTATAAATCTTCCCATAATTCATCCTGCCCAATTTATGAATGGACTGCAGCTTGTCTTATCGAGAGGCAACACATTCTATCTTCCTAAGTTCCTGTTTTCTTCCTGAATTCTGGCCACTCTTCAGAATAGGCTCATGGTTTTGTGTCCAAGATATGCAAAACTACAAGCTCTGTGACATGGCCATGTACTGGATAGCGGAAGAGAATGGCCAGCCTTTCAGAAAACTCAGATATCAGTGTGAACAGAAATGTCTCAGTGGAAAAACCCCGCTTTGGGCCTTTTGCTTACCTATTGTTCTGTTGCACTGAATGTCAGGAAAGACTTGGTCTCAGGCCACCCCTTTGTGAAGCCTGAAGAAAGAGTTTTCAAATGGAAATGAATGGGCATCACCTGTGGCTCTTTGCTTAATTGCTTTGGAAAGGGATGTGGCTGAATTAGCCTCTTGGCCTGTGTGTGGCTGTGTCTTACATTCTCAGCACCTGATGGATCTAAAGAATGATCCCATGTGTCAGTCATTGTGGATGAAGTCTCTTGCCTTCCTCTGTTAGGTTCCTGACCTTTCTTGGTACCTACTCATGTGAGGATGGCCAAATGGCAGGAAATCTCTGAAGAGGGGCCTTTCCTGAGAAAACAGGTAGTGGCTCACAGCTGGCTCCTGACAATTAAATAGAGTTGGCCATGGAGTCCAAATCTGAGACAGGAGTGGCCATTTCGGGGGAACATAGTATGGCCCATAAGTCAGAGGACACTCAAGATAGTCAAAGACCTACTTGGCAGAAGGAGGTGCCTTTGTAGGTTTGGTTGTGGTTTTGTGGTTTTGTCTCATGTTCTGAAAATAGGCAGGGAAGTCGGTTTGTTTGGTTTGGAGTGAACTGTTTCTAGTAAGTCGTTTGGCAAGGCGAGTGTTTCTATGTCTGTGTATCCCACTGTTATCTATGGTTGTAGACATTAGAAAAGATATTGGATCAATGGATATGTCCTGTTTAGTAGAAAGCTTCCCAGAATTCATCCTGCACAATTTATGAATGGACTGCAGCTTGCCTTATCAATTGGCTACACCTGCTATCTTCCTAAGTTCCACTTTTCTTCCTGAATTCTGGCCACTCTCTAGAATAGGCTCATGGTTTTTTGTGCAAGATATATACCACCTCCAAGCTCTGTGACATGGCCATGTACTGGATAGCTGAAGGGAATGGCGAGCATCACAGAAAACTCAGAAATCACTATGACCATTAAAGACTCAGTGGAGAAACCCTGCTTTGGGCCTTTTGGTTACCTATTGTTCTGTTTCCCTAAATGTCAGGAAGGTCTTTGCCTTAGGCCACCCCTTTGTGAAGCCTGAAGAAAACAGTTTTCAAATGGAAATAAATGGGCATCACCTGTGGCTCTTTGCTTAATTGCTTTGAAAAAGATGTGTCTCATTCAGACCATTGGCCCTGTGTGAGGCTGTTGCTTAGTTTCTCATCACCTGATGGATCTGAAGAAAGATTCCATGTGTACATCCAAAACCAAAGTGGCAAAAAGAGCAGTCATTGTGGATGAAGTCTCTCGTCTTCCTCTGTAAGGTTCGTGACCTCCATCAAGTGAGAATAGGGATCCTTTGTCTCAAATGAGTTCCTCAAAGTCCTGCAGATTCTATCCCATAGGTGCTTGGGTTTTATCATGACTCCAGTTCACATAAAGAATCTAAAACCCACAGTCAGTAGTCCTCAAATTGGAGAAGCGGAGCAGTATTAATGGCAGACCTATTTGATCACATCTTGTTCACAGGAAGTGTGTAGAGCCACCCTCAGTTTAGTCAAATTAAGGGGCAAGGGAGCTTATTTTTGACACTGGCTTGGGCGGAGCCCCTTATGGAAACCTCCAGCCAGAAGTTATGATGAGTGTCTATATGGAAGAAAATGTGGGTCATGTGGGAGTGTTTTGGTTTTAATTGTGGTCATTTGGGTGGTGGTTGGAAGTGACGACTGGGTCCACCTGGGCTTGAACTCTGGTGTGATTCCCCTTAGATACTGAGTTGAGGTACTGACCTCAGAGAAGTATTGCCATGAATTGAGTTGGGATTTTAGGAGGCCACGCATGAGATTTGCCCTTGGAAACTGAGATCTAGGCCCAGGTTGGCTTTGCACAGAGCACTTGGAATCTCAGCCAGGGTATCACATAATTTTACTCTGAAAGACTTGGCAGCCATAGTTGAGAGTCAAAACACACATGGACCTCACATTGTAGACCTCAATGTGCCTAGCATCATGTGATCATTGGCCACTCTTTAGGAAGCCATGCTTATGAGAGTTCTCCAGAGCTTTCATTGAAATGAGCATCCTCACCATTTAATGGTTCCTGAATGAAGTGAAACCCACAGTGCCTTCAACTTCATCCTTGAAAAATGGCTAGATAAATACCGTGAAATTTTTTTAAATTTCCATGACCAAGTGGCACTGGAGAACCTTTGGATATCCTGTTGCTGACTATGAGTATACCAGACAGTGCCTGATGGACTGGGTTTCCAGAAAATGGTGTAGAGCAGAGATGCCAGTAATTTGGAGCCTGCTGAGTAGTGGGCATAGAGCTGCAGTCGGCAGGTGTGTGATAAATCATCTGTGGTGGAGCCATGTGGATCTTCCATTGGCTTCCAAATTGCTTGTGTCTGACATGGTGCAGCGAGCAGACCCTTATATGTAAAGGCGTATTTTTATTTGTAGAGGTTTTAGGGCAATGTTCAGAATCACGTTGCTATGGTCAAGAGGCAAGCTATTTGGGATAGAACCTTGGTGGGTGCATTCTCCTGCAGACCCTGACCCACCACACGTGAGAAACTCCCTCCAACACTTTGTCCCAGGTGGACTCCTTGTATTTTGTGAAGCAAATACCAAACTACCAGTGCAGCAGCAAGAAACACCACAAAATGTGGAGGATGACCAAATGGCTTCACAGTCCACACGGGGAGACACTTAGCCCCCAGTGACCACAGTTTACCTACAAAGATTGAATTCAGCACTGCTGACTCATGTTCATTGGAACATAAGAAACCATGTCCTCCAGGTCACATAGATGCAGACCCAGCTTTGATGCTCTCATTACAAAGGAATCTAAAGCTCCTGACAACAACATATATTTCAAGTGCCCAACCTCAGTGGCAGTTTCTGAAGAAGTCTTTAGGCCAGCAGAGCTCCATATTTGTGGAGTGTTTACCCTGTCCCTTACTTTAGTAAACTACTCTACCACCTCCAATGTTGTGAACTTTTGAGCATATTAAATTCCAGCTATGTATTCCCAGATTTTCTAACTCTTCTCCTCTAATGATGTATTACTTGGGGCGAGGGTAATGTCAAGGCATTGTTCTGGAAGAGAGTGAAATATTTCT
Source organism: Callospermophilus lateralis (assembly GCF_048772815.1). Taxonomy (NCBI): domain Eukaryota; kingdom Metazoa; phylum Chordata; class Mammalia; order Rodentia; family Sciuridae; genus Callospermophilus; species Callospermophilus lateralis. The sequence goes on along the minus strand of NW_027515031.1, from coordinate 467,520 downwards.
CCATGTGTTTTTTTTTTCAATTATTTTATTTCATATTATTTTTTTATTTTTTTAATTGGGTGTTCAAAACATTACAAAGCTCTTGACATATTATATTTCATACATTAGATTCAAGTGGGTTATGAACTCCCATTTTTATCCCAAATACAGATTGCAGAATCATATGTGTTACACATCTGCATTTTTATAATGCCCTATTAGTAACTGTTGTATTCTGCTACATTTTCTATCCTCTAGTATCCCCACTCCCCTCCCATCTTCTCTCTCTACCCCATCCACTGTAATACATTTATATCTTTGTTAATTTTCCCATTCCCCTCACAACCTCTTATATGTAATTTTGTGTAACAATGAGGGTCTCCCTCCATTACCATGCAATTTCCTTTATCTCTCTCTTTCCGACCCCCACCTCATGTCTCTGTTTAATGTTGATCTTTTCTTCCTGCTCTTCCTCCCTGCTCTGTTATTAGTTGCTCTCATTATATCAAAGAAGACATTTTTATTTGTTTTTTAGGGTTTGGCTAGCTTCACTAAGCATAATCTGCTCTAGTGCCATCCATTTCCCTGCAAATTCAATGATTTTGTCATTTTTTAATGATGCATAATACTCAATGGTTTATTAATGCCACATTTTTTTATCCATTCATCTACTGAAGGGCATCTGGGTTGGTTCCACAGTCTAGCAATTTTGAATGGTGCTGCTATGAACATCAATGTGGCAGTATCCCTGTAATATGCTCTTTTAAGGTCTTCAGGGAATAGTCTGAGAAGGGCAATAGCTGGGTCAAATGGTGGTTCCATTCCCAGCTTTCCCAGGATTCTCCATACTGCTTTTCAAATTTGCCACAACAGTTTGCAGTCCCACCAGCAATGTACAAGAGTACCCTATTCTCCACATCCTCGCCAGCACTTGTTGTTTGACTTCATAATGGCTGCCAATCTTACTAGAGTAGGATGGTTTCTTAGGGTGATTTTAATTTGCATTTCTCTGACTGCTAGAGATGGTGAGCATTTTTTCATTTACTTACTGATTGATTGTATGTCCTCCTCTGAGTAGTGTGGGTTCAGGTCCATGGCTCATTTTTTGATTGGGTTATTTATCATCTTATTGTCTAATTTTTTGAGTTCTTGGTATACTCTGGATATTAGGGCTCTATCTGAAGTGTAAGGAGTAAAAATTTGTTCCCATAATTTAGGCTCCCTATTTACCTCTCTCATTTTTAATCCTGCTGAGAAAAAACTTTTCAGTTTAAGTAAGTCCCATTTGATGATTCTTGTTATTAACTCTTCTGCTATGGGTGTCCTGTTAAGGAATTTGGAGCCCGGCCCCACATTATGTAGATCGGAGCCAACTTTTTCTTGTATCAGATGCAGAGTCTCTTATTTGATATCTAGCTCCTTGATCCACTTTGAGTTAACTTTTGTGCATGACAAGAGGAGGGGATTCGGTTTCATTTTGTTGCATATGGATTTCCATTTTTTACAACACCATTTGTTGAAGATGCTATATTTCCTCCATTGCATGCTTTTAGCTCCTTTATCAAATATAGCATAGTTGTATCTTTGTGAATTAGTCTTTGTGTCCTCTATTCTGTACCATTGGTCAACCTGCCAGTTTTGGTACCAGTGCCATGCTGTTTTTGTTAATATTGCTCTGTAGTATAGTTTTAAGTCCGGTATCGCTATACCGCCTGATTCACACTTTCTGCTAGAATTGCTTTTGCTATTCTGGGTCTTATATTTTTCCATATGAATTCCATGATTGCTTTATCTATTTCTACAAGAAATGCCATTGGGATTTTGATTGGCATTGCATTGAACCTATAGAAAACTTTTGGTAATTTCGCCATTTTGATGATGTTAGTTCTGCCTATCCAGGAACAGGGTATATTTTTCCATCTTCTAAGATCTTCTTCTACTTCTCTTTTTAGGGTTCTGTAGTTTTCATTGTATAAGTCTTTCACCTTTTTTGTTTGGTTGATTTTCAAGTATTTAATTTTTTTGAGGGTATTGTGAATGGAGTGTTTTTCCTCATTTCTGTTTCAGGAGGTTTGTCGCTGATATACAGAAATGCCTTTGATTTATGCGTTTTGATTGCATATCCTGCCACTTTGCTGAATTAATTTATTAGTTCTAGTAGTTCTTTTGTAGACCCTTTTGGGTCTTCTATGTATAGAATCATGTCACCAGGAAATAGTGATAATTTTCGTTCTTATTTTCCTATTTTTATGCCTTTGATTTCTTTCGTCTGTCTAATTGCTCTGGCCAGTGTTTTGAGAACTATATTGAATAGAAGTGGTGACAGAGGGCATCCCTGTCTTGTTCCAGATTTTAGAGGGAATGCCTTCAATTTTTCTCCATTCATAATGATGCTAGCCTGAGACTTAGCATAGATAGCTTTTACAATGTCGAGGTTAGTTCCTGTTATCCCTATTTTTCTAATGTTTTGAACATAAAGGGATGCTGTACTTTGTCAAATGCTTTTTCTGCATCTATGGAGATGATCATATGGTTCTTATCTTTAAGTCTATTGATGTGATGAATAACATTTATTGATTTTCGTATATTGAACCATCGTTGCATACCAGGGATGAATCCTACTTGATCCTGGTGAACAATTTTTTTTGATGTGCCTTTGTATTCGATTAGGCAGATTTTTATTGAGGATTCTTGCATCTAGGTTAATCAGATATAATGGTCAGTAGTTCTCTTTCTTTGAGGTGTCTTTTTCTGGTTTTGGAATTAGGGTGATGTTGGCCTCATAAAATGAATTTGGCAGAGCTCCCTCTTTTTCTATTTCCTGAAATAACTTGAAAAGTATTGGTATTAATTCTTCTTTAAAGGTTTTGTAAAAATCTGCTGTATAGCCATCCGTTCCTGGGCTTTTCTTGGTTGGTAGTCTTTTGATTGCTTCTTCTATTTCATCCATTGATATTGGTCGGTTTAAATTGTGTGTATCCTCCTGACTCAGTTTGGGCAAATCATATGACTTAAGAAATTTATCGATGTCTTCACTATTTTCTATTTTATTGGAATAATGGTTTTCAAAATAATTTCTAATTGTCTTCTGTATTTCTGTAGCATCTGTTGTGATGTTGCCTTTTTCATCCCATATGTTAGTAATTTGAGTTCTTTCTCTTATTTTCGTCTTTAGCATGGCTAAGGGTCTGTTGATCTTATTTATTTTTTCAAAGAACCAACTTTTAGTTTTGTTAATTTTTTCAATAGTTTCTTTTGTTTCAATTTCCTTGATTTCCACTCTGATTTTAATAATTTCTTGCCTTCTGCTAAATTTGCTGTTGTTTTGCTCTTCCTTTTCTAGGGCTTTGAGATGAAGTGTGAGCTCACTTATTTGTTGGTTTTTCCTTTTTTTTCAGGAATGACCTCCAGGCGATGAATTTCCCTCTTAAAACTGCTTTCATTGTGTCCCATAGATTCCGATATGTTGTGTCTATAATTACATTTATCTCTAAGAATATTTTGATTTCCTCCTTTATGTCTTCTGTAACCCATTGATCATTCAGTAACATATTGTTCATTTTCCATGTGATGTAGAATTTTTCCTTCCTTCTTTTATCATTGATTTCCAGTTTCATTCCATCATGATCAGATAAAATGCATGTTATTATCTCCACACCTTTATATTTACTGAGGGTTGCCCTATGGCATCATATATGGTATTTTTTTGAGAAGGATCCATGTGCTGCTGAGAAAAAAGTATATCCACTTGATGATGGTTGATATATTCTATATATGTCAGTTACATGTTGGTTATTGATTGTGATATTGAGTTCTATACTTTCTTTATTCAACTTTTGTTTGGAGGATCTGTCCAATGGTGATAGATGTGTGTTGAAGTCACCCATAATTATTGTGTTGAGGTCTATTTCATTTTGGAGCTTGAGGAGAATTTGTTTCATGAACATCGTAGCACCATTATTTAGTGCATAAATATTGATAATTGTTATGTCTTGTTGGTGAATGGTTCCTTTTAACAGTATATAATGTCCTTCCTTATCCCTTTTGATTAACTTAGTCTTGAAGTCGATTTTATTTGATATGAGGATGTCCACCCCTGCTTGCTTATGAGGATAAGTGTGCATGGTGTATTTTTTCCCAACCTTTCACCTTCAGCCTGTGTGTCTTTGCATTTCAGATGTGTCTCCAGGAGGCAACATATTGTTGGATTTGTTTATTTAATCCAAGTTACCAGCCTATGTCGCTTTATTGGAGAGTTGAAGCCATTTACATTCAGAGTTACTATTGATGTATGGTTTGTACTGCCAGCCATGTTTGATTATTTATCTTTTTTTAAATTTAGTTTGTTTCTCCATGATAAGCTTTCACCCTGCCTCTGTCATTACCAAGGTACTTCCCACTGATGGTTTTGGTTGTGTTTTTCATTTCTTTCTTGTGTAGTGTTTTTCTCAAGACGCTTTGTAAAGCTTGTTTTCTGGCTTCAAATTCTTTTAGCTTTTGTTTATCATGAAAGATTCTTATTTTATTGTCGTACCTGATGGTTAATTATGCTGGATACATAATTCTTGGTTGGCATCCATTGTCTTTCAGTGTTTGAAATACGTTTTTCCAGGATCTTCACGCTTTCAGCATCTGTGATCAAATATCCGTTGTTAACCTTATTGGTTTACCACTGAATGTATTCTGCCTCCATTCTCTTGTAGATTTATTATTTTCTCTTTGTTCTGTATATTGGATATCTTCATAACAATGTGTCTTGGCATTCGTCTACTGTGATTTTGTGTGCTCTTGTCCTGTATGCATCTACAATTTGTATATCCATTTCCTTTTTTATTTCTGGAAAGTTTTCTGTAATTATTTCATTCAGCAGTTTTCTCATTCCCTTGGTTTGAGTCTCTGTACCTTTCTCTATCCTGATGACTCGTAAGTGTGGTTTTATTTATGTTATCCCAAATCTCTTGGATGTTTTTCTTGTGATTTTTTTGCCAGCCTTTCTGAGTTGGCTGGACTCGTTTCAAGATGATATATTTTGTCTTCATTATCTGAAGTTCTGGCTTCTACTTGCTCCACTCTGTTAGTGATACTCTCAATGGAGTTCTTAATTTGGTTTACCATTTCCTTCATTTCTAGAATTAATGTTTGATTTTTTTTATAATCTCTATCCACTGATAAAGATGCTTAACTTTTTCTTTTATATGTTTATGTAATTCATTTTCAATGTTTTCTTTTACTGTTTGGATTTTCTGTCTCGTATCTTCTTTAAGTTTCCATTCCATCTGTCTAAGGTATTCCTTGAGTTCTTTATATGACCACTTTTCTGATGAATCCTGGTCCTCATGAATATTTAGGGTGTTCTTCGTTGTTTGTTCTCCTTTTCTTCCTTGCTTGTTTATGCTGCTCATGTTACTTCTTGTTCTGTTTGACTGCTGAGTTACTGTTTACTCTTATAAATTTATTTGATGCTTGGGAGGAAAGATTTTAGAAGGGAAGGGAAAAAGTCACTAAAGAGAATGAGAGTAGGCAGGTAGAATGCAAGGAATGGGAAATAAGAAAATTGAAAAGAAATGAAATACAATAGAAAAAATAGAAAATAAAGAATGAAAATGATTTTTTTAAAAAAATGATAATGATAATATAAAATTAAAATTAAAATTTTAAAAAATAATAATAACAAAATAGGGGAGGGGAGGGGGGATTGTAGAGGAAAGGAAAGGCAGCAGAATACAACAGTTACTAGTATGGTATTATGTAAAAATGTGGATGTGTAACCTATGTGATTCTGCAATCTCTACTTGGTTTAAAAAAGGGAGTTCATAACTCACTTGAAGCTAATGTATGCTAATGTATGAAATATGATATGTCAAGAGCTTTGTAGGGTTTTGAACAACCAATAAAAAAATAAAATAAAATAAAATTATTTTGCCATTTAAAAAAAAAAAGAAAATAATTTTGAAGTTTATCTATGATCCAGGGGCAAGTTAAATGAAACAGTTTCCAGTTGTTAAGTCACCAAAAAATTTATTATTTCATGTGTTATTTATTTGCTTTGTAGTATGTTTAAATTTTATTTTTGGAAAGTTTTTAACCTTATTAAATTTGTTTATTTGTTGTGGGGGAAACAATTGTATATAGGTTAAGTATTGTTTATCAAAAATGCTTAGAACAAGAAGCATTTCAGATTTTGGATTTTTTTGGAATTATGGAATATTTATACACACATAATCTTGGGGATAAGACTCAAGTGTAAATATGAAATTCATTTATATTTCATACATGCCTTAGACCCATAGCCTGGAGGAAATTTCATACAACATTTTTAGTATACCTGCATTTTGACTGTAACCTGTCAATTGAAGCCAAGTAGGAAACTTTTCACTTGTCACATTCCAGTACTAAAACACGTTAGATTTGGCATTTTGAATTTGGGATTTGGGGATTAGGGGTGCCCAGTTTCCAGAGAGCAAATTCTATTTTTCTACTAAAGTAAACTCATTTATCATAGTAAGTTGTCCTAAGTTAATTATCTTTGTATCCACAAAATTCCTAAAACTTATTGTGGTGCCTATATTTCTCCTTAAAATCATATTTCAAACATTTAATCTTGCTTCATTGAATAAAAACAAATCATATTTTCATCTAATTTTTAGATTCTTTAATTAATTAACACAATTGCTGTCTTATTAAAGGTTCTTTCACTTAAAATACATATTTTACATTGATATTAATAATAGATGTTCTGGAATTATCAATAAAATTTTTATACAATAGCTTTTGCTCCCTGTATTTTCAAACACCACTTAACTTGTGTGTTTGTGTTGCAAACAACTTAGAGCTGATTTTGTATTTTTACTTCAAATGACATTTTCTACACACTTTCATTTATTTTTTATAATTTATTCTTTTTACTAGTTTTTTTTAGTTGTTGATGGATCCTTATTTAATTAATTAATTTATATGCAGTGCTGAGAATCCAACCAGTGCCTCACACATGCTAGACAAGTGCTCTACCACTGAGCCACAACTCTAGCCCACTCCAGTTTATTCTTAAAATTCACATTTTTTTTTAGTTTATGTATAGGTATTTTTTATTGGCTCTACACAGCACTGGTATACTATCATATTTCTTTTTTTAATTGGTTCTTTTTATACATAACATTAAGATTATACATAACATTAAGATTCATTTTGGCATAATTATAAAAGCATGAAATATAATTTGCTCTAATTCAGTCCCCAGTACTTCCTCTTTTTCTCCTTTCCTCCCTCTTTCTGTTCCCTTCCCTCCACTCTACTGATCTTTCCGCTATTTACTTTTAGTTTGGGGGGATTGTGCAGGTGTGTGTTGTGTGTATACATAATGGTGAGATCCAATATGTTTTTTTCCCTTTCATTTGTTGTTTAATGGTAATACCGTGTGATTATTTTTATAGTGTTTAAGTTCTTTTATGAGGATTTTGGAAAATAAAAGCAATAAATTTGTGTTCTCAGAAGGTCATCATGAACCGGAAAAAAAAAAAAATAAAATAAAATAAAAAATTTTAAAACATTTTTAAAAGTTAAAGAACAGCAACAAAAAAATGAAAATAAAAGAAAACAAAAAAAAACAAAACAAAAACAAAAAAACAAATTAAAATAATAATAATAACAATAAATGTAGTCATAGATTGCAATAAACTTCTTTTCCAGTAGGTAGAGCTGTGCCCACTGGGCCAAGCTTCTCCTTTCAATAAGTGGGAACCAATCACTGTGCAGCAGCTCTTCCTCCCAGACTGGGTGGGTGTCCAATCCTGAGTGCCTAGGGCCTTCTTTTGTGTTTCCTCAAGCCAGGCCCCACTCACCTGTGACACTCACCACAATACTGGCTACATGCCAGGTCTGCTGCTGCTAGGAGCCCTGTTTTCATGAACGCCTGGGCACAATCTCCCTGTTTGTCTCCCTCAGACCCTAAGTTTGTAGAGCTTAGGCCTGAGAACCCCCAGCGAATTTGCTTGCACTCCGGAAGCCATGCCCCCGGAAGCTGGAGCAAGAGACTTCAGTTTTCAGCACTGGTGGGAGCGGTGGCCTGGAGGTCTGCACCACGAGTCCCGTGCCACTCCTAATTCCCTCGGTCTGGCTATCGCGCTCAAGGGAGAGCTGGGAGGGGCTCTTAAGATTTCCCCACAAGTTCGCAAATTTACAGGAATTTGTTTCACTTTCAATCACTTCCTGCTTCAGGAAACATGTATTCTTCCATGTTTCTTGACAGGTCTTTTCATGAGAGTTCTTTCAAGACACATTACTTTCAATTTCCATAATCACTTTTGAAGCAAAACTCACATAAACTTTATGATGAATTATAACTCTGATATTACCATTAGATGTATGACTGGTTGGAATTAATGATTGCATAACGATATAGGATTTCTTATATATTTTCAGATAAAAATTCAATCCATTATTTAAAGTGGAACGAGTTATATTAATTATTCACAGTATGGTCTATTCATGCATTATCTCTATATTCATAGATGCAGTGTACACTTCTTTATACCCCCAATACTAATTTATATGTCTTCAAAATATTGCTCCCTGAAATGTTGGAAGAAATACTCATGTCACCTGATCTACTTATACATTTAATCACAGAAATATTCGGAACACAAAATGCAAAGCTCACACTTATGTTTGTACCAAAGCCTAAAAGGAAAGTAAACATGGATTACTAAAAACATCCATGTCCAGCTTGCCTAATGCTCTCAAATATCAATCCTATTGGTGACTACATATTTGTTTCTTCTTAAGATTATATATTCAAACTCAACCCTACTGAAAATGTCTAATCCTATCCCTCACTTTATACATTGCCTGATTTCATTATGGCTCTATTTCTATCTGTTTCCTACATGTTTTCCCCAGTTCATCATTGTGACTGACTCTTCACATGTGCTGACATTTACATTCACACTCTAATCGATAACCTATTGCTAATAAACGTTTGTTCCTAATCCTATACTCATTCTTTTTCTAAACCTACCGACTATCTTCCTAATCCTACCGACTATCCTTTTTTGACTGGATATTCTCTTCTACATTCAATCAAGCAAGGTACAAGGTATTATGCCATTGTATATTGATCTATCTGAGACCTCTGTGCAGAATGTAATTTTATTCTAAGTATCACAATCAAGGGTCCAATGCCCTTCTGGGCTTCAAATGTTACCTAGATTTCTAGTTTCACACTTATATTTCACATATATATTCTAGTAAATATCGCAGTTTCAAATACCATTATTCATTCTGCAGGATGATTCCTAAACCAAATCCAACATGTTATTGACCCTAAACATACACTGTTCCCTCAATCTAACTTTACAGAAGAGCAGGGACAGAGTTGGTCTTACAATACAGGAATGTAGGGGATCTTCCACCTGCTGAGAACCTCAAAGGTCCATGCAGTCATGATCCCTGGAAAAGAGGTAGGCAGCTATGAAGGACCTGAGAGAGCAAAAGTCATCTTCCATGGCAAACAACCTTGTCAGGATTAAGGGGTGTGTCTGAATCAGCCACCTTCTTCTTAATGTAGAGAAGATGGACCAAACAAGGTCTGTGTGGAGAGCTGTTCCCGTGTGTCTATGGTTGATATACCATTCTAACTTGTGACAGTGTCACAGGAAGTAGGGGCAGCCTCCATCTCATGGGACACTTGGAAGCAGCTATTAGGACAAAGTGTTTGCCAAGGCATTGACCTCATTCAGTTCCTGAAGGAAGTGACCTACCTTACTTCTTTGGTGATGGAACTCTCTGAACTTGGGATCCAGGAAGCCAGGCATCCAGAGCCAGTCCCAGTCCCAGTACCAGTGGGCTCACTTGTTTTGTTTTACCAATGACAGATTCTGTCTTTCTTGGTACCTACTGATGTGAGGATGGCCAAATATCAGGAGAGCTCTGAAGACGGGCCTTTCCTTAGTAAGTAGGTAGTGACTCACCGCTGGCTCCTAACAACTACACAGAGTTGGCCAAGGAGACCAGATCTGCCACAGTACAGGCCATTTTGGGTGAACATAGTAGGGCCCGCTAGTCAGAGGACACTCTAGATACTCAGAGACTTACTTGGGGGAAGGAGGTGCTTTGTGTTTGTGGGTGTGAGCTTGTGGTTTTGTCTCATTTTCTTAGAATAGGTAGGAAAGCTGGTATGTCTGGTTTGCAGTGGACTGTTTCTAGATAGTCTTTTGACAAGGCAAGTGTTTCTATGTCTGTGTATAACACTGTGTCCGTGGTTGTAGACATTAGAAAAGAGAATGCATCAATGAATGTGTCCTGTCTAGTAGAAAGCTTCCCAGCATTCATCCTGCCCAATTTATGACTGCACTGCAGGTTGCCTTATCGATGGGCAACACCTACTATCTTCCTAAGTTTCAGATTTCTTCCTGAATTCTGACCAATCTGCAGAATAGTCTCATGGTTTTGTGTCCAAGATAGGTACCACCCCAAGCTCTGTCACATGGCCATGTACTGAATAGCTGAAGGTAATGGCGAGCTTCTTAGAAAACTCAGATATCAGTGTGACCAGGTAAGTCTCAGTGGAGAAACCATGCTTTGTGCCTTTTGCTTACCTATTTTTCTGTTTCACTGAATGACAGGAAGATCTTTGCCTCAGGCCACCCCTTTGATAAGCATGAAAAAAACAGTTTTCATATGGAAATGATTGGGCATCACCCGTGGCTCTTTGCTTAATTGCTTTGAATGGGATGTGTCTGAATCAGCCTCTTGGCCCTGTGTGAGGCTGTGGCTTATTTTCTCAGCACCTGATGGATATAAAGAAAGATCCCATGTGTGCATCCAAAACTAAAATCGCAAAATTCAGTCATTGTGGATGATGTCTCTCTCCTTCCTCTATTAGGTTGCAGACAATCATCAAGTGAGTATAGGGATCCTTTGGGTCAAATGAGTTTTTCAAAGCCATGCAGAGGTGCTTGGGTTTTCTCATGATTCCACTTCACATAAAGAATCTAAACCCCACAGTCAGTAGGCCTCAAATTGGAGAAGCAGAGTAGTTGTATTGGCAGGCCTATTTGATCACTCCTGGTTCACAGGAATGGTGTCCAGGCCACCCTGACTTTAGGCAAATGAGGGTCAAGGGAGCTTATTTTGGACACTCTCTTGCGCTGCACCCCTCATGGAAATCACCAGCCAGAGGTTATAATGAGGGTCTATGTGGAAGAAGATGAGGGCCATGTGGGAATGTTTTGGTTTTAATTTTGGTAATTTGTGTGGCAGTTGGAAGGGATGACTGGGTCCCCCTCGGTTGTACTCTGGTGTAATAGTCCTTAGAGACTGAGTTGTAGAACTGACCTCAGAGAAGTATTGCCATGAATTGTGTGGGGATGTTAGGAGGCCACGCATGAGAGTCGCCCTTGGAAACTGAGATCTAGGCCAAGGGTGGCTTTCCACAGAACACTGAGAATCTCAGCCAGGATATCACATGATTTTATTCTGAAAAACTTGGCAGCCATAGTTGAGAGTCAAAACACACATGGACCTCACATTGTAGACCTCAATGGGCCTGGCTTCATGTGACTTTTGGCCACTATTTGGGATGCCTTGCCTGTGATTGTTCTCCAGAGCTTTCATTGAAATGAGCTTCCTTAACATTTAATGGTTCCTGAATGAATTGAAACCCACAGTGACTACAACTTCTTCCTTGAATAATGGCTAGATAAATACCATAAAATTTTTGAAATTTCAATGACCAGTTGGCACTGGAAAACCTTTGGATGTCCTGATGCTGATCATGAGTATACCAGACAGTGCCTTGATTGACAGGGTTTCATAAAAATGGTGTAGAACAGAGCTGCCAGTTAGTTGGTGCCTGCTGATTAGTGGGCCTAGAGCAGTGGTGAGCAGATGTGTGACAAAACATCTGTGGTGAGGCCACGTGGAACTGCCATTGGCGTCCAAATGGCTTGTGACTGATATGGTTTCAGCCAACAGACCCAATAGGTAAAGGCATCTTGTTATATGGACAGGTTTCAGGGAAATGTTCAGAATCAGGTTGCTATGGTCAAGGGGGAAAGCTATGTGGGATAGAAGCCTGGTTATTGCATTCTCCTGCAAACCCTCACCCACCACACGTGACAGAACTCCCTCCAACAATGTGTCCCAATTGACCTCCTTTATTTCGTGAAGCAAATACCAAACTCCCAGTGCAGCAGCAGGAAACACCACTAAAAGTGGAGGATGAACAAATGTCTTCCCACTTAGCACAGGGAGTAACTTAGCCCCAGTGTCCACAGTTTAGCTACAAAAAAAGAATTCAGCACTGCTGCCACATGTTCAATGAAAAATAAGAAACCATGTCTTACAGGTCACATATATGCAGAACCAGCTTTGATGGTCTCTCTATAAAAGAACTAAATCTCCTGAAAACAACATGTATTTCAAGTGCCCAACCTCAGAGGCAGTTTCTCAAGAATTTTTTAGGCCAGCAGAGCTCCATGTTTGAGGAGTGTTTACCTTTTGCCTTACTATTTTGAACTCTGCTACCACCTCCAAGGTTGTGAACTCCTGAGCAAATTCCATTCCAGATATGTATTCACAGATTTTCTAACTCTTCTCCTCTAACTGTATCTTACTTTGGTAAAAGATAATGTCAAGGCATTGTTCTGGATGAGACTAGGAAGATTTTGGGGTAGCACATATTTGCATAGACATTTTATTCATTTTTCAATTTCCCATTAAAACACTGAATCTCTAACCCTAACCAATTCCAAACTAGACTCTGACTACTAATCCTAATATGATGGAGAAAAATAACAAAAAACAGAAAAGAAGTACAAGCAGTTCAGAGGAGGCAAGGTGTATACTTGGACTTGCCTTTTGCATAATATAGGGTAGGAGTTATAAATCTTGCAATTTTTTTTGAAATAGTTCTCCATGTGTTTTTAAAGTTAACAAATATGTGAATTCCTTTCTCCCTTTCTCTGTAGCCTATTAAGCACATGTATTTTTATATGCATATATAGAATTCTACCTGGTACCACACGTACATTCTTGTGAGGTGGTTGACTTGGCAGATACAAATTGTGAGAAGAGATCACTCCTCGTAAATGCTATTGTAACTGAAATTTCAAACTATGGGTGAACTTTCTAGTTGAACAACATTATACATAAATCCATGTTCAGTATAATGAATATTTTTGGATCTGTGGATGATATATATTTCATGATGGATTTTGATTGGCATATATATTGTTAGTTTTTAATGTCTCTCTCTCTGTCTCTCTCTCTCTCTCTCTCTCTCTCTCTATATATATATATATATATATATATATATATATATATATATATATATATATACTCTCCAGATATTTCAAAATATGTAATATATGTGACTTATTATACACTCCCTAAATTCATTCATATTCATTTATGTGGATTTATAATCAACTTTTCACAAGATTATTTTCCAAACTATTCATCCACCTGAAATTCATATTTGTTTCCTAGTACTGACAACTAACTTCAGTGAATGGTGTATACAAATCCTAATATTTCTACAGTAACTGACCCAGTTTAACATCAATGCAAGTAGATTCCTATGGGACATGATATGTATTTTGACGTTCATATTTATTCAACAGTGGGACATTATTATTTCTTCAGTTTATGCACATCATAATATATATATTTCATCCAAAAGTTCAAAAATATATAGGAATTTGTTTCACTTTCAATCACTTCCTGCTTCTGAAAACATGTATTCCTCCATGTTTCTTTACTGCTCTTTTCATGAGACTTCTTTCCAAACACATTATTTTCGATTTCCATAATCAATTTTGAAGCAAAACTCACACACTCTTCATGAAAATCCTAATACTAATATTATCATTGATGTATAACTGGTTGTAATGAATGTCTGTATATCAATATTTGATTTCCTGTATTTTTTCAGATATCAATTCAATCCATTATTTATAGTGGAATGAGTATAGGTTTTATTCAGAGTATGTTCCATTCATGCATTATCTGTATATTCATAGAAACAGGGTACACCTGTTTGTACCCCCAATACTAATTTATACATCTTCAAAATATTGCTCCCAGAAATGGTGGAAGATATACTCATGTCAACTGATCTACATATATATTTTATTACAGTAATATTATGGACATAAAATGCAAAGGTCACACTTATGATTGTACCAAAGCCTAAATGGAAAGTGAGCATGGATTAGTAATAACATCCATGTCCAGGTTGCCTAATGCTCTCAAATGTCAATCCAATTGGTGACTACATATTTGTTTCTTGCTAAGATTATATATTCAACCTCAACCCTGTTGAAAATGTCTAATCCTATAACTCACATTATACTTTGCCTGATTTTCTTTTGTCTCAATTGATATTTACTTTCCTACATATTTTCCCCAGCTCATCATTGTGAATGACTCTTCACATGTGCTGACATTTACATTCACTCTCTACCCGAAACCCTATTGCTAAAAAAGTTTTTGTCCAAATCCTATACTCACTCTTCTTTCTAAACCTACTGACTATCTTCCTAATCCTATCGACTATCCCTTTTTGACTGCATGTTCTCTTCGACATTCAATCATCCAAGGTAAAGGTCCTATGCCATTGTATAGCGATTAATCAGAGACATCTGTGCAGAACATAATTCAAAGCTAAGTATCCTACCCAAGGGCCCAATACACTTCTGGGCTTCAAAACTTACATAGATTTGGGTTTTCAAACTTATATTTCACCTATATATTCTTTTAAATTTCGCAGGTTCCCAATAACATTATTCATCCCGCAGAATGATTCCCAACTGAATTCGAACCTGTTATTAACCCTAACCATACGGTGTTCCCTCAATCTACCTTTACAGAGGAGCAGGGATAGAGTTGGTCTTACAATACAGGAATGTAGGGGATCTTCCACCTGCTGAGAACCTCAAAGGTCAATGCAGAAATCATCCTTGGAGAAGTTGTAGGCAGCTATGTAGTACCAAAGAGAGCAAAAGTCTTCTGACATGGTAAAGAACCTGGACAGGATGAAAGGATGTGTCTGAATCAGCCTCTCTCTTCTTAATGTTGAGAAGATGGACCAAAGCAGGCCTGTATGGAGAGAAGTTCCCCGGTGCATATGGTTGATATACCATTCTAACTTGTGACAGTGTCACAGAAAGTAGGAACAGCCTCCATCTCATGAGACCCTTGGCAGCAACTGTTAGGACAAAGTGGTTGCCAAGGCAGTGACCTCATTCATTTCATGAAGAAAGTGACTTCACCTAACTTACTTGGTGATGGAACTCTCTGAACTTGGGATCCAGGAAGCCAGGCATCCAGAGCCAGTCCCAGTAACAGTCCTAGTGGGATCACATGTTTGGTTTTACCAAGGGCAGAGAGAGTCTTTTTTGGTACCTACTGATGTGAGAATGGCCAAATGCCAGGACAGCTCTGAAGAGGGTCCTTTCCTAAGAAAACAGGTAGTTGGTCATCGCTGGCTCCTGACAACTTCACATATTTTGCCACGGAGACCAGATCTGAGACAGGGCAGGCCAGTTCAGGGTAACAATATGGTCCACAGTCAGAGGACACTCCGGATTGTCACAGACATATTGGGGGAAGGAAGTGCTTTTGTGGGTGTGGGTGTGAGTTTGTGGTTTCGTCTCATGTTCTGAGAATAGGTAGGAAAGGCGATTTGTTTGGTTTGGAGTGGACTGCTTCTAAAAAGTCGTTTGACAAGGTGAGTGTTTCTATATCTGTGTATCTCACTGTGTCCGTGGTTGTAGACATAAGAAAAGAGAATGCATCAATGGATATGTCCTGTCTAGAAGAAAGTTTTCCATCATTCATCCTACCTAATTTATGACTGGACTGCAGGTTGCTTTATGGATGGGCAACCCCTACTATCTTCCTAAGTTCCTGTTTTCTTCCTAAATTTTGGCCACTACCCAGAATAGGCTCATGGTTTTGTGTCCAAGATATGTAACACCTCCAAGCTCTGTGACATGGCCATGTACTGGATAGCTGAATGGAATGGCGAGCATCTCAGGAAACTCAGATATCAGTGTGACCAGGAAAGTCTCAGTGGAGAAACACTGTTTTGGGCCTTCTGCTTACCTATTTTTCTGTTGCCCTGAATGTCAGGAAGGTCCTTACCTCAGGCCACTCCTTTTTGAAGCCTGAAGTAAACAGTTTTTAAATGCAAATGAATGGGCATCACCTGTGGTGCTTTGCTTAATTGCTTTCGAAAGGGATGTGTCTGAATCAGCCGCTTGCCTCTGGGTCAGGCTATGGATTAGATTCTCAGCACCTGATGGATATAAAGAAAGTTCCCATGTGTGTATTGAAAACGAAAATGGTAAAAATATCAGTCATTGTGGATGAAGTTTCTTGCCTTCCTCTGTTAGGTTCCTAACCTCCATCAAGTGAGAATAGGATCCTCTGGGTCAAATGAGTTCTTTGAACTCCTGCAGAAGTGCTTGGGTTCTCCCATGATGCCAAATCACATAAAGAATCTATACCTGACAGTCAGTTGGCCTCAAATTGGAGAAGCAGAGCAGTATTAAAGGCAGGCCTATTTGATCACTCCTGGTTCACAGGAAGGGTGTCAAGGCCACCCTCATTTTAGGCAAATGACGGGCAAGGGTGCATATTTTGGACATTGCCTTGGGCTGTGCTCCTCATGGAAACCTCCAGCAAGAGTTTATGATGAGTGTCTATATGGAAGAAGATGAGGGTCATGTGGGAATGTTTTGGTTTCAATTGTGGTCATTTGTGTGGCGGTTGGAAGAGATGACTGGGTCCACATGGGCTTGAACTCGGGTGTGATTCTCCTTCGAGACTGAGTTCTGGAACTGACCTCAGAGAAGTATTGCCATTTATTGTGTTGGGATTGTAGGAGGCCACGCATGAGAGTCACCCTTGAAACCTGAGATTGGGCCCTGGGTGGCTTTCCACAGAGCACTGAGAATCTCAACCAGGATATCACATGATTTTATTCTGAAAGACTTGGCAGCCATAGTTAAGAGTCAAAACACACATGGACCTCACATTTTAGACCTCAATGGGCCTGTCTGCATATGACATTTTGACCACTCTTTGGAAAGCCTTGCCTGTGAGAGTTCTCCAGAGCTTTCGTTGAAATGAGCTTCCTCACCATTTAATGGTTCTTGGATGAATGGAAACCCCAAAGTGCCTCCAACTTCATTCTTGAACAATGGATAGATAAATACCATGAAATTTTTGAAATTCCCAATGACCAGGTGGCACTGGAGAACCATTGGATGTCCTATTGCTGCTCATGAGTGTACCAGACAGTGCCTTGATTGACTGGAGTTCTTGAAAATGGTGTGGAACACAGATGCCAGTAAGTTGGAGCCTGCTGAGTAGTGGGCCTAGAGCAGTGGCGTGCAGTTGTCTGATAATATATTTGTGGTGTGGCCATGTGGGTGTGTCATTGGCTTCCAAATGGCTTGTGACTGACTTGGTGCAGCCAGCAGAAAATTATATGAAAAGGCATCTGGTTATATGGACAGGTTTCAGGGCAATGTTCAGAATCAGGTTGCTATGGTCAAGGGAGCAAGCAATGTGGGATAGAAGCCTGGTTGGTGCATTCTCCTGAAGACCCTGACCCACCACACCTTACAGGACTCCCACCAGCACTGTGACCCATTTGAAATCCTTGTATGTTGTGAAGCAAATACAAAACACCCAGTGCAGCAGCAAGAAACACCACGAAAATTGGAGAATGACCAAATGGCTTCAAAGTCCACACAGGGAGACACTTAGCCCCCAGTGGCCACAGTTTATCTACAAAGAGAGAATTCATCACTGCTTCCTCATGTTCATTAGAAAATAAGAAACCATATCCTCCAGGTCACATAGATGCAGACCCAGCTTTGATGGTCTCCGTACACAGGGAGCTAAACTCCTGACAACAACATATACTTCAAGTGTCCAACCTCAGAGGCAGTTTCTCAAGAAGTCTTAATGCCAGCATAGCTCCATGTTTGTGGAGTGTTTACACTGTCCCTTACTTTTGGAAACTCCTCTACCACCTCCAAGGTTGTGAACTCCTGAACATTTTCCATTCCAGGTATGTATTCACAGATTTTCTAACTCTTCTTCTCTAATTGTGTCTTACTAGGGGCGAAGATATTGTCAAGGCATTGTTCTGGATGATAGTGGGAATTTTTTGTAGCACATATGTGCATACACATTGGATTTATTTTCCTATTTTCCATTTGAAATACTGAATAACTGACACTAACCCATACCCTAATAGACTCTTACTACTAATCCTAATATGATGGAGTAAAATAACCCAAACAGAATAGAAATGCAAGCATTTCAGAGGAGGCATGGTGTATAGTTAGACTTGGCTTTTGCATGATAAAGTGTAGGTGTTATAATTCAAGTTAATTTTTAATTGAAATAGTTCCATGGGTACTTAAAGTAAACAAATATGTGAATTCCTGTCTCCCTTTCTCTGTAGCCTATTCAGCACATGTATTTTTATATGCACATATAGAATTCTACCTGGTACCACAGGTACACTCTTGTGAGGTGGCTTACTTGGCAGATAGAAATTGTGAGAATAGATCACTCCGCCTAAACGCTGTTGAAACTGAAATTTCAAACTATGGGTGAGCTTCCTAGTTGAACAACATTATACATAAATCCATGTTCAGTAAAATGAATATTTTTGGATCTGTGGATGATATATATTTCATGGGGAATTTCGATTGGCATATGTATTGCTAATTTTTAATGTCTCTGTGTGTGTGTGTGTGTGTGTGTGTGTGTGTGTGTGTATATACACACACACACACACACACTAAATTTTTTTAAAATATAAAATATATGTGTCTTATTATACACTCCCTAAATTCATTCATATTCATGTATGTGGATTTAGAGTTAACATTTCACAAGATTATTCACGGAAATATTCATCCACCTGAAATACATATTTTTTTCCTAGAAATGAAAAATAACTTCAGTGAATGGTGGATACAAATCCTAATATTTCTACAATAATTGATCCAGTTTGTCATCAATGCAAGTAGATTCCTATGAGACATGATGTGTATTTTGATGTTCATTCTTATTCACCACTGGTATGTTACAATTTCTTCAGTTTATGCACATTATAGGATATATATTTCATCCATACATTAGCAAAATTATAGGCATTTGTTTCACTTTCAATCATTTTCTGCTTTAGAACACATGTAATCCTCCATGTTTCTTGACTGGTTTTTTCATGAGACTTCATTCCAAACATATTATTTTCGATTTCCATAATCATATTTGAAGCAAAACTCACACACCCTTCATGATAAACTATAACCCTAATATTACTATTAGATGTATAACTGGTTGGAATGAATGATTGTATATCAATATAAGATTTCTTATATATTTTCAGATATCAAATCAATCCATTATTTAAAGTGGAACAAGTTATATTATTTATTCACACTATTGTCTATTCATGCATTGTCTCTATATTCATAGACACAGAGTACACCTCTTTGTAAACCCAATACTAATTTATACGTCTTCAAAATTTTGTTCCCAGTAATGGTGGAAGAAATACTCATGTCATCTGATCTACATATACATTTTATCACAGTAATATTCTGGACACAAAAAGAAATGGTCACACTTATGTTTGCACCAAAGCCTAAATGTAAAGTGAACATGGATTACTAAAACCATCCATATCAAGCTTGGCTAATGCTCTCAAAATTCAATCCTATTTGTGACAACATATTTGTTTCTTGCTAAGATTATATATTCAAACTCAACCCTGTTGAAAATATCTAATCCTATCTCTCACTTTATACTTTTCCTGATTTCATAATGTCTCTATTTATATCAGCTTTCCTACATACTTTCCGCAGTTCATCATTGTGACTGACTCTTCAATTGTGCTGACACTTACATTCACACTCTAATCCAAACCCTATTGCTAAGGAACTTTTGTTCCAAATCCTATACTCACTCTTCTTCTTAAACCTACTGACTATCTTCCTAATCCTACCCATTATCCCTTTTTGACTGGATGTTCTCTTATACATTCAATAATCCAAGGTACAGGGTCTAATGCCATTGTATATCGATCTATCTCAGACATCTGTGCAGAACAAAATTCAATGCTAAGTATCACAATCAAGGGCCCATCCCCATTCTGCGCTTCAAATCTTACTTAGATTTCTGTTTTCATACATATATTTCACCTATATATACTTATAAATGTCGCAGGTTCCCAGTACCATTATTCATCCAGCAGAATGATTCCTAATTCAAATTGAACATATTATTAACCCTAACCATACACTGTTCCCTCAATCTAACTTTACAGAAGAGCAGGGACAGAGTTGGTCTTACAATCCAGGAATGTAGAGGATCTTCCACCTCCTGAGAACCTCAAGGTCCATGCAGAAATGATCCCTGGAGAAGATGTAGACAACTATGAAGGACCTGAGAGAGCAAAAGTCAGCTTCCATGGAAAACAACCTGGTCAGGATGAAGGGTTGTTTATGAATCAGCCTCTCTCTTCTTATTGTAGAGAAGATGGACCAAACCAGGTTGGTGTGGAGAGCTGTTCCAAAGTGCCTATGGTTGATATACCATTCTACCTTGTGAAAGTGTCACAGAAAGTAGGGGCAGCCTCCATCTCATGGTCGTCTTGGAAGCAACTGTTAGGACAAAGTGGTTACCAAGGCAGTGATCTGATTCAGTTCCTTAAGGAAGTGACCTCACCTCACTTCTTTGTTGATGGAACTCTCTGAACTTGGTATCCAAGAAGCCAGGCACCAAGAGGCAGTCCCAATCCCAGTGGTCTCACTTGCATGGATTTACCAAGGACAGAGTCAGTCATTCTTGGTACCTACTGATGTGAGCACAGCCAAAACCAGGAAAGCTCTGAAGAGGGGCTTTTCCTGAGAAAGTAGGTAGTGGCTCACTGCTGGCTTCTGACAACTTCACAGAGTTGGCCAAGGAGACCAGATCTGAGACAGGACAGGCCATTTCATTGGAACATAGTATGGCCCACCAGTCAGAGGACACTCCGGATAGTCACAGACCTACTTGGGGGAAGGGTGTGTCTTTGTGGGAGTGGGTGTGGGTTTGTGGTTTTGTCTCATATTCTGAGAATAGGTAGGAATGGCGGTTTGTTTGGTTTGGAGGGAACTGTTTCTAGTAAGTCATTTGACAAGGCGAGTGTTTCTATGTCTGTTTATACCACTGTGTCCCTGGTTGTAGACATTAGAAAAGAAAATGCATCAATGGGTGAGTCCTGTCTAGTAGAAAGCTTCTCAGCTTTCATCCTGCCCAATTCATGAATGGACTGCGGCTTGACTTATCGATGGGGAACACCTGCTAACTTCTTAAGTTCCTGTTTTCTTCCTGAATTGTGTGCACTCTCCAGAATAGGCTCATAGTTTTGTGTCAAATATATTTACCACCTCAAATCTCTGTGACATGGCCATGTACTGAATAGCTGAAGGGAATGGCGAGCATCTCAGAAAGCTCAGATATCAGTGAGAACAGGAATGCCTCATTGGAAAAACCCTGCTTTGGACATTTTGCTTACCGATTCTTCTGTTGCCCTGAAAGTCAGGAAGGTCTTTGCATCAGGTGTGTCATGTGGGAGTGTTTTGGTTTTAATTGTGGTCATTTTTGTGGCCGTTGGAAGACATGGCTATGTCCACCTGGGCTTGAACCCTTATGTGATTCCCCTTAGAGACTGAGTTCTGGAACTGACCTCAAAGAAGTATTGTCATGTATTGTGTTGGGATTTTAGGAGGCCACGCATGAGAGTCGCCTTTGGAAACTGAGATCTAGGCCCAGGGAGGCTTTCCGAAGAGCACTGGAAATCTCAGGAAGGACATCAAATGATTTTATTCTTAAAGACTTGGCAGCCATCGTTGCAAGTCAAAACACACATGGACCTCACATTGTAGACCTCAAATGCCTGGCTTAATGTGACCTTTTAGCCTGTCTTTGGGAAGCCTTGCCTGTTAGAATTCTCCAGAGCTTTCATTGAAATGAGCTTCTTCTCCATTTAATGGTTCCTGAATAAATTGAAACCCACAGTGCCTTCAACTTCATCCATGAAAAATGCCTAGATAAATATCATTAAAGTTTGGAAATTTCCATCACCTGGTGGCACTGGAGAACCTTTAGGTGTCCTATTGCTGATCATGAATGTACCAGACAGTGCCTTGTTTGACTGGGTTTCATGAAAATGGTGTAGAACAGAGATGCCAGTAACTTGGAGCCTGATGAGTAGTCGGCCTAGAGCAGTGGTGTGCAGGTGTTTGTTAAAACATCTGTGGTGGGCTGATGTGGATATGCCATTGGCTTTCAAATGCCTTGTGACTGATATGGTGCAGCCCCCATACCCTTGTATGTAAAGGCATCTTGTTATATGGACAGGTTGCAGGGCAATGTTTAGAATCAGATTGCTGTGGTCAAGGGGGCAAGCTATGTGGGATATAAGCCAGGTTGGTGCATTCTCCTGCAGACCCTTACCCACCACACGTGACAGAACTCCCTCCATCACTGTATCCCAGTTGAACTTCTCGTATTTTGTGAAGCAAATACCAAACTCCCAGTGCAGCTGCAAGAAACACCACGAAAAGTGGAGGATGACCAAATGGCTTCACAGTCCACACTGCAAGACACTTAGCCCCCAGTGGCAACAGTTTACCTATAAAGAGAGAATTCAGCCCTACTGCTTCATGTTCATAGGAAAAAAAGAAACCATGTCCTCCAGGTCATATAGATGCAGACCCAGCATTGATGGTCTCACTACAAAGGAAGCTAAAGCTCCTGTCATCAACATATATTTCAGGTGCCCAATCTCAGAGGCAGTTTCTCAAGAAGTCTTTAGGCCAGCAGAGCTCCATGTTTTTGGAGTTTTTACCCTGTCCTTTACTTTTGGAAACTCCTCTACAACCTCGAAGGTTGTGAACTCCTGAGCATTTTCCATTACCGATATGTATTCACAGATTTCTAACTCTTCTCCTCTAATTATGTCTTACTTGGAGTGAAGTAAATGTCAAGGCATTGTTCTGAATGAGAGTGGGAAGATTTTTGGGTAGCACATATTTGCCTACACATTGGATTCATTTTCCAATTTTCCATTCGAAATACTGAATCCCTGACTGTCAGGGGTAGAAGGAATTCTTCTTCAAAGAACAGCCTGACACTTACAAGAAACAGCCCCCAGGAGACATCCTGTCTGGAAGACATCCTGTAGCCATATATGTCCCTGAGACATCCTGTGGACATCTTTCTTCCAGAAACATCCTGAAGTTATCTCTCCTTGTGAAGACATCCAGGAACTGCTGATAAGAGAGCTTTCCCATATCCAGCATATTAATACCCATGTGTGAACAATAAAATTTTGCAGCTTGATCAGAACTCCTGTGTTGCTCTCATCTCTCATGCCTCTTGTCCCTTCATTCCTCCCAATCTAGGTTCGCTGACCACGTTGATGTGTCCTGCCGGCTGGGACATCTGGCGCCCACCGACTGGGGCTCAAGCCTTTGACTGAGGGGGAACCCCTTCTTCCTGGAAGACTTGGTCAAGAGGAGCTCACGATCGCCTCAGCAGACACCACCCGGAGACATATCCAGGAGGAAGGTGGGGATGATGCACGGTGAGTGACGCACCATGTGACAAGCAGTATCGTCACATGATTTGTTTATTTCAGTCCTCAAGGAGTCCTTCAAGACATGAGGGGCACATGTTGAGAAAAAGGACTTAAAATTTTTCTTTTCATACATAGGAGAATTGTGTCCATGGTTTCCTCTTGAAGGGACCATTGATGGCAAAAATGGCTTAGAGTAGGAGACTGTTTAAAAGATTATTATGAATCATTTGGCCCAGAAAAAATGCCAGTTCCCACCTTTTCTTACTGGAACTTAATTAATGAAATTCTTAAAAGTTTTCGCTTTGACAATGGTACCTTACAACTTGTCAGGATTGGGGAAAAGATTTTGCAAAAGACCTCTCGTCCCCCCTCTGCATGCCCATCATTAGTATAGACATAGGTTCTTCTCAGTCTTCCCAGGACCCTGAGAACCTTCCTGGTCCCCCTCAAAATACGACCCTAATTAATAAGGCTCCAATGATTAAAAACCACCTTTATCCAGTTTTAAATCCCAGAGACACATTGACCCCTGGGGAGGACGCTATCTTGGAGAAGGAAGCAGCTCTCTACCATTGAGAACACCCGCGACCTCTCAGGACCCTGCCACAGCCTATAGGATTTACCAAGCGAAGGTGAAAGCACCTATTTAAAACATCTTGCCTTTGAAAATGCCAACCCAGCATGTCAGAATGTTCTTCAACCACATAAGGATAAAGGGAAACTTTCTGAAGTTATTAGACTCTGTGCAGACGTGGGTGCAGCCCATTCCATGGGTCTGGCTTTAGGGACCGCCTTTACCAAGGCCTTTCACAATCCTGGCTCACGTACTTGCTTTACTTGTAAACAACCTGGCCATTTTGCATGTGAGTGTCCCACAGGCAAACAAAGCCTAGGAATCGCGTCTCCTCAAACTGGGGCTTAACCGCCCCCAGCTACCCTTTTCCATAGAAGTGGTAAAGGTCATCACTGGGCCAGTGAGTGTAGATCTAAGACAAATGCCCTCAGACAGCCTATTTCTTCCTACTTCTCGGGAAACTCCCTGCGGGGCCAGCCCCCGGCCACAACATCCCCCACGACAAACACAGGAGCAATAAGGTTTGTTCCCTCCTAAACTCCCAACCTACCACAAAATCCTTCTCCACAATTGCCTCCCTCCAACTAGCCACCCCAGGCAGCACAAAATTGGACCTCTGTGCTTCCACAAATACAATATTAGACCCAATGCAAGGGACCCAGATAATACCCAATGAAATTATGGGTCCCCCTCCATCTCATACATGTGCCCTTAATCTTGGAAGAGCCTCCACTACCATACAAGGTGTTCAGGTCTTCGTTGGCATTAATGATAATGATTTCACTGGAGAAATAAAAATACTGGCCACTGCTATTAATGGAGTTGCCGCCATCCCAGCAGGAACAAGACTTGCACAATTAATTCTCCTTCCCTTGGATTCAGGAGGCATTTCCAAAACCCAAACCTACCTCGGGGGACTGCCTTCTTGGGCTTCTCTGATGCGTATTGGGTTCAGCCCATTTCTCACAATAGACCCACCCTTACCTTACTTACTGAAGGAAAGGAATTCCAAGGAGTTCTAGATATTGGAGCTGATGCCACAATTATTTCTCAAAAATACAAGCCATCAGGTTAGCCCCTCACTCCATCCTTGACTGACCTTAAAGGGATAGGAAAATAAAAAAATCCTCTGGTCAGCTCTAGGTCTATTAGCTGCACTGATAAAGATGGTAATAAGTCAACTGTCACTCCTTTCGTTGATTCTGACCTCCCTGTTAACGTATAGGGAGGAGATATTTTGAGTTATTGGAAGTTATTCTCGCCAGTCCCAATTCCATGGTGACTCATCAAATGCTTCCTATGAATTTTGTTCCTGGTACAGGCCTGGGGATACTGAAACAAGGACTGGTGGAGCCTATACAACCCATACAAAAACAAATACATGTGGACTTGTGTATTCAGATTTTTAGTGTCAGTCCCTGACCCTCCTGTACCCCATGCAGATAAAATTATTTGGGAGACTCAAACTCCTGTGTTGGTGGATCAGTGGCCCCTTACCCAAGAAAAATTGGAGGCTGCCTCCACGTTAGTGCAGGAACAGCTCGCAGCCGGCCATGTAAAGCCCTCAACCTCATCATGGATTACTCCTATTTTTATTATCAAGAAAAAATCAGGCAAGTGGTGCCTTTTAAAATATTTGTGTGCCATTAATAAAGTTATGTGCCCGATGGGAGCACTACAGCCAGGCATTGCCACACCAATGGCGATTCCAAAAAACTATTGTAAAATGGTTATTGACATAAAAGATTGCTTTTTTACCATTCCTTTACATCCTGAGGATAGACCCTATTTTGCCTTTAGTCTCCCTCACATTAATTTTCAGGGCCCTATGCAGAGATTTCAATGGAAGGTTCTTCCCCAAGGTATGGCCAACAGCTCTAGTCTTTGCCAAAAACGCG
This sequence comes from Callospermophilus lateralis, assembly GCF_048772815.1. Taxonomy (NCBI): domain Eukaryota; kingdom Metazoa; phylum Chordata; class Mammalia; order Rodentia; family Sciuridae; genus Callospermophilus; species Callospermophilus lateralis. The sequence goes on along the minus strand of NW_027515031.1, from coordinate 441,413 downwards.
TTGCTCAAGCAGTAGACCCTGTGAGAGAGCGATGAGCACAAAATTATATTTTACATTATATGGATGATTTGTTAATTGCTGCACCTAATACCCATGACCTTAATAATTGTTACTTGGACTTTTACAAAACCTCACTACCTTGGGACTACAGATAGCTCCAGATAAGTTTCAAACACAGGACCCTTATACCTATTTGGGCCTTAAACTTCAAGATAATCAGATCCAAATTCCTAAAATACAACTATGTGTGGACCATCTTCACACACTTAATGATTTTCAAATATTACTGGGGGATATTCAATTGCTAGGAACATATTTAAAATTACCCACTTGTGTACTTTTGCCCCTTAATGATATTTTGATAGGTGATTCCCACCCCTCCTCCCCTCAAAAGCTTACTCCCGAGGCATGACATGCATTAAACCAAGCCACAGAAGCCATTGCCCAAAAGTTTGTTACACAAATTTCTTATAACCTTCCTCTGGTTCTGGTTATTTTCCACACTCCTCATACACCCACAGGAATATTTTGGCAGCGAGATCCACATTTTAAAAATAAAGGCTGCCCCTTGCTTTTGGTCCTTGTATCCACCACATCCTCCAAGGTTATTACTGTTTATCTTGCTCAGGTAGCTTCTCTTATTTTTAAAGGTCGTTTGCTTTCTCGACAACATTTTGGCAAAGACCCTGATAATATTTTAATTCCATATACTAAGGACCAAACCATTACTACAATTTTTACTAGAGACATGGATCAATGGGGTATTGCCCTATCAGGCTTTTTGGGAACAATTCATAACCACATCCCCAATGACCCCGTTTTAAATTTTGTCCAGTTACATTCATTTATTTTTCCCAAAATTACTCAAAAGGCTCCCATTCCTCAAGAACTTACTGTCTTTACAGATGGTTCCAGTAATGGCCGTGCAGTCTTTGTTGTCAATAACAAGCCTACCACCTTTGATACTGTCTATCAGTCAGCTCAGTTTGTGGAATTGTTCACCATAACACAAGTTTTCATAAAGTTTTTTTGATAATCTTGTTAATATTTATACAGACAGTGCCTACATTGCTCATTCTGTGCCCCTGCTGGAGATTTCACCCACCATTATGGCTTCTTCCAATTCCCCCTTTCTGTTTCACCAGCTTCATCATCTAATTCAGGCCAGAAAACATGCATTTTCCTTAGGACACATCATGACACACTCTGAACTTCTGAGCCCTCTAACACAAGGTAATGCCCAAGCTGATGCAGCAACACGTTCCATCTTTCCAATTTTTGTTGGCTCCATTCAAAAGGCCATGGAGTTACAAAATCTTCACCATCTAAATTCCCAGAGCCATCAATTACTTTGGAAAATTACCAGGCAACATGCATGAGAAATAGTAAAAGAATGCCCTGGTTGCACTGTCTCCCTCCCCATTCAACACTTGGGAGTTAACCCCCGAGGATTACAGCCCAATCAGGTTTAACAAATGGATGTTATTCATTTTCCTGAATTTTGAAAAACCAAATATATATACGTTTCTATAGATACCTTCAGCGGCTTTAGTTTTGCATCACCACATTCTGGAGAGGCTACCAAAGATGTCCTTTCTCATCTTGTTTCAGCCTTTTTCGTAATGGGTAAACCAATACATATTAAAACAGATAAATGTCCTGCATATACCAGTGCCAAGTTTAAACAGTTTTGTGCTACCTTGCAATTTTGTCATACTACTGAAATTCCATACAACTCTCAGGGCCAAGGCATGTGGAACTTGCCCAGCTTAGCTTAAAGACTTGGCTATCCCGTCTTAAGGCTTCCGCCCTTGTATTTACCACTCCCAGGGATCGCCTTAACCATGCATTATTTGCCCTTATTTTTCTTACCTTAGACAGTGAAGGCCATTTGGCCACAGACAGACACTGGCATCCTTCGTCCAATTCTGTTCGCTCGCCTGTTATGTGGTGCAATCCCATTACAAATAAATGAAAACGCCCAGATCCTATCCTCATCAGGGGATGAGGCTCAGCTTGTGTTTTGGACCAAGAGCAAGCATCCCCAAGATGGTTGCCAGAATGCCTGGTTAAACAGGTAAATTACTTACCTCAACCCAGGGACGGAGGCCCTCCCCCTGAGGACAAATTTTCCTCCATTTCAGATACAGCCAACAATCTGTGCGAGGATCCTGCTTAAGGCACTTCTGTTGAACAGGTTTGAACACGGAGGCCTTGGACCTCCAATTTCCAACATCATGGAGTACCTTTTTGCCCCCCCCCCCGTGAATGCAAAGGAGGATTTTGGACTGAGGCTCCCACTAGTTGGACCCAGACTGCTGACTGCATGACTAAGGTGACTTACCTCCGTGCCAAGGTTGACCATAATCTCGGAGGAGTTCATCAGCCTAAATGGGTATGTGTTAACAAGCCAAAGATTATTCCCCCTAGTACAAGCAAAGCTCTCCAAAATTGTTCTGAAACTTGTACGCATACCCAGGGGATGCATGTCTCTTGTAATGCGTCGGCTTCACTTTGTGTTAATAAACAGGGAGAACAAGTTTTTGAAGCCTCCCTAACTAAAACTCATGCAGCAGGGGGACCACTATTCATTATACCCCCATTCTCTTTGACCATGGAGGAGATGGCAAATATACCAAGCTACAGTCAGCTGGGTGCCAAGGCACTGTCGGAAAACCTTCCTACTGGCCCATTAAGGCCCCTACAGGGGTCTCTGATGGTGGAGGACCCAATTATTCTGTCAAGCATCCTCAGATAATCAAACTTTTGAAACCCCAAATCCCTGAGCTCACATATCATACCTTAATGTAGCCTAAATCCCAGTTCCCAGGTTTTGATACCAATACATTAGATATTTTGCAAACTACATTCTCCTAGCTTAATAATTCGAACCCCACCCTTGCTGGTGATTGCTGACTCTGCATGACAGCAGGGGCAATCATGCCTATGGCAGTTCCTATTAATTCTATCATGGACAATGATAATACATGCCAACCCGGATTTCCCTTTAAAGTACAGCCTATAGGCACTTTTACATTATTTCTTTTAGGCGCGATGCAGAATAATACCTATGATATTGATGTTCGACTTACTTCCTTTGGAAATTGCTCAACAGTATAAAATTATTCCTCACCCACCCCATCTCTTTGTCCCTCCAATGGCACAGTTTTTATGTGTGGAGGAAACTCGGCCTTCCCACGCTTCCAGCGAATTGGACCATTGGTTGTGTTCTTGCTTTATTACTCCCTGATATAACTATTGTCCCAGGAGATGAACCTCTACCAATTTCTAGCCTAGACACTTTAGTCAAAAGACATAGGTGGGCAATACAGGCTTTACCACTCATTGCCAGCCTTGGAATAACAGCTGCTGTGGGCACAGGTACAGTGGCTTAGGCACGGCTATTCACTCTTACCATCGCCTGTCTCAACAACTTATAAATTATGTACAAACTTTATCAGGAACCTTTAAAGATTTGCAGGACCAAATAAATTCCCTGGCAGAAGTGTTCCTTGAAAACAGACGAGGCTTAGATTTGCTGACAGCTAACCAGGGAGGTATTTGCTTAGCCTTAGGGGAACGATGCTGCTTTTATGCCAATAAATCAGGCATAGTACGCATTAAAATTAAGCAGCTTCAAGAAGATCCAGAAAAGAGACAAAGGGAACTATTTGAAAATCCCCTCTGGATTGGGCATAATGAATTTCTACCCTACCTTCTTCCTCTATTAGTCCCTTTGTTGGGTTTACTTTTAATGGTGTCCATAGGCCCCTGCATTATAAAGAGGCTGGTACAATTTATTAAAGAACAGATTAATATTTTGGTTTCTAAGCCCATACAGGTCCACTATCATGGTCTGGAGATGGAAGACAGCACTGCCAACATTTAAAAGAATGTTCAACCCTTCTCACAGGCTTATTAAGTTTACATCCCCACAGATCTCTCTTTCTTACAGAAAACTATAAGTAACAGCTCTGAGCAACCATCTTCTACCCTTGCAATAAGGGTTCGTTCTCCATGGGCCCCTCCGCTTGGGGGAGGACACACCCTTGGAATGAGCACGTTAGGCCATAATAACGGAGGGTCCAGGAAGGACTGCAGGAGGATGGATCCACGGATCCCCAAACACAAGACCTCTGAATGACACGCTCTGGTGCATGGCGGTTGGCATGCTATCCCCTCAAAGACGTCTCCTCCAAAAACATGCCAAAGCCAACACAAAATCTCCTAGGAAAGATGCTCGCTCAAATCAGGAGATATTCTAAGGCATCCTAGAGAAACAGAGCCACTATCACCCCCTAAATCCATGGCCTGTAAGGTATGGTCGAATATTTTATATAACAAAAGGGGAGATGTCAGGGGCTAGAAGGAAGTTCTCCTTCAAAAAATAGACTGACACAAGAAACAGCCCCCTGGGACACAACCTGCCTGGGAGACATCCCACAGCCATCTATCTCCTTTTGACATCCGGCTACCATCTGTCTACCTGAAACATCCTGAGGTTATCTCACCCTGTGAAGACATCCAGCAACTGCCGATAAGAGAGCTTTCCCATCCGCAGCATATAAATACCCTCTGAGAATAATAAAAGTTTGCAGCATGATCAGAACTCCTGTCTTGCTGTCATCTCTCGTGTCTCTTTGTCCCTTCATTCCTTCCCAACTAGGATCGACACCCAAGTTGATGTGTCCTGCCAGCCGGGCCATCTGACACTAACCCATACCCTCCTAGACTCTGATGACAAATCCTAATATGATGGAGAAAAATAACCCAAACAGAATAGAAATACAAGCAGTTCAGAGGAGGCATGGTGTATAGTTGCACTTGCCTTTTGCATGATATAGGGTAGGTGTTATAAATCTAGTTAATTTTTAATTGAAATAGTTCTCCATGTGTTTTAAAGTTAACAAATATGTGAATTCCTGTCTCCCTTTCTCTGTAGCCGATTCAGTACATGTATTTTTATATGCACATATAGAATCCTACCTGGTATCAGATGTACATTCTTGTGAGGTGGCTGACTTGGAAGATACAAATTGTGAGAAGAGATCACTCCTCCTAAACGCTGTTGGAACAGAAAATTCAACCTATGGGTGAGCCTCCTAGTAGAACAACATTATACATAAATCCATGTTCAGTAAATTAAATATTTTTGCATCTGTGGATGATATATACTTCATCTTCATGATGAATTTCGATTGGCATATATATTGCTACATTTTATTGTCTGGGTGTGTGTGTTGTGTGTGTGTGTGTGGGGGGGTATATATATATATATATATATATATATATATATATATATATATATATATATACACTCTCCAAATATTTCAAAATATGAAATATATGTGTCTTAAATATACTACCTAAATTCATTCATGTTCATGTATGTGGATTTATAATCAACTTTTCACAATATTATTCTCAGAAATATTCATCCACCTGAATTACATATTTGTTTTCTAGTACTGAAAACTAACTTCAGTGAGTGGTGCATACAATCCTAATATTTCTACAGTAACTGACCCAGTTTAACATCAATGCAACTATATTCCTCTTGGATATGATGACTATGTTGAAGTTCATTTTATTCAACACTGGTACATTACTATTTGTTCAGTTTATACACATCATAGGATATATATTTCATCAACAACTTCAATAATTTATAGGATTTTGATTCACTTTCAATCATTTCCTGATTCAGAACACATGTATTCCTCCAGGTTACTTGATTGTTTTTTCATGAGACTTCTTTCCAAACGCTTTTTTTTTCGATTTCCATAATCATTTTGAAGAAAAACTGACACACTCTTCATGATAAACCATAACCCTAATATTACCATTAGATGTATTTCTGGTTGGAATGAATGATTGCATATAAATATACGATTTTCTGTTTATTTTCAGATATCAATTCAATCGAATATTTAAAGTTGGAACAAGTTATAATATTTAATCACAGTATCGTCTATTCATAAATTATCTCTATGTTCATAGACACAGAGTAAATCTATTTGTAACCCCAATACTAATTTTTTCATCTTCAAAATGTTGCTCCCAGAAATGGTGGAAGAAATACTCATGTCACCTAATCTACATATACATTTTATCACAGTAATATTCTGGACACAAAAAGAAGAGTTCACACTTATGATTGTATCAAAGCCTAAATGAAAAGTGAGCATAGATTACTGAAAACATTCATGTCCAGTGTGCCTAATGCTCTCAATATCAATCCTATTGGTGACTACATATTTGTTTCTTCTTAAGACTATATTTTGAACCTCAACCCTGTTGCAAATGTCTAATCCTATCACTCTATTTATACTTTGCCTGATTTCCTAATGTCTCTATTGATGTCTGCTTACCTAAATATTTTCCCCAGTTCACCATTGTGACTGACCCTTCACGTGTGCTGACATTTACAATCACTCTCTACCCGATACACTATTGCTAAAGAACTTTTGGTCCAAATTCTGTACTCAGTCTTCTTCTGAAACTTATCGAATATCTTCCTAATCCTACCGACTATCCCTGTTCTAGTGGATGTTCACTTCTACATTCAATCATCCAAGGTACAAGGTCCTATGCCATTGATTATCGATTTATCTGAAAAACCTGTTCAGAACGTATATCAAAGCTAAGTATCCCAATCAATAGCGCAATGCCCTTCTGGGCTTCAAATCTTACCTAGATTTTTGTTTTCATACTTATATTTCACCTATATATTCTTATAAATATCACAGGTTCCCAATACCATTATTCATCAATTAGAATAATTCCTAACCCAAATCAAACCTGTTATTAACCCTAACCATACACTGTTCCCTCAATCTAACTTTACAGAAGAGCAGGGACCAAGTTGTTCTTACAATACAGGAATGTAGAGAATCTTCCACCTGTTGTAAAACTCAAAGGTCCATGAAGAAGTGATCCCTGGAGAAGATGTAGGCAGCCATGAAGGACCTGAGAGAGCAAACGTCATCTTCCATTGCAAACAACCTGGTTGTGTCTGAATCAGCCTCTCTGTTCATAATGTAGAGAAGATGGACACAAACAGTCCTGTTTGGAGACCTGTTCCTGGGTGCCTATGGTTCATATACCATTCTAACTTGTGAAAGTGTCACAGGAAGTAGGAGAAGCCTCGATCTCATGGGACCCTTGGAAGCAACTGTTAGGACAAAGTGGTTGCCAAAGCAGTGACCTCATTCAGTTCCTGAAGGAAGTGACCTCACCTCACTTCCTTGGTCATAGAACTCTCGGTACTTGGGATCCAGGAAGCAAGGTACCAAGAGCCTGTCCCAGTCCCAGTCCCAGTGGGCTCACTTGTTTGGATTTACCAAAAACAGAGTCAGTCTTTCATGGTACCTACAGATATGAGGATGGCCAACTGCCAGGAAAACTCAGAAGAGTGGCCTTTCCTGAGAAAGCAGATAGTGGCTCACCGCTGGCTCCTGACAAGTTCACAGAGTTGGTGTTTTCCGGGGAACATAGGTTGGCCCACCAGTCAGAAGACACTCTGGATAGTCACAGACATACTTTGTAGAAGGTGGTGCCTCTGTGGTTTTCGGTGTGGGTTTGTGGTTTTTGTCTCATGTTCTGAGAATAGGTAGGAAAGGCGGTTTGTTTGGTTTGGAGTGAACTGTTTATAGTAAGTCGTTTGGCAAGCAAGTGTTTCTATGTCTGTGTATCCCACTATGTGCATGGTTTTAGATATTAGAAAACTGAATGCATCAATTGTTGTCTCCTGTCTAGCAGAAAGCTTCACAGCATTCATCCTGCCGAATTTATGAATGGATTTCAGCTTGCCTGATCGATGGGCAACATGTGGTATCTTCCAAAATTCCTGCATTCTTCATGAATTCTGGCTACTCTCCAGAATTGGCTCATGGTTTTGTGTCCAAGATATGTAGCAGTTCCAAGCCCTGTGACATGGCCATGTACTGGATAGCTAAAGGGAATGTCAAGCATCTCAGAAAACTCAGATATAAGTGTGACCATGATAGTCTCAGTGGAGAAACCCTGCTTTGGGCCTTTTGCTTACCTATTGTTCTGTTGCCCTGAATGTCAGGAAGGTCTTTGCCTCAAGACATCTGTTTGTGAAGCCTAAAGAAAACAGGTTCAAATGGAAATGAATGGACATCACCTGTGGATCTTTGCTTAATTCCTTTGAAAATGGAAGTGTCTGAATCAGCCTCTTGGCCCTGTGTGAGGCCGTGGCTTAGATTCTCAACCCCTGAAGAATCTAAAGAAACATCACATGTGTGCATCCAAAACAAAAATGGCCAAAAGTGCAGTTATTGTGGATGAAGTCTCTCCCCATTCTCTGTGAGGTTCCTGACCTCCATCAAGTTAGAATAGGGATCCTTTGGGCCAAATCATTTCTTCAAAGCCCTAAATTGCTTGAGTTTTCCCGTGACTACAATTCACATAAAGAATCCAAACTGCACAGTCAATACGCCTCAAATTGGAGAAGCAGAGAAGTATTAACAGCAGGCCTATTTGAACACTCCTGGTTCACAGGAATGGTGTCCAGGCCACCCTGAATTTAGGCAAATTAGGGGCAAGAGAGATTATTTAGGAGACTGTCTTGGGCTTCGCCCCTCGTGGAAAATTTCAGCGATAGGTTATGATGAGTGTCTATATAAAAGAACATGAGGGCCATGTGGGATTGTTTTGGTTTTAATTGTGGTTGTTAGTGTGGTGATTGGAAGAGATGACTGGGTCCACCTTGACATGAACTCTGGTGTTTTTCCCCTTAGAGACTGAGTTCTGGAACTGACCTCAGAAAAGTATTGCCATTAATTGTGTTGGGATTTTAGGAGGCCATGCATGAGAGTCGCCCTTGGAAGCTGAGATCAAGGCCCAGGGTGGCTTTCAAGAGAGCACTGGGAATCACAGCCAAGATATCACATAATTTTCTTCTGAAAGACTTGGCAGCCGTAGTTGAGAGTCAAAAGTCACATGGACCTCACATTGTAGAACTCAATGGGCCTGGCTTCATTTGACCTTTTGGCCATTCTTTGGGAAGCATTGCCTGTGATATTTCTCCAGAGCTTTCATTGAAATGAGCTTCGTCAACATTAATGGTTCTGGAATGAACTGAAACTCACAGTGCCTCCACCTTCATTGTTGAAATATGGCTAGAAAAATACCATGAAATTTTTGAAATTTCCATGACCAGCTGGCACAGGAGAACCTTTGGATTTCCTGTTGCTGATCATGAGTATAACAGACAGTGCCTTGATTGACTGGTTTTAATGAAAATTGTGTAAAACAGAGATGCCAATAAGTTGGAGCCTGATGATTAGTGGGCCTAGAGCAGTGGTAGGCAGGTGTGTGATAAAACATCTGTGGTGGGGCCATGTGGATCTGCCATTGGCTTCCAAATGGCTTGTGACTGACATGATGCAGCCAGCAGTCCCTTCTAAGTAAAGGCATCTTGTTATTTGGAGAGGTTCCAGGGCAATGTTCAGAATCGATTTGCTATGGTAAATGGGGCAAGCTATGTGATATAGAAGCATGGTTGGTGCATTCTCCTGCAGAAATTGAAATACCACACGTGACAGAACTCCCTCCTGCACTGTGTCCCAGTTGAACTCCGTGTATTTCATGAAGCAAATACCAAACTCCCATTATAGCAGCAAGAAACACCATGAAAATTGGAGGATGAACAAATGGCTTCACAGTCCACACAGGGAGACACTTAGAACCCAGTGGCCACAGTTTACCTACAAAGATCAAATTCAGGACTGCTGCCTCATGTTCATTGGAAAATAAGAAACTATGTTTTACAGGTCACATAGGTGCAGACCCAGCTTTGATGATCTCACTACAAAGGAAGCTAAAGCTCCTGATAACAACATATGTTTCAAGTGCCCAAACTCAGAGGCAATTTCTCAAGAAGTCTTTAGGCCAGCAGAGCTCCATGTTTGTGGAGTGTTTACCCTGTCCCTTACTTTTGGAAACTCCTCTACCACCTCCAAGGTAGTGAACTCCTTAGCATATTCCATTCCAGATAAGTATTCACTGATTTTCTAACTCTTCACCTCTAATTATGTCTTACTTGGGGCGAAGATAATGTCAAGCCATTGTTCTGGAGGAGTGGGAAGATTTTGTGTAGCACATATTTGCATACACATTGGATTCATTTTCCAATTTTCCATTCGAAATACTGAATCCCTGACTCTAACCCCTACCCTACTAGACTCTGACTACTAATCGTAATATGATAGAGAATAAAAACTCAAACAGAATAGAAATACAAGCAGTTCAGAGGAGGCATGGTGTATAGTTGGAATTGCCTTTTGCATTATATAGGTTAGAAGTTATAAATCTAGTCAATTTTTTGTTGAAATAGTTCTCCGTGTGTTTTGAAAGTTAACAAATATGTAAATTCCTGTCTCCCTTTCTCTGTAGCCTATTCAGCACATGTAATTTTATATGCACATATAGAATCGTACCTGGTATCACACGTACATTTTTGTGAGGTGACTGACTTGGCAAATACAAATTTTGAGAAGAGATCACTCCTCCTAAATGCTGTTGGAAGTGAAAATTCAACCTATGGGTAAGCCTCCTAGTTGAACAACATTATACATAAATCCATGTTAAGTATATGAATATTTTTGGGTCTGTGGATGATATGTATTTCATGATGAATTTCAATTGACATATATATTGCTAGTTTTTAATGTCTGTGTGTATATATATATATACTCTCCGGATTTTTCAAAATATGAAATATTTGTGTCTTATTATGCACTCCCTAAATTCATTCATATTCATGTATGTGGATTTATAATCCACTTTTTAAAAAATTATTCTCAGAAATATCCATCCACCTGAAATACATATTTTTTCCTAGTACTGAAACAGTTTTCAGTAAATGGTGCATCCATATCCTAATATTTCGGCATTGCAAGATGACTGTGAAGACAGTGTATCACACCCAGTGTACCCTGCCACTGCGCAGGTGAATAACGAGTTAGAACGATGAAAAACTATCTTGTTAGGATCTTACAGGAAAATGGGTGTTTACCGAAATCTAGAAGAATGATTTCCACCACCGATGTCCGGTAATTGAGTCTCAAACACAAGCCACTTGTGCAACCAGAGATCCATTCTGATTGATCCACGTGACCTGCCCCGTGTCTACAAATGGTGAGGCACCACCGAGAAGCGACCAGCAAGCAGGGAGAAACGTTGCTGCAGATTCTGTGGAATCCTGCTGGCTGAGCATCCACTGAGCCCCCAGCTGAATTTGGGATTTCAGACGGGAAAGTTAGCAGTACATTTCTATCCCCCAAAGTGGAAACTCCACAAAGGAAACCAGCAGCCACCATCTTGGAGAGCTGAAGTAACCACCACCACTCCCAGACAGATTGCAACAATAAAACAGGTGTGTGTTTCTCAGCTCATCTCACATACAGAGGAAAATTCGCATAAAATCTCTCCTAGACTTTTGGGGGAGGGATAATCAGAGCAAGTCTGCATAAAGACTGGGGGAAAACTAGAGGCACCTGACCTTCATCTCCCCTTCCCATCAGTGGCAAAAATGAAACTTGTCTAGCCAGTACAGGGCGAGGGGCAAGCGGAAAATATTAAAACAATAGAGTTCCAGGGTTCACAATAGACACCCTCCCCACCCAACAAACGGCAGACCCGGAGAACAGTTTGAGCTGCCGAGAAGCATCACTCAAGAGAAATCTGGTCTAGCAGTAGAAATCAGGACTAGCAGGATAAACCAGGGGACTAGAGGCCAGGCCCTCCTGACTGGGTGGCTGGAGAACGCCAGACCGCTGCCAGTGTGACTGGGCAACTGGAGACCACCTTCCTGCCGGTGCCAGCCCACCTGCTGACGGCATGTCTTGACGGCTGGAGAACGCGCGCCTGCCGACGACCGAACGCGCAACTGTGTGGCTAGAGATCACCCACCCGCCGGCGACAGCCCATCCGCTGCCCGCGCTACTGGGTGGCTGGAGACTGCCGGCATGCCAGCGACCGGGAGCTGAAACCAACAAGAGACAATCCAGTCCACGCCCCCAATTCGGACACTCCGGCAAGGAGCCTGGGGCCCACCACAGCAGAGAGGTGACATCACTGGAGCTCGGCTGTCAGAATTCCTTAACAGCGAAATCCACTTAAGCAGGCATAGTCTAGCAACACAAAGGAGAGAAAACAGAGATATATAAACCCATAACAAATCTATAGAAGAGAGCAGAAACACAGCAATCAAATAGAGCCAGAAAATAACGTGAACATCATGAAAAAACAAGGGGAAAAAAAGGTGTAGAAACAATGAAGGACAACTTAATACTACAGGAGAACCTAGAAGCATCAGAAACAGGGATAGGGAAAAAACTTAAGTCGTACCTAACTAAGATGGAAAGGAATAATAGAGAAGACATGAGGCAGCAAGTCCAAGAAATAAAAGTATATTTTGAAAATGAATTAAACAACCAAATTCAAATGGCAAAGAACATGGTTTACCAGGAGATAGAGATCTTTTAAAAAATCATACAGTAATTCTAGAAATGCAGGAAACTATAAACCAAATTAAAAACTCAAACAAGAATATTTCAAATAGACTAGATCAAGTAGAAGTCAGAACATCAGATAATGAAGACAAAGTTTGTCAACTTGAAAAGAATATAGTCAACACAGAAAACATGCTTAAATCCCATGAGCAACTATTCAAGAGATATGGGATGTCATAAAAAAACCAAAATTGGGAGTCATCGGGATAGAAGAAGGCATAGAGATTCAAACCAAATGAATGGACAACATATTAAATGAAATAATTCTAGAAAACATTCCAGAGATGAAAGATGGAATGGATTGCCATATCCTGGAAGCCTACAGGACCTCAAACATTCAAAACCATAATAGACAAACTCCAAGACATATAATTATGAAGATAGCCAATATACAGAACAAGGAGAGAATATTAAAAGCTACGAGAGAAAGTAGGCAGATAACATTCAGGGGTAAACCAATTAGGTTAACAATTGATTTTTCATCACAGACTTTGAAAGCGAGAAGATCTTTGAACAATGTATTTCAAACACTGAAAAATAATGGATTCCAACCAAGAATACTGTATCCAACAAAATTAAGCTTCAGATTTGACAATGAAATTAAGTCTTTCTTGATAAACAAAAGCTAAAAGAATTCGCAGACAGAACACCAGCACTGCAAAGCATTTTGAGCAAAATACTACAAGAAGAGGAATTGAAAAATAGTGCCCAAAACTAACAGCGGGAGGTATCTCAGTAAAGGGGTAAGAAAATAACCAAAAAGTAAAAACTACCCAAATTAAAATAAATAAATAAATAAACATGACTGGAAGTATAAATCATATTTCAACTGTAACCTTAAATGTTAAAAATCTAAACTCACCAATCAAGAGACATAGGCTAGTAACCTGGATCAAAAAAATAAATCCAACAATATGCTGCCTTCAGGAGACTCTTTTGATAGGTAAAGACATACACAGGCTGAAACTGAAAGGTTGGGAAAAATCATACCACTCACGTGGCCCTCGGAAGCAAGCAGGAGTGGCCATACTCATATCATATAAAATCAACTTCAAACCTACGTTAATCTTAAGGGATAAAGTAGGACACTATATATTGTTAAAAGGAACCATCCACCAACAAGACATAACAATTATCAATTGGTATGCACCAAACAATTGAGCTGCAACGCTCATAACACAAACTCGCCTCAAGTTCAAGAGTCAAATAGACTACAACACAATAATTATGGGTGACTTCAACACACCGCTCTCGCCATTAGACACATCCTCTATAAAAAACTGAATAAAGAAACTATAGAATTCAACAGCACAATCAATAACCTTGACTTAACCGACATATATAGAATATATCAACCATCATCAAGTGGATACACTTTATTCTCAGCAGCACATGGATCCTACTCCAAGTTAGACCATATATTATGCCATTGGGCAACTCTTAGTAAATATAAAGGCGTGGAGATAATACGATGCACCATATCTGATCATAATGTAATGAAACTGGAAATTAATGAGAATAGAAGGAAGGAAAAATCCTACATCACATGTAAAATGAACAATATTCTACTGAATGATCAATGGGTTACAGAAGACATAAAGGAGGAGATAAAAAAATTCTTAGAATCAAATGACAATACAGACACAACATACTGGAATCTATGGGACACAAAGAAGGCAGTTTTAAGAGGGAAATTCATTTCTTGGAGTTCTTTCCTCAAAAAAAGAATAAAACAACAAATAAATAAACTCACAGTACACATCAAAAACCTAGAAAAGGAAGAGCAAAACAACAGCAAATGTAGTAGAAGACAAGAAATAATTAAAATTAGAGCCGAAATCAACGAAACTGAAACAAAAAAAAAAAATTGAAAAAATTGATAAAACTAAAAGTTGATTCTTTGAAAAAATAAATAAGATTTACAGGCCCTTAGCCATGCTAAGGATGAGAAGAAGAGAGGGAACTCAAATTACTAACATACGGAATGAAAAAGGCAATATCACAACAGACAGTACACAAATACAGAAGATAATTAGAAAGTATTTTGAAATCCTATATTCCAATAAAATAGAAGATAGTTATAATATCGATAAATTTCTTAAGTCATACGATCTGCCCATATTCAGTCAGGAAGACACACACAATTTTAACAGACCAAAAGCAAAGAAAGAAATGGAAGAAGCCATCAAAAGACTACCAATCAAACAAAGCCCTGTACCTGATGGGTATACAGCGGAGTTCAACAAAACCTTTGAAGAAGAATTAATACCAATACTATTCAAGCTATATCAAGAAATGGAATAATAAGGAGCTCTTCCAAATTCATTCTCGGAGTCCAAAATCACCCTGATCCCAAAACCAGACAAAGACACTTCAAAAAAGAAAACTACAGACCAATATCTCTAATGAAGTTGGATGCAAAAATTCTCAATTAAATCCGTGTGAATTGAATACAAAAACATATCAAAATAGTTGTGCACCATGATCAAGTAGGATTCATCCCTGGAATGCAAGGCTGGTTCAATATACAGAAATCAATAAATGCTATTCACCACATCAATAGACTTAAGGACAAGAACCATATGATCATCTCGATAGATGTAGTAAAACATTCAACAAAGTTCAGCATCCCTTTATGTTCAAAACACTAGAAAAACTAGGGATAACAGGAACTTACCTCAACATTGTAAAAGCTATATATGCTAAACCTCAGGCTAGGATCATCCTAAATGGAGAAAACTGAAGGCATTCCCTCTGAAATCTGGAACAAGACAGGGATGCCCTCTATCACCACTTCTATTCAATTTAGTTCTTGAAATACTAGCCAGAGCAATTAGACAGACAAAAGAAATTAAAGGCATAAAAATAGGAAAAGAAGAACTTGAATTATCGCTATTTGTGGATGACATGGTAATATATTTAACAGACCCAAAAGGGTCTACAAAGAAACTGCTAGAGTTAATAAATGAAGGATATAAAACCAACACGCATAAATCAAAGGCATTCCTGTATATCAGCCACAAAACTTCTGAAATGGAAATGAGGAAAACCACTCCATTCACAATATCCTCAAAGAAAATAAGATACTTGGAAATCAACCTAACAAAAGAGGTGAAAACCACAGAACCCTAAAGAGAGAGATAGAAAAAGATCTTAGAAGATGGAAAAATGTACCCTGTTCATGGATAGGCAGAACTAAATTCATCAAAATGGCGAAATTACCCAAAGTTCTCTACAGGTTTAAAGCAAGGCCAATCAAAATCCCAACGGCATTTCTTGTAGAAATGATAAAGCAATCATGAAATTCATATGGAAAAACAAAAGACACAAAATAGCAAAAGGAATTCTAAGCAGGAAGTGTGAATCGGGAGGTATAGCGATACTAGAGTTCAAACTTTACTACAAAGCAAGAGTAACAAAAACAGTGTGGTACTGGTACCAAAACAGGCAGGTGGACCAATGGTATAGAATCGAGGACAGAGAAACCAATCCACAAAATTACAACTTTTTATATTTGATAAAGTGGCTATAAACATGCAATGGATGAAGGATAGCATCTTCAACAAATGGTGCAGGGAAAATTAGAAATCCATGTGCAACAAAATGAAACTGAATCCCGTTCTCTCACCATGCACAAAAGTTAACTCAAAATAGATCAAGGAGCTAGATATCAAATCAGAGACACTGCGTCTCATAGAAGAAAAAGTTGGCTATGATCTATATACTGTGGGGTCGGGCTCCAAATTCTTTAATAAGACATCAATAGCCCAAGAGTTAATAACAAGAATAAACAAATGGGACTTACTTAAACTAAAAAGTTTTTTCTCAAGAAGAGAAACAATAAGTGAGGTAAATAGAGAGCCTACATCCTGGGAACAAATTTTTACCCCTCACACTTCAGATAGAGCCCTAATATCCAAAATATACAAAGAACTCAAAATATTAAACAATAAGATAACAAATAACCCAATCAACAAATGGGCCAAGGACCTAAACAGACACTTCACAGAGGAGGACATACAATCAATCAACAAGTACATGAAAAAATGCTCACCATCTCTAGCAGTCTGAGAAATGCAAATCAAAACCACCCTAAGATACCATCTGACTCCAGTAAGATCAGGAGCCATTATGAAGTTAAACAACAATAAGTGTTGGCGAGGATTTGGGGAAAAGGATAAACTTGTACACTGCTGGTGGGACTGCAAATTGGTGAGGCCAATTTTGAAAGAAGTATGGATATTCCTGGAAAAGCTGGAAATGGATCCACCATTTGACCCAGCTATCACCCTTCTTGGAATGTTCTCTGAGGATCTTAAAAGAGCGTACTATAGGGATACTGCCACATCAATGATCATAGCAGCACAATTCACAATAGCTAGACTGTGGAACCAACTTAGATGCCCTTCAATAGATTAATAGAAAAAAAATGTTGCATCTATACACAATGGAGTATTACACAGCACAAAAAATGACAAAATCATAGAATTTGCAGGAAAATGGATGGCATTAGAGCATATTATGCTAAGCGAAGCTAACCAATCCTTAAAAAACAAATGCCAAATGTCTTCTCTGTTATAAAGAGAGCAAATAAGAACAGAACAGGGAGGAAGAGCATGAGGAAAAGATTAACATTAAACAAAGACGAATGGGGGGAGAGAAAGGGAGAGAGAAGGGAAAGCTTATGAAAATTGTAGGAAACTCTCAATGTTACACAAAATTGCATATAAGATGTTGTGAGGGGAAGTGAGGGGGAAACAATGGAGAGAATTGAACAATAGCAGATGAGGTAGAGAGGGAAGATGGGAGGGGAGGAGAGGGTGGATAGTAGGGGATAGGAAAGGTAGCAGAATACAACAGTCACTAATATGCCATTATGTAAAAATGTGAATGTGTAACCGATGTGATTCTACAATTCGTATTTGGGGAAAAAATGGGAGTTCATAACCCAATTGAGTCAAATGTATGAAAGATGATATATCTTGAGCTTTGTAATGTTTTGAACAACCAATAAAAATAAATAAATAAATAAAGGTTTAAAATTTAGTGGGAAGAAATCAGCTAAAAATGGGTTCAGATGTATTCATTTTGTTATACAGAAACTTTGTTTTGTGAATATCACAAATTTATTTTACCAGGCAATGCACATAAATTGAGATTAAAGGATAATTCACCTAACTTCATGAAAAATTCATAGAATTTTCTACACTTTCCATATTTCATTTTTTTCGTGAATATTTTGTCATGGACAAGGTCTAGTCTTAGGCTATTCTTCCAGAATACTACCTCATCTGACAAGTTCGTACAATGTGTTGGATTGTTCTTTTCATCTTTTATTTAATAGTTTCTAGCTGATAATGTGTATTTTTTCTTATCTTTATTTGGACATACAAACCTAACTATATCTTTGCATTTTATGTTTTACTGGGGAAGAGACTCATCAAAAGCTCTTTGTTATATGTATCAACAATCAAACATCTAGAGTATGCAATTATTCTTAATTTTGCATGAAAATAAATTTGTACCATTTTTCTTATAAAGATGTAGTATTATTAATAATGTCCCTACTGTAATAAGTAACTACTTACAAGAAGAATTAAACAATTGACTTTATATCAATTATGAACATGAAAAGTACTAAAATAAGTATTTGGCAATTAATAAACAATTGATAGAAATTGAAATCACAAGAAAGCCATTTAAAATGTCAGTGCATATGGTCCTTAAATAATAGATTGTTCAAATAAAATTTCTCTAATTCATAAGAGTTAATATGCGACATTACCACTTAATGTGATATAAAACTTTAAATTATCAGTATTGATAATTAAGAATGATACCTGTTTACTTAAATATGTTTATTTGATTTTCACTGTAAGATGTTAATTATGGAAGAATTGAGAATTAAGAAAGACTTGGTCTATATTATTTCTAAAAGGAAAATAAAGTACTTTTAAATATATATGTATATATATAATATATGGAATGTATCTGCATGAATATAGATACATATGTATAATAAATGTATTGTAATATATATCTATCAGGTGATTATAATTTTTAAATTTTCTCAAGAAAAAGAATGACTATAAAAAACAGTCTTAAATTTAAATTTCATAGCATACTACTGTTTGTAATGACATGAGAGAAAAATAGATATGGAGGGGAAACCAAAAAGGAAGGGAGAGAAGGGGGAAAATGAGGAAGAAAGTGAGTAAAGAAGAGGGACATGAGTGTATGATGTTAAGATAGAAGTGGAGGGGCTGGGTTTGTGGCTCAGAGGTAACATGCTTTTCTAGCATGTGTGAGGCACATGGTTCTATTCTCAGCACCACATACAAATAAACAAAATGAAGGTCAATCAACAACTGAAAAAATAAAAAAAGAAAAAAGAAGAAATATTACGAAAATTCCAAGCTTTGATGAATGTTAAATAAAAAAATATGCTACATAGCCTTATGTAATTTCTAGTCTATCCAAAATAGTCACTAAATGTTAGATTATTAGTGCTATAACTAAAAATCCATTGATCTTTCCTCTACATTCTGTGGCATGCTAGTGCTAAAATAAATTGTATTATTAATTCCCCCCCAAATCCTAATATTTCTACAGTAACTGACCCAGTTGAACATCAATGCAAGTAGACTCTATGAGACATGATGTGTATTTTGACGTTCATTTTTATTCAACACTGGTACATTGCTATCTTCAGTTTATGCACATCATAGCATATATGTTTCATCAAAATTTCTCAAATTTATAGGCATTTGTTTCACTTTCAATCACTTCCTGCTTGAGAACACATGTATTCCTCCATGTTTCATAACTGCTCTTTTCATGAGACTTCTTCCCCAAAACATTATTTTCGATTTCCATTATCACATTTGAAGCAAAACGCACAAACCCGTCACAATAAACCATAACACTAATATTACCATTAGATGTATAACTGGTTGGAATGAATGGTTGTATATCGATATAAGATTTCTTACTTAGTTTCAGATATCAATTCAATCCATTATTTAAAGTGGAACCAGTTATATTATTTATTCACAGTACAGTCTATTCACGAATTATCTCTATATTCATAGACACAGGTACACCTCTTTGTACCCCCAATACTTATTTATACGTCCTCAAAATATAGCTCCCAGAAATGGTGGAAGAAATACCCATGTCACCTGATCTCCATATACATTTTATCACAGTAATATTCTGGACACAAAAAGCAAAGGTCACACTTATGATTGTACAAAACCTAAATGGAAAGTGAACATGAATTACTAAAATCATCCATGTCCAGGTTCCCTAATGCTCTCAAATGTCAATCCTATTGGTGACTACACATGTGTTTCTTCTTAAAATTATATATTCAAACTCAACCCAATGGAAAATGTCTAATCCTATCCCTCACTTTATAATTTGCCTGATTTCATAATGTCTCTATTGCTATCTGCTTTCCTACATATATTCCCCAGTTCATCATTGTGACTGACTGTTCACATGTGCTGACATTTACTTTCACACTCTATTAAATAACCTATTGCTAAAGAACTTTTGTTCCAAATCCTACACTCATTCTTCTTCCTAAACCTACCGACTATCTTCCTAATCCTACTGACTATCACTTTTTGACTGGATGTTCTCTTCTACATTCAATCATCCAAGGTGAAAGGTCCTATGCCATTGTATATCGATTTATCTGAAACATCTGTGCAGAATGTAATTCAACGCTAAGTATCCCAATCAAGGGACAAATGAAGTTCTGGGCATCAAATCTTACTTAGATTTCTGTTTTCATACATATATTTCACCTCTATATTCTTATAAATATCACAGGTTCCCAATACCATTATTCATCCAGCAGAATGGTTAATAACCCATATCGAACATGTTAATAACACTAATCATACACTGTTCCCTCAATCTAACTTTACTGAGGAGCAGCAACAGTGTTGGTCTTACAATACAGGAATGTATGGGATCTTCCACCTGCTGAGAACATCAAAGGTACTTGCAGAAATGATCTCTGTAGAAGATGTAGGCAGCTATGAAGGACCTGAGAGAGCAAAAGACATCTCCATGGCAAAGAACCTGGTAGGATGAAGGAATGTTTCTGAATCCGCCTCACTCTTCTTAATGTAGAGTAGACCAAACCAGGCCTGTGTGGAAAGCTCTTCCCTGGTGCGTATGGTTGATATACCATTCTAACATATGAAAGTGTCACAGGAAGTAGGGGCAGCCTCCATCTCATGGGACCCTTGGAAGCAACTGTTAGGACAAAGTGGTTGCCAAGGCAGTTACCTCATTCAGTTCCTGAAAGAAGTGACCACACCTCACTTCCTTGATGATGAAAGTCTCTGAACTTGGGATCCAGGAAGCCAGGCACCCAGAGCCATTACCAATCCCAGTCCCAGTGGTCTCACTTGTTTGAATTTACCAAAGACAGAGTCAGTCTTTCTTCTTACCTGTTAAGGTCTGTAAACAAGTCAGATTGGCACCTGTTATTTTGCCAGAGAAATGTTAGAGTCTGTAAAAAAGTCTGGATGGCGCCTGGCAAAATGCCAGAGGGAGTGGTTTGTGAAGTAACAAAAGCGAGCCATTAAGTGTGGAGATTCCTTATTGTTTGACTGCTGTATCAATTTCATGCTAATTAGATAGGCTGTGTAAAATGTATAAATACCGCTCTTATTCAACAATAATCGGCTTCCACTCCTGCTGCATCAGTCTACCCAAGTTGTTCGTCACCCCCCCGGTTATTTTGCCCAGCCAACCGGGCTGCGGCACTTACCTACTGATGTGAGGATGGCCAAATGCCAGGGAAGCTCTGAAGATAATTCTTTCCTGATAAAGCAGGTATTGGCTCACCACTGACTCCTGACTACTTCACAGAGTTAGCAAAGGAAAGCAGATTTGAGACAGGACAAGCAATTTTGGGGAACATAGTATGGCCCACCAGTCAGAGGACACTCTGGATAGTCACAGACCAACTTGGAGGAAAGAGTTGCCTTTGTGGGTGTGGTTGTGGGTTTGTGTATTCCACTGTGTCTGTGGTTATAGACATTAGAAAAGAGAATGCATCAATGGAATTGTTCTGTGTAGTAGAAAGCTTCTCAGCATTCATCCTGCCAAATTTATGAATGGACTACGGCTTTCCTTATGAATGGGCAACACCTGCTATCTTCCTAAGTTCCTGTTTTCTTCCTGAATTCTGGCCACTCTCAAGAATAGGCTCATGGTTTTGTGTAAAAGATATGTACCACCTCCAAACTCTATAACATGGCCTTGTACTGGATAGCTGAAGTGAATGGAGAGGAACTCAGAAAACTCAGATATCAGTGTGACCAGTAAAGTGTCAGTGGAGAAACACTGATTTGGGCCTTTTGTTTACCTATTGTTCCGTTGCCCTGAATGTCTGGAAGGTCTTTGCCTCAGTCCACCCCTTTGTGAAACCTGAAGAAAACAGTTTTCTAATGGAAAATAATGAGCATCACCTGTGGCTCTTTGCTTAATTGCCGTGGAAAGGGATGTGTCTGAATCAGCCTCTTGGCCCTGTGTGAGGCTGTGACTTAGATTCTCACCACCTGATGAATCTAAGGAAAGATCTCATGTGTGCATCCAAAACCAAAATGGAAAAAGAGCAGTCTTGTGGATGAAGTCTCTCGCCTTCCTCTGTAAGTTTCCTGACTTCCATCAAGTGAGAATAGGTATCTTTGGTTCAAAAAGTTTTTCAAAGCCCTGCAGAGGCAAGCCCATAGGTGCTTGGATTTTCTCATGACTCCAATTCACATAAAGAATCTAAACCCCACAGACATAAGGCTCAAATTGGAGAAGCAGAGCAGTATTAATGGCAGGCCTAATTGATCACTCCTTGTTCACAGATAGGTTGTCAAGCCACCCTGACATTAGACAAATGAGGGTAGGGAGCATATTTTGGATACTGTCTTCAGCTGCACCCCTCATGGAAACTTCCAGCCAGAGGTTATGATGAGTGTCTATGTGGAAGTAGTTGAGAGCCATGTGGGAGTGTTTTGGTTTTAATTGTGGTCATTTGTTTGGCTGATGGAAGAGATGACTGGGTCCACCTTGGCTTGAACTCTGGTGTGAGTCTTCTTAGAGACTGAGTTCTGGAAATGACTGCAGAGATGTATTGCCATGAATTGTGTTGGGATTTTTGGAGGCCACGCATGGTAGTGGCCTTTGGAAACTGAGATCTAGGCCCGGGGGGCTTCCCACAGAGCACTGGGAATCTGAGCCAGAATATCACATGGTTTTATTCTGAAAGACTTGACAGCCATAGTTGAGAGTAAAAACACACATGGACCTCACATTGTAGACCTCAATGGGCCTGGCTTCATTTGATCTTTTGGCCACTCTTTGGGAAGTCTTGCCTGTGAGAGTTCTCCAGATCTTTCATTGAAATGGGCTTTCTCACCTTTTAATGTTTCCAGAATGAATTAAATCCCACAGTGCCTCCAACCTCATCCTTGAAAAATGGCTAGGCAAACATCATAAAAATTTGAAATTCCCATCACCAGGTGACACTGGATACACTTTGGATTTCCTGTTGCTCATCATGAGTGTACCAGACAGTGCCTTGATTGACTGGGTTTCATGAAAATGGTGTAGAACAATGATGCAAATAAGTTAAAGTCTGCTGAGTAGTGGGCCTAGAGCAGTGTTTTGCAGGTCTGTGATAAAACTTCTGTGGTGGGGTCATGTGGATCTGCCAAAAGGCTTGTAACTGACATGGTGCAGCCAGCAGACCCTTGTATGTAAAGGCATCTTGTTGAATGGAGAGGTTTCAGGGCAATGTTCAGAATCAGGTTGCTATGGTCAAGGGGGCAAGCTATGTGGGATAGAAGCCTGGTTGGTGCATTCTCCTGCAGACCCTGACGCACAACACGTGACAGATCTCCCTCCAGCACTGTGACCCAGTTGAATTCCTTGTAATTCCTGAAGCCAATACCAAACTCCCAGTGCAGCAGCAAGGACACCATGAAAAGTGGAGGATGACCAAATGGCTTCACAGTCCACATGGGGCCACACTTAGCCTTCAGTGGCAAGAGTTTACTTACAAAGAGAGAATTTAGCCTTGCTGCCTCACGTTCTTTGGAAAATAAGAAACCATGTTCTGCAGGTCACATAGATGGAGACCCAGCTTTGGTGGTCTCACTAGAAAGGAAGCCATAGGTCCTGACTACAACATATACTTCAAGTGGCCAACCTCAGAGGCAGGTTCTCCAGAAGTCTTTAGGCTGGCAGATCTCCATATTTGTGCAGTATTTACCCTGTCCCTTACTTTTGGAAACTCCTCTACCACCTCCAATATTGTGAACTCGTAACCATGTTCCATTCCTGATATGTATTCACAGATTTTCTAAATCTTCTTCTTTTATTTTGTCTTACTTGGGGCAAAGATAGTGTCAAGGTATTGTTGTGAATGAGAGTAGGAAGATTTTGTGTAGCACATATTTGCATACACATTTGATTCATTTTCCTATTGTACATTCAAAATACTGAATCCCTGACACTAACCCATACCCTACTAGACTCTGACTACTAACCCTAATATGGTGGAGAGAAATAATGCAAACAGAAGTGAAATACAAACAGTTCAGAGGAGGCATGGTGTATAGTTGGATTTGCCTTTTGCATGATAAAGTGTAGGTGTTATAAATCTAGTCAATTTTTAATTAAAATAGTTCACCATGGGTTTTTGTAGTTAACAAATACGTGAATTCCTGTCTCCCTTTCTCTGTAGCCTATTCAGCACATGTATTTTTATATGCCCTTTCTCTGTAGCCTATTCAGCACATGTATTTTTATATGCACATATAGAATCCTACCTGGTATCACACGTCCATTTTTGTGACTTGGCTGACTTGGAGATACAAATTGTGAGAAAATATCACTCCTCCTAAAAGCAGTTGGAACTGAAAATTCAACCTATGTGTGAGCTTCCTAGGAGAACAACATTGTACATAAATCCATGCTCAGTAAAATAAATTATTTTGCATCTGTGGATGTTATATATTTCATGATGAATATTGATTGGCTTATATATTGGTACTTTTTAATATCTCTGTGTGTGTTTTGGGTGTGTGTTTATATATATATATATATATATATATATATATATATATATATATATACACTCTCAAGATTTTTCAAAATATGAAATATATGTGTCTTATATACACTACCGAAATTCATTCATGTTCATGTATGTGGATTTATAATAAAAATTTCACAAGATTATTCTCAGAAGTATTCATTTACCTGAACTATATATTTGTTTTCTAGTACTTAAAACTAACTTCAGTGAATGTGCATACAAATACTAATATTTCTACAGTAATTGACCCAGTTTAACATCAATGCAATTAGATTCCTATGGGACATGGTGTGTATTTTGATGTTCATTTTTATTCAACATTGGTTCGTTAATATTTCTTCAGTTCACGCACATCATCGGATATATATTTCATCCACAAATTCACAAATTTATAGGCATTTTATAGGCATTTGTTTCTCTTTCAATCACTTCCTGCTTCAGAACACATGTATTCCTCCAGGCCATTTCTGGGAACATAGTATGGCCCACCAGTAAGAGGACACTCCGGATAGTCACAGACCTACTTGGGGGAAGGAGGTGCCTTTGTGGGTTGGGTGTGAGTTTGTGGTCTTGTCTCATTTTCTGAGAATAGGTAGGAAAGGCAGTATGTTCATTTTGGAGTGGATGGTTTCTAGAAAGTCGTTTGACAAGGAGTGTGTTTCTATGTCTGGGTATCCCACTGTGTTCGTGGATGAAGACATTAGAAAGAGCATGCATCAATGGATGTGTTCTGTCCAGTAGAAAGCTTCCCAGCATTCATCCTTCCCAATTTATAGATGGACTTGGCTTGCCTTCTGGATGGGCAACACCTACTGTCTTCCTAAGTTCCTGTTTTCTGCCTGAATTCTGGCCACTAACCATAATAGGCTCATGGTTATGTGTCCAAGATATGTACCACCTCCAAGCTCTGAGACATGGCCATGTACAGGATAGCTGAAGGGAATTGGAGCATCTCAGAAAAATCAGATATCAATGTGACCAGTAAAGTCTCTGTGGAGAAACCCTGCTTTGGGCCTTTTGCATACCTATTCTTCTGTTGCACTGAATAACAGGAAGGTCTTTGATTAGGCCACGCCTTTGTGAAGCCTGAAGAAAACAGTTTTCAAATGGAAATGAATGGGCATCACCTGGGGCTCTTTGCTTAATTGTTTGGAAAGGGATGTGTCTGAATTGGCCACTTGGCCCTGTGTGAGGCTGTGGCTTAGATACTCAGCACCTAATGGACCTAAAGAAAGATCCCATGTGTGCACCCAAATCCAAAATGTCCAAAAAGCATTTATTGTGGACTACGTCTCTCGCCTTCCTCTGTAAGATTCCTGATCTCCATCAAGTGAGAATAGGGATCCTTTGCATCAAATGAGTACTTCAAAGCCTTGCAGAGTCTAGCCCACTGGTGCTTGTGATTACTCCTGACTCCAGTTCACATAAAGAATCTAAATCCCACAGTCAGTAAGCCTCAAATTGGAATTGTGGAGCAGTATTAAAG
Organism: Callospermophilus lateralis; assembly: GCF_048772815.1. NCBI lineage: Eukaryota > Metazoa > Chordata > Mammalia > Rodentia > Sciuridae > Callospermophilus > Callospermophilus lateralis. The sequence goes on along the minus strand of NW_027515031.1, from coordinate 415,267 downwards.
GCAGGGCTCTATGATCATTCCGTGTTCAAAGGAAGGGTGTCCAGGCAACCCTGACTTGTGACAAATGAGGTGCGAGGGTGCTTATTTTGAACACTGTGTTGGTCTGTGACAGTCATGAAAACCTCAAGCCAGAGGTTATTATTAGTGTCTATATGGAAGAAGATGAGTGCCATGTGGGAGTCTTTTGTTTTTAATTGTGGTCATTTGTGTGGCGGTTGGAAGAGATGTCTGGTTCCACCTGGGCTTGAACTCTGGTGTGATTCCCCTTAGAGACTGAGTTGTGGAACTGTCCTCAGAGAAGTATTGCCATGAATTGTGTTGAGATTTTAGGAGGCCACACATGAGATTCGCCCTTGGAAACTGAGATCTAGGCCCAGGGTGGCTTTCCACAGAGCATAAGTAATCTCAGCCAGGATATCACACGATTTTATTGTTAAAGACTTGGCAGCCATAGTTGAGAGTCAAAACACACATGGAGCTCACATTGTAGACCTCAATGAGCCTGGCTTCATGTGACCTTTTGGCCACACTTTGGGAAGCTTTGCCTCTGATAGTTCTCCATTTCTTTCATTCAAATGAGTTTCCTCGCCATTTAATGGTTCCTGAATGATTGCAAACCCACAGTGCCTCCAACTTCATCCTTAAAAAATAGCTAGATAAATACCACCAAATTTTTGAAATTCCCTTGACCAAGTGGCACTGGAGAAACTTTGGATTCCTGTTGCTGATTATGAGTATACCAGACAGTGCCTTGATTGACTTGGTTTCATGAAAATGGTGTAGAACAGAGATGCCAGAAATTTGGAGCCTGCTGAGTAGTTGGCCTAGAGCAGTGGTGGGGAGGTGTCTGAAATAACATCTGTGGTGAGGCCATGTTTATCTGCCATTGGCTTCCAAATGGCTTGTGACTTACATTTTGCATCCAGCAGACCCTTGTATGTAAAAGCATCTTGTTATATGGAGAGGTTTCAGGACAATATTCAGAATCAGGTTGCTATGGTCAATGGGGCAAGCTCTGTGGGAAAGAAGCTTGCTTGGTGCATTCTCCTGCAGACCCTGACCCACCACATGTGACAGAATTCCCTCCAGCACTTTGTCCCAGTGGAACTCCTTGTATTTCAAGAAACAGATACCAAACTCTCAGTGCAGCAGCAAGAAACACCACAAAAAGTGGAGGATGAAAAAATGGCTTTACAGTAAAGACGAGGAGACACTTAGCGTGCAGTGGCTACAGTTTACCTACAAAGAAAAAATTCAGCACTGCTGCCTCATGTTCATTGGGAAATAAGAAACAATGTCCTCCAGGTCACATAGATGCAGACCCAGTTATGATGGTCTAACTAGAACGGAAGCTAAATCTCCTGACAGCAACATATATTTCAAGTGCCCAAACTCAGAGGCAGTTTCTCAAAAGTCTTTAGGCCAGCAGAGCTCCATGTTTGTGGAGTGTTTACCCTGTCCCTTACTTTTGGAAACTCCTATACCACCTCCAAGTATATGAACTCCTGAGCATATTCCATTCCAGATATGTATTCACAGATTTTTGTAAATCATGCCCTCTAATTGTGTCTTACTTTAAGCGAAGATGATGTCAAGGCATTGTTCTGGATGAGAGTGGGAACATTTTTTTGTATCACATATTTGCATAAATATTGAATTTATTTTCCTATTTTCAATTCAAAATACTGAATCCCTGACACTAACCCAAAACCTACTAGACTCTGACTACTAATCCTAATATGATGGAGTAAAATAACCCACACAGAATAGAAATACAACCAGTTCAGAGGAGGCATGGTGTATAGTTGTACTTTCCTTTTGCATGATAAAGGGTTGGTGTTATAAATCTTGTCAATTTGTAGTTAAAATAGTTCTCTATGTGTTTTTAAAGTTAACAAATATGTGAATTCCTGTCTCCCTTTCTCTGTAGCCGATTCAGCACATGCATTTTTATATGCACATATAGAATACTACATGGTATCACACGTACATATTTGTGAGGTAACTGACTTTGCAAATACAAATTGTTAGAAGAAAACACTTCTTCTAAATGCTGTTGGAACTGAAAATTCAACCTATGGGTGAGCTTCCTAGTTGAACAACATAAATCCATATTTAGTAAAATCAATATTTTTGGATCTGTGGATGATATATATTTCATGGTGAATTTCGATTGCCATACATAATGCTACTTTGTAATGTCTGTATTTAGGTGTGTGTGTGTGTGTGTGTGTGTGTGTGTGTGTGTGTGTATTCACTCTGCTGATTATTCAAAATATAAAATATATGTGTCTTATTATACACTAACTAAATTCATTCATATTCATGTATTTGGATTTATAATCAACGTTTGAGAAGATTATTCTCAGAAATATTTTTCCACGTGAAATACATGTTTGTTTCCTAGTACTGAAAACTAACTTCAGGGGATTATATTATGGCAGCGATGGGGGTTCATTACCCACCTGTACCGCGTCACTTTGCAGGAGAAGGACGAGTTAGAACGGCTAAAATCTATCTTATTAGAAATTTCCAGGAAAATTGGTGTGCTCCAAAACCTACAGGAAGGATTTCCATTGCACAAGGACCAGCTACAGGGACTCAAACACCAGCAATTTGTCCTCACGGAGGGTCACGCTGCTTATTTAGCAAATCGCCCCACGGCTAGTGTCTGCAATGCGCGCTGGGAAACGACGAGAGAGCAACACAAAGATACAGTCTGTGGATTATGCGGGCTCCTGCCATCTGGGCAATCACTGTGCTCAGTGCTGAATTCTGGGTTTGAAATGGAGGAAGGAAGCAGTCCAATTCGGTTTTCCACACCCGTGAGACCACAGAGGAAGATAGCGGTCACCATCTTGGAGAGCTGATGTCACCATCCCTGTTTTCGACTGATCACAGCTCATTCAGATACAGAATAGGTAATTTCAGGCTGCCATTCGCCTTCATCTTGCAGACAAATTACTCAGGGTCAGTGCTAAAGAACCCATGAAAATTGCTTCTTGGATCGTTCTCCTATCAGAACATACACCGAGCCCGGAGCGGCTGAATTCCGGGTCCCGGAACTGCTCTGGCCCAGGGCTAAAGAACCTGCGGAAACTGTTTCTTGGTCTGGGTCCTGCTGAATACTGTAGAGGTAAATGCCAACTGAGCCTTCATAGACAGTGGCAACAGGATTGAGACGGGGCTTGTGAGGGCCGGTCAGGACTCACCCGTTGCTTTGGTCACCCGACAAAGGGAATGAAATGCTGCCATTTACATGGGATACCAACATGGCAGACATCTGATGTGATCACAAAGCGGTGGAGGAGATAACTTCATCGATACCAGCGGCGAGAGAAATAGTTGGTCTCCTGGTAAAGAAAGTGAGTCACAAACATCTGAGTCTCTCTCATTTTGTCATCAAGCCAGAGGTGCAGAGCAGAGCTGCCGCCTGTGCCTGGAACAGGCCCAGCGACCCACCGGCGTGGTAGTCACGTCACCCCAATTGGAGTAGGGGCAGAGCAGAGACGACACCCATGCCTGCAAGGTAGGCAGACGTATGACCGACTGGCAGAACAGGCCTAGCGGCCGGTCAGCATGGTAGACAGATCACCCCAATTGGAGGAGCAGCACAGATGCCAACCGCACCTGCAATGGAGACTTTTCCACTATACAAGAGCAATATAAATATACAGGGGGAAAATTACAAAAACACAACAGTTTCACCAAGCAGAAAGAAACGCAAGCTGTATGAAAAGACAAGGAAAGAAAGGACCACAAGCAATGCAGGTCAACTCAACTTTAGAAGAGGTAATAGATGCAGCATATGGAATGTCAGATAAAGAATTCAGGATATACATGCTTCAGGTGATCTGGAATCTCAAGGAAGACATTAGACAGCAAAAATCAGACAATGAAAGATCACTTCGACAATGAATTACATAAAAAAATCCAAGTAGCAAAGATCAACTATACAGGAAGATAGAGGTTATGAAAAACAAACGAACTGAAATCTTAGAAACGCAGGAAGTAATGAACCATCTTAAAAACTCAATTGAGAATACTACCATCAGAGCAGAATACTTAGAAGATAGAACATCAGACAATGAAGACAAAGTATTTCAACTCAAAAAGAACATATACAGCTCAGCAAGACTGTTAAGAAACCATGAGCAAAACTGCAAGAAATATGGGATAACATAAAGAGAATAAACATAAGACTCATTGGGATACAGGAAAGTATAGAGGTCCAAACCAAAGGAGTGAGCAATCAATTCAATGAAATAATAGGAGAAAAATTCCTAGACTTGAAGAATGAGACAAAATCCCAAATCCTAAAAGTCTACAGGACGCCGAACGTGCAAAATCATAAGAGATCCACACCTAGACACATTGTAATGAAGATACCCTACATACAGAATAAGGTGAGAATTTTAAAAGCTACAAGAGAAAGGAAGCAGATTATAGTTAGTGGTAAACCAACCAGGATAACAGCTGATCTTTCAACACAGACTCTGAAAGCTAGAAGATCCTTTAATAACATATTTCAAACACTGAAAGAAAATGGGTTCCAACCAATTATCATGTATCCAGCGAAATTAAGCTTGAGATGGAAGATGAAATTAAAACCTTCCACGATAAACAAAAGTCAAAAGAATTTGCAGCTAGAAAACCATCTCTTCAAAACATCCTCGGCAAAACATTACAGGAAGTGGAAATGGAAAATACCAATGAAAACCAACAGTGGGAGGTAGGACATTAAAGGGGGGAAAATAATCAAAGAGGAAAACAAACTATGTTTAGTAACATAAATAAACAAATATGGCTGGAAGAACAACCCATATCTCAATAATAACCAAAAATCTTAATGGCTTAAACTCACCAATTAAGAGACACAGGCTAGTAGAATGGATCACAAAACAAGAACCAACAAAATGCTGCCTACAGGAGACGCATTTTATAGGAAAAGACATACATAGTCTGAGGGTGATACTTGGAAAAATCATATCACTCTTATGAACTTCGGAAACAAGCAGGAGTGTCCATACTCATATCAAATAAAATAGATTTCAAGCCAAAGTTAATCAAAAGGGATAAAGAAGGACACTACATACTACTCAAGGGAACCATACGCCAACAAGACATAACAATCATAAATATATATGCCACAAACAATGGTGCAGCTTTGTTCATCAAACAAACTCTTCTCAATTTCAAGAGTCTAATAGACCACAATACAGTAATCATGGGAGACATGAACACACCTCTCTCACCACTGGACAGATCTTCCAAACAAAAGTTGAATAAGGAAACTATAGAACTCAATAACACAATTAATAACCTAGACTTAATTGACATATATACAATATACAACCCATCATCAAGAAGTAACACTTTTTTCTCAGCAGAACATGGATCCTTCTCAAAAATACATCATATATTATGTCACAGGGCAATTCTTAGACAATAAAAAGGAGTAGAGATAATACCATGCATTTTATCTGATCATAATGGAATGAAATTAAAAATCAACGATAAAAAAGGAAGAAAAAATCATTCATCACTTGGAGAATGAACAATAGGTTTCTGAATGATCAATGGGTTATAGACGACATCAAGGAAGAAATTAAAAAATTCTTAGAGATAAATGAAAACACAGACACAATATATCGGAATCTATGGGACACATTGAAAGCAGTTCCAAGAGGAAAATTCATTGCTTGAGTTCATTCCTTAGAAAAAGAAAAAACCAACAAATAAATGATCTCATACTTCATCTCAAAATCTTAGAAAAACAAGAGCAAACAACAGCAAAAGAAGTAGAAGGCAACAAATAATTAAAATCAGAGAAGAAATTAATGAAATCGAAACAAAAGAAACAATTGAAAAAATTGACAAAACAATACATTGGTTTTTTGAAAAAATAAATATAATCGACAGACCCTTAGCCATGCTAACAAAGAGAAGAAGAAAGAGAACTCAAATTACTAGCATATGAAATGAAAAAGGAAATATAACAAGAGACACTTCAGAAATACAGAAGAAAATCAGAAATTATTTTGAATTAATATACTCCAATAAAATAGAATATAGTGAAGGCATTGATAAATTTCTTAAGTCATATGATGTGCCCAGATTGAGTCAGGAGGATATAGACAACTTAAACATTCCAATATCAATTGAGGAAATAGAAGAAACCATCAAAATACTACCAACTAAGAAAAGCCCAGGACCGGATGGGTATAGAGCAGAATTATACAAAACCTTTAAAGAAGAACAAAAACCAATACTTTTCAAGGTATTTCAGGAAAAATGCAAAAATCCTCAAAAAAATTCTGGCGAATCAGACACAAAAACATGTATATAAAAAAAATGTGCACCATAATCAAGTAGGATTCATTCCTGGGATGCAAGGCTGGTACAATATAAAGGAAATCAATAAATGTTATTCATCACATCAATAGACTTAAAAATAAGAACCATATGATCATCTCGAGAGATGCGGAAAAAGCATTTGACAAGGTACAGCATCACTTTACGTTCAAAACTCTAGAAAAACTAGGGATAACAGAATCATACCTCAATATTGTAAAAGCAATCTTTGCTAAGCCTCAGGCTAGCATCATTCTGAATGGAGAACAATTGAAGGCATTTCCCCTAAAATCTGGAGCAAGACAATGATGCCCTCTCTCACCCCTTCTGTTCAACATAGTTATCGAAACACTGGCCAGAGCAATTAGAAAGACTAAAGAAATTAAAGGCATTAAAATAGGAAAAGAAGAACTCCAATTATCGCTATTTGCAAAAGACATGATTCTATACCTAGCAGACCCAAAAGGGTCTACAAAGAAACTATTAGAGGTAATAAATGAATTCAGCAAAGTGGCAGGATATTAAATCACCACGCATAAATCAAAGGCATTTTTGTATATCAGCGACAAATCCTCTGAAATGGAAATGAGGACAATCACTCCATTCACAATATCATCAAAAAAATAAATAAAATACTTGGGAATCAACCTAACAAAAGAGGTGAAAGACATATACAATGAAAACTACAGAACCCTAAAGAGAGAAATAGAAGAAAATCTTAGAAGATGGAAAAATATACCCTGTTCATGGATAAGCATAACTAACATCATCAAAATGACGATATTATCAAAAGTTCTCTATAGGTTTAATGCAATGCCAATCAAAATCTCAAGGTCATTTCTTGTAGAAATAGATAAAACAATTATGAAATTCATATGGAAAAATAAAAGACCCAGAATAGCAAAAACAGCTCTAAGCAGGAAGTGTGAATCAGGAAGTATACCGATACCAGACCTCAAACTATACTACAGATCAATAGTAACAAAAATAGCATGGTACTGGTGACAAAACAGGCGGGTGGACCAGTGATACAGAATAGAGGACACAGAAACCAATCCACAAAACTACAGCTATCTTATATTTGATAAAGGGACTAAAAGCATGCAATAGAGGAAGGATAGCATCTTCAACAAATGGTGCTGGGAAAACTGGAATTCCATATGTAACAAAATGAAACTGAATCCCCTCCTCTCACCATGCACAAGAGTTAACTCAAAATAGATCTAGGAGGTTGATATCAAATCAGAGACACTGCATCTGGTGGAAGAAAACTTTTGCCACCATCTACATACTGTGGTGTCGGGCTCCAAATTTCTCAATAGGACACCCATAGCACCAGAGTTAATCCCTAGAATCAACAAATGGGACTTACTCAAACTAAATACATTTTTCTGAGCAAAAGAAACAATAAGAGAGGTAAATAGGGAGCCTACATCCTTGGAACAAATCTTTACTCCTCACACTTCAGATAGAGCCCTAATATCCAGAGTATACAAAGAACTCAAAAAAATTAAACAATAAGAAAATGAATAATCCAATCAACAAATGGGCCAATGACCTGAACAGACACTTCTCAGAGGAGGACATACAATCAATCAATAAGTACATGAAAAAATGCTCACCACCTCTAGCAGTCAGAGAAAAGCAAAACAAACCCACCCTAAGATACCTTCTCACTGCAGTAAGATCGGCAGCCATTATGAAGTCAAACGCCATCATGTGCTGTCGAGGATGTGGGGGAAAGGGCACACCTGTACATTGCTGGTGGGACTGAAAATTGGTGCAGCCAATTTGGAAAGCAGTATGGAGATTTCTTGGAAAGCTGGGAATGGAACCACCATTTGACCTATTCCCCTTCTCGGTCTATTCCCTAAAGAACTAAAAAGAGCATGCTACAGAGATACTGATAAATCGATGTTCATAGCAGCACAATTCACAATTGCAAGACTGTGGAACCAACCTAGATTCCCTTCATTAGATGAATGGATTAAAAATGTGGCATTTATATAGAATGGCTTGTGAGTCACAAGGTGCAGCCAGCAGACCCTTATATGTAAAGGCAAATTGTTATATGGTTTGGTTTCAGGTAAATGTTCAGAATCAGGTTGCAATGGACACGGGGGCAAACTATGAGAGATAGAATATTGGATGGTGCATTCTCCTGCAGAACCTGACCATACACACGTGACAGAACTCCCTCCAGCACTGTGTCCCAGTTGAACTCCTTGTATTTCGTGATGCAAATACCAAACTCCCAGTGCAGCAGCAAGAAACACCACGAAAAGTGGAGGATGACCAAATGGCTTCACAGTTCACACGGGGAGACACTTAGGTTCCAGTGTCCACAGTTTACTTAGGAAGAGAGAATTCAGCACTACGGTCTCATGTTCATTGGAAAATAAGAAACCATGTCCTCCAGGTCACATAGATGCAGACCCATCTTTGATGGTCTCACTACAAAGGAAGCTAAAGCTCCATACAACAAAATATATTTCAAGTGCCCAACCTCAGAGGGACTTTCTCAAGAAGTCTTTAGGCCAGCAGAGCTCCATGTGTGTGGACTGTTTAAACTTTCCCTTACTTTTGGAAACTCCTTTACCACCTCCAATTTTTTGAACTACTGAGTATATTTTATTCCACATATGAATTCACAGATTTTCTAACTCTTCTCCTCTAATTGTGTTTTACTAGGGTCGAAGGTAATGACAAGGCATTGTTCTTGATGAGAGTTGGAAGATTTTTGTGTAGCATATGTTTGCGTACACATTGGATTCATTTTCCTATTTTACATCCAAAATACTGAATCTCTGACACTATCCCATACCCTACTAGACTTTGACGATTAATCCTAATATGGTGAAGAAAAATAACCCAAAGAGAATAGAAATACAAGCAGTTCAGAGGAGGCATGGTGTATACTAGGTCTTGCCTTTTGCATGATAAAGGGTAGGTATTATAAAAATTGTCAATTTTTAATTGAAATAGTTCTACATGTGTTTTTAAAGGTAACGAATATGTGACTTCCTGTTTCCTTTTCTCTGTAGCCTATTCAGCACATGTGTTTTTATACGCACATATAGAATCCTACCTGGTATCACACATAATTTCTTTTGAGGCTACTGACTTGGAAGATAAAAATTGTGAGTAGAGATCATTCCTCCTAAACGCTGTTGAAACTGAAAATTCAACCTATGTCAGCTTCCTAGTAGAACAACATTATACATGAATCCATGTTAAGCAAAATGAATATTTTTCGATATGTGGATTATATATATTTCATGATGAAATGTGATTGGCATATATATTGCTACTTTTAATGTCTGTGCATGTGTCTGTGTGTGTGTGTGTGTGTGTGTGTGTGACTCTCCAAGTTTTTTAAAATATGAAATATATGTGTATTATATACACTCCCTAAATTCATTCATGTTCATATATGTGGATTTATAATCAACTTTTCAGAAGATTATTCTCAGAAATATTCATCCACCTTGAATACATATTTGTTTCCCATTACTGAAATCTGACTTCAGTTAATGGTTCATACAAATCCTAACATTTCTACATTAACTGACCCAGTTTAACATCAATGCAAGTAGATTCCTATGGGACATGATGTCTATTTTGAACTTCATTTCTATTCAACACTGCTACATTACTATTTCTTCACGTTTAGCCCATCATAGCAAATATATTTCATCCACAAGTTTACAAATTTAGAGGCATTTGGTTCACTTTAAATCCCTTCCTGCTTTAGAACACATGTATTCCTCCAGGTTTCTTGACTGGATTTTTTGAGACTTCTTTCCAAACACATTATTTTCGATTTCCATAATCCTTTTGAAGAAAATCAGACACACCCTTCATGATAAACCATAACCTAATATTACCATTAGATGTATAACTGGTTGGAATGAATGATTTTATATCAATATTAGATTTCCTGTATATTTTCAGATATCAATTAAATGAATTATTTAAAGTGGAACCAGTTATATTATTTATTCACAGTATGGTCTATTCATGCATTATCTCTATATTCACAGACACAGCGTACACCTCTTTGTACCCCCAATACTAATTTATACGTCTTCTCAATATTGCTCCCGGAAATGGTGGAAGAAATACTCATGTCACCTTATCTACATATACATTTTATCACAGTAATATTCTTGACAAAACTGCAAAGGTCACACTTATGATTTTACAAAGCCTAAATGGAAAGTGAACATGGATTACTAAAAACATCCATGTCCAGGTTGCCTAATGCTCTCAAATGTCATTCTTTGGTGACTACATATTTGTTTCTTCCTAAGATTATATATTCAAACTCAATCCTGTTGAAAATGTCTAATCCTAACAATCACTTTGTACTTTGCCTAATTTCCTATTGTCTTCCTTGATATTTGCTTTCCTACATTTTTTCCCTAGTTCATCATTGTGAATGACTCTTCACATGTGCTGACATTGGCATTCACTCTCTAATTGAAACCCTATTGCTAAAGAATTTTTTTTTCCAAATTCTATACTCACACTTCTTCCGAAAACTACCGACTGTCTTTCTAATCTTACCGACTATCCCTTTTGGAGTTGATGTTCCCTTCTAAATTCAATCATCCAAGGTACAAAGTCTTATGCCATTGTATATTGATTTATCCAAGAAATCTCTGCTGAAGGTAATTCAATGCTAAGTATCCTAATCAAGGGCCCAATTCCCTTCTGGGCTTCAAATCTTACCTAGATTTCTGTTTTCATACATATATTTCACCTCTATGTTCTTATAAATATAGCAGATTCCCAATATCATTATTCATCCCTCAGAATAATTCCTAACCCAAATTGAACAAGTTATTAATGCTAACCATACACTGTTCCCTCAATCTAACTTTACAGAAGAGCGGGACAGAGTTGTATTTTAAGACCTTACAATACAGGAATATAGGGGATCTTCCACCTGCTGAGAACCTCAAAGGTCCATGCAGATATGACCCCTGGAGAAGATGTAGGCAGATATGAAGGACCAAACAAGGCCTGTGTGGAGAGCTGTTCCCGGGTGCCTATGGTTGATATACCATTCTAACTTGTGAAAGTGTCACATGAAGTAGGGGTAGCCACCAGCACTTGTCCCCGTTGAACTCCTTGTATTTAGTTAAGCAAATTCCAAACTCCCAGTGCAGCAGCAAGAAACACCACGAAAATGGAGAATGAACAAATGGCTTCACAGTCCACATGGGGAGACACTTAGCCCCCAGTGGCCACAGTTTACCTACAAAGAGGGAATTCAGTACTGCTGCCATATGTTCATTATAAAATAAGATACCATGTCCTCCAGGTCACATAGATGCACACCCAGCTTTGATGGTCTCACTACAAAAGAAGCTATAGCTCCAGACAACAATATAAATTTAAGTGCCCAACCTCTTAGCCAGTTTCTCAAGAAGTCTTTAAGCCAGCAGATCTCCATGTTTGTGTTGTGTTTACAATGTCCCTTACTTTGAGAAACTCCTCCACCATATCCAAGGTTGTGAACTCCTGAGAATTTCCCATTCCAGATTGGATTTATTTTGCAATTTTCCATTCTACAGTAACTGACCTAGGTTTACATCAATGCAAGTAGATTCCTATGGAACATGATGTGTATTTTGGAGTTCATTTTTATTCAACACTGTTACATTACTATTTCTTCCGTTTATGCACATAATAGGATATATATTTATTCCACAAGTTAGGAAGTTTATAGGCATTTGTTTCACTTTCAATCACTTTCTGCTTCAGAACACATGTATTCCTCCATGTTTCTTGACTGGTCTTCTCATAAGACTTCTTTCCAAACACATTATTTTCTATTTCCGTAATCACTTTTGAAACAAAACTCACACACCCTTCATTATAAACCATAACTCTAAGATTACCATTAGATGTATAACTCTTCGGAATGAATGATTGTATATCAATATAAGATTTCCTATATATTTTCAGATATCAATTCAATCCATTATTTAATTGGAACCAGTTATATTTTTTCCCAGTATGATCTATGTATGCATAATCTCTATATTCATAGACACAGCATACACCTCTTTGTACCCCCAATACTAATTTATTCGTCTTCACAATATTGCTCCCGGAAATGGTGGAAGAAATACGCATGCCACCTGATCTACATATACATTTTATTACAGTAATATTCTGGACACCAAATGCAAAGGTCACACTTATTATTGTACCAAAGCCTAAATGGAAAGTGAGCATGGATTACTAAAAACATCCATGTCCACATTGCCTAATTCTCTCAAATGTCAATCCTATTCGTGACTACATATGTGTTTCTTCCTAAGATTATATATTCAACCTGAACCCTTTGAAAAAGTCTAATCCTATCACTTTATAGTTTGCCTGATTTTGTAATGTCTCTATTGATATCTGCTTTCCTACATATTTCCCAAGTTCATCATTGTGATTGACTCTTCACATGTGCTGACAAATATTCACTCTCTAACCAAAACCCTATTGCTAAAGAACTTTTGTTTCAAAATCTATACTCACTCTTCTTCCTATACCTACCGACTATCTTCCTAATCCTACCGACTATGCCTGTTTGACTCGATGTTCTCTTGTACATTCAATCATCCAAGGTAGAAGATCCTATGCCATTGATTATAGATTCATCTTAGACATCTGTGCATAACATAATTCAATGCTAATTATCCCAGTCAAGGTCCCAATGCCATTCTGGGCTTCGAATCTAAACTAGATTTCTGTTTTCATAATTATATTTCATCTCTATATTCTTTTAAATATTTTAGGTTCCAAATACCATCATTCATCCAGCAGAATGATTTCTAACCCAAATCAAACATGTTGTTAACCTTAACCATTCACTGTTCCATCAATCTAACTTTACAGAAGAGCAGGGATAGAGTTGTATGAGATTTTTCACCTGATGAAAACCTCAAAGGTACATGCATAAATGATCTCTGAAGAACATGAAGGCAGCTATAAAAGACCTGAGTGTACAAAAGTCATCTTCAATGGCAAACAACCTGGTCAGGATGAAGGATTCTGACTGAATCAGCCTCTCTCTTCTTAATGTAGAGAAAATGGACCAAACCCAGCCTGTGTGGGTAGCTGTCCCAGGGCGCCTATGATTGATATACCGTTCTATCTTGTGAAAGTGTAACAGGAAGTAGGGGCAGCCTCCTTCTCATGTGACACTTGGAAGCCACTGGTAGGACAAAGTGGTTGCCAAGGCAGTAACCTCATTCAGTTCCTGAAGGAAGTGACCTCACCTCACTTCCTTGGTGATTAAAATCTCTGAACTTGGGATTCATGAAGCCAGTCACCCATAGCCAGTCCCAGTCCCAGTCCCAGTGGTCACACTTGTTTGGATTTACCAAAGACAGAGTCAGTCTTTCTTGGTAACTACTGATGTGAGGATGGCCAAATGCCAGGAAAGCTTTAAAGAGGAGCCGTTTCTGAGAAAGCAGGTAGTGGCTCACCTCTGGCTCCTGACACCTTCACAGAGTTAGCCAAGGAGACCAGATCTGACACAGGTCAGGCCATTTCAGGGTAACATAGTATGGTCCACCAGTCAGAGGACACTCTGGATATTCACAGACCTACTTGAGTTAAGGAGGTGCCTTTGTTGGTGTGGGTGTGAGTTTGTGGTTTTGTCTCATGTTCTGAGAATAGGTAGGAAAGGCAGTTTGTTTGGATTGGAGTGGACTGTTTCTAGTAAGTCGTTAGACAAGGCGAGTGCTTCTATGTCTGTGTTTCCCACTCTGTCCGTGGTTGTAGACATTAGAAAAGAGAATGCATCAAGGATGTGTCCTGTCTAGTAGAATGCTTCCCAGCATTCTTCCTGCCCGATTTAGGAATGGACTGTGGCTCGACTTATGCATGGGAAACACCTACTAACTTTCTAAGTTCCTGTTTTCTTCCTGAATTCCGGCAAACCTCAAGAATAGGCCCATGGTTTTGAGTCCAAGATATGTACCACCTCCAAGCTCTGTGACATGGCCATGTGCTTGATAGCTGTAGGGAATGGGAACAGCTTAGAAAACTCAAATATCTGTGTGACCAGTAAACTCTCAGTGGAGAAACCCTGCTTTGGTTCATTTGCATACTTATGGTTATGTTGCCCTGAATGTCAAGAAGGTCTTTGCCTCAGGCCACCCCTTTGTGAAGCCTGAAGAAAACTGTTTTCAAATGGAAATAAATGGGCATAACATGTGGCTCTTTGCTTAATTGCTTTGAAAAGGGACGTGTCCGAATCAGCCTTTTGGGCCTGTGTGAGGTTGTGGCTTAGATTCTCAGCACATGGTAGATCTAAAGATAGATTCCATTTGTGCAATCAAAACCAAAATGGCAAAAAATCACTCATTGTGGATGAGTCTCTTGCCTTCCTCTGTTAGGTTCTTTACCTCCATCAAGTGTGAATAGGAGTCCTTTAGGTCAAATGAGTTCTTCAAATCCCTGCAGAGGTGCTTGTGTTTTCTCAAGATTCCATATCACATAAAGAATCTTTACCTGAGAGTCAGTAGGCCTCAAATTGGAGAAGGAGAGCAGTATTAATGGCAGGCCTATTTGATCACTCCTGGTTCACAGGAAGGGTGTCCATGTCACCCTCACTTTAGGCAAATGAGGGGCAAGCGACATTATTTTGGACACTCTCTTGGGATGCATCCTGCATGGTAACCTCCAGCCAGAGGTTATGATGAATGTCTATATTTAAGAAGATTTGGGCCATGTGGGTGTCTTTTGGTTTTAATTGTGGTCATTCTTGTGGCAGTTGGAAGAGATGACTGAATCCACCTGGGCTTGAACTCTGGTGTCATTCCCCTTAGAGCCTGAGTTCTGGAACACATATCAAAGAAGAATTGCCATAAATTGTGTGGGGATTTTAAGAGGCCACGCATGAGAGTCGCCCTTGGAAACTGAGATCTATGCCCACGGTGGCTTTCCACAGAGCACTGGGAATCTCAGACAGGATATCACATGATTTAATTCTGAAAGACTTGGCAGCCATATTTGATAGTCAAAAAACACATGGACCTCAATTTTAGACCTCAATGGGCGTGGCTTCATGTGACCTTTTGGCCACTCTTTGGGAAGCCTTGCCTGTGAGAATTCTCCAGAGCTTTCATTGAAATGATCTTCCTCAACATTGAATGATTCCTGAATGAATTGAAATAAACAGTGCCTCCAACTTCATCCTTGAAAATTGGCTATATAAATACCATGAAATTTTTAAAATTCCAATGACCAGGTGGCACTGAAGAACCTTTGGATGTCCTGTTGCTGATCATGAGTGTACCAGACAGTGCCTTGATTAACAGGCTTTCATGAATATGGTGTAGAACAGAGATGCCAGTAATTTGGAGCCTGCAGAATAGTGGGCCTAGAGCAGAGGTGATTAAGTGTGTGATAAAACATCTGTGGTGGGGTCATGTGGATCTGCCATTGTCTTCCAAATGGCTTGTGACTGACATGGTGCAGCCAGCAGAACATTGTATGTAAACGCATCATGTTATATGAAGAGGTTTAAGGGCAATATTCAGAATCAGGTTGCTATGGTCACGGAGGCAACGTATGTGGTATACAAGTCCTGTTGGTGCATTCTCCTGCAGTCCCTGACCCACCATATGTGACAGAACTCCCTCCAGGACTGTGGTCAAGTTTAACTCCTTGTATTTCATGAAGCAAATACAAAACTCTCAGTGCAGCAGGAGACATTATAAAAAGTGGAGGATGATGAAATGGCTTCACAGTCCACATGGGGAGACACATAGCCCCCAGTGGCCATAGTTCACCTACAAAGAGAGAATTCAGCACTACTGCTTCATGTTCATTGGAAAATTATAAACCATGTCCTCCAGGTCACAGAGATGCATAAAGACGTTTGATGGTCTTACTAGAAAAAAAGCTAAAGTTCCTGAAAACTACATATATTTCAACTGTCCATCTTAGAGGCAGTTTCTCCAGACGTCTTTAGGCTGGCAAATCTTCATGTTTGTGGAGTTTTTACATTGTCCCTTACTTTTGGAAACTCCTCTACCATCTCCAAGGTTGTGAAATCCGGAGCAGTTTTCATTTCAGGTATGAATTCAAAGATTTTCTAACTCTTTTTCTCTAATTGTGTCTTACTTGGGGTGAAGGTAATGTCAAGTTATTGTTCTAAATGAGAGTGGGAAAATTTTTGTGTAACACTAATTTGCATACACAGTGATCCATTTCCAATTTTCCATTCGAAATACTGAATCACTGACAGTGACTCATACCCTACTATACTCTGACTACTAATCCTAATATGATGAAGAATAATACCCAAATAGAATAAAAATACAAGCAGTTCAGAGGAGGCATGCTGTACAGTTGGACTTCCCTTTTGCATGATTAAGGGTAGGTGTTATAAATCTACTCAATTATTAATTGAAATAGTCCTCCATGTGTTTATAAAGTTCACAAATATGTGAATTCCTGTCTCCCTTTCTCTGTAGCCTACTCAGCACATGTATTTTTATATGCACATACAGAATCCTACCTGGTATCACACGTACATTTTCATGAGTTGGCTGAATTGGCAGATACAAATTGTGAGAAGAGATCAGTCCTCCTAAACGCTGTGGGAACTGAAAATTCAAACTATGTGTAAGCTTCCCAGTAGAACAATATTATACATAAATCCATGTTCAGTATAATAAATATTTTGCATCTGTGAATGATGTATATTACATGATGAATTACGATTAGCATATATATTGATACTTTTTAATGTATATTTGTGTTTATTTAAAAAAAATATATATATACACTCCAGATTTCTCAAAATATGAAATGTATGTGACTTATACACACTCTGTAAATTCATTCATGTTCATGTATATAAATTTATAATCAACTTTTCAGAAAATAATTCTCAGAAATATTCATCCACCTGAAATACATATTTATTTCCCAGTACTGAAAACTAATTTCAATCAATGGTGTTTACAAATCCTAATATTTCTACAGTAACTGACCCAGTTTAACATCAATGCCAGTAGATTCCTATGGGACATGATGTCTATATTGACCTTCATTTTAATCCAACACTGGTACATTACTATTTCTTCAGTTTTTGCACATCATAGGATATGTATTTCTTCCACAAGTTTAAAATATATAGGAATTTGTTTCACTTTCAAACACTTCTTGCTTCAGAACACATGTATTCCTCCATGTTACTTGACTGGTCTTTTCATGAGACTTCTTTCCAAATACATTATTTTCAATTTCCATAATCAATTTCGAAGCTAAACTCACACACTCTTCATGATGAACCATAACATTAATATTAACATTAGATGTATAACTGGTTGGAATGAATAATTGTATATCAATATAAGATTTCCTCTATATGTTCACGATTCAATTCAATCCATTATTTAAAGTTGGAACCAGTTATGCTTTTTATTCACAGTATTGTCTATTAATGCATTATCTCTATATTAATAGATACAGTGTACTCTTCTTTGTCCCTTCAATACTAATTTATACGTCTTCAAAATATTGCTCCCAGAAATGGTGGAAGAAATACTCATGTCACCTTATCTATATATAGATTTTATCACAGGAATATTCTGGACACAAAAAACGAAGGTCACACTCATGATTGTATCTAAGCCTAAATGCCAAGGGAGCGTGGATTACTAAAAAGAACCATGTCCAGGTTGCCTAATGCTCTCAAATGTAAATCAAATTGGTGACTACATATTTGTTTCTTCCTAAGATTATATATTCAACCTCAACCATGTTGAAAATGTCTAATCCTATCACTCACTTCATACTTTGCCTGATTTGGTAATATCTTTATTGATACCTGCTTTCATACATATTTCCCCCAGTTCATCATTGTGACTGACACTTCACATATGCTGACATTTACATTCACTCTCTACCCGAAACCCTATTGCTAAAGAACTTTTGGTCCAAATCCTATACTCACTCTTCTTTCTAAACCTACAGACTATCTTCCTAATGCTACTGACTATAGTTTTTTGACTCGATGTTCTCTTCAACAATCAATTATCCAAGGTATAAGGTCCTATGCCATTGTATATCAATTTATCTGAGACACATGTGCAGAACATAATTCAAACCTAAGTATCCCACTCAAGGGCCCAGTTTCCTTCTGGCTTCCAATCTTACCTAGATTTCTGTTTTTATACTTATATTTTACCTATATATTTTTGTAAATATCACAGGCTCCCAATACCATTATTCATCTGGCAGAAAGATTCCTAACGCAAATCAAACATGTTATTAACCCTAAACATACACTTTTCCCTCAATCTAACTTTACAGAAGAGGAGGGACAGAGTTAGTCTTACAATACAGGAATGTAGGGGATCTTCCACCTGCTGAGAACATCAAAGGTATATGCAGAAATGATCCCCTGAGATGATGAAGGAAGCTATGAAGGACCTGAGAGAGCAAAAGACATCTTCCATGGCAAACTATCTGGTCAGGATGAAGGGATGTGTCTGAATCAGCCTCTACCTTCTTAATGTAGAGAAGATGGACCAAACCAGGCCTGTGTGGAGAGCTGTTCTCAGGTACCTATGGTTGGTATACCATTCTAACTGTGAAAGTGTGACAGGAAGTAGGGACAGCCTCCATCTCATGGGACCCTTAGAAGTAACTGTTAGGACAAAGTGGTTGCCAAGTCAGTGACCTCATTCAGTTCCTGAAGGAAATGACCTCACCTCACTGCCTTGGTGATGGAACTCTCTGGACGTTTGATCCTGGAAGACAGGCACCAAGAGCCAGTCACAGTCCCAGTCCCAGTGGTCTCACTTGTTTTGATTTACCAAGAACAGAGTCAGTCTTTCTTAGTACCTACTGATGTGACGATGGCCAAATGAAAGGAAAGCTCTGAATAGGAGCTTTTCCTGGGAAAGCAGGTAGTGGCTCACCCATGGCTCCTAACAACTTCAAAGTGTTGGCCAAGGAGACCAGATCTGATACAGGACAGGCCATTTTGGGGGAACATACAATGGCCCACCATTCTGAGGACACTCTGGATAGTCACAGACTTACCTGAGCAAAGGAGGTGCCTTTGAGTGTGTGTGTGTGGGTTTGTGGTTTTGTCTCATGTTCTGAGAATAGGTAGGAAAGGCTCTTTGTTTGGATTGGTGTGGACTGTTTCCAGTAAGTCGTTTGACAAGGCGAGTGCTTCTATGTCTGTGTATCCTACTCTGTCCGTGATTGTAGACATTAGAAAGGAGAATGCATCAATGGATGTGTCCTGTCTAGTAGAAAGCTTCCAAGCATTCATGCTGCCCAATTTACAAATGGACTGCAGCTTGTCTTATTGAAGGGCAACATCTGCTCTCAGTAGTTTCTGTTTTCTTCCTGAATTCTGGAAACTCTCCAGAATAGCCTCATGGTTTTGTGTCCAAGATATGTACCACCTCCAAGCTCTGTGAAATGGTGATGTACTGGATAGCTGAAGGGAATGGCGAGAATCTAAGAAAACTCAGATATCAGTGGGACCAGGAAAGTCTCAGTGGAGAAACCCTTCTTTGGGCCTTTTGCTTACCTTTTGTTCTGTTGCCCTGAATTTCAGGAAGGTCTTTACCTCAGGACACTAATTTGTGAAGCCTGAAGAAAACTGTTTTCAAATGAAAATTAATGGGCATCACCTGTGGCTCTTTGCTTAATTGCTTTGGAAATGGATGTTTCTGAAACAGCCTCTTGGCCCTGTGTGAGGCTGTGGTTAGATACTCAGCACCTTATGCATCCCACGTGTTCATCCAAAACCAAAATGGCCAAAAGAGCATTTTCTGTGGATGAAGTCTCTCCCTACCTCTGTAAGGTTCCTGACCTCTATCAAGTGAGAATAGGGTGCCTTTGGGTCAAATGAGTTCTTCAAAGCCCTTCAGAGGCTAGCCCATAGGTGATTCCAATGATTCCAATTCACATGAAGAATCTAAACCCCACAGTCAGTAGTCCTCAAATTGGAGAAGCAGATCAGTATTAACGGCAGGCCTATTTGATAAGTCATGGTTCACAGGAAGGTGTTCAGGCCACCCCAACGTTAAGCAAATAAGGGGCAAGGGAGCTTATTTTGGACACTGTCTTGGGCTGTGCCCCTCATGGAAACCTCCAGCCAGAGGTTAAAATGAGTATCTATATGGAAGAAGATGATGGCCATGTGGAAGTGTTCTGGTTTTAATTGTGGTTATTAGTGTGGTTGTTGAAAAATATGACTGGCTCCACCTGGTCTTGAATTCTAGTGTGATTCCCCTTAGAGTCTGAGTTCTGGAACTGATCTCAGAGAGGTATTGCCATGAGTTTTGTTAGGATTTTAGGAGGCCATGCATGAGAGTCACCCTTGGAAACTGAGATCTGTGCCCAGGAAGGCTTTCCACAGAGCACAGGGAATCTCAGCCAGGTTATCACATAATTTTTTTCTGAAAGAATTAGCACCCATAGTTGAGAGTCAAAACACGCAAGGATTTTACATTGTAGACCTCAATATGCCTGGCTTTATGTGACCATTTGGCAACTCTTTGGGAAGCCTTGCCTGTGAGAGTCTTCCAGAGCTTTCATTGAAATGGGCTTCCTCACCATTTAATGGTTACTGAATTGAATGAAACCCTCAGTGCCTCCAACTTCAACCTTAAAAAATGGGCTTGATAAATACCATGAAATTTTTGAAATTCCCATTACCAGGTGGCACTGGAAAACCATTGGAGATCCTGTTGCTGATCATGAGTGTACGAGAAAGTGCCTTGATTGGCTGGGTTTCACAAAAATGGTGTAGAACAGAGATGCCAGTAAGTTGGAACCTGCTGAGTAGTGGGCCTACAGCAAAGGTGGCTAGGTGTGAGATAAAACATCTCTGGTGGTTTCATGTGGATTGGCCATTGGCTTTCAAATGGCTTGTGACTGACATGATGCAGCCAGCAGACCCTTATATGTAAAGGCATCTTGTTATATGGATAGGTTTCTGGGCAATGTTCAGAATCACGTTGATATGGTCAAGGGGGCAAGCTATGTTGGACATAAGCCTGGTTGGTGCATTCTCCTGGAGACCCTGTCCCACCACACGTGACAGAACTCCCTCCAGCACTGTGTCCCAGTTGAACTCCTTGTATTTCATTAAGCCAATACCAAACTCCCAGTGCAGCAGCAAGAATCACCACGAAAATTAGAGTATGACCAAATGGCTTCACAGTCCACACGGAGAGAAACTTATCCCCCAGTTGCACAGTTTACCCACAAAGTGAGAATTCAGCACTGCTGCCTCATTTTAATTGGAAAATAAGATACCATGTCCTCCAGGTCACATAGATGTTGACCCAGTTTTGATGGTCTCACTACATAGGATGCTAAAGCTACCGACAACAACATACATTTTAAGTGTCCCAACTCATAGGCAGTATCTCAAGAAGTCTTTAGGCCTGCAGAGCTCCATGTTGTGGAGTGTTTACCTTGTCTTTTACTTTTGGAAACTCATCTACCACCTCCAAGGTTGTGAACTCCTCAGCATATTCCATTCCGGGTATGTATTCACAGATTTTCTAACTCTTATCCTCTAATTGTGTATTTCTTCCAGTGAGGGTAATATCAAGGGATTGTTTTTAATGTGAGTGGAAAGATTTTTGTGTAGCACATATTTGCAAACACATTGGGTTTACTTTCCTATTTTCCATTTGAAATACTGAATCTCTGAAACTAACCCATACCCTACTAGACTCTGACTACTAATCCTTATATGATGGAGAATAGTAACCCAAACAGAATACAAATACCAGCAATTCAGAGAAGGCATGGTATGTAATTGGACATCCCTTTTGCATTATATTGTGTAGGAGTTATAAATATAGTTAATGTTTATTGACATAGTTCTCCATGTGTTTTTAAAATTAACAAATATGTGAATTCCTCTCTCCCTTTTTCTGTAGCCTATTAAGCACATGTATTTTTATATGCACAAATAGAATCCTACCTGGTATCACATGTACATTCTTCTGAGGTGGCTGACATGGCAGATAAAAATTGTGGGAAGAGATCACTCCTTCTAACCTCTGTTGGAACAGAAAATTCAACCTATGGGTGAGCTTCCTAGTTGACCAACATTATGCATAAATCCATTTTCAGTAAAATGTATATTTTTGGATAAGTGGATGTTATATATTTAATGATGAATTTCGATTGGCATATATATTGCTACTTTTTAATGTCTCGGTGTGTGTGTTTGTGTGTGTGTGTGTATATATATATATATATATATATATATATATATATATATACTCTCCCGATTTTTCAAAATATGAAATATATGTGTCTTATTATACACTTCCTAAAATTATTCATATTCATGTATGAGGATTTATAATGAACTTTTCACAAGATTATTCTCAGAAATATTCATCCACCTGAAATACATATTTGTTTCCTAATACTGAAAACTAACTTCAGTGAATGGTGCATACAAATCATAATATTTTGACATTGCAAGATGGCCGCGAATAGAGAGCATCATACCCAGTGTACCGCGCCACTGCGCAGGTGACTAACGACTAAGAACGACAAAAAACTATCTTGTTAGGAACTTACAGCAAAATGGGGGTGCACTGAAACCTAGAAGAAGGATTTCTAGCACTGAGGTCCGGTAAATGAGTCTCAAACATGAGCCAACTCTGCGACCGGAGATCCTGTCTGACTGATCCGCGCGCCCCGTCCAGTGGCTACAGACAGCAGGGCACCACCGAGATGCGATCAATAATCACGGAGAAACGTTGATGCAGATTCTGTGGAATTCTGCCAGTAGAGTCCCCACTGAGCCCTGGGCTGAGTTCATGGGGAAGGAAGTGGTACAGTTCTAACCCCCACAATAGAAACTCCACGAAGGAAACCAATGGCCACCATCTTGGTGAGCTGAAGTAACCACAGCCACTCCCCTACAGATTGCAACAATAAAACAGGTGCTGTTACTCAGCTCATTTCCCATACTTCGGGGAATTTGCATCAAATCTCTCCTAGGCTTTCTGGGGGAGAGATTATCAGAGGGAGCCTGCCTTAAGATAGGGGAAAACTAGAGGCACCTGACTTTCAACTCCCCCTCCAATCAGTGGTGAAAAAAACCTGTCTAGCCAGCGCTGAGAGAGGGGCAAGCGGAAAAAAAAATCAAAACAATAGAGTGCCGGGGTTCCCAATAGCCAACTGTGCAATCAGAGATCCGGGCTGATTGAATCATGCAGCCAGGCCTGCTGTTTCAGATGGCGGGGCACCACCGAGAAGTGACCTGAAGCAGGGAGAAATGTTGCTGCGGATTCTGTGGAATCCTGCCGGCTGAGCTCCCACTGATACCCGGGCTGAGTTTGCGAATTCAGACAGGGAAGAAAGTGGTATAGTTCTATCCCCCACAAAAGAAACTCCACCAAGGAAACCAGCGGCCACCATCTTTGAGATCTGAAGTAACCACCGCCCCTCTCCAATAGACTGCAACAATAAAACAAATGTGTGTTACTCAGCTCATCTCTCATACAGCGGGGAATTCACATAAAATGTCTCCTAGGCTTTCCGGGGGAGGGTTAATCAGAGCAAGCCTGCATAAAGACGCAAGAAAAACTAGAGACACCAGACTTTCGACTCCCCCTACCATCAGTGGCCATAACGAAACGTGTATAGCCAGTGCTAGGGGAGGGGCAAGCGGAAAAAATCAAAACAATAGAGTGTCTTGGTTCCCAAAAGACACCCTCCACACCCAACAAACGGCAGGCACAGAGTACAGTTTGAACTGCCGAGAGGCATCACTCAGGGGAAATCTGGTCTAGAAAAAGAAACCAGGACAAGCAGGAGAAACCAAAGGACTAGAAGGCAGGCCCTTGTGACTGGGCAGCTGGAGACCGCAGGCCTGCACGTGACATTCCACCCACTGCCTGAGTGACTGGGGGGCTGAGGAATTCCCGCCCGCCGGCAACTGAGCGTGAGACTGCGTGGCTAGAGATTGCCAACCCAACGGCGACAGCCCACCTGCTGCCCGCGTGACTGGGCGGCTGGAGACCGCCTGCCCGCTGGCGACCAACCGCGCAATTGGGCGGCTGGAGACCGCCCGCCTGCCAGTGACCCAGAGCTGAAACAAACCAGAGACAGTCAAGTCCCACCCCCCAATTCGGACACCTCGGCAAGGAGCCTGGGGCCGGCCAAAGCAGAGAGGTGACATCACTGGAGCTCGGCCTTCGGAATTACTTCCAAGCGGAATCCACTTTAGCAGGCATAGTTTACCAACACAAAGGAGAGACAACAGAGATATACAACACCAAAACAAATCTAAAGAATAAAGCAGAAACACAGCAATCAAATAGAGCTGGAAAGTAACGTGAACATCATGAAAAAACAAGGGCAAAAAAGGAGTACAAACAATGCAGGACAACTTAAATCTACAGGAGGACCTTGAAGCATCAGAAACAGGGATAGGGAAAGAACTCAAGGCATACCGAACTCAGATGGAAAGGAATATTAGAGAAGACATGAGGCAGCAAGTCCAAGCAATAAAAGTATATTTTGAAAATGAATTAAACAAACAAATTCAAATGGCAAAGAATGAGCATTACCAGGAGATAGAGATCTTAAAAAAAATATTAAACAGTAATCCTAGAAATGCAGGAAAATATAAACCAAATTAAAAACTCAAACGAGAATATTACAAATAGACTAGATCAAGTAGAAGTCAGAACATCAGATAATGAAGACAAAGTTTATCAACTTGAAAAGAATTGAGTAAACACAGAAAAGATGCTTAAATCCCACCAGGAATTTATTCAAAAGATATGGGATGTCATAAAAAAACAAAAAACAAATTTAAGAGTCATCAGGATAGAAGAAGGCATAGAGATTCAAACCAAAGGAATGGACAACATATTAAATGAAATAATTCTATAAAACTTCCCAGAGATGAATGATGGATTGGATTGCCAATTCCTGGAAGCCTACAGGACCCCAAACATTCAAAACCAAAATAGACCAACTCCAAGACATATAATTATGAAGATAGCCAACATACAGAACAAGGAGAGAATATTAAAAGCTATAAGAGAAAGGAGGCAGATTACATTCAGGGGTAAACCAATTAGGTTAACAACTGATTTTTCATCACATTCTTTGAAAGTGAGAATATCCTGGAACAATGTAATTCAAATGCTGAAAAAAAAAAAGAATTCCAACCAAGAATACCATATAAAGCAAAGTTAATCTTCAGATTTGACAATGAAATTAAAGTCTTTCACGATAAACAAAAGCTAAAACAATTCTCAGCCAGAAAACCAGCACTGCAAAGCATTTTGTGCAAAATACTACAAGAAGAAAAGTTAAAAAATAGTGCCCAAAACTAACAGTGGGAAGTATCTCAGTAAAGCGGGAGGAAAGTAACCAAAAAAGTAAAAACTATCCAAACTAAAATATAATAAATAAATAAACATGACTGGAAGTACAAATCATATTTCAATTGTAACCTTAAATGTTAATGGCCTAAATTCACTAATCAACAGACATGTGCTAGTAACCTGGATCAAAAAAACAAATCCAACAATATTCTGCCTTCAGGAGACTCATATGATAGGAAAAAACATACACAGGCTGAAGGTAAAAGGTTGGGAAAAATCATAACACTCACATGGCCCTCGGAAGCAAGAAGGATTTGCCATACTCATATGGAATAATATCAACTTCAAACCTAAGTTAATCAAAAGGGATAAAGAATGACACTATATTCTGTTAAAAGGAATCATCCACCAACAAGAAAAAAACAATTATCAATTTGTATGCACCAAGCAATGGAGGTGCAACATTCATAAAACAAACTCTCCTCAAGTTCAAGAGTCAAATAGACTACAACACAATAATTATGGGTGACTTCAACACACCACTCTCGGCATTAGAGAGATCCTCTAGACAAAAACTGAATAAAGAAACTATAGAACTCAACACAACAATCAATAACCTAGACTTAACCGACATATATAGAATGTATCAACCATCATCAAGTGGATACATGTTCTTCTCAGCAGCACATGGATCCTACTCAAAGATACACCATATATTATGCCATAGGGCAATTCTTAGTAAATATAAAGGCATGGAGATTATACCGTGCACCATATCTGATCATAATGGAATGAAACTGGATATCAATGAGAAAAGAAGGAAGGAAAAATCCTACATCACATGGAAAATGAACAACATGCTACTGAATGACCAATGGGTTACAGAAGACATAAAGAAGGAGATAAAAAATTCTTAGAGACAAATGACAATACAGACACAACATACCGGAATCTATGGGACACAATGAAAGCAGTTTTAAGAGAGAAATTCATTTCTTGGAGTTCTTTCCTCAAAAAAAGAAAAAAAAAACAACAAATAAATGAACTTAAACTACTCCACAAAAACCTAGAAAGGAAGAGCAAAACAACAGCAAATGTAGTAGAAGACAAGAAATAATTAAATTTAGAGCAGAAATCAACGAAATTGAAACAAAAAAAAAGTTGAAAAAATTGATAAAACTAAAAGTTGGTTCTTTGAAAAAATAAATAAGATCAACAGGCCCTTAGCCACGCTAAGGAAGAGAAGAAGAAAGAGAATTCAAATTACTAACATGTGGGATAAAAAAGGCAATATCACAACAGAAACTACAGAAATATAGAAGATAATTAGAAAGTATTTTGAAACACTATATTCCAATAAAATAGAATATTGTGAAGATATTGATAAATTTCTTAAGTCATACGATGTGCCCAGATTGAGTCAGGAAGACACAAACAATTTAAACAGGCCAATAACAAAGGAAGACATAGAAGAAGCAATCAAAAGACTGCCAACCCAAAAAAAGCCCTGGACCGAATGGGAGTACAGCGGATTTCTACAAAACCTTCAAGGAAGAATTAAAATCAATATTTTTCAAGCTTTTTCAAGAAATAGAAAAAGAAGGAGCTCTTCCAAATTCATTCTATGAGGCCCACATCACCCTGATCCCGAAACCAGACAAAGACATTTCAAAGAAAGAATACTACAGACCAATTTCTCTAATGAACTTGGATGCAAAAATTCTCAATAAAATTCTGACAAATCGAGTACAAAAGCATATCAAAATAATTGTGCACCATCATCAAGGAGGATTCATCCCTGTGATGCAAGGATGGTTCAATATACGAAAATCAATAAATGCCATTCACCACATCAATAGACTTAAAGACAAGAACTATATGATCATCTCAATAGATGCAGAAAAGCATTTGACAAAGTTCTGCATCCATTTATGTTCAAAACTCTATAAAAACTAGGGATAACAGGAACTTACCTCAACATTGTAAAAGCTATATATGCTAAACCTCCGGCTAGCATCATCCTAAATGGAGAAAAAACTGAAGGCATTCCTTCTAAAATCTGGAACAAGACAGGGATGCCCTCTATCACCACTTCTATTCAATTTAGTTCTTGAAATACTAGCCAGAGCAATTAAACAGACAAAAGAAATTAAAGGCATAAAAATAGGAAAAGAAGAATTTAAAGTATCACTATTTGCAGATGACATGATAATATATTTAACAGACACAAAAATGTCTACAAAGAAATGGCTAAAGTTAATAAATGAATTCAGAAAAGTGGCAGGATATATAATTAACACGCATAAATCAAATGCATTCCTGTATAACAGAAAAAAAACTTCTGAAATGGAAATGAGGAAAACCACTCTATTCACAACATCCTCAAATAAAATAAGATACTTGGGAATCAACCTAACAAAAGAGGTGAAAGATTTAAATAATGAAAACTACAGAAATCTAAAGAGAGAAATAGAAGAAGATGTCAGAAGATGGAAACATGTGCCCTGTTCATGAATAGGCAGAACTAACATCATAAAAATGGCAATATTACGCAAAGTTCTCTACAGGTTTAATGCAATGCCAATCAAAATTCCAGTGGCATTTCTTGTAGAAATAGACAAATCAATCATGAAATTCATATCGAAAAATAAAAGACCCAGAATAGCAAAAGCAACTCTAAGCAGGAAGTGTGAATCTGGAGGTATAGCGATACCAGAGTTCAAACTGTACTACAAAGCAATAGTAACAAAAACAGCATGGAACTGGTACTGAAAAATGCAGGTGGACCAGTGGTACAGAAGAGAGGACACAGAAACCAATCCACAAAATTACAACTTTCTTATATTTGATAAAGGGGCTAAAAGCATGCAGTGGAGGAAGGATAGCATCTTCAACAAATGGTGCTGGGAAAATTGGAAATCCATATGCAACAAAATGAAACTGAATCCCGTTCTCTCGCCATGCACAAAATTTAACTCAAAATAGATCAAGGATCTAGATATAAAATCAGAGACACTGCGTTTCATAGAAGAAAAAGTTGGCTACGATCTACATACTGTGGGGTCGGGCTCCAAATTTCTTAATAGGACGCCCATAGCCCAAGAGTTCTTAACAAGAATAAAAAAAATGAGACTTACTTATACTAAAAAGTTTTTTTTCTCTGCAAGAGAAACAAAAAGGGAAGTAAATAGAGAGCCTACATCCTGGGAACAAATTTTTACCCCTCACACTTCAGATAGAGCCCTAATATCCAGAATATACAAAGAATTCAAAAAAATTATCAATAAGATAACAAATAATCTAATCAACAAATGGGCCAAGGACCTGAAAAGACACTTCACCGAGGAGGACATACAATCAATCAACAAGTACATGAAAAAATGCTCACCATATCTAGCAGTCAGAGAAATGCAAATCAAACCCACCCTAAGATACCATCTCACTCCAGTATGATTGGCAGCCATTATGAAGTCAAACAACAAGAATTGTTTACGAGGATGTGGGGAAAAGGGGACACTTGTACACCGCTGGTGGGACTGCAATTTGGTGAGGCCAACCTGGAAAGCAGTATGGGGATTCCTGGGAAAGCTAGGAATGGATCCACCATTTGAACCAGCTATCACCCTTCTCGGACTATTCCCTGAGGATCTTAAAGAGTGTACTAAAGGGATACTGCCACATCAATGATCATAGTGGCACAATTCACAATAGCTAGACTGTGTAACCAACCTAGATGCAATTCAATAGATGAATGGATAAAAAAAATGTGGCATCAATACAAGATGGATGCAGCACTAAAAAATGACAAAATCATAGAATTTGCAGGGAAATGGATGGCATTAGAGCAGATTATGCTAAGAGAAGCTAGCCAATCCTTAAAAAAACAAATGCCAAATGTCTGCTTTGATAAAAATAGGGTAACTAAGAATAGAACAGGGAGGAAGAGCATGAGGAAAAGATTAATATTAAACAAAGACAAGTGGGAGAGAGAAAGGGAGAGAGAAGGGAAAGCATATGGAAATGGTAGGAGACCCTCATTGTTACACAAAATTACATATAAGACGTTGTGAGGGGAAAGGCGGGAACAAGAGAGAGAAGTGAAAAAGCAGATGAGGAAGAGAGGGAAGATAGGATGAAAGGGGAGGGGGGATAGTAGGGGATAATAAAGGTAGCAGAGGACAACAGTCACTAATATGACATTATGTAAAAATGTGAATGTGTAACTGATGTGATTCTGCAATTCGTATTTGGGGAAAATTGGGAGTTCATAACCCATTTCAGTCAAATGTATGAAAGATGATATATCATGAGCTTTGTAATGTTTTGAAAAACCAATAAAAATAAATAAACAAAGGTTTAAAATTGAGTGGGAAGAAATCAGCTAAAAAGGAGTTGAGATGCATTCATTTTGATAAGCAGAAAGTTTGTTTTGTGTAGTTGTAAATATCACAAATTTATTTTACCAGAAAACTGGCTTTTGAAAATGAACATATATTGAGATTAAAGGATAATCCACCTACCTTCATGAAAAATTCATATCATTTCCTATATTTTTCATATTTCATTTTTTTTCGTGAATATTTTGTCATGGACCAGGTCTAGTCTTAGGCTACCTCATCTGACAAGTTCGTGCAATGTGTTGGATTGTTCTTTTCATCTTTTATTTGATAGTTTGTAGCTGATAATGTGTATTTTTCCTTATCTTTATTTGGACATACATACCCAACTATATCTTTGCATTTTATGTTTTACTGGGGAAGAGACTCATCAAAAGCTCTTTATTATATGTATCAACAATGAAACATTTAGAGCATGCAATTATTCTTAATTTTGCATGAAAACATCTTTGTACCATTTTTCTTATAAAGATGTAGAATTATTACTGTAATAAGTAACTACTTACAAGAAGAATTAAACAATTGACTTTATATCAATCATGAATATGAAAATTAATAAAATAAGTATTTGGCAATAAATATGCAATTGATGGAAATTCAAATCACAAGAAAGCCATTTAAAATGTCAGTGCATATGGTCCTTAAATAAAAGGTTGTTCAAATAAAATTTCACTAATTCATAAGAGTTAATATGCCATATCACAGCTTAATGTAATATAAAAACTTAAATGATAAGTATTGATAAATAAGAATGATACCTGTTTACTTAAATAGGTTTATTTGATTTTCACTGTAAGCTGTTAATTCTAGAAGACTTGAAAATTAAGAAAGACTTAGTCTATATTATTTCTAACAGGCTAATCAAAGTACTTTTAAATATATGTGTATATATATCATATGTAATACATATGCATGAATATAGATACATATGTATAATAAATGTATTGTAATATATCTATAGGTTATTATAATTATTAAATTTTCTCAAGAAAAAAGAATGACCATAAAAAAATTCTTAAATGTAAATTTCATAGCATATTACTGTTTGTAATGACATGAGAGAAAAACTCCTATGGAGGGAAAATGAAAAAGGAAGAGAGAGAAGGGGGAAAATGAGGAAGAAAGTGAGTAAACAAGAGGGAAAGGAGTGTTTGATTATAAGATAAATGTGGAGGGTCTGGGTGTCTGGCTCAGTGGTAACATGCTTGGCTAGCATGTGTGAGGCACTGGGTTATATTCTCAGCACCACATATAAATAAATAAAATGAGGTCGATCAACAACTGAAAAAAATAAAAAAAAATAAAAAAGTAGAAATATTACCAAAATTCTAAGTTTTTATGAATGCTAAATAAAAAAAATGTTACATAGCCTTATGTAATTTCTAGACTCCCCAAAATAGTCATTTAATGATAGATTACTAGTGTGATAACTAAAAATCCATTGCTCTTTCCTCGACATTCTGTGGCATGCTAGTGCTAAAATAAATTGTATTATAACACCAAAAAAATTCTAATATTTCTACAGTAACTGACCCAGTTTAACATAAATGCAAGAAGATTCCTATGGGATATAATTGTATTTTGACGTTCATTTTTATTCAACACTGGTACATTACTATTTGTCCAATTTATGCACATCATAGTATGTATATTTCATTCACAATTTAGCAAATTTATACGCATTTGTTTTACTTTCAATCACTTCCTGCTTCAGAACACATGTATTCCTCCACGTTTCTTGACTGCTCCTTTCATGAGACTTTTTTCCAAAGACATTATTTTTGATTTCCATTATCATTTTTGAAGCAAAACTCACACACCCGTCATGATAAACCGTAAACCTAATATTACCATTAGATGTAAAACTGGTGGGAATGAATGATTGTATATCAATATAAGATTTCTTGTATACTTTCAAATATCAATTCAATCCATTGTTTAAAGTGGAACCAGTTATATTATTTATTCACAGTATGGTCTATTCATGCATTGTCTCTATATTGATAGACACAGGGTACACCTCTGTGTACCCTCAATAATAATTTGTATATCTTCAAAATTTTGCTCACAGAAATGGTGGAAGAAAGACTCATGTCAACTGATCTACATATACATTTTATCACAGTAATATTCTGGACACAAAATGCAAAGGTCACACTTAGGATTGTCCCGAAGCCTAAATGGAAAGTGAACATGGATTACTAATAACATCCATGTCTTGGATGCCTAATTCTCTCAAATGTCAATCCTATTGGTGAGTACATATTTGTTTCTTCCCAAGATTATATATTCAACCTCAACCATGTTGAAAATGTCTAATCCTATCACTCACTTTATATTTTGTCTGATTTCCTAATGTCTCTATTGATATCTCTTATCCTACATATTTTCCCTAGTTCATCATAGTGACTGATTCTTCACATGTGCTGACATTTACATTCACTCTTTATCCGAAACCCTATTGCTAAAGAACTTTTTGTCCAAATACTATACTCACTCTTTTTTCTAAACCTACCGACTATCTACCTAATCCTACCGACTATCCCTTTTTGACTGGATGAACTCTTCAACAATCAATCATCCAAGGTACAAGGTCCTATGCCATTGTATATTGATTTATCTGAGACATCTGTGCAGAACATAATTCAAAGATAAGTATCCCAATCATGGGCCCAATGCCTTTCTGGTCTTCAAATCTTACCTAGATTTCAGTTTTCATAATTATATCTCACCTGTATATTCTTATAAATATTGCAGGTTCCCAATACCATTATTCATCCAACAGAATGATTCCTACCACAAATCGAACATGATATTAATCCTAACTATACACTTTTCCCTCAATCCAACTTTACAGAAGAGCAGGGACAGAGTTGGTCTTACAATACAGGGGTGTAGGGGACCTTCCACCTGTTGACAACCTCAAAGGTCCATGCAGATATGATCCCTGGAGAAGATGCAGGCAGCTATGAAAGGCCTGAGAGAGCAAACGTCATCTTCCATGGCAAACAACCCGGTCAGGTTAAAAGCATGTGTCTGAATCATCCTCTCTCTTCTTAATGTAGGGAAGATTGACCAAACTAGGCCTGTGTGGAGAGCTGTTCCCAGGTGCCTATTGTTTCTATACCATTCGAACTTGTGAAAGTGTCACAGGAAGTAGGGGCATCCTCCATATTATGAGACCCTAGGAAGCAAATGTTATGACAAAGTGGTTGCAAATGCAGTGACCACATTCAGTTCCTGAAGGAAGTGACCTCACCTCACATCCTTGTTGATGGAACTCTCCGAATTTGGGTTCCAGGAAGCCAGGCATCCAGACCCAGTCCAAGCTCCAGTCACAGTGGTCTCACTTGTTTGGATTTACCAAGGACAGAGTCAGTCTTTTGTGGTACCTAGTGATGTGAGGATGGCCAAATGCCAGGAAAGTTCTGAAAAGGGGCCCTTCCAGAGAAAGAAGTTAGAGGCTCACTGCTGTCTCCTGACAACTTCACAGAGTTGACCCAGGAGACCAGATCTGAGACAGGACAGGCCATTTCTGGGGAACATAGTATTGCCCTCCAGTCAGAGGACACTCTGGATAGTTTCAGACCTACTTGGGGGAAGGAGGTGACTTCGTGGGTGTTTGAGTGGGTTTGTGGTTTTTTCTCATGTTCTGAGAATAGTTAGGAAAGGGGGTTTGTTTGGTTTGGAGTGAACTGTTTCTAGTTAGTCCTTTGACAAGGCGAGTGTTTCTATGTCTGTGTATCCCACTGTGTCCATGGTTGTAGACATTAGAAAAGAGAATGCCTCAATGGGTGTGTCCTGTCAAAGAGAAAACTTCCAAGCATTCATCCTGCCCATTTTATAAATGGGCTGTGGCTTGCCTTATCATTGGGCAACACCTATTATTTTCTTACGTTCCTGTATCCTTCCTGAATTCTGGCCACTCTCCAAAATAGGCTCATGGTTTTGTGTACAAGATATGTACCACTTCCAAGCTCTGTGACATGGCCATGTACTGGATAGCTGAAGGGAATGCATCTCAGAAAACTCTGATATCAGTGTGACCAGTAAAGTCTCAGTGGAGAAACCCTGCTTTGGGCCTTTTGATTACCTATTGTTATGTTGCCCTGAATATCAGGAACATCTTTTCCTCAGGCTACTCCTTCCTGAAGCCTGAAGAAAACAGTTTTCACATGGAAATGAATGGGCATTTTACCTTTGTGTTTTACAATAAAACCTTCACAGAGATTAGGCTCTCATTAACTTAAAAATACTTTTAAATTTTATCTAAGTGTAAAAAGTAACATGTAACTGTACATATCTTTTTGATAACAAGTCCAATTATACAACACAAATGATACACATAAATCGCCAACATGTTTTTATTTTAAGCCTAGAATTACCATACAACCTTAGAACATTTCTGTTTTCATACTTATATTTCACTTCTATAGTCTTATAAATATCGCAGGTTCCCAATAACATTATTCATACAGCAGAACAATTCCTAACCCAAATCGAACATGTTATTAACCCTAACCATACACTGTTCCCTCAATCTAACTTTACAGAAGAGCAGGAAAAGAGTTGGTCTTACAATACAGGAATTTAGGGGATCTTCCACCCGCTGAGAACCTCAAACTTCCATGCTGAAATGATCCCTGTAGAAGATGTAGGCAGCTATGAAGGACCTGAGAGAGTAAGAGTCACATTCCATGGCCAACAACCTGGTCAGGATGAAGGGTTGTGTCTGAATCTGCCTCTCTCTTCTTAATGTAGAGAAGATGGACCAAAACAGGCCAGTGTGGAGAGCTGCTCTGGAATGCCTATGGATGATATACCATTCTAACTTGTGAAAGTGTCACAGGAAGTAGGGGCAGCCTCCATCTCATGGGGCCTTGGAAGCAACAATTAGGACAATGTGTTTGCCAAGGCAGTGACCTCATTCAGTTCCTGAAGGAAGTGACCTCACCTCACTTCCTTGGTGTTTGAAATCTCTGAACATGTGGTCCAGGAAGCCAGGCACCCACAGCCAGTCCCAGTCCCAGTCCCAGTGATCTCACTTGTTTGGATTTACCAAGGACAGAGTCAGTCTTTCTTGGTACCTACTGATGTGAGGATGGCCAAATGCCAGTAAAGCTCTGAAGAGGGCCCTTTCCTGAGAAACCAGGTTGTGGCTCACCGCTGGCTCCTGTCAACTTCACAGAGTTGGACAAGGAGAACAGATCTGAGACAGAACAGGCCATTTCATGAAAACATAGTATGGTCCACCAGTCAGAGGACACTGCGGATAGTCACAGACCTACTTGGGGGAAGGAGGTGCATTTGTGGGTGTGGGTGTGTGTTTGTGGTTTTGTCTCATGTTCTGAGAATAGGTAAGAAAGGCAGTTTGTTTTTTTTTGGAGTTAATTGATTCTAGTAAGTCGTTTGAAAAGGCGAGTGTTTCTAGGTCTGTGTATCCCACTGTGTCAGGGGTTGTAGACATTAGAAAAGAGAATGCTTCAATGGATGTGTCCTGTCTAGTAGAAAGCTTCCCCGGATTCATACTTCCCATTTATGAATGGACTGTGTCTTGCATTATTGATGGGCAACCCCTGATATCTTCCTAAGTTCCTGTTTTCTTTCTGAATTCTGGCCACTTTCCAGAATAGGCTCATGGTTTTGTGTCCAAGATGTATACCACCACCAAGCTCTGTGACATGGCCATGTACTGGATAGCTGAAGGGAATGGCGAGCAACTCAGAAAACTCAGATATCAGTGTAATCAGGAAAGTCTCAGTGGAGAAATACTGCTTTGGTTACCTATTGTTCTGTTGGCCTCAATGTCAGGAAGGTCTTTGCCTCTGGCCACCCCTTTGGGAAGCCTAAAGAAAACAGTTTTCAAATGGAAATCAATGGGCATCACCTGTGACTCTTTGCTTAATTGCATTGGAAAGGGATATGTCTGAATCAGGCTCTAGGTCCTGTGTTATGCTTTGGCTTAGATTCTCAGCACATGATGGATGTAAAGAAAATCCCATGTTTGCATCCAAAACTAAATTGGCCAAAAGAGCAGTCATTATAGAAGAAGTCTCTCGCCTTCCCCTGTAAGGTTCCTGACCTCCATCAAGTGAGAATAGGAACCTTTGGATCAAATGAGTTCTTCAAAGCCCTTTAGAGGCTATCCCATAGGTGCTTGGGTTCTCTCCAGAATCCAAATCACATAAAGAATCTATACCTGACAGTCAGTAGGCCTCAAATTGGAGGAGCAAAGCAATATTAATAGCAGGCCTATTTGATCACTCCTGGTTCCCCGGACGAGTGTCCAGGACACCCTGACTTTAGGCAAATGAGGGGCAATGGAGGTTATTTTGGACACTGTCTTGGGCTGTGCCCCTCATGGAAACCTCAAGCCAGAGGTAATGATGAGTGTCCATATGGAAGAAGATGAGGGCCATGTGGGAGTGTTTTGGTTTTAATTGTGGTCATGTGTGGCCGTTGGAATAGATGACTGGGTCCACCTTGGCTTTAACTCTGTTGTGATTCCCCTTAGAGACTGAGTTGTGGACCTCACCTCAGAGAAGTATTGCCATGAATTGTGTTGGGATTTTAGGAGGATTCACATGAGAATCACCCTTGTAAAATGAGATCTAGGCCCAGGGTGGCTGTTCACCGAGCACTGGGAATCTCAGCCAGGTTACCACATTATTTTATTCTGAAAGACTTGGCAGCCACATATGAAAGTCAAAACACACATGGATGTCACAATGTAGATCCCAATGGGCCTGGATTCATGTGATCATTTGGCCACTGTTTGGGAAGCCTTGCCTGTGAGACTTCTGCAGAGATTTCATTGAAATGAGCTTCCTAACCATTTAATAGTTCCAGAATGAAATGAAACACACAGTGCCTCCAACTTCAACCTTGAAAAATGGGTAGATAAATACCAAGAAATTTTTAAACTTCCCATGACCAGGTGGCACTGGAGAATCTTTGGATATCCTGTGGCTGATCATGAGATTACAAGACAGTGCTTTGATTGACTGGTTTTCATAAAAATGGTTCAGAACAGAGATACCAGGAAGTTGGAGCCTGCTGAGAGGTGGGCCTACAGCAGTGCTGGGCAGGTGTGCAATAAAACAACTGTGGTGGGGCCATGTGGATCTTCCATTGGCTTCCAAATGGCTTGTGACTGACATGGTGCAGCCAGCAGATCCTTGTATGTAAAAGCATCTTGTTATATGGACAGGATTCAGGGCAATGTTTAGAATCAGATTGCTATGGTCAAGGGGGCAAGTCATGTGGGATATAAGCCTGGTTGGTGCATTCTCCTGCAGACCCTGACCTACCAAAAGTGACAGAACTCACTCACGCACCGGGTAACAGTTGAATTCTTTGTATATCATGAAGCAAATACCAAAATCCCAGTGCAGCAGCAAGAAACACGACGAAAAGTGGAGGATGACCAAATGGTCTCACAGTCCACATGTGGATACACTTATCCCCCAGTTGCCACAGTTTACCTACTAAAGAAAATTCAGCACTGCTGCCACATATTCAGTGGAAAATAAGAAACCATGTCCTCGAGGTAACATAGATGCAGACACAGCTTTGATTGTCTCACTACAATGGAAGCTAAATCTCCCGACAACAACATATATTTCAAGTGCCCAAACTCAGAGTCAGTTTCTCAAGAAGGATTTAGGGAACCAGAGCTCCATGTTTGTGGACTGTTTTCCCTGTCCCTTACTTTTGAAATCTCCTCTTCCGTCTTCAAGGTTGTGAACTCCTGAGCATATTCCATTCCAGATATTTATTCACAGATTTTCTAACTCTTCTCCTCTAATTGTGCCTTAGTCTCCGTGATTGTAATGTCAAGGCATCCCTTTCTCTGTATCCTATTCAGCACATGTATTTTTACATGCAATTATAGAATCTTTCCTGATACCACACGTACATTCTTGTGAGGTGACTGACTTGGCAGATACAAATTGTAAGAGATCACTCCTCCTAAAAGCTGTTGTAACTGAAAATTCAATCTATGAGTGAGCTTCCTTGTTGAACAACATTATACATAAATCCATATTCAATAAAATAAATACATTTGGATCTGTAGATGACATATATTTCATGGTGAATTTCAATTGGAATATATTATGCTATTTTTAATGTCTGTGTGTGTATATATATATATATATATATATATATACACACTCTCCAGATTTTTCAAAATATGAAATATATGTCTTGTTATACACTCGCTAAACTCATTCATATTCAAGTATGTGTATTTATAATCAAATTTTCACAAGAGTATTCTCAAAATTATTCATTCACCTGAAATACACATTTGTTTCCTAGTACTGAAAACTATCTTCAGTGAAAGGTGCATACAAATCCTAATATTTCCACAGTAACTGAACCAGTTTAACATCAATACAAGTAGATTCCTATGGGACATGTTGTGCATTTTGACATTTATTTTATTCAACACTGGTACATTACTATTTCTTCAGTTTATGCTCATCATAGCAAATATATTTCATCCAAAAGTTTGCAAATTTATAGGCATTTTGTTCACTTTCAATCACTTTATTCTACAGAACACATGTATTCCTCCATGTTTTTGATGGGTCTTTTCGTGAGACTTCTTTCCAAACACATTATTTTCGATTTCCATGATCACTTTTGAAGCAAAACTCAAAGACACTTCGTGATAAACCATAACCCTAATATTACCATTAGATGTATTGCTGTTTGGAATGAATGATGGTATATCGATATAAGATTTCTTATATATTTTCAGATATGAATTCAATCTATTATCTAAAGTGGGACCAGTTATATTATTGATTCACAATGTGGTCTATTCATGCACTATCTCTATATTCATAGACACAGTGTACACCTCTTTGTAACACCAATACTAATTTATAGGACTTCAAAACATTGCTCCCAGAAATGCTGGAAGAAATACTAATGTCACGCGATCTACATATACATTTTATCCCAGTAATATTCTGGACACAAAATGCAAAGGTTACACTTATGATTGTACCAAAGCCTAAAAGGAAAGTGAACAGGGATTACTAAAAACATCCATGTCCACATTGCCTAATGCTCTCAAATGTCAATCCTATTGGTGACTACATATTTGTTTCTTCCTAAGATTATATATTCAAACTCAACCCTGTTCAAAATGTCTAATCCTATCACTCACTTTGTACTTTCCCTGATTTTGTAATGTCTCTATTATTATCTGATTTCCTACATATTTACCAAAGTTCATCATTGTGACTGAATCTTCATATGTGCTGACATTTACCTTCACCCTCTAACAGAAACCTATTGCTAAAGAAGTTTTTTTTTCCAAATCCTATACTCACTCTCCTTCCAAAACCTACCAACTATCTTCCTAATCTTACCTACTATCCCTTTTTGACTGGATGTTCTCTTCCACATTCAATCATCCAATGTACAAGGTCCTATGCCATTGTATATGGATTTATCTGAGACATCTGTGCAGAAAGTAAGTCAACACTAAGTATACCAATTAAGGGCCCAATGCCCTTCAGGGTTTCAAATCTTAGATTTCTGTTTTCATACATATATTTCACCTACATATTCTTATAAATATCGTAGGTTCCCAATAACATTATTCATCCAGCAGAATAGTTCCTAACACAGATTGAACATGTTATTAACACTAACCATACACTCTTCCCTCAATCTAACTTTACAGGAGAGCAGGCACAGAGTTGGTCTTACAAGACAGAAATTAAGGGATCTTTCACCTGCTGAGAACCTCAAAG
The DNA here is from genome assembly GCF_048772815.1 of Callospermophilus lateralis. Lineage (NCBI taxonomy): Eukaryota > Metazoa > Chordata > Mammalia > Rodentia > Sciuridae > Callospermophilus > Callospermophilus lateralis. The sequence goes on along the minus strand of NW_027515031.1, from coordinate 375,370 downwards.
GTCATTAAATATGATCACTGTAGAAGATGTAGGAAGCTATTAAGGACCTCAGAGAGCAAAAGTCATCTTTCATTGCAAACAACCTGGTCAGGATGAAGGGTTGTGTCAGAATCAGCCTCTCTCTTCTTAATGTAAAGAAGATGCAGCAAACCTGGCCTGTGTGGAGAGCTGTTCCTGGGTGCCTATGGTTTTATACCATTCTAACTTGTGAAAATGTCAGAGTAAGTAGGTGCAGCCTCCATCTCATGGGACCCTTGGAAGCAACTGTTAGGACAAAGTGGTTGCCAAGGTATGGACCTCATTCAGTTCCTGAAGGAAGTGACCTCACCTCACTTCCTTGGTGATGGAATTCTCTGAACTTGGGATCCAGAAAGCCAGGCATCCAGAGCCAGTCCCAGTCACAGTCCCAGTGGTCAAAATTTTTCGGATTTACCAAAGACAGAGTCAGTCTTTCTTGGTACCTACTTATGTGAGGATGGCCAAATGCCAGGAAGGTCTGAAGAGGGGCCTTTCCTGAGAAAGCAGATAGTGGCTCACCACTGGCTCCTTACAGATTCACAAAGTTGGCCAAAGAGACTAGATCTGAGACAGGACAGCCCATTATGAGGGAATTTCTTATGGCCCACCATCAAACGACACTCCGTATTGTCACAGACGTACTTGGGGGTCTGTGTGGGTGTGGGTGTGGGTATTGGTTTGTGGTTTTGTCTCATGTTCTGAGAATAGGTAAGAAAGTTGGTTTGTTTGGTTTGGTGTGAACTGATTCTAGTAAGTCGTTTGACAAGGCTAGTCTTTCTATATCTGTGTATCCCACTGTGTCCATGGTTGTAGACAATAGAAAAGAGAATGCATAAATACATGTGTCCTTTCTAGTAGAAATCTTCCCAGCATTCATTCTGCCCAATTTATGAATGGTCTGCGGCTTGCCTAATGGATGGGCAACACCTAATATCTTCTTAAGTTCCTGTTCTCTACCTGAATTATGGGCAACCTCCAGAATACGCTCATGGCATTGTGTCCAAGATATGAACCACCTCCACGCTCTGTGATATGGCCATGTACTAGAGAGCTGAAGGAAATGATGAGCATCTCAGAAAACTCAGATATCAGTGTGACCAGGAAAGTCTCAATGGAAAAACCCCTCTTTGGGCCTTTTGCTTACATATCCTTCTGTTGCCCTGAATGTCAGGAAGGTCTTTGCCTCAGGCTATGCCTTTTTGAAGCCTGAAGAAAACAGTTTTCAAATGGAAATGTATAAACATTACCTGTGGCTCTTTCTTAATTGCTTTGGAAAGGGATGTGTCTGAATCAGCCTCTTGGCCCTGTGTGAGGCTGTGGCTTAGATTCTCAGCACCTGATGGATCTAAAGAAAAATCCCATGTGTGCATGCAAATCAAAAAGCCAAAAGAGCAGTCATTTTGGATGAAGTTTCTCGCCTTCCTCTGTAAGGTTTCTGACTTCCATCATTGAGAATATGGATCCTTTGGGTCAAATGAGTTCTTCAAAGCCCTGCAGACACAAGACCATAGGTTCTTGGGTTTTCTCATGACTCCAATTAACATAAAGAATCTAAACACCACAGTCAGTAGGCCTCAAAATTGAGAATAAGAGCAATATTAACGGCAGGCCTCTTTGAACACTCCTGGTTCACAGGAAGGATGTCCCGGCCACACTGACTTTAGGCAAATGGATGCAAGGGAGCTTATTTTGGACACTGTGTTAGGCTTTGCCCCTAATGGAAACCTCCAGCCAGAGGTTATGATGAGTGTCTATATGGAAGAAATTGAGGGCCATGTGGGAGTGTCTTGATTTTAATTGCCGTCATTTGTGTGGCGCTTGGAATAGATGACTGGGTCCACCTGGGCTTGAACACTGGTGTGATTCTCCTTAGAGACTGAGTTCTGGAACTTACCTCAAAGAAGTATTGCCTTGTATTGTGTTGGGATTTTAGGAGGCCATGCATGAGAGTAGCCCTTGGAAACTGGGATCTATGCCCAGGTTGGCTTTCCACAGAGCACTGGGAATCTTGGGAAGGATATCACATGATTTTATTCTTAAAGACTTGGCAGCCATAGTTGCAAGTCAAAACACATATGGACCTCAAATTGTAGACCTCAATAGGTCTGGCTTCATGGGACCTTTTGGCCTGTCTTTGGGAAGCCTTGCCTGTGATAGTTCTCCAGAGCTTTCATTGAAATGAGCTTCCTCTCCATTTAATCATTCCTGAATGAATTGAAACCCACAGTGCCTCCAACTTCACCCTTGAAAAATGGCTAGATAAATACCTTTAAATTTTTGACATTCCCATGACCAGGTGGACCTGGAGAACCTTTGGATGTCCTATTGATGACCATCAGTGTACCAGACAGTGCCTTGATTGACTGGGTTTCATGAAAATGGTGTAGAACGGAGATGCCAGTAATTTGGAGCCTGCTGAGTAGTCGGCCTAGAGCAGTGGTGTGCTGGTGTGTGTTAAAACATCTGTGGTCGGGTCATCTGCATCTGCCCTTCGCTTCCAAATGGTTTGTGACTGACATGCTACAAGCCACAGACCCTTGTATGTAAAGGCATCTTGTTATATGGAGAGGATTCAGGGCAATGTTTACAATCAGATTGCTATGGTCAAGAGGGCAAGCTATGTGGGATAGAAGCCTTGTTGGTGCATTCTCCTGCAGACCCTTACCCACCACACGTGACAGAACTCCCTCCATCACTGTGTCCCAGTTGAACTTCTTGTATTTTGTGAAGCAAATATCAAACTCCCAGTGCAGCTGCAAGAAACACCACAAAAATTGGAGGATGACCAATGGCTTCACATTCCACCCTGGGAGACACTTAGCCACCAGTGGCCACAGTTTCCCTACAAAGAGAGAATTCAGCACTGCTGCCTCATGTTCATTGGAAAATAAGAAACAATGTCCTCTAGGTCACATAGATGCTGACCCAGCTTTGATCGTCTAAGTATAAAGGAAGCTAAAGCTCCTAAAAACAACCTCAGATGAAGTTTCTCAAGAAATATTTAGGCCGGCAGAGCTCCATGTTTGTGGAGTTTTTACCCTGTCCCTGACTTTTGGAAACTCCTATACCACCTCCAAGGTTGTGAACTCCTGAGCATTTTCCATTCCAGATGTGTATTCACAGATTTTCTAACTCTTCTCCTCTAATTGTGTCTTACATGGGATGAAGGTAATGTCAAGGCATTGTTCTGAATACACATTGGATTCTTTTTCCAATTTTCCATTTGAAATACTGAATCCCTGACTGTCAGGCGTAGAAGGAATTCACCTTCAAAGAATAGCCTGACACTTACAAGAAACAGCCCCCATGGAGACATCCTGTCTGGGAGACATCCTGTAGCCAACTGTGTCTCTGAGACATCCTGTTGCCATCTGTATTCCTGAAACATCCTGAGTTTATCTCACCTTGTGAAGACATCCAGGAACTTTGGATAAGAGAGCTTTCCCATCTCCAGCATATAAATGCCCCTGTGTGAAAAATAAAAGTTTGCAGCTTGATCAGAACTCCTGTCTTGCTGTCATCTCTCGTGCCTCTTGTCCCTTCATTCCTCCGCATCTAGGTTCGCTGCCCCTGTTGATGTGTCTTTCCAGCCGTGACTACTGGCACCCACTGACTGGGGCTTGAGCCTTTGACGGATTGGGAACCCCGTCCTCCTGGAAGACTTCATCAAGTGGAGCTCGCGATTGCCACAGCAGACACCACAAAGAGACAGATCCAGGAGGAGAGTGGGGATGACGCACGGTGAGTGAAACACCATGGGACAAGCAGTTTCGTCACATGATTTGTTTTTGTCAGGCCTCAAGGAGTCCTTCAAGACATGGGGGGTGCGTGTTAAGAAAAAGGACTTAAAATTTTTCTTCTAATACATAGGAGAATTGTGTCCATGGTTTCACATTGAAGTGACCATTGATGGCAAAAGATGGCTTAGAGTAAGAGACTGTTTAAAAGATTAATATGAAACCTTTGGCCCAGAAAAAGTGCCAGTTCCCACCTTTTCTTACTGGAACTTAATTAATGAAATTCTTAAAAGTTCACCCTTTGACAATGGTACCTTACAACTTGTCAGGATTGGAGAAGAGACTATGCAAAACACCTCTCGTCTCCCCACGGCATGCCCATCAGTTAGTATAGACATTGACCCTTCTCAGTCTCCCCAGGACCCTGGGAACCTTCCTAGTCCCCCTCAAAATACCACCCTAATGAATAAGGCTCCAATGGTTACCAAACACCTTTATCGAGTTTTAAATCCCAGAGACACATTGACCCCTGGGACGGAGGCTACCTTGGAGAAGGAAGCAGCAAGCTACCATTCAGAAGATGCGCCACCTCTCAGGACCCTGCCACAGCCTATAGGACTTACACATCTACCTACCTCCTATATCCCTCCTGCCTTTTGTGCTCCAGCCTTTCAGGAGCAAAATGCAACCCAGATATTTTTCCCCACTTCCCTTGCCTAGCCTGGCTCCCTTGTGAGAGTCTCTCCAACATAGACGGGAACAGATCAAACTTTTAAAAGAATTAAGATCCCTAGACTCTGAGCTCTGTTCATTAGCCTTAGGCACGGAGTCAATGCAAGCTGGCCCACGGCGGTCTAATACAAAGGCTAAGCCACTCCATCAGCCTATTCTCGCCTTCCCAGTCACCCGCAGTCAGATAGATAAGCCTGCCCAGGCTGAGGTCAAAGACTTAGACGAGGATCAAGAGGAGGAAGTGGGGGAAATGGATCAAGGAGATCAGGACTCAGAGGATGAGGAGTTCACCCCTAGGCAGGAAGGAACCCAGAGTGTCTACAAAAAAATTAAGCCTGCGTTTTCTTGAAAAACATAAAAAGACTTGTGCTCACAATGGCCCCACTGTGCCCTACAAGTTGACTTTATTAGAAAGCCACAGCGCACAATGGCTTACTCCCAATGATTGGAAATTTTTAGACCGAGCTACCCTCAGTGCCGGAGATTTCCTGTTATGGAATGCAGATTTCGAGGAGCACTGTCAGGAAACTGCTCAAAAAAAATTAACTAAGGCCTCCTCTAAATCCTGAACTTATGTTAAGCTAGTGGGCTATGCGCCATTTGACACTAAAACTAAATAGGCACGTTTCCCTGCTGGAATTTTGGCGCAGATTCAGATGGCTTGCTTACATGCTTGGAGATGCCTCCCTCAAACTGGCTCGGCTACCACTTCTTTGGCAAAAATTTGACAAGGACCCAACGACCCTTATAGAAACCTTGTTCCCCGGCTTAACCTAGCTGCAGAATGCTTGCTTGGACCAAGCGAAAGCAAAAGAACTTTTGTAAAACATCTTGCCTTTGAAAACGCCAACCCGGCATGTCAGGATGTTCTTCGACCAGATAAGGAAAAAGGGAAACTTTCTGACTTTATTAGACTCTGTGCAGGGGTGGGTGCAGCCCATGCCATGGGTCTCGCCCTACATGCCCCCTTTACCAAGGTCTTTCACAATCCTGGCTCATGTACTTGCTTTACTTGTAAACAACCTGGCCATTTTGCACGCAAGTGTCTGAAAGACAAACAAAGCCTAGGAATATCGTCTCCTCAAACTGGGGCTAAACCGCCCCCAGCTACCCTTTGTTCTAGATGTGGTAAATGTCATCACTGGGCCAGTAAGTGTAGATCTAAGACAAATGGCCTCAGACAGCCTATTTCTTCCTGCTTCTCAGGAAACCCCCTGCGGGGCCAGCCCCTGGCCACGACCTCCCCCAGGACAAAACCAGGGGCAATAAGGTTTATTCCCTTCCAAACTCCAAACCTACCACAAAATTCTTCCCCACAATTGCCTCCCTCCAACTAGCCACCCCAGGCAGCGCAGGATTGGACCTCTGTGCCACCACCGATACAATATTAGACTCAATGCAAGGGCACCAGATAATACCCACTAGAATTATGGGTCCCCCTTCATCTCATACGAGTGCCCTTATTCTTGGAAGAGCCTCTGCTACCTTAAATGGTGTTCAGGTCTTCCCTGGCATTAATGATAATGATTTCACTGGAGAAATAAAAATACTAGCAACAGCTATTTATGGAGTTGCGGCCATCCCAGCAGGAACAAGACTTGCACAATTAATATTCCTTCCCTTGGATTCAGGAGGCACTTCGACCGCCCAAACATACAATGGGGGACAGCCTCCCTCGGCTCCTCTGATGTATATTGGGTTCAGCCCATTTCTCACAATAGACCCACCCTTACCTTACTTATTGAAAAAAAGGAATTCCAAGGAATTCTAGATACTGGAGCTGATGCCACAATTATTTCTCACAAATACTGGCCATCAGGTTGGCCCATCACCCCATCCTTGAATGACCTAAAAGGGTTAAGAGTCAAAAAATCCCCATGTCAGTTCTAGGGCTCTTAGCTTTACTGATAAAGAGGGTAATAAGGTGACTGTCACTCCTTTCATTGTTCCTGACCTCCCTGTTAACCTATGTGGCCGAGATATTTTGAGTCAAATGGAAGTCATTCTTGCCAGTCCCAATTCCATGGTGACTCATCAAATGCTTCGTATAAATTTTGTCCCTGGTACAGGCCTTGTGAGACTGAGAGAAGGACTGGTGGGGACTATAAAACCCATAAAAAAACAAATACATATGGACTTGGGTATTCCGATTTTTAGTGTCAGTTCCTGACCCTCCTGTACCCCATGCAGATAAAATTATTTGGGAGACTCAGACTCTTGTGTGGGTGGATCAGTGGCCCCTTACCCCCCAAAAAAATTGGAGGCTGCCTCCATGTTAGTGCAGGAACAGCTGGCAGCCGGCCATGTAGAGCCCTCAACCTCACCATGGATTACTCCTATTTTTGTTATCAAGAAAAAATCAGACAAGCGGCATCTTTTACAATATTTGTGTGCCAGTAATAAAGTTATGTGCCTGATGGGAGCACTACTGCCTCGAATTCCCACACCAATGGCTATTCCCAAAACTATTGTAAAATGGTTATTGACTTAAAAGTTTGCTTTTTTACCATTCCTTTACATCCTGAGGATAGACCCTATTTTGCCTTTAGTCTCCCTTGCATTAATTTCCACGGCCCTATGCAGAGATTTCAATGGAAGGTTTTTTCCCCAAGGTATGGCCAACAGCCCTAGTCTTTGCTAAATATAAATTGTTCAAGCAGTAGACCCTGTGAGAGAGTGATGACCACAATTTTATGTTTTACATAATATGGATGAATTTTTAATTGCTGCACCTAATTACCATGACCTTAATAATTGTTACTTGGACCTTTAGAAGACCCTCACTACCTTGAGACTACGGATAGCTCCTGATAAGGTTTAAACACAGGACCCTTACACCTATTTGGGCCTTAAACTTCAAGATAATCAGATCCAAATTCATAAAATACAACTGCGTGTGAACCATCTTCACACCCTTAATGATTCTCAAAAATTACTGGGAGATATTCAATGGCTAAGAACATATTTAAAATTATCCACTTGTGTACTTTTGCCCCTTAATGATATTTTGAGAGGTGATTCCTACCCTTCCTCCCCTCAAAAGCTTAGTCCCGAGGCATGACAGGCATTAAACCAAGTCACAGAGGCCATTGCCAAAGAGTTTGTTACACAAATTTCTTATAACCTTCCTCTGGTTCTGGTTCTTTTACACACTCCTCATATACCCTCAGGAAAATTTTGGCAGTGATATCCATATTTTAAAAATAAAGGCTTCCCCTTGCTTTGGGTCCATTTATCCACCACATCCTCCAAATTTATTACCGTTTATCTTGCTCAGGTAGCTTCTATTATTATTAAAGGTCGTTTGCTTTCTTGACAACATTTTGGCAAAGACCCTGATAATATTTTAATTCCATATACTAATGACCAAACCCAATTTTTACTACAGAGAGGGGATGAATGGGGTATTGCCCAATCAGGCCATTTGGGAACAATTGATAACCACGTCCCCAATGACACCCTTTTACATTTTGTCCAGATACATCCATTTATTTTTCCCAAAATTACTCAAAAGGCTCCCAGTTCCAAGCCCTTACTGTCTTTACAGACGGTTCCAGTAATGGCTGTGCGGTCTTTGTTGTCAATAACCAGCCTACCACCTTTGATACTGTCTATCATTCAGCACAGTTTGTGAAATTGTTTGCCATAACACAAGTTTTTATAACATTTTGTGATAATCCTGTTAATATTCATACAGACAGTGCCTACATTGCTCATTCTGTGCCCCTGCTGGAGATTTCACCCGCCATTAAAGCTTCTTCCAATGCGGCCTTTCTGTTTCACCAGCTTCAGCAGCTAATTCAGGCCAGACAACACCCATTTTTCTTAGGACACATCAGGGCACACTCTGATCTTTCCGGCCCTCTAACACAGGTAATGCTCAAGCTGATGCAGCAACTCCTACCATCTTTCCAATTTTTGGTGGCTCCATTCAATAGGCCACGGAGCTAAACAATCTTCACCAACTAAATTCCCAGAGCCTTCGATTACTTTGTGAAATTACCAGGCAACAGAAACGAGAAATAGTAAAAGAATGCCCTGCTTGCGCTCTCTCCCTCCCCATTCAACACTTGGGAGTTAACCCCCGAGGATTACTGCCAAATCAGGTTTGGCAAATGGATGTTACTCATTTTCCTGAAATTGGAAAAACCAAATATATACACGTTTCTATCGATACCTTCAGCAGCTTTATTTTTGCATCACCACATTCTGGAGAGGCTACCAAAGATGTCCTTTCTCATCTTGTTTCAGCCTTTTCCATAATGGGTAAACCAATACATATTAAAACAGATAATTGTCCTCCATATACCAGTGCCAAGTTTAAACAGTTTTGTGCTACCTTGCAATTTTGTCATCCTACTGGAATTCAATACAAACCTCAGGGCCAAGGCATTGTGGAATGTTCCACCTTACCTTAAAGACTTGGCTATTTCGCCTTAAGGCTTCCGCCCTTGTATTTACCACTCACAGGCATTGCCTTAACCATGCATTATTTGCCCTTTCTTTTCTTACCCTAGACAGTGAAGGCCTTTCGGCTGCAGACACACACTGGCATCCCTTTTCCAATTCTGATCAGCCACCTGTTATGTGGCGAAATCCCCTTACAAATAAATGGAAATGCCCACATCCTGTCCTCATCTGGGAATGAGGCTTTAAAATTATTTTTAAAGAGTTGACAGCCATAATTAAGAGACAAAACACACATGGATCTCACATTGTAGACCTCAATGGGCCTGGCTTCATGTGACCTTTTGCCCCCTCTTTGGGAAGCCTTGCCTGTGAGAGTTCTCCAGAGGTTTCATTCAAATGAGCTTCCTCAAAATTTTATGGTTCCTGGATGAATGGGAAACACACAGTGGCTCCAAATTCATCTTTGAAAAATGGCGAGAAAAATACCATGAAATTTTGGACATTCCCTTGACCAGATGGCACTGGAAAACATTTCCATGTCCTATTGCTGATGAGGAGTATACCAGACAGTGCCTTGATTGACTGGGCTTCATGAAAATGCTGTAGAACAGAGATGCCAGTAAGTTGGAGCCTTCTGAGTAGTGAGCCTAGAGTAGTGGTTAGCAAGTGTGTGATAATACATCTGTGCTGTGGCCATGTAGATCTGCCATTGGCTTCCAAATGTCCTGTGACTGACATGGTGCAGCCAGCAGACAATTATATGAAAAGGCATCTTGGTATATGGAGACATTTCTGGGCAATGTTCAGAATCAGGTTGCTATCGAAAAGAGTGCAAGCTATGTGGGGTAGAAGCCTAGTTGGTGCGTTCTCCAGCAGACACTGACCAACCACAAGTGACAGAATGCCGTGCAGCACTGCGACCAATTTGGACTCCTTGTATTTTGTGAAGCAAATACCAAACTCCCATTGTAGCAGCAAGAAAGACCATTAAAAGTGGAGTATGACCAAAGGGCTTCACAGTCCACACGGGGAGACACTTAGCCCCAATGGCCATTGTTTACCTACAAAAAGAGAATTCATCACTGCTGCACCATTTTCATTGGAAAATAAGAACACATGTCCTTCAGGTCACATGGATGCATATCTAGCTTTGATGGTCTCAAAACAAAGGAAGCTAAAGCTCCTGACAACAACATATATTTCAAGTGCCCAGCCTCAGAGGCAGTTTCTCAAAATGTCTTTAGGCCAGGAAACCTCTATATTCATAGACACAGGGTACAACTCTTTGTACCCCCAATACTAATTTATACGTCTTCAAAATATTGCTCCCAGAAATGGTACAAGAAATACTCATGTCACCTGATCTACATATACATTGTATCACAGTAATATTCTGAAAACAAAATGCAAAAGTCACACTTATGATTGTACCAAAACCTAAATGGAAAGTGAACCTGCATTACTAAAATCATCCATGTCCACTTGCCTAATGCTCTCAAATGTCAATCCTATTGACGACTACATATTTCTTTTTTTCCTTAGATTATATAATTAAAGTCAAACATGTTGAATGTGTAATCCTATCACTAACTTTATGCTTTGCCTGATTTCATAATGTCTCTATTGATATCTGCTTTCCTACATGTTTTATCCAGTTCATCATTGTGACTGACTCTTCACATGTGCTGACATTTACATTCACTCTCTATATGAAATCCTATTGCTAAAGGACTTTTTTTTCCAAATCCTATATTCACTCTTCTTCCTAAACCTACCAACTATATTCCTAATCTTACTGACTATCCCGTTTTGAATGGATGTTCTTTTCTACATTCAGTCATCCAAGTAAATGTCAGGTGAGCGTCGGAGGAAGAGACCACCCAGAATCTACCTCATGCAACAGCAAAGGGTTTATTGGGGGGCCAGCGTGCTGGTGCTCATAGCTCACTTGAATAGAGCAGAGAGCCCTGAGAACAGCTTAAGCAGAGCTTATATACTTTCCTTGGAGAGGGCAGGGAGGGATTTTTATTAATGGATCAAGGCGAGTGGGCAGTTTGCGTGTAACCGGGTGAGGGAGTGCATTCTGTAGTTTGGCAGTTGGGGACAGCACATTCTGGGAACAAGATTAGCAAACATTTCTCAAGATTTCAACAGTGTTTTGTTAAGTGTACAGAAAAACAGAAAGTGACAAGTGCCTATTTTATTAACCTTTCATTTCCCACTTTTTCTTCTGGCTACTTTTAGTCATAAAAGTGATCATTGGGGGGTGTCACATTTTATGTCTGCTAGTGGGGTATTAACATAAGTTTAACTTGTCCAATTTGAGATTGGAGAAAAGAAATTACATGGTTGAACAAACAGAGTTTATAGTTAGCAATAATATGAGGATTATTATTGGACCAGCCAGGGTTGATAAATACGTAGTTAAACAGGGGGACTGTGTGAACCAAGACTCAAACCACCCTTTTTTGGCCTCTCTCTCTCATTGACACTCTTCAAGTTGTCCTTTTAATTTACTCATAGATTTTTTTACAACTCCATAATGGTCAGCATAAACACAACATTCTTCCATAAATGCAGAACAAAGGCCCCCTTCTCTCATGAAGAGGAGGTTCAACCCTTGACTGTTCTGTAAAACAACTTCAGAGAGAGAGGTTAAAGATTTCTGCAAAGCTGTGATGGAGGTTTCTAATATCTTTAAGTTTTGGTGTATTGCTGCTTCTAATTGTGTCATTTGTTGTGTCCCATGGACAAAGGCAGTGGTTCTTGTGCCCACCTCTGCTGCAACTCCTATTTCTAATAGGATGGCTAAAGTGAGGGATATATGTGCCCATTGGAACCAGGTTTTATTTCCCCCTATTTGAATTTCAAATGAACATGCATCAGGATAAAGCACTCTGGGAAACATCTGCACCATTACACAATTAATCATATCTGTTGACAACTTCATGAAAACATAAAAAATGTTTAAGTATATAGAATTATACTGCTGTAGGGACAGACAAGGCAAGGCGCCTAAGATAGTACCGAAGACAGGGAAACAGTCCTATTCGTTTGCAACCAGATTCAGAGGGCATTACTTCTGTTGTAATCAATAAATCCCCTGAAACCCAAGTTTAGGTAGTTTCAGAATTTTGTACCCAACATGTAAAGGAAGGGGCGCAGAAGTTCACAGTCTGCAGAAGTTCACAAAAAGCAGTTTATTTTTCTGTTTTTTTCCTCTGTTCTTGGCAAGTTAACTTTTCAAGGACACCTGGGTTAGGGAGAGCTCTTTCTTCCCTTTAATTTTCACCCTGCCAGCTGTTACCATGGAGCCCAGTTTGTAACTTCTGTATCTTAGAAATGTAGCCATCTCTGTGAATCCCTAGCTCATGGCCAGAGGCCTTGTACACATATTTTGTGAAAAACTAGTAAGGGGGTGTCTACCTTAGGAGTGCAGATTTTTTAGCCAGTGGCCAAGTAGAACAGGGCAACACGTAAAGAGGAATTTTATCTACTCTGAAGTCTTTTATAGGGACTCTTTTGCTGAAAGTCCTAAAGTCAGCCATGATGAAGACTTCTGAAGAAGTCAGATAAGACTTTTCGGTGGGCCTGGTACAGAGGGGGCAGATGGGGTAGGTGGGGCTGAGAGCAGTTCTGAAGATCTGAGAATGAGGAAGGAAAGATGTAAAGGAATAATGGGAAAGGGGTTTGGGATTTTCCTAGCAACAAAAACTTGAGCAGTAGAACAGGTAGAGCAGAGGAGAAGACTGGAGTTAGTATCACTAAAAGCCTGTAAGGGACTTTAAATTCTGAGTAACCTTTTTTCAGTGATGACAAAGAAACTTTTAAGTCCATTTTCATTACATCTTGGATAGGGGTCTGAGGGCTCTCCTCAGCTGGTTTGAGATTTGGGTTAGCTGGTAAGAGGACCTGGTGGGATCTGGTGCGGACACTGATAGGAGAAGAGAGGAGGGAGTTGGTGGAGGGGTACTTCATTACCTGCTACCTCAGCAATTGGGCAATGGTCTGAGAACTGGCAGAGGTTTGGATTTTTGATCTAGTAATTGGAGGGGAGAAATCATGTTGCTGAGGTGATAGTGACAGCAGAGAGACTGGAGCAGAAGGCTAAGGGTGAGGATCTATTGGAGAAACATAGGTCAGGATGTGAGCGAAGGAGGGAAAAGGCCTCCACATAGGGGAATCTCCTTTCACACTTTTGAGCATTTGCAGAAGTTAAAAATGTCACGCAGAATTTGAGGACCTAGAGACCCCACTGTGGGCCATCGGTTTTGGTTATCTAATTGATAATATGGCCAATGCTGTGTACAGAATTTTTTTTATTGGTTATTCAAAACATTACAAAGATTGCAGAATCACATTGGTTACACATCCACATTTTTACATAATTCCATAATAGTAACTGTTGTATTCTGCTACCTTTCCTATTCTCTACTATCTCCCCTCCCCTCCCCTTCCATCTTCTCTCTCTACCCCATCTACTGTAATTCATTTCTCTCCTTATTTTTTTTCCCATTCCCCTCACAACCTCTTATATGTAATTTTGTATAACAATGAGGGTCTCCTTCCATTTCCATCCAATTTCTCTTTTCTTTCCCTTTTCTCTACAGAATTTGATGAGAAGCTTGAGATCCATCAGGCAGTCCCTGTATGCTCACATCCCCATGACTTAGAGAAGAAGTCGGCTTTCCCCCCACACAGCCGTGATTTCATGTGGCTTTGATAGTCCACCAGGCAATCATAGTAATCTAGGCTAGCCAACCTGCATCTGGCTCACTTGTCCCTACATCCATTAGGTTTGTTTCCATTGTCTACGGTTTGGAAGGGATTTAATGGAATTTTAGTGGCATCCTCTTCATCAGGGATATCCCAATAGGAAAGACGTATAGCCAGCTAATAAATGTCTGGGTAGAGAGATGGTCACTAGTTACCTAATTGGGCTGTATACGAGATAGACCATAATTCTTTTCCAGTAGGATTTGTGATCAGCCATCGCTGCTGAACGGGCTGATGAGGGTTAGGACTACTGGTGGTCAAGGGGAGAGTCTGTAGCTTTATCCACATGGCGAATACACAATTTGAAAGGGTTACCAGTCTTTTCCAGTTTCCAGCTAGAGTCTCAACAGGCCGCAGGCTTGAGATGAGAGGTATGGATCCAGGAAATGATTCTGTCTACCTTTACCGCTGTAGGTGTTATAAGTAGCACCTGGTATGGTCCTTTCAAGCGCGGTTCCAGGGATGACACCTGATGTCGTCTTACATAGAAGAAGTATCTTACTTGATGTTGATTTGGAGTCCTCTCGTCCCCAGGTTGTTAGGCAGTGGCCATCTGTTTTCACAGGTATCCTGAGTTCTTTCAAGAGCTTTAAGTCTGTAAAGCAAATGGGTGTGAAAGAAATCATTAGGTCTTAGAGTTGGGGTTAGGTCCCTTACTGGAGGAGGGGCACCATAGAAAATTTCATAGGGGGTGAGGTTACACAAAGAAACAGAGGGAGTATTTCTTGCATGAAACAGTTCATAAGGCAGGAGCATAGTCCAATATTTTATGCCGGTCTCTAAGCTTAATTTCGTTATGGTCTCTTTAATGTTTCTATTCATTCATTCTGCCTGTCCTGAACTCGGGGGTCTATAAGCACAATGTAACTTTCAATAAATCCCCAAGGTCCTGGCTAACCCCTGACTTATGTGGGTTATGAATGCCGGTCCATTATCACACCCTATTACTTTAGGCAGGCCGTATCTTGGAAAAATATCTCCCAGGATCTTCTTCACCACAATTTGCACTGTTTCTTTTTTTTTCTTTTTTTCCTTTTTTTTTTTTTTTTTTTTTGGTGGGAAAGGCTTCAATCCATCCTGAAAATGTATCTACAAAGACTAGGAGATATTTAAGTCCATAACTTGCTGGCTTTATTTCAGTAAAGTACACTTCCCAGAATTGTCCTTGTCTGGTTCCTCATAGGTGCTTTCCTGTAGGAAGCTTGGAAGGATAAGAATTAACCATTTGATGGACCTGACAGGCTTTTGTTAACCATTCAGTTATTTCCTTTAACTGTGAGTCGGTTAGTGGAAAACTCTGTTCTTGATCCTTCATAAATGAATGTAGTTTCTTTAAACTAAGGTGAGTGATTTGATGTACATTATCTACTGACATAGTTAGAGCTGTGAATATAGGAGTTTTTACTGAAGGATTTAGAAATTCCACTTGGGGGCCTTCAGGGTTAAAAGTTATTTTGGCCCGGAGCTTGGTGAGCAGAACTCTGCCTATCAATGGGGCCGGGCATTCTGGGATTACATGGAAGGAGCGATGGATTTTTCCTTTCCCCTGGTCCCAGGTCCTCTTAGTTGTCCAAGCCCGATATTTACTGCAATTAGCCCCTTGAATTAGAGACCTTTTATTTGATAGAGGGCAAAATGGAGCCTTAATGGCTGAGTATATTGCCCCTGTATCCACTTCAATGTTTACTGGGGTGCCCTCCACTTCAAAAGTTAACCTGAGCTCGGGGAGGGGATCTGATCCCCAACTTTCTTAGTCATCCTCCAGAGTCAGGATGGCTGGCTGGCGTGGCTGTCTCTTTCTAGGGCTCTCTTTGGCCCAGTGTCCTTTTTCTTTACAGTAGGCACATTGATCTGAGGCCAGGGGTGGCCTCTAGTTTGGGCCCAGGTATCCCTTCCTGTCTCCATGTTTCTTATTTCTGGTCTATTTGTTGTTGTGACCAGGACCTGAGTCAATTCCTTAGTCTGTCTTTTGTTTCTTTTATCCACCCTTTGCTTCCTTATCATCCTCAGTTTCTCTCGTATAGTATACGTTTTTGGCTTCTCTGACTAAATCTCTCAAAGTCATATCTTGTAATCCATCTAAGTGTTGTAACTTTCTTTAAATATCCATGGCAGCTTGCCCAATAAAGGCCATCATGACAGATGCCTTTTGAGCCTCTGCCTGAGTATCAAAAGGAGTATATCTCCTATATGCCTCCATAATTCTCTCTAGAAACATAGAGGGAGATACATCAGGCCCTTGAATAATCTCTATTACCTTGGCCAAATTAGTTGGTCGCCTAGCAGCCACTAAGATACCCGCTATTAGAGCCCGGAGATAAGTGGACAGATGCTCCCTACCTTCAAAGGTGTTGGGGTCCCAGTTTTGTCGATTCTAGGGAAAGCTGGGTTGAATATGTTGGGAAGTTGTGTCAGTCACCCATCTGGTCCGAGGATATTATTTTCTAGCTTACAGGAGGATTCTCTTTTGTTCCTCTGTCATGAAGAGAGTCCCTAGGTGTTGTTGGCAGTCATTCCAAGTAGGCTGGTGTGAAAACATCTATGAATCAACCACACCTGAGACACGAGTGGGGTCCTCTTAAAAGGGGGGATTGTTATTTTTCCAGTTATATAGGTCTGAAGAGGAGAAAGGCCAATACTGGTAGGCTTGCCTTTTTTCCCCATGGCCATCATCAATCATTGGCACATAGGGACGGAGGGGGAGCATCACGGGAGTTCCAGGGTTTTCAATCTTTCATTGATGGTGAGTTCCTTTAGCCGGGCCAGGTTCCTCCAGGGGAGGAGGGGCTGTGTGTGCCGCGGGGGAGTTTTCTGGAGGGTGCTGGGCTGGCTTAGCTTCCTCCAATGGCGGAGAGGCTGAGTCAGCAGCAGGGGAATCACTTAGAGGGTGTTGGGGGTTGGGAGACCAGGGCAAGTGATAAGGAGAGGGATGAGAGTCCAGTAGAGTTAAATCTTGTGACTTAGGCAGAAAAGAGGGTGGAGGAGGAGGAGGAGCAGAGGGTTTGAGAGATCATGGGGGAAGGATTAGGAGCGGGGGCAGGGGCAAAGAAAGGCTTCACCCATGGAGGAGATTTGCAGAGGTAATGCCGGGTTAAGATATATGGCTTTTGATCTGGATGGCTATGTGGCCCTTCCTGAAAGACAATATCTCTGACTTTTTAAATTAGTGAGAAGTAGAAAAATCCTTCTAAGGGCCATCCGAATCCAAAGGTGGGCCACTCTGAGGCACAGAGAGTCTGCCAGGTCCAGCGGTTTACTGAAAAAGAAAGATTCTGAGCCCTTAAGCCGAATTTGGTCCAGTGATCAAGGGTCAGGGACAGAGGCATTGAAGTGCTCTTTTCCATAATGAAAAATGCACAAACAGTAAAAGCAACGACACATGACACTGACAAGACAAGACAATAAAGACAGGAAATGGACGTCCAACACTGAGACGAGGACTGAGTAGCCGGCAATACCTGATGGGCTGGCAATACCGAATCTGAACCAAAATATCACTGAGTTGAGGAGACTATTGTTCCTTGATTTTCAGAGTCCTCTGGGGTGTCCCTCAGGGTGGTGGCCTGTGGCTCTGTGACACATCTGTCAGCCACCGTGAGAGAGAGCTCACACTCTTCATTGACAGCCATTTTGCCAAGCTCTAACCTGAAACCTGACACCAGAAAGAGGCGCCTTACAAATCCCTTGAGGAGCCAGTTGGGGTCTCTCGTCCGCTGCTGCCAGAACTCGGTGGAACCTCCATATGTAAAGGTCGGATGAGTGTCAGGCGAAGAGACCTCTAAGAAACTGTCTCATGCAAAAGCAAAGGGTTTATTGGTGGTCCAGCATGCTGGGGCTCAGAGCTCACTTCAATAGAGCAGAGAGTCCTGAGAACAGCTTAAACAGGGCTTATATACTTTCCTTGGGGAGGGCAGGGAGGGAAGTTAAGTATACAGAAAAACATGAAGAGACAACTACCTATTTTACTAACTTTTCACTAACGACTATACTTTGCCAGATTTCCTAATGTCTCTATTGATATCTATTTTCCTACATATTTTTCCCAGTTCATCATTGTGGCTGACTCTTCACATGTGCTGACATTTACATTTACTCTATACCCGAAAAGCTATAGCTAAAGAACTTTTGGTGCAAATTCTATACTCACTCTCCTTTCTAAACTACCGACTATCTTCTTAATCTTACCGACTATCACTTTTTGACTGGAAGTTATCTTTGACAATCAATCATCCAAGGCACAAGGTCCAATGCAATTGTATGTCGATGTACCTGAGACATCTGTGCAGAAAATAAATCAAAGCTAAGTATCACAATCAAGGTCCTAATACACTTCTGGGTTTTAAATCTTACATAGATTTCTGTTTTCATACTTATATTTTACCTATATATTCTTGTAATTATCGCAGGTCATCAATACCATTATTCATCCAGCTGAATGATTCCTAACCCAAATCAAACCTGTTATTAACCCTAACCATACACTGTTGCCTCAATCTAACTTTACAGAAGAGCAGGGACAGAGATGGTCTTACAATATAAAAATGTAGGATTCCTTCAAACTACTGAGAAACTCAAAGGTCCATGCAAAAATGATCCCTGCAGAAGTTGTAGGCAGCTATGTAGGAACTGAGAGAGCAAAAGTCATCTTTCATTGTAAAAAACTTGGTCAGGATGAAGGAATGTGTCTGAATCAGCCTCTGTCTTCTTAATTTAGAGAAGAAGGACCCAACCAGGCCTGTGTTGAGAGTTGTTCCTGGGTGCCTATGGTTGATATACCATTCTAAGTTGTGAAATTGTCACAGGAAGTAGGGGCAGCCTCCATTTCATGGGACTCTTTGAAGCAACTGTTAGGACAACGTGGTTGCCAAGGCAGTGACCTTATTCACTTTCTGAAGGAAGAGACCTCACCTCACAACCTTGGTGACAGAACTCTCTGAACTTGGGATCCAGGAAGCCAGTCACCAAAATCCAGTCCCAGTCCCACTCCCAGGGGTCTCACTTGCTTGGATTTACCAAGGACAGATTTAGTCTTTCTTGGTACCTACTGATGTGAAGATGGCCAATTGCCAGAAAGCTCTGAAAAGTCACCTTTACTGAGAAAGCAGGTATTGGATCACCGCTGGCTCCTCAGTAGTTCAAAATGTTGACCAAAGAGACCAGATCTGAGACAGGACAGGCCATTTTGTGGGAATAAAATATGGTCCACAATTAGAGAAATTCTGGATAGTCACAGACCTACTTCGGGGAAAGAGGTGCCTTTGTGGGTGTGGGTGTGAGTTTGTGGATTTGTCTCATGTTCTCAGAATAGGTAGGAAAGTCGGTATGTTTGGTTTGGTGTAGACTGTTTCGAGTAAGTCGTTTGACAAGGCGAGTGTTTCTATGTCTGTGTATCCCACGGTGTCCATGGTTGTAGACATTAGAAAAGAGAATGCATCAATTGATATGTCCTGTCTAGTTGAAAGCTTCCCAGCATTCATCCTGCCCAATTTATGAATGGATTTCAGCTTGCCTTATTGATGGGCAACACTTGCTATCTTTCAAAGTTTCTGCTTTCTTCCTGAATTCTGGCCACTCTCCAGAATAGGCTCATGGTTTTGTGTCCAATATATGTACCACTTCCAAGCCCTGTGACATCGCCATGTACTGGATAGCTGAAGGGAATGGCGAGCATCTCAGAAAACTCAGGTATCAGTGTGATCAGGAGAGTCTCAGTGGAGAAACCCTGCTTTGGGCCTTTTAATTACCAATTGTTCTGCTGCCCTGAATGTCTGAAAGGTCTTTGCCTCAGGCCACCCCTTTTTGAAGCCTGAAAAAAACTGTTTTCACATGGAAATGAATGGGCATCACCTGAGGCTTTTTGCTTAATTCCTTTGGAAAGGATGTGTCTGAATCAGCCTTTTGGCCCTGTGTGTGGCTTAGGCTTAGATTCTCAGCACCTGATGGATCTAAAGAAGGATCCCATGTGTGCATACAAAACCAAAATAGCCAAAAGAGCAGTCATTCTGGATGAAGTCTCTTCCCTTCCTTTGTGAGGTTCTAGACCTACATCAAGTTAGAATAGGAATGCTTTGGGTCAAATAATTTCTTCAAAGCCCTGCAGAGGCTAGCCCGTAGGAGCTTGGGTTTCCTCATGTCTCCAATTCAGACAAAGAATCTAAACCCCACAGTCAGTAGTCCTCAAATTGGAGAAGCAGAGAAGTATTAACAGCAGGCCTATGTGATCACACCAGGTTCACAGGAAGGGTGTCCAAGCCACCCTGTTTTTAGGCACATTAGGGGCAAGGGAGATTATTTTGGAGACTGTCTTGGTCTGCACCCCTCATAGAAACATTCAACCAGAGGTTATGAAGAGTGTTTATATGAAAGATCATGAGGGCCATGTGGGAGTGTGTTGGTTTTAATTGTGGTCATTTGTGTGGTGGTTGGAAGAGATGACTGGGTCCACCTTGACATGAACTCTGGTGTGATTCCCCTAAGAGACTGAGTTCTGGAACTGACCTCAGAGATGTATTGCCATGAATTGTGTTGAGATGTTATGAGTCCAAGCATGAGAGTCGTCCTTGGAAACTGAGATGTATGCCCAGGTTGTATTTCCACAAAGCACTGGGAATCACAGCCAAGATATCACATGATTTTATTCTGAAAGACTTGGCAGCCATAGTTGAGAGTCAAAACACACATGGACCTCACATTGTAGACCTCAATGGGCCTGGATTCACGTGACCATTTAGCCAATCTTTGGGAAGCCTTGCCTGTGAGAATTCTCCATAGCTTTCATTGACATGAGCTTCCTCAAAATTTAATGGTTCTGGATTGATTTGAAACGTACAGTGCCTCCAACTTCATCTTTCCAAAATGGCTAGATAAATACCAAGAAATTTTTGAAATTCCCATGACCAGGTGGCACTGGAGAACCTTTGGATGTCCTGTTGCTGATCATGAGTATACCAGACAGTGCCTTGATTGACTGAGTTTCATGAAAATTGTGTAGAACAGAGATGCCAATAAATTGGAGCCTGCTGAGTACTTGGCCTAGAGCAGTAGTGGGCAGGTGTGTGATAAAATATTTGTGGTGGGGCCATGTGGATCTGCCATTAGCTTCCAAATGTCTTGTGACTGACATGGTGCAGCAAGCAGTCCCTTCTATGTAAAGGCATCTTGTAATATTGAGAAGTTTCAGGGAAAGTTTCAGAATCAAGTTGCTATGGTCAATGGGGAAAGTTATGTGGGATAGAAGCATGGTTGGTGCATTGTCCTGCAGAAACTGACCCACCACACGTGACAGAACTCCCTCCAGCACTGTGTCCCAGTTGACCTCTTTGTATTTTGTGAAGCAAATACCAAACTCCCAGTGAAGCTGCAAGAAACACCATGAAAACTTTAGGATCAAAAAATGGCTTCACAGTCCACACGGGGAGACACTTAGACCCCAGGGGCCACAGTTTAGCTACAAATAGCAAATTCAGCACTGATGCTCATGTTCAGTGGAAAATAAGAAACCATGTCCTCCAGATCACATAGATGCAGACCCACCTTTATTGGTCTCACTAGAAACGAAGCTAAAGCACTTGACAACAACATATGTTTCAAGTGCCCAACCTCAGAGGCAGTTCCACAAGAAGTCTTTAGGCCAGAAGAGCTCCAGTTTGTGGAGTGTTTACCCTGTCCCTTACTTTTGGAAACTCCTTAGCATATTCTATTCCAAATATGTATTCACAGATTTTCTAACTCTTCTCCTCTAATTTTGTCTTACTTGGGGACTAGGTAATGTCAAGCCATTGTTCTGGATGACAGTGGGAACAATTTTTTGTAGCACATATTTGCATACACATTGGATTCATTTTATAATTTTCCAGTCAAAATAGTGAATCCCTCACACTAACCCCTACGCTACTAAACTCTGACTAGAATAATAACCCAAACAGAATTGAAATACAAGCAGTTCAGAGGAGGCATCGTGTATAGTTGGACTTGCCTTTTGCATTATATAGGGTAGGAGTTATGAATCTAGTCAATTATTTGGTTGAAAGTATTCTCCATGTTTTTTTAAAGTTAACAAATATGTGAATTCCTGTCTCCCTTTCTCTGTAGCCTATTTAGCACATGTTGTTTTATATGCACATATAGATTCATACCTGGTATCACACGTATATTTTTGGTGAGGTGGCTGACTTGGCATATAGAAATTGTGAGAAGATATCACTCCTTCTAAAAGCTGTTGGAACTGAGAATTCAACCTATGGGTGATCCTCCTATTTAAATAGCATTATACATAAATCCATGTTCAGTAAAATAAATATTTTTGAATCTGGGGATGATATGTATTTCATGATGAATTTCGATTGGCATACATAATGCTACTTTTTAATGTCTCTCTGTGTGTGTCTGTGTATATATATATATATATATATATATATATATATATATATATATATACCCTCCAGATTTTTCAAAATATGAAACATATGTGTCTTATTATGCACTCCCAAATTTCATTCATATTCATGTATGTGGATTTATAATCTACTTTTCAAAATATTATTCTCAGAAATATTCATCCACCTGAAATAACATTTTGGTTTACTAGTACTGAAAACTATCTTCAGTAAATGGTGCATAGAAATCCTAATATTTTGACATTGCAAGATGGCCATGAATAGAGTGCATCACACCCTTTGTACTGCGCAACTTCACATGTGAATAAGGAGTTAGAATGACGAAAAAGTATCTTGTTAGGATCTTACAGAAAAATGGGTGTGCCTGGAACCTAGAAGAATGATTTCCACCACCGAGGTCCTGTAATTGAGTCTCAAACAAGAGCCAACTATGCGACCGAAGATCTGGGGTGGCTGATCCATGCGGCCCATGCCGTGGCTACAGACGGCGGGCCTCCACCGTGAAGCGACCAGCATGCAGGGAGAAACGTTGCTGCGGATTCTGTGGAATCCGGCTGGCTCACCCGCCACTGAGCCCGGGGCTGAGTTCGGGATTTCAGATGGGGAAGAAAGTGTTACAGTTCTATCCCCCACAACCGAAACTCCACCGAGGAAACCAACGGCCACCATCTTGGAGAGCTGAAGTATCCACCACCACTCTCCGACAGATTGCAACAACAAAACAGGTGTGTGTTACTCAGCTTATCTCCCATACAGCAGGTAATTCGCAAAAATTCTCTCTTAGGCTTTCCGGGGGAGGGATTACCAGAGAAAGCCTTCATAAAGACTGGGGGAAAACTAGTGGCACCTGACCTTCAACTTCCCCTCCCATCACCGGTGAAAACAAAACTTGTCTAGCCAGCGCAATGAGTGGGGCAAGCGGAAAAAATCAAAACAATAGAGTGCCAGTGTTCCCAATAGACACACTCCACACCCAAGGAACGGCAGGCAAAGAGTACAGTTTGAGCTGCCAAGAGGCATCACTCAGGGGAAATCTGGTGTAGCAGGGGAAATCAGGACTCGCAGAGAAAACCAGGGGACCAGAGGACAGAAACGCGTGACTAGGAGGCTGGAGAATGCCTGCCCACCAGCAACCAATCACCCGCTGGCTGCCTGCGCAATTGGGCAGCTAGAGATCACCCGCCCACCGGTGACAGCCCATTCGCTGATTGCACGACTGGATGGCTGGAGACCGCCCGCCCGCCAGCGATCGGGAGGTGAAACCAACCAGAGACAGTCCAGTCCCACCCCCCCATTCAAACACCCTGGCAAGGAGCCTGGGGCCCGCCATAGCAGACAGGTGACATCACTGGAGCTCAGCTGTCTTAATTCCTTCCAAGTGGAATCCACTTTTGCAGGCATAGTCTACAAACACAAAAGAGAGACAACAGAGATATATAAAACCAAAACAAATCTATTGAAGAAAGCAGAAACACAGCAATCAAATTGAGCTGAAAAGTAACGTGAACATCATGAAAAAACAAGGGAAAAAAAGGTGTGCAAAAAATGCAGGACAACTAAATTCTAAAGGAGGACAGTGAAGCATCAGAAATAGGGATAGGGAAAAAACTCAAGGCATACCTAACTCAGATGGAAAGGAATATTAGAGAAGACATGAGGCAGCAAGTCCAAGCAATAAAAGTATATTTTGAAAATCAAATAAACAAACAAATTCAAATGGCAAAGAATGAGCTTTACCAGGAGATAGAGACATTAAAAAGAAATATCAAACAGTAATCCTAGAAATGCAGGAAAGTATAAACCAAATTAAAAACTCAAACGAAGAGTATTACAAATAGACTAGATCAAGTAGAAGTTAGAACGTCAGATAATGAAGACAAAGTTTATCAACTTGAAAAGAATAGAGTAAACACAGAAAAGATGCTTAAATCCCATGAGCAATCTATTCAAGAGATATGGGATGTCATAAAAAAAAAACAAATTTGAGAGTCATTGGGATAGAAAAAGGCATAGAGATTCAAACCAAAGGAATGGACAACATATTAAATGAAATAATTCTAGAAAATTTTCCAGAGATGAAAGATGGAATGGATTGCCAAATCCTGGAAGCCTACAGGAACCCAAGCATTCAAAACCATAATTGACCAACTCCAAGACAAATATTTATGAAGATAGCCAGAACAAGGACATACAGAACAAAGAGAGAATATTAAAAGCTACGAGAGAAAGTAGGCAGGTTACATTCAGGGGTAAACCAATTAAGTTAACGACTGATTTTTTTCATCACAAACTTTGAAAGCAAGAAGATCCTGGAACAAAGTATTTCAAACGCTCAAAAATAATGGATTCCAACCAAGAATACTGTATCCAGCAAAATTAAGCTTCAGATTTGACAATGAAATTTAAGTCTTTCACGATAAACAAAAGCTAAAAGAATTTACAGCCAAAACACCAGCAGTGCAAAGCATTTTGAGCAAAATACTACAAGAAGAGGATTTGAAAAGTAATGCCTGAAACTAGCAGCAGGAGGTATCTCAGTAAAGGGAGAGGAAAATAACCAAAAAGTAAAAACTAACCAAAATAAATAAATAAATGAATAAATAAATAAATAAACAAACAAACAAACAAACATGACTGGAAGTAGAAATCATATTTCAATTGTAACCTTAAATGTTAATGGCCTAAACTCACCAATCAAGAGACATAAGCTAGTAACCTTGATCAAAAAAAAAAAAATCCAACAATATGCTGCCTTCAGGAGACTCATATGATAGGTAAAGACATACAGAGGCTGAAATTAAAAGTTTGGGAAAAATCATACCACTCACATGACCCTCGGAAGCAAGCAGGAGTGGCCATACTCATATCGAATAAAATCAACTTCAAACCTACGTTAATCAAAAGGGATAAAGAAGGACACTATATACTGTTAAAAGGAACCTTGCACCAACAATGCATAACCATTATCAATTTGTATGCACCAAACAATTGAGCTGCAACACTCATAAAACAAACTCGCCTCAAGTTCAAGAGTCAAATAAACTACAACACAATAATTATGGGTGACTTCAACACACCGCTCTAGCCATTAGACAGATCCTCTAGACAAAAACTGAATAAAGAAACTATAGAATTCAACAGCAAAATCAGTAACCTAGACTTCACCGACATATATAGAATATATCAACCATCAAAAAGTGGATACACGTTCTTCTCAGCAGCACATGGATCCTACTCAAAGATAGACCATATATTATGCCATAGGGCAATTCTTAGTAAATATAAAGTCGTGGAGATAATACCATGCACCATATCTGATCATAATGGAATGAATCTGGAAATCAATGATAAAAGAAGGAAGGAAAAATCCTACATCACATGGAAAATGAACAACATGCTACTGAATGATCAATGGTTTACAGAAGACATAACGGAGGAGATAAAAAAATTCGTAGAGACAAATGACAATACAGACACAACATACTGGAATCTATGGGACACAATGAAAGCAGTTTTAAGAGGGAAATTCATTTCTTGGAGTTCTTTCCTCAAAAAAAAAAAAGAAAAATCAGCAAATAAATGAACTCACACTACACCTCAAAAACCTAGAAATGGAAGAGCAAAACAACAGCAAATGTAGTAGAAGACAAGAAATAATTAAAATTAGAGCAGAAATTAACGAAATTGAAACAAAAAAAATTGAAAATATTGATAAAACTAAAAGTTGGTTCTTTGAAAAAATAAATAAGATTTACAGGCCCTTAGCCATGCTAAGGAATGGAAGAAAAGAGAGAACTCAAATTACTAACATACGGGATGAAAAAGGCAATATCACAACAGACATTACAGAAATAAGAAGATAATTAGAAAGTATATGGAAACCCCATGTTCCAATAAAATAGATGATAGTGAAGATATCAATAAACTTCTTAAGTCATGCGATCTGCCCAGATTGAGTCAGGAAGACACGCACAATTTAAACAGACCAATAACAAAGGAAGAAATAGAAGAAGCCATCAAAATACTACCAACCAAAAAAAGCCATGGACCGGATGGGTATACAGCAGAGATCTACAAAACCTTCAAAAAGGAATTAATACCAATACTTTCCAAGCTATTTCAAGAAATAGAAAAAGAAGGAACTCTTCCAAATTCATTCTATGAGGCCAATATCACCCTGATCCCAAAACCAGACAAAGACACTTCAAAGAAAGAAAACTACAGACCAATATCTCTAATAAACTTGGATGCAAAAATTCTCAATAAAATCTTGGTGAATCGAATACAAAAGCATATCAAAAAAATTATGCACCATGATCATGTAGGATTCATCCCTGGGATGCAAGGCTGGTTCATTATACGGAAATCAATAAATGCTATTCACCACATCAATAGACTTAAAGACAACAACCATATGATCGTATCGATAGATTCAGAAAAAAAATTCGACAAAGTTCAGCATCCCTTTATGTTGAAAACACTAGAAAAACTAGGGATAACAGGAACTTACCTCAAGATTGTAAAAGCTATATATGCTAAACCTCAGGCTGGCATCATCCTAAATTGAGAAATGCTGAAGGCATTCCCTCTAAAATCTGGAACAAGAGGGATGCCCTCTATCACCACTTCTATTTAATTCAGTTCTTGAAATACTAGGCATAGCAATTAGACAGACAAAAGAAATTAAAGGCATAAAACTAGGAAAAGAAGAACTTAAATTATCGCTATTTGCGGATGACATGATAATATATTTAACAGACCCAAAAGGGTCTACAGAGGAACTGCTAGAGTTAATAAATAAATTCAGCAAAGTGGCAAGATATACAATCAACACGCATAAATCAAAGGCATTCCTGTATATCAGCAGCAAAACTTCTGAAATGGAAATGAGGAAAACCACTCCATTCAAAATATCCTCAAAGAAAATAAGATAATTGGAAAAACAATTAAATAGTTGGGAATCAACCTAACAAAAGAGGTGAAAGATTTATAAATGAAAACTACAGAAACATAAAGAGATAGAAGAAGATCTTAGAATATGGAAAAATATACCCAATTCATGGATAGGCAGAAGTAGCATCATCAAAATGGCGATATTACCCAAATTCTCTACAGGTTTAAATTGATGCCAATCAAAATCCCAACGACATTTCTTGTAGAAAAGATAAAGCAATCATGAAATTCATATGGAAAAACAAAAGACCCAGAATAGCAACAGCAATTCTAAGCAGGATGTTTGAATCTGGAGGTATAGCGATACCAGACTTCAAACTGTACTACAAAGCA
The DNA here is from genome assembly GCF_048772815.1 of Callospermophilus lateralis. NCBI lineage: Eukaryota > Metazoa > Chordata > Mammalia > Rodentia > Sciuridae > Callospermophilus > Callospermophilus lateralis. Next base: position 348,015 of record NW_027515031.1, on the reverse strand, counting down.
ATAGTAACAAAAACAGCATGGTACTGGTACCAAAACAGGCAGGTGGACCAATGGTACAGAATAGAGGACACAGAAACCATTCCACAAAATTACAACTTTCTTATATTTGATAAAAGGGGCTAAAAACCTGCAATATACGAAGGACAAATGGTGCTAGAAAAATTGGAAATCGATATGCAACAAAATGACACTGAATCCCTTTCTCTCGCCAAGCAAGGAAGTTAACTCAAAATGGATCAAGGAGCTAGATATCAAATCAGAGACACTGCATCTGATAGAAGAAAAAGTTGGCTACGATCTACATTCTGTGGGGTCGGGCTCCAAATTCCTTAATAGGACACCCATAGCCCAAGAGTTAATAACAAGAATAAATTAATGGGACTTATTTAAACTAAAAGTTTTTTTTTTTTTTCTCAGCAAGAGAGACAATAAGAGAGGTAAATAGAGAACCTACATCCTGGGAACAAATTTTTACCCCTCTCACTTCAGATAAAGCCCTAATATCCAAAATATACAAAGAACTCAAAAAATTAAAAAGTAAGGTAACAAATAACCCAATCAACAAATGGGCCAAGGACCTGAACAGACACTTCACAGAGGAGGACATACAATCAATCAACAAGTACATGAAAAAATGCTCACAATCTCTAGCAGTCAGAGAAATGCAAATCAAAACCACCCTAGGATACCATCTCACTCCAGTAAGATCGGCAGCCATTAGGAAGTCAAACAACAGTAAGTGTTGGCGAGGATGTGGGGAAAAGGGGACACTTGTACACTGCTGGTGGGACTGCAAATTGGTGCAGCCAATTTGGAAAGCAGTATGGAGATTCCTGGGAAAGCTGGGAATGGATCCACCATTTGACCAAGCTATCACACTTCTTGGACTATTCCCTGAGGATCTTAAAACAGCGTACTATTGGGATACTGCCACATCAATGATCATAGCGGCACAATTCACAACAGCTAGACTGTGGAACCAACTTAGATGCCCTTCAATAGATGAATGGATAAAAAAAAAATGTGGAATCTACACACAATGGAGTATTACTCAGCACTAAAAAATTACAAAATCATAGAATTTGCAGTGAAATGTATGGCATTAGAGCAGAATATGCTAAACAAAGCTAGCCAATCCTTAAAAAAACAAATGCCAAATGTCTTCTTTGATATAAAGAGAGCAACTAAGAACAGAAAGGGAGGAAGAGCAAGAGGAAAAGATTAACATTATACAAAGACGTGTGGGGGGAGAGAAAGGGAGAGAGAACAGAAAGCATATGGAAATGGTAGAATACCCTCAATGATACACAAAATTACACATAATAGGTTGTGAGGGGAAATGGGGCGGAAATAATGGAGAGAATTAAACAACAGCACATGAGGTAGAGAGGGAAGATGGGAGGGCAGGGGAGGGGGGATAGTAGGGGATAGGAAAGGTAGAAGAATACAACAGTCACTAATATGCCATTATGTAAAAATGTGAATGTGTAAGCAATGTGTTTCTGCAATTCTTATTTGGGGAAAAAATGGGAGTTCATAAACCAAATGAGAAAAATGTATCAAAGATGATATATCATGAGCTTTGTAATGTTTTGAACAACCAATAAAAATAAATAAATAAATAAAGGTTTAAAATTGAGTGGGAAAAAATCAGCTAAAAAAGGGTTGAGATGCATTCATTTTGCTAAGCAGAAACTTTGTTTTGTGTAGTTGTAACTATCACAAATTTATTTTACCAGAAATTTGGCTTTTGAAAATGCACATAAAATGAGATTAAAGGATAATACACCTACCTTCATGAAGAATTCATAGCATTTCCTATATTTTTCATATTTCATTTTTTTAGTTAATATTTTGTCATGGACCAGGTCTAGCCTTAGGCTATTCTTCCAGAATACTACCTCATCTGACAAGTTCGTACAATGTATTGGATTTTTCTTTTCATATTTTATTTAATTGTTTCTAGCTAATAATGTGTATTTCTTCTTATCTTTATTTGGACATACATACCCAACTATATCTTTGCATTTTATGTTTTACTGGGGAAGAGACTCATCAAAAGCTCTTTGTTATATGTATTAACAATCAAACATTCAGAGAAGGCAATTATTATTAATTTTGCATGAAAATAACTTTGTACCATTTTTCTTATAAAGATTTAGAATTATTAATAATGTCCCTGCTGTAATAAGTAACTACTTACAAGAAGAATTAAACAATTGACTTTATATCAATTATGAATATGAAAAGTACTAAAATAAATATTTGGCAATTAATACACAATTGATAGAAATTGAAATCACGAGAAAGCCATTTAAATTGTCAGTGCATATGGTCCTTAAATAATAGGTTTTTTAAAAAAATTTTTCTCTAATTCATAAGATATATTATGCCATATTATAGCTTAATGTGATATAAAACCTTAAATTATCACAATGATAATAATAATCCATTGTTCCTTCCTCTAAATTCTGTGGCATGCTAGTACTAAAATAAATTGTATTATAACACCAAAAAAAAAGCCAAATCATAATATTTCTACAGTAACTGACACGAGTTTAACATCAATGCAAGTAGATTAGATTCCTATGGGACATGATGTGCATTTTGACGTTCATTTTTATTCAACACTGGAACATTACTATTTCTTCAGTTTATGCACATCAGAGGATATATAAATATTTCATCCACAATTTAGCAAATTTATACGCATTTGTTTAACTTCAAATCACTTCCTGCTTCAGAACCCATGTATTCCTCCATATTTCTTGACTGCTCTTTTCATGAGACTTCTTTCCAAACACATTATTTTCGATTTCCTTTATCATATTTGAAGCAAAACACCCGTCATGATAAACCATAACCCTAATATTACCTTTAAATGTATAAATGGTTGGAAAGAATGATTGTATATCAATATAAGATTTCTTACTTAGTTACAGATATCAATTCAATCCATTATTTAAAGTGGAACCAGTTATATTATTTATTCACAGTATGGTCTATTCATGTATTATCTCTATATTCATAGACACAGGGTACACCTCTTTGTACCCCCAATACTAATTTATACGTCTTCAAAATATTGCTCCCAGAAATGGTGGAACAAATACATGTAACCTGATCTACATATACATTTTATCACAGTAATATTCTGAACAGAAAAAGCAAAGTTCTCACTTATGATTGTACCATACCTAAATGGAAAGTGATCCTGGATTACTAAAAACATCCATGTCCAGGTTGCCTAATGATCTCAAATGAAAATCCTATTGGTGACTACATATTTGTTTCTTTCAAAGATTATATATTCAAACTCAACCCTTTGAATATGTCTAAAGCTGTCACTCACATTACACTTTGAATGATTTTGTAATGTGTCTATTGGTATCTGCTTTCCTACATATTTTCCCCAGTTCATCATTGTGACTGAATCTTCACATGTGCTATCACTAACATTCACTCTCTAACCGAAACCCTATTGCTAAAAAACTTTGGTCCAAATCCTATATTCACTCTTCTTCCTAAACCTACCTACTGTCTTCCTAATCCTACCGACTATCCCTTTTTGACTGGATGTTCTCTTCTACATTCAATCATCCAAGGTACAAGGTCCTATGCCATTGTATATCGATTTATCTGAGACATCTGTGCAGAACGTAATTCAATGCTAAGTATCCCAATCAAGAACCCAATGACCTTCTGGGCTTCAAATCTTACTTAGATTTCTCTTTTCGTTCATATATTTCACCTCTATATTCTTATAAATATCACAGGTTCCCAATACCATTGTTCATCGAGCAGAATGGTTCCTAATCAAAATTGAAAATGTTATTAACACTAACCATACACTGTTCCCTCAATCTAACTTTACAGAAAAGCAATGACAGTGTTGGTCTTACAATACAGGAATGTATGGGATCTTCCACCTGATGAGAACCTCAAAGGTATGTGCAGAAATGATCCCTGGAGAAGATGTAGGCAGCTATGAAGGACCTGAGAGAGCAAAAGTCATCTTCCATGGAAAACAACCTGGTAGGATGAAGTTTGGTGTCTGAATCAGCCTCTGTCTTCTTAATGTAGAGGAGACGGACCAAACCAGGCCTTTTGGAGAGCTGTTCCTGAGAGCCTATGGATTATATCCCATTCTAACTTATGAAAGGGTCACTGGAAGTAGGGGCAGCCTCCATCTAAAGGGACCATAAGAAGCAACTGCTAAAACAAAGTGGTTGCCAAGGCAGTGACCTCATTCAGTTCCTGAAGGAAGTGACCTCACCTCACTTCCTTGGTGTTGGAACTCTCTGAACTTGGGATACAGGAAGCCAGGCACCCCGAGCCAGTCCCAGTCCCAGTCCCAGTTGTCTCACTTGTTTGGATTTACCAAGGAGAGGGTCAGTCTTTCTTGGTACCTACTGATTTGAAGATGTCCAAATGCCAGAAGATCTCTGAAGAGGGGCCTTTCCTGAGAAAGAAGGTAGTGGCTCACCACTGGTTCCTGTCAACTTCACAGAGTTGACCAAGGAGACCAGATCTGAGACAAGACAGGCCATTTCGGAGGAACATAGTATGGCCCAGGAGTCAGAGAACACTCCGAATAGTCACAGACCTACTTGGGGGAAGGAGGTGCCTTTGTGGGTGTGGTTGTGGGTTTGTGGTTTGGTCTCATGTTCTGAGAATAAGTTTTTTCAGATATCAGCTCCGGAGCCCAGGAATTAATTCTCATTGGGGCTAAGGTTCCCCACCAGTGAGATTTGAAATTGGCGCTGGCTGCAGAGTTAACAAGGGCGGGGACTTTTAACGCCACTGCAGAAAAGAAGAAGGTACGAAGAAGAAGTCCTTAGGTGCCATGTTGGGGTTTTTCTCTGGGGTATGGCTGCCATTTATACTTTTCCTAACATTCCTCCCTTTTTGTTTTCTTAGAAAGTGGGGCATTGTTTGTCATTTGTGGCTGCTGCCTGCTGTGTGGGGGTGCTGTGGGACCTAGAAAGGGAAGTGGACAAATGCTCGGGGGCCAGGTCTGGGGATATCATGGCAGCCAGAAATAAAAGCCAGTGGTATAGATAGCTACTTAAGTAGGGGTAAAGTCTATAAAAGTTCCCTGATGCCACAAGTTGTCAATGGCATGAAACCAGTCCTGGATGGAGGAGATTGTTGGTATCAGCTACTGGTCCTGTAACAGAGACTCTAGGAAATACTGGAAGCGTTGCCTGGTCATGGCGTCACCAGCACTTGAAGAAGATCAGAGCGAATAAAAACAGAATGAAGATAAAAATTAAAGCAAAGGTCAATTTTTGGCAGAAGTTCCATGTTGGGGGACTGACATAGAAGAGGCCAAGGGCCATGAGGAAGCTTAGAAGGTCATAAAGACTCATGAATCCAGGATGGCAGATTAAGAGGTTCTCCAAGCTCGTTGCCTCCCGCTGTCTGATGTACATTGCATTCCATCGTGCCTGGTAGTGAGCTTCATCACTGAGTGAACTGTTCTCTTGGAGATGTTCGGGATTCATCGGTCATCAGAGGATGGTAGTGCCTAAGCAAAAGCTGGTTGAAATTTTGATTAGAAATTTTTTGCAGTTGGGTTTGAAGGAACTTCATTATGCATGGCAAGAGAGCAAAAAAAGGGAGCATCCCAATAAGGGGCCCCAAGATAGGTAGTAAGTACATGGCAAGATAGGATTGGAAGAACCCTGTTATGGGATTGGAGGAGCTAGGTTTGAGCAATTTGGTCAAAAATTTCTGCAATTTAACAACATTTTTTTCTATCAGCCCAGATTCATTAACATAAGAGCAACATTCCTCTCTGAGGAATAGGCATGTACCCACTTTTTCTGCAGTGAGAAGATCAATTGCCCTTTGGTTCTGTAAAGCCACTTGTGCCAATGAAGTAACCTGGCGCTGCAAGGAGCCCAGAGACTCAGCAGTGGTATCGAGTGCTTCCTGCAGTTTTTGTTGCAGGTCTTTGAATGCCCATAGAGCATGACCTATAGCTCCACCAGAGAGTCCGAGACCCGCCACTGAGGTTGTTAAAGTGAGGCCTACCAGAACCGGCAGAAAGACTGCCCTACGGGTTCAGGAAGGTAGGGCCAACTGTCGGAATTCGGTGGGAGTATACAAAGACAGCTGAGGAACTACAGTAACCAAGAAACAGGTGCCAGAGACATTGATCGTTGAGGTACTTAAAGACCCATTACACCAGAGGAATTGTCCAGGTTGCATAAATGCAGGGCTCGATTGGGTGCTTAAGCTCAAGGAACAAATGGGTAAAGGATTCATTATTGGCAGGTGGAAACAGATGAAAGCAAATAAAGTATTGGTGAAATAACTTTCCCAGGGTGGGATACGTGTCACATGTAGGGGTTGTCCTTTCTTAGAGAAATTGTAGGTTTTTGCTGAAATATTTCCTGCCGCTAATGGGACTAAGTGAAGCACAGAGAAAGCACTGAGAAGGAGGCACAGAAAGAGGGGTGGAGTTTAATAATCGAAGAGATTGGTGTAACAAATTGAGCCATGTGTCAGGGGGACCTGAGGGGGTTGAAGGGTCTGAATCCTTTGTGGATGAGCTATGGATAAGATCTAAAAGTTTTGATTCTGACTCCTTAATGTGTTTGACTACCTGGATGGTTGCCTTAGGTGGCATAATCAGGGTGCGGCCAACTGTCATCCACCCTGTGGGTCTGGCTGAGGTTGTCCGAGCATAGACAGAAAACTCAACATAGTCCCAACGTTTGGCCTTGGGGTCAGGTATATCTAAAGTATACCATCCATTGTTATCAGATAAAGAGACTTTATCCCACTTTAGGTAACTAGAATTCCACACTTTAGGGTAACCAAGTGAGTGGTAAGAATAGCTACCATGTTCATCATGGAACCTGCATGACCAATAGGGGCACCCATTATATATCTCAGGCCACCAATGACAATAGTCTTTTGTTTGATCAAAAAGGAAGCAAATGAAAAGCCAGTTCCAGCTACCAGGGACGAAGGTCCTTGAAGGTGACAATTTTCGGGAAATAGAGGTGCAGTTGTGGATGAAGCAAGTAGTTGCATCCACTGCACGGACCTTCTACATGCCATGTTCTGAGTATCGTTCCTGAAGAGTGAATAAATACATGGTAGGAGAGGAGGGTAAAGACCAGTCCCGATAGAGCACAGAAAATAAGCAGAGCACAAAAAACAAGCAGTTACAGAAGATTAGGGTGTTGAGAGAGGCCATTGTGACTTTTTAAAGAGGAATTGGGCTGCATGGAACACCGTGTGAGCCGCAACTTAAATGGGTGAGATGAGTGTGGAGAGCAGGAGTTAATGGGAGGTTCAGGAGGTGATTCTTGGAGTTCCTCTGGGTTGGTCCTGTCGTCAGCAGGTGGGGCCTCCTGGTGATATGGCTTCAACCTAGAAATGTGAATCCAGGGAGTTAGACGGTTGTCTGGTAAGGAGAGTTTGGAGGCAGTGGGGGTACAGAGAATGACAGGATAGGGGCCTTCCCATTTTGGGGCAAGAGTCCCTTTCTCCTCTGGGGTATTATAATATACTAGACTCCCAGGTGTTAAGGGAGGAGTGTTTGGAGAGGACACTGGGTCCGGATGAAGCCAGTCCTGATATTTCCAGAGTTCCGAGCGGAGATGATACAAAAGAGGCAAAGACAAATCTCGGGTGAGAGGTCCTTGTGAAATGACCAACCCAGGGGGTATAAGAGGTCTTCCATACATTATCTCAAAGGGAGACAGTAAAGATGGTTTTTAGGGAGAGCTCTGATTCGAAGCAAATCCAAGGGAAGGAGTTTGACCCAGTCTAAGTTTAATTCCATTGTCAATTTGGTAACGACTTCCTTTAGAGTACAATTTACCCTTTCCACTTTCCCTGAAGCTTGGGGATAATATGGACAGTGGAAATGCCACTTGAAGGAGAGGGCTTGAGAGACCTTTTGTGTGATTCTAGAAATAAACTCAGGGCCATTGTCATATTGTAGAGAAGTGGGCATACCAAACCTGGGGATGATGTCTGTCAGTAAGATTAAAGCTACAGTGGAAGCCGTTTTATTGGAAGTGGGAAATGCCTCAATCCAACCAGAGAAAGTGTCCACAAAGACAAGGAGGTATTTAGTGCGCCATACTGTGAGCATGTTGGTGAAGTCTACCTGCCAGTCAGCAGTGGGAATGTGTCCCCGGGCTTGGTGGGAAGGAAAAGGTTTGGGCCTTAAAGGAGTATAAGTGTTGGTCCACTGACAGATCTGACAATTAGAGGCTATATTCTGTAGCATGGCTTTGTCAGAGAGGGTGAGCGAGAAGAAGCTCTGTAAAAAGAGGGTCAAAGACTGAGAATTGGAAAGGAATAGAGTATGAAGGAACTTGAAGAGATCCTTGTTCTTACTGGAAGAAGTAGGGGCTTCAGATGAGCTGTCTAAAGTGGCCATTATATGTCCCCCAGGGGGTCCATCATTGGAAGTGGTAGCAGCCATTTGTTCCGCCTGGTCAGCTTTGGCATTGCCCTCAGTGATAAGAGAGACGTCCTTCTAATTAGACCTACAATGGACAACTCCCACCTGGGTGGGTAAGTGGGAGGCCTTTATCAGATTGGTTATAAGAGCCGAATTAGTGATCACATTACCTTTGGTGGTAAGTAGGCCTCGCTCCTTTCATATTGCAGCATGGGATAAGATATGGAAGACATATTTTGAATCAGTATAAAGGGTTAGGTATTTGCCTTGTGCTAGAAGGCAGGCACGAGTGGCTACTATAAGTTCAGACTGCTGGTTGGTAGTTCCTGAAGGCAGAGCTTTGGCCTCTATAATCTCAGTGGCTGAAACTACAGTGTATCCAAAGTAATGAGTGCAATTCTGCCTAAAGGAACTGCCATCAGTAAACCAGATAAGGTCAGGCTTGGCTAGTAGTCACTCAGAAATGGAAGAATGACAGGGGAGGAAATCATCTAAGGTTTCCAACCAATTATGAGTTGGTGTGTTAGACGTGGGAGTCATTGAGAGCAGTGAAGCAGGGTTCTGTGCAGAGCAGGGGAGGAAAGTAATATTAGGGTTTTCCAGAAAGGAAGTGAGGAGTGACAGAACTCTGGATGGAGGAAGGGTTTGAAAGCCCTTATAAGCTAAAAGATCCTTCAAGTGATGTGGGGAGTGGATAGTTAAAGGGGCCCCAAAAGTAAGCTTAGAGGCTTCTTTGTGTAAAATTTGTCCAGCAGCCAGAGCTCTTAAGCAAGGGGCCCACTCACGGATGGTAGGGTCAATTTGCTTGGACAAATATGCCACAGGTGCAAATGTAGGCCCATAGTTTTGACCTAAGACCCCAAGTTCTTGCCTCCCTTTTTCATGGACATATACATGAAATGGTCTTGAAAGATCAGGAAGGTGAAGGGCAAGTGCCTTTAAGACAAGTTGCTGAAGCCTGCGCAAGTGGTAGTTTGGGGAGGAGGCAAGAGATTCACTAGGGGGTCCCTTTGCTAGTTCATACAGGATTTGTATAGAAGAGAATAATTTGGGATCCAGGCCCTAAAATAACCTGCTAGTCCTAGGAATGATAGTATTTTGGCTTTTGTATGGGGCACTGGAAGATCAGAGAGGAGTTGCCTCCTATCCAGTGTTATTTCCTTTTTTCTGGGTGTAAGGCAAAAACCAAGAAAGGTGACAGAAGACTGGGAAACCTGGGCCTTGTGGGGAGACTTCTTTTTCCCTTGTCTGCTAGGAAATTAAGAAGCTGAGCAGTGTGGGATTGAGAGTGTTCCCAGAGGGACTACATAGAAGAAGGTCATCGACATATTGAAGGAGAGTAGAGTCAGGACAAGTCGGGTGAAAGGATGTGAGGTCCTGGGCAAGAACTTGGCCAAAGAGATGGGTGCTATCCCCGAATCCCTGTGGGAGGACAGTCCAGGTAAGCTGATGAGAATGGCGGGTGTGAGAGTCAGTGCAAGTAAAAGCAAAGATATCCTGAGATTCTGAGAACAAGGGGATAGAAAAGAATGCATGTTTCAAATTTAGAACCAAGAAGTGGGTAGTAGTGGCAGGGATCTGAGAGAGGAGGGTGTAAGGGTTGGACACTAGCGGGTGGATGGGGACCACAGAGGAGTAGACAAGGGGAAGGTCTAGAACCAGCCTGTAGGACACGTTAGGTTTCTTAACTGCCAGAATGGGGGTGTTGAAAGGAGAGTGTGTAGGCCTAAGATACCCCTTTCATTATAAATCCTGGATGATGGCTTCAAATCCGAGGAAGGCTGTGGTTGTGAGTGGATATCATGGTTGACTAATATATCTTGAAGGGTCCAGTAAGACAATATGAATAGGACTGCATTTAGCCATAAAGTGTGTAGTTGTGTCCCAAAACTCAGGGTTAACTGGTTTAGATAGTCGTGGGAGAGTGCATGAAGGAGGTGTATCTGCCCCTAGGAACATCATGAGGAAATGAGAGGTAGGAGAGGTGTGGGGTGATATGTGAATGGTGACTTTTAATAGTGAGAGTATGTCCCTTCCCAGAAGGGGAATGGGGCAATGGCTCATAACGAGAAAGGAGTGAGTGAAGGACAAAAGGGATTTTGAGGGAAAATATGTTTACCTCCTACCACGACAATAGGAGTTTTTGAGGGTGTGGTAGAACCCCAATACTCCCTCAAGACCGAAAAAGTGGCACCAGTATCCAAAAGGAAGGTAATGAAGCGTCCATCCACCAGGAAGGTGACCCTAGGTTCTTGATTCTTGATGGTAATAGTTTGGAGGGAAGGCCCAGGGCTCCATCATTTCTCCTCTGCCAAGCCCAGGAGAGGCTGGGGTTGCCGGGTGGCTGACCAACCTCCCTTCCGGGTTGTTGGGCAGTCTGCCCCCCAGTGTCTCCTTTGATGGCATGTTGGGCAAGGGTTGTAGGGTGTTCTCGGCGAAGGACAATCCTTACCACATTTGAAGCAAGCTCCAGGGGGTGTCACAGTGGGATGGCGTGGTGATGGCCTTCTCTGAATGACCTGGGCCAACATTTGGAATTTGGCATTTTCAGCTCTCTGCCTACGGCATTCACTTTCATCCTCTCTACCATGAAAAACCTTTAAAGAGACAGCGAGGATTTCGGTCTGAGGAGTAGCAGGGCCCTGTTCAAGCTTTTTAAGCTTGGCTTTAATGTCAGAGTATTTTTGGGCCAGAACATATGTCATTAAGAGATGACGGCCATCAGTGGTTTCTGGGTCGAGTTATGTGCAGTGTTGAAGGGCCTTGGTTAGTCTATCCAGGAATTCTGAAGGTGTTTCCTCCTTCCTTTGAATGACCTCCTGCACCTTTTTAAAGTTAACAGCCTTGTGGGTTGCCTTTTTCAGGCCCGCCAAGAGGCAGGATGTAAAAAGGTCATGAGTCTGTAAGCCTTCAGGGGTGTTGTAATCCCATAGGGTTCCTGCTCTGGGACAGCATGAGAGCCCGTGGGGTGGTCAGGATTGGTCCTATGATTTTCATCAGCATGGGCTTGGGCTAGCTCCCAGACCATTTGCCTTTCCTCGGGGAGAAGTGTATTCGCCAAGAGCATGTATATGTCATGATGAGTGAGGCTATATGCTTGCAGGACCCATTGAAACTCCCGAATGTAAGTGGTGGGTTTAGTGGTGATTGAGCCTAACTTGCTCTCTAGCTGAGTAATGTCTGACCTGGAGAAGGGCACGTGGACTCTGATGACACCCTCGGGACCAGCTACCTCACAAAGGGGTGCGATTGTCTTAGGGGTGGGAAGGAGTCCTTTAGACCTGGTAGAAGGAGGACTGAGAGAGGCAGGCGGAGGACAGGAAGGAGAGGGAGGGGAAGGGAGTGTCTCTTTGGAAGAGGAGGAAGTGGAGCAGGCAGAAGAGGACGGAGGGGAGGGGGATAAAATGGAAGGCTGAGGATCCATGGAATCAGGCAGAGGATGAGGAGGGTATTGCAGAAGAGAAGGGGCAGATGGGGCTGGGGAGAAGGTGGGGGTTCATCTGCTGGGTTGAATGAGGAAGAATCTGTGAAGTCAAAAGTAGAAGTAGGGAAAGAGAGGGGATTGCAAGCAAGGAGGACCTGAGGGGGAGGGCAGGAGGAGCAGAGACAAGGTGCTGTGTGGAAAGGCTAATACCTTCAATGCAGGGAATCTCCCTCCACTTTTCCAGACGCTGGCAGTAGTTAAAAAGGTCCCAGGGGAGGTTTGGATCTAAGGAGCCTTCTGGAGGCCAATGATTGCCATTATCCAGTGGATATGGAGGCCAATCTTGGGTACAGAATTTAATTAAAAGTTTGGGCTTGATGTCTGGTGTGAGGGAGAGTGTGGCCAGATTTTTTATTAAACATTTGAGAGGTGAGGCTTCAGGTACAGATGAAGAGGTGCCCATTGTCACAGGGAGAGATGGAAGAGAAAGAGAGAGAGAGAGAGAGAGAGAGAGAGAGAGAGAGAGAGAGAGAGAGAGAGAGAGAGAATAAGAGTAAGCGAGAGAGACAAAGAGAAAACCCGAGCTGGAACGGCTTCCAGGAAATTCAGGGCGAATGGGGGTCACGTGGGTGTCCCCAAAATGACCAGCTGTCGCGAGGAAATACAGAGGGTACTACCTGGTCGTCACCAGTGAAGTGCGATCTGGAAGACCCAATGGGTTTGGAGCCATGGGCAACCTGAGTCAGGAAAGTTTTCGAACGCAGCTGAAGGAGTCAGTAATGAAAACAGAACTCCAGCTCCAGCAGAATGCAGTTCTAGGACGGGAGTTCAGTTTTCCCTGAGCAGAGAGGCAGCTTCAGCCACACACAGCAGCCCTGCAGGAAACAGCAAATCTAGCCGGCAGCAGCAGTGGCAACAAAGGAGGAAAAACCACAGAGCCTCTCATGTCAACTCAGAACCCTCATGCCCCAAAGGGAAACGGATCACTAGAGGGTCCACTGTGACCAGTAAAGGTCTTGGTGGGAGGAATTCCCTCTCCCCTACCGGGCGTCTAGAGTGTGCTGGAAGATCAGGGTCACAAAACTAGCGGTAGCCCGAAGGAAGTTGGCGAGCCGGGGTCAGGGGAGGCTTACATACATCAGATCAGTGGTGAGTGCAGGAAGCTGGCGTCTGAAATGAGCGGACCAGGATGGAGTGTCTGGGCGGAATGGGGGACGGGGCTCTTGTTGGAAAGAGCTCACCCGTATCCTCAAACGGGACACCAGAATGAAAGAACTCCCCACTCAAAGGCACTTCCCCGGGAGAATTCCAATTTTATTGCAAAAAGCTGTGTGCTTATATAGAACTAAGGAGGAGATGAAAGGACTTAGATAAATGGCAGGCAACCCCTTTATTGGCAAGTTTTTTCAGATATCAGCTCCGGAGCCCAGGAGTTAGTTCTCATTGGGGCTAAGGTTCACCGCCAGTGAGATTTGAAATTGGCACCAGTGGGAGAGTTCACCCGGGCGGGAACTTTTCTCGCCACTTCAGAAAAGAAGAAGGTAGGAAGAAGAAGTCCTTAGGCGCCATGTTGGGGTTTTTCTCTGGGGTATGGCTGCCGTTTATACTTTTTCCAACAATGAGTATTCAGACAGTGCCTTGATTGACTGGTTTTCATGAAAATGGTGTTTAACAGAGATGCCAGAAAGTTGGATCCTGCTGAGTAGTGGGCCTAGAGCAATGGTGGGCAGGTGTGTGATAAAACATCTGTGGTGGGGCCATGTGGATCTGCCATTGGTTTCCAAATGGCTTGTCACTGACATGGTCAAACCAGCAGACCCTTATATGTAAAGGCATCTTGTTATATGGAGAGGTTTCAGGACGCTGTTCAAAATCAGGTTGCTATAGTCAAGGGGGCAAGCTATGTGGGATAGAAGCCTGGTTCTTGTATTCTCCTGCAGACCCTGACTCACCACACGTGACAGAACTCCCTCCCGTACTGTGTTCCATTTAAACTCCTTGTATTTCGTGAAGCAAGTACCAAACTTCCAGTGCAGCAGCAAAAAACACCACGAAAATAGAGGATGACCATATGGCTTCACAGTCCACATGGGGAGACATTTAGCCCCCAGGGGCCACAGTTTACCTACAAAGGGAGAATTCAGCAATGCTGCCTCATGTTCATTGGGAAAAAAAGAAACAATGTCCACCAGGTCACATAGATACAGACCCAGGTTTTATGGTCTCACTAGAAAGGAAGCTAAAGCTCCTGACAACAACATATATTTCAAGTGCCCAACCTCACAGAGAGTTTCCCAAGAAGTCTCTAGGCCAGCAGAATTCCATTTTTGTGGAGTGTTTACCCTGTCCCTTACTTTTGAAAACTCCTCTGCCACTTCCAAGATTGTGAACTCCTGATTGTTTTCCATTCCATATATGTATTCACGGAATTTCTAACTCTTTTCCTCTAATTCTTTCTTACTTGGGGTGAAGGTATTGTCAAGACATTGTTCTGGATAAGAGTGGGAAGATTTTTGTGTAGCACATATTTACATATACATTGGATACATTTTGAAATTTTTCATTCGAAATACTGAAACTCTGACACTAACCCATACCCTACTAGACTCTGACTACTAATCCTAATATGATGGAGAAAAATAACCCAAACAGAATAGAAATACAAGCAGTTCAGAGGAGGCATGGTGAATAGTTGGTCTTGCCTTTTGCATGATATAGGGTAGGAGTTATAAATCTTGTCAATTTTTTTCTTGAAATTGTTCTCCATGTGTTTTTAAAGTTAACACACATGTGAATTCCTGTCTTCCATTTTCTGTAGCCAATTCAGCACATGTATTTTTATATGCACATACAAAATCCTACCTGGAATACACGTACATTTTTGTGAGGTGGCTAACTTGGCAGATACAAAGTATGAGAAGAAATCACTCCTCCTAAATGCTTTTGGAAGTGAAAATTCAAACTATGAGTGAGCTTTTTAGTTGAGCAACATTATATATAAATCCATGTTCAGTAAAATTAATATTTTTGGATCTGTGGATGATATATATTTCATGATGAATTTTGATTGGCATATATTTTCTACTTTCCAATGTATTTGTATGTGTGTATATATATATATATATATACACTCTAGATTTTTCAAAATATGAAATACATGTGTCTTATTATACACTCCCTAAATTCACTAATGTTCATGTATGTGGTTTTATAATCAACTTTTCATAAGATTATTTTCAGAAACATTCATCCACCTGAAATACATATTTGCTTTCTAGTACTGAAAACTTACTTCAGTGAATGGTGCAAACAAATCCTTATATTTCTACAGTAACTGACCCACTTTAACATCAATGCTAGTAGATTCCTATGGGACATGATGTGTATTTTGACGTTCAATTTTATTCAACACTGGTACATTTCTATTTCTTCAGTTTTTGTACATCATAAAATGTACATTTCATCCACAAGTTCACAAATTTAAAGACATTTGTAACACATTCAATCACTTCCTGCTTCAGAACACATATATTCCTACTTGTTTTTCACTGCTCATTTCATGAGACTTCTTTCCAAACACATTATTTTCGATTTCCATAATCAATTTTGAAGCAAAACTCACACAGAATTTATGATTAACTACAATCCTAATATTACCATTAGATGTATAACTGGTTGGAATGAATGTATGTATATCAATATAAGATTTGCTATGTATTTTGAGATATTAATTTATTCCAATTTGTAAAGTTGGAACAAGTTATATTATTTATTCACAGTATGGTCTATTCAATCATTCTCTCTATATTCATACACACATTGTACACCTATTTGTGCCCCCAATACTAATTTATACCTCTTCAAAATATTGCTCCCAGAAATGGTGCAAGAAATACTCATGTCACCTGATCTACATATACATTTTATCACAGTAATATTCTGGCAACAAAATGCAAAGTCACACTTACGATTGTACCAAAGCCTAAATGGAATATGAGTATGGATTATAAAAATCACCCGTGTCCAGGTTGGCTAATGCTCTCAAATGTCAATCCTATTGGTGACTACATATGTGTTTCTTCCTAAGATTATATATTCAACTTCAAGCCTGCTGAAAATGTCTAATCCAATCAATCACTTTATCATTTGAGTGATTTCCTATGTCTCTATTGATATCTGCTTTCCTACATATTTTCCCCAATTCATCATTGTGACCAACTCTTCACATGTGCTGACATTTACATTTTCTCTCTACCTGAAACCCTATTGCTAAAGAACTTTTTTTTCAAATCCTATACTCACTCTTTTTTTTCTAATTCTACCAAGTATCTTCCTAATCCTACCAACTATCCTTTTTAGACTGGATGTTCTCTTTGACATTCAATCATCTAAGTACAAGGTCCTATACCATTGTGTATAGATTTATCTGAGACACATGTGCAGAACATAATTCAAAGCTAAGTATCCCAATCAAGGATCCAATGCCCTTCTGGGCTTCAAATCTTACCTAGATTTCTGTTTTCATACATATATTTCACCTCTATATATACTTACAAATATCACAGGTTCCCAATACCATTATTCATCCAGCAGAATGATTCCTAACCCAAATCAAACATGTTATTAACCCTAACCATACTCTTTGTCCTCCATCTAACTTTACAGAAGAGCAGGGACAGAGTTGGTCTTACAATACAGGAACATAAGAGATCTTCCACCTGCTGAGAACCTCAAAGGTCCATGCAGAAATGAACCCTGGGGAAGATGGAGGAAGCTATGAAGGACCTGAGAGAGCAAAAGTCATCTTCCACTACAAACAACCTGGTCAGGATGAATGGGTGTGTCTGAAGCAATCTCTCTCTTCTTAATGTAGAGAAGATGGACCAAACCAGGCCTGTGTGGAGAGCTGCTTCCGGGTGCTATGTTTGATATACCATTCTAACTTGTGAAAGTGTCACAGGAAGTAGGGGCAGCCTCCATCTATTGGGACACTTGGAAGCAAATGTTAGGAAAAAGTGATTGCCTAGGCAGTGACCTCATTCAGTTCCAGAAGGAAGTGACCTACATCACTTTCTTGGTGATGGAACTCTCTGAACTTGGGATTCAAAAAGCCAGGCACCCAGATGCAGTCCCAGTCCCAGTCCCAGTGGTCTCACATGATTGGATTTACCAAGGACAGAGTCAGTCTTTCTTGGTAACTACTGATGTGAAGATGGCCAAATGCCAAGAGAGCTCTGAAGAGGGGCCTTTCCTGAGAAAGCAGGTAGTGGCTCACCACTGGCACCTGACAACTTCACATTGTTGGCAAGGAGACCAGATCTGAGACAGGATAGCCCATTTTGGGGGAACATAGTATGGCCCATCAGTCAGAGGACACTCCGGATAGTTACAGACCTACTTGGGGGAAGGCGGTGACTTTGTGGGTGTGCGTGTGAGTTTGTGGTTTTGTCTCATGATCTGGGAATAGGTAGGAAAGTCGCTTTGTTTGGTTTGGATTGGATCATTTCTAGTAAGTCTTTTGATAAGGCGAGTGTTTTTATGTCTGTTTATCCCACTGTGTCTGAGGTTGTAGATATTAGAAAAGAGAATGCATCAATGGATGTTTCCTGTCTTGTAGAAAGCTTCACAGCATTCATCCTGCCCAATTTATATATGGACTGTGGCTTGCCTTATAGATGGGCAACAACTACTATCTTCCTATGTTCCTGTTTTCTTCTTGAATTCGGGCCACTCTCCAGAATAGGCTCATGGTTTGGTGTCCACAATATGTACCACCTCCAGGCTCTGTGACATGGCCACGTACTGGATAGCTGAAGGGAATGGGATCATCTCAGAAAACTCAGATATCATTCGAGAAACCCTGCTTTGGGCCATTTGCTTACCTATTGTTCTGTTGCCCTGAATGTCAGAAACGTCTTTGTCTCAGTCCACCCCTTTGTGAAGCCTGAAAAAATGGTTTTCAATGGAAATTAATGGGCATCACCTGTAGCTCTTTGCTTAATTGCTTTGGAAAGGGATGTGTCTGCATCAGACTCGTGGCAATGTGTGAGGCTGTTGCATAGATTCTCAGAACCTGATGGATCTAAAGAAAGATTACATGTGTGCTTCCAAAACCAAAATGGCCAAAAAAGCAGTCATTGTGGACGAAGTCTCTCGCCTTCCTCTGTAAGGTTCCTGACCTCCATCAATTGAAAATAGGGATCCTTTGTGTCAAATGAGTTCTTCAAACCCTGCAGAAGACAGCCCATAGGTGCTTGGGTTTTCTCATGATTCCAATTCACATAAAGAATATATACCCGAGAGTCAGTAGGCCTCAAATTCGGGAAGCAGAGCAGTATTTATGGCAGGCCTATTTGATCACTCCTGGTTCTCAGGAAGGGTGTCCAGGCAACCCTGAATTTAGGCAAATGAGGGGCAAGGGAGGTTATTTTGTACACTGTCTTGGACTGATCCCCTCATGGAAACCTCGAACCACAGGTTATGATGAGTGTCTATATGGAAGAAAATGAGGGCCTTGTGGGAGTGCTTTGGTTTTAATTGTGGACATTTGTGTGGCGGTTGGAAGTGATGACTGGGTCTACCTGGGCTTGAACTCTGGTGTGATTCCCCTTAAAGTCTGAGTTCTGGAACTGATCTCAGAGAAATATTGCCATGAACTGTGTTCAGATTTTAGGAGGCCACGCATGGGATTCGCCCTTGGAAACTGAGATCAAGGACAGGGTGGCTTTCCACAGAGCCTTGGAATCTCAGCTAGGATATCACATAATTTTATTCTGAAAGATTTGGCAGCCATAGTTGAGAATCAGAACACCCTTGGACGTCACATTGAAGTCCTCAATGATCCTGGCTTCATGTGACCTTTTGAAGACTCTATGGGAAGACTTGCCTGTGAGAGTTCTCCAGAGCTTTCATTGAAATGAGTTTCCTCACCATTTAATGGTTCCTGAATGAACTGAAACCCACAGTGTCTCCAACTTCATCCATGAAAAGTGGCTAGATAAATACAATGAAATTTTTGAAATTCCAATAATCAGGTGGCACTAGAGAACCTTTGGATGTCTTGTTGCTGATCATTAGTGTACAAGAGAATGCCATGATTGACCGGGTTTCATGAAAATGGTGTAGAACAAAGATGCCAGTAAGTTGGAGCCTGCTGAGTAGTGGGCCTATTGCAGTGGTGGGCAGGTGTGTGATAATACATCTGTGGTGTGGCCATGAGGATTTGCCATTGCCTTCCAAATGGCTTGTGACTGACATTGTGCATCCAGCAGAACCTTCTATGTAAAGGCATCTTGTTACATGGAGAGGTTCCAGGGCAAAGTTCAGAGTCAGATTTCTATGTACAAGGGGGCAAGCTCTGTGAGATATAACCTGGTTGTTGCATTCTCCTGCAAACCCTGACCCACCACAAGTGACAGAACTCCCTCCAAAACTGGGTCCCAGTTGAACTCTTTGTATTTCATGAAGCAAATACCAAACTCCCAGTGCAGCAGCACGAAACACCACGAAAAGTGGAGGATGAAAAAATGGCTTCACAGTCCACACGGGGAGACACTTAGCACCCAGTGGCCACAGTTTACCTACAAAGAGAAAATTCAGCACTGCTGCCTTATGTTCATTAGAATACAAGAAACCATGTCCTCCAGGTCACATAGATTCAAACCCATCTTTGATGGTCTCACTAGAAAGGAAGCTAAAGCTCCTTACAACAACATATATTTCAAGTGCCCAACCTCAGAGGAAGTTCCTCAAGAAGTCTTTAGGCTGTCAGAGCTCCATGTTTTTGGAGTGTTAATTGTTAGACCACGACACAAGAAAAGACCACTGACTCTAATTAAAATCATATTAAATTAATCTTATTATTTCTACCTTTCATGCTGCCTCCCCTCCCAAAACAGCCGGAACAAGACAGCAACCCCAGCTTTCCTACAGCCCAGCTTTATAGCCCAGAAAGTTACACAAAAGGGGTGTTACAGATAACAGAACTCTGACAAGCACCACACTAATGGTAGTTTAGGTTTTTTTTGCTGTCCCTACATCAGAATTCAGAGGACCATTAGAGCCTCAGAGAGGGATGTTGTCTGGCCAGAGAAGGCAAATATATATGATGTGTCACTAAAGTTTCAGAGAGGGCTGCTATCTGGTCAGAGAGCCGGGCATGCGTGAGTTCAAGGCACGGGCAGGCATTTAAAGCAGGTTCAGAATTTGCAGTAATTTATGGTAAAGCCAAAATTACCTTTTCATAGCTTTGTGGCAAATGGCTCTCAATTTTAATAAAAGATCAGGTTGGGTCTATCATTTCCCCCTTTTCTCTGTGTCCCTTTCAAATCTTTAATAGATTAGGGGAAGAGCACTGAGGAAATTTTAATCCCTCAGGTAAGATTCTCCAAATTTTTAGAACTTACCCCAAACCGATCTCCCTGATTTTACCAGACTTAATTAATTACTTATATTGATAGTCTACTTATCTTTCTCTCCATTGTTGTAAGAAGAGTGGCGTCAATCATTATTTCTTCTTCTAACCTGAGACAGGGTGAAGTGAGTGGGCATGGTGTGAGGGACATGAGTTGCCTTTTATAAGTCAGTTGGGGGACATGAGTTGCCTTTTAGAAGTCATTTCGAATTGAAGTCTGGTTGGGGAAGAACAGGTTGTAAAGTCATCTGGGGATGGGTTCTTCTATGAGAGAAACAAAAACCATGAGTACTGAATAAATGTTGCAGCAGCCAGAACATGTTACTGTATAGAAGTTCCCTCACCAGTCTTTAATATCCCCAGTTATCAGGACTATCAAATTAATATTTAACTTTTAGTGTTACAGTTGTCCTTCCCCATAAGATACAGTTTAACAATGTAATGTCATCTGATCTTGTAAAATCCTTTTTCTAGTATGACCTCTGCGTCTAATAGAGAAACCTTTAATTCTGTTACTCAGGGCTGGATAATCGTACTAGCAAACACCAAGCCTACCTGTGTTGGTTAGGAATATCTGCAGGCCTTAAATTAAAAATTTCTGCCTGTGGCAGCTCTTCTTGATAGTCTCTTTTTATAAGTATCAGGCATTCCTGTCTGAGAATCCTTCTTTGTAGCCTCCAGTCTTACTTATTTTGGGAGGCTAAAATAAAGTGCATACCTTAAAATATTATTATTATTATTATTATTATTATTATTATTATTATTATTATTATTATTTAAAATGCCCAGGAATGGCTGTATTTTGGTCTTAACTGTCTTTCCAAAGTGTTTAAGATGAAGCAGTCAAACGGACTTTTGTTTCTATCTATTGTTAACAGTCAGCTGAGCTTTATGGGAGTCAATTCTGGAAAAATGAGAGCACATTTTCAATTCTGCTAGTGCCATTTGCGCTAGGTGGGTCCAGGTCTTGCTTGACCATTTGGCTTCCCTGAGAAGCATCAGGGATATCTCCTTTCTCTGATGACTCTCCTCTTCATAACAAATGCACTGATTGGCTTTCTGTTCTCCAGTGGTCTCATTAATCTCCCTGATCAGGAGGTTATGTGGCTCAGAGTTGCAAAGCTCTTTAGAGAAGTCCCCTGTTCCCTGGATTCAGATTGACTCAGAGGGTAAGAGCCAAATATTGGTTTTCTTGGCCCTTTTCATTTAACTTTAATTTTAAATCCTAATCTTAAACATCCAGCAAATTAATTTTAACAGCCTTATATTAAGAGTACTGGACTTTAATGTCTATAACTTTATAATTATCTTTTTATTAATTGGGATCTGTATTATTCTGTCTGTATTGTAGGTGATGACTTATTATCTTGAATAAACCCATGTTGTGTTCTTAAAGCAACACATTTGTAAAACACTAACAGGGAATCTTTAGATAACTTATAAGAAAATTTCAACTAAAATTAACAAAAGTAAAAATACTTAGTTCGTGTAATAGCTACCCTAAATTTTTTGGCTGAGTATTACATTATATCCCCTGTTTGAGATCCTAGGAATCTTGACATTTTTTATGTTTTTAACATAACTTTAAAGAAATATTATCTGACGTACTTGTTTCATAGTCATTCTCACATATAGTAAGATGGGACACACAGCCTTATCTCAGGTAAGGCAGGGCTCTTTATAAATCTTAAGCATTTTAGTTCTAAAGCTGATCTTTATTTTTTTTTTTGTTTGGGGGTCTGGGAAGATCTACTCCTTAAGAAACTAATAGTTCATACTCAGGATTGGTTTTTGGTAGGAAAAATTATGATAAACATGGATTATTAGAATTACTTTATAATTTGGAAGGGTTTCTAGAAAACAGTATACCAGATCTGTAAGTTTCTATGTGAGGAGCCTCTAGGTCATTGTGGTGTTTGTGAACTTCCATTTTAGTGTACTGTGGCCAAGGTCAAAATGTACAGACAGTGAAGGTGTAACCCATCAACTTCATCTTCAGACACTTGCAAAATAGTTCCCAATTTCAGGTTTGGCTCTATGAGCAAGTGAATGTGCAGGTTGAGGGCTCAATCATTGGTTTTAAGAAGTATATGAACCTCTCATCAGATGATGCAGAAGAAATTGATTTAAAACAAAGTAAAGAACAGAACTGGGTCACTGTGTACCAAAAGGAGATAATATTACTCTGCTACCAAGTGTCTCTAACTAGAAATGATCAATGAAGTCATGAATTATTGAGAAGGCAGTTTTGTTTTTTTTAGGTGTTTTTGTTTAGGAGTATAATCCTAAAGTATTTGTTTATATTGCTTTGATTACCCTTTTGTTATTACCAGATGACAATAATGGTATGGGGTTTTTTTTATTAAAAAGTAAAAATTAAAAGCAACATTGACAAAGTTTACATAAATTGTTTGTGGTCTCATGAACATTAGCTAACACCATATGATATCACATTTAAAACATGAATTAAAGAAAGCCTGAAAGTTTTCAACTTTTACATAGATTAGGCTCTCATTAACTTAGAAATACATTTAAATTGTTCCACAATGTAAAAAGTAACATAAAACTTTACATATCTTATTGATAACAGGTAAATAAATCTCCAATATATTTTTTTACCATACAACTTCAGAACACCAGCTTGATATAATGCTCTTTTAAAGTTTCTACCTTACAGACTTGCATACCTGTAAGATATGAAAACATTAATAGCATCACAATTACATTGATGTTTCTACATTAACCAAGTTTATCTTTTAAAGAAATGGCAGTACAATGCTCTAAAATAACAGTTCTGATTTAATAAGTTTTTTAATTTTTATGGTTCCTTGCTCTAGAAAAAATAAAACTTAATAAACACAATGTTATGGGTAAACTTATGTTTCAAAAAATTTTTGTCTCATTAACACATGACTGATTTTTAAAACCTTATATAGAGTTTAGTAAAAACTTATACAGACCTTAGTAAATGAATCAGATTTCTAACAAAAGTACTCACGAATGAGTAATCCCATATCAAATTTACTTTACTTATTTATCAAAATATTAGAGAAATGTATTGAACAGTGTAAACCATTTTTATGTTGAAAAAAATGTTCTAGAACCAAGGCACATTAGACGTTTTGTAGATATTAATATTTTATTAGATTTTTGAACACCTAGAAAAATTTGTAAGCTTAAATTTAAAAACATTTATTTTTATCTGTTTATCCGATTTAAATTGAAACATTTAAACCACGTGAACTAAAGATCTTTGGATCCACTTTTTAAAATTTGTTTTTATGAGCGCTTTTTTTTATGAGCGCTCCTTATATATGTTAATTTGTGTATCATATATATGATATACGGATATATGTCTATATAGACAGACAACACATAACAAAATTGTGCACACATAATAATAGTAAAGGCCTTGTAGTTTTTCACAGGTTAAATATCTATTGCAATGTTTCAAAAAGTCCACAGTTGGTCAAAGATAGAACTGATCAGAAAAACATTAACCTAGGTCTGTATGCTCAGAATCATGAGCTCAAAAATAATAAAGTATCTAAGGAAAACAATAAGAGTCCTAGAAAAAATGACTGGCCAGTAATTAGTAAATACCATACAATTTACTTTTTTTTCCGTTACGTATCAAATCAGTCTCCTACTAAGCTTGCAGGCTTTTTTTATTTGCATTTCAACATGAGTCATGGCTGAGGTCTGGAAGGAGCAGGAAAAAAACTGCTATTCTGAGCAGACACCTCAGGCCTAAGGCATATTAACCATAATTTTCCGGTTGGGGTGTTGAAAATTATGATACAAGTTCAAGATACAATTCACAAAATTTTATGTCTTTACATCTTATTTTGTCAACAGATACCATACTATGGTTTACTATCCTTGTCCAAATTAATGCACTGGTACACACAGTGACATTTTCTCTGGCTACCGAATTCAAAATTGGTTAAAAAAAAAAAGTGAATGATTGGGAAGTTACTTGCCAACTTGGAAGTAGAGTTCTTCAGTTTTCCATCCTAAGTATTTAAGTTCTCTGGCATGAATTACCTGAAATCTTAATCTAAACAATGACCTAAACCCGACTTTTAACTGCAAGATTGTGCAATGCTTCAAAAACCCATTCAGATACCAGTTTTTTTATGATAAAACATCATCATTTAGACACACATTCAGCTAAGATCATTCCCAAGAAAAAATTTATAATATCAACACATTATTGCACATGTCTTAAAGGACCAGAAACAAAGACACAAGACAGACAGAAAGG
Source organism: Callospermophilus lateralis (assembly GCF_048772815.1). Classification (NCBI taxonomy): domain Eukaryota; kingdom Metazoa; phylum Chordata; class Mammalia; order Rodentia; family Sciuridae; genus Callospermophilus; species Callospermophilus lateralis. Next base: position 323,477 of record NW_027515031.1, on the reverse strand, counting down.
AGGTAGAGACTATGGTTGTCAGACAGAATCCTTTAAACCAGAGCAGATAAGAGAAAAAATCTACTACACCAGTGGCACCACGGGGGGGACCAGATGTTTTAACAGAGGGGCAACCTGAAATGTAAAAAAAAGTGTCTATATGGTGACTTTACTGAATTTAGTGTCCCCTTTTTCTTTTTCTCTTTTTTAACAAGACAGAGGTGGCATAATCCTTACAGTGCACGGAAGGAAGGAGGGTATTCCCTGCATCAACAGGGCTTTGGCAGCTGCTGGGGGTCCCTCAGTCCCTCCTTTTACTTACAGGATTAGCTCCTCTGGTTCAGTTCCACCCCAAGCAAGCTCCATCTCCTAACATTTCAGTAGACAGCTCTCACAAAGTTCTGGGGCGGAGGGGGGGTACCAAATTTGTAACTTAAAGTTCGGTTCCTGACCTAGAAGCCAATTTATACCAATTAAATAATGAGGAATGGGTTCTGAGAAAAAGAAAAGGGGAGGCTAATTTCTTTGCTAACAAAGGAGAAACACAGGGGACTCTGCCAAATGTTGTGACTCTCTTGATCTGGAGGGACAAGGGGTTTTAAAGGAGTTTCACTTGTTAACCTGGGAGATACTCAGTTCTTAGGTCCCCAGCAGGCATTGCCCTCTGCAATGGTTGTGCTCCAGGCAGCCAGCTAGGGGCTTCTATCATCCTGCTAAACAAAGGGGGGTAAAGTTCATCGCAGTTCCTTAAAACACAGTTCAAACGGGTGTCAGGCTTACTCTCTTTATTACCCATTTTCACGTCCAATATCCTTAACTTTTTACGACCAAAATCACACAACAAAATGAACAAAAGCAAACAAACAAACAAACAAAAAAAAATAGAACGCAGAACAAAACACACACACACACACACAAAAAGAAAAACAGAAACCCGGCGCCTAAACAGAAAAACAGTGGTACAGTGCAACATCTTGCTAAAGCTCCAGGGTAGGGAGCGCGTGCGTGCCCGTCGGCACCTCTCTACACTTCCAGAGGAATTTCCTACAGAACAGAACAGAGGACAGAACGATTCTTGTTACTGTCCTGGACAGGAGTATATGTGAGCCTCCCCAGGCCACATCTCTTGTCATCAGAAGAGATCTCCCTTAACCGGATATCAGATGTTATAAAGGTGCCACTTACCTATGGAGGCCTCCTCCATCAGGTGCTTGCTAATAGTTTTAGTGCAGAGGTTCACTGCAATGCTCCCGGGACTAAAGGCTCTCTTCCTAATATAGAGAAGATGGACCAAACCAGGCCTGAGTGGAGAGCTGTTCCTTGGTGCCTATGGTTGATATACCATCCTAATTTGCGAAAGTGCCACAGAATGTAGGGTCAGCCTCCTTTTCATGGTACTCTTGGAAGCAACTGTTTGGACAAAGTGGTTGCCAAGGCAGTGACCTCATTCAGTTCCTGAAGGATGCGACCTCACCTCACTTCCTTGGTAATGGAACTCTCTGAACTTGGGATCCAGGAAGCCAGGCACACAGAGCCAATCCAGTCCAAGTCCTAGTGGTCTCACTTGCTTCGATTTAGCAAGGACAGAATCAGTCTTTCTTGGTACCTACTGATGTGAGGATGGCCAAATGCCAGGAAAACTCTGAAGAGGGGCCTTTTTTGAAAAAGCAGGTAGTGGCTCACAGCTGGCTCCTGACCACTTCACAGAGTTGGACAAGGAGACCAGATCTGAATCAGGACAGGCCATATCGGGGGAACACAGTATGACCCAGCAGTCAGAGGACACTCTGGAGAGTGAGAGACCTACTTGGGGGAAGGAGGTGACTTTGTGGGTGTGGATGTGTGTTTGTGGTTTTGTCTCATGTTCAGAGAATAGGTAGGAAAGTCGGTTTGTTTGGTTTGGAGTGAACTGTTTCTAGTAAGTTGTTGGACAAGGCGAGTGTTTCTATGTCTGTGTATCCCACTGTGTCCGTGGTTGTAGACTTTAGAAAAGAGAATGCATCAATGGATGTTTCCTGTCTATTAGAAAGCTTCCCAGCATTCATCCTGCCCAATTAATGAATACTCTAGGGCTTGCCTTATCAATGGGCAACACCGGCTATCTTCCTAAGTTCCTGTTTTCTTCCTGAATTCTGGCCACTCTCCAGAATAGACTCATGCTTTTGTGTCCACGATATGTAGCACCTCCAAGCACCGTGACATGGACATGTACTGGATAGCTGAAGGAATTGGCAAGAATCTCAGAAAACTCAGATACCAGTGTGACCAGGATAGTCTCAGTAGAGAAACCCTGCAATTGGCCTTTTTATTACCTATTGTTCTGTTGCCCTGAATGTCAGGAAGGTCTTTGCCTCAGGCCACGCCTTCGAGATTCCTGAAGAAAAGAGTTTTCAAACGGAAATGAATGGGCATGACCTGTGGCTGTTTGCTTAATTCCTTTGGAAAGGGATGTGTCTGAATCAGCCCTTTGGCCCTGTGTGAGCCTAGAGCTTAGATTCTCAGCACCTGATGGATCGTAAGAAAGATCCCATGTGTGGATCCAAATCAAAATGGCCAAAAATCAGTCATTGTGGATGAAGTCTCTCGCATTCCTCCATAAGGTTCTTAACCTCCCTCAAGTGAGAATAGGGAACAAATGGGTCAAATGAGTTATTCAAAGCCCTGCAGATGCTAGCCCATAGGTTCTTGGGTTTTCTTATGAATCCAATTCAAATAAAGAATCTAAACCGACAGTCAGTAGGCCTCAAATTGGAGAACAGAGCTGTGTTAACGGCAGGCATATTTGATCACTCCTGGTTCACAGGAATGGTGTCCAGGCCACCCTGACTTTTGGTAAATGAGGGGAAAGGGAGCTTACTTGGGACACTGTCTTGTGCTGCGCCTCTCATGGAATTTTCCTGCCAGAAGTTATGATGAGTGTCTATATGGAAGAAGATGAGTGTCATGTGAGAGTGTTTTGGTTTTAACTGCGGTCATTTGTGTGGAAGTTGGAAGAGATAACTGGGTCCAACTTGGCTTGCACTTTGGTGTGATTCCCCTTAGAGAATGTGTTTTGGAACTGACCTCCGAGAAGGTACAAGGTCCTATGACATTGTATATCCATATTTCTGGGACATCTCTACAGAACGTAATTCAATGCTAAGTATACCAATCAAGGGCCAAATGCACTTCTGGACTTCAAATCTTAACTAGATTTCTGTTTTCATATTTATATTGAAAGGTTAATAAAATAGATACTTGTCATTTCCTGTTTTTCTGTATGCTTAACAAAACACCATTGAAATCTTGAGAACTGTTTACTATTCTTGTTCCCAGAATGTGCTGTCCCAAACTGCCAAACTGCAGAATGTACTCCGTCAACCAGTTGCTCGCAAACTGACACTCGCCATTACCCATCAATAAATTTCTCTCCCTGCCCTCTCCAAGAAAAATATATAACCATTTCTTAAGCTGTTCTCAGGGCTCTCTGCTCTGTTCAAGTTATCTCTGAGCCCTTCATGCCGGACTCCCAATAAACCCTTTGCTGTTGCATGAGACAGTCTCTTAGTGGTCTCTGCCGCAGATGCTCGCCCAACCTTTACATCTGGTGGCCCTAGCAAGATCCGGAAGCTGCAGACAAAATACCCCCAACGGGCTCCTCTGGGGGTAAATAAGGCCCATCTTTCTCGTTTCAGGCTTCAGGTTAGGGTATGGCAAAACGGCTATTGGTAAAGAGCGTGAGCTCTCTCCCATGGTGGCTGACACACATGTCACAGAGCCACAGGCCATGTCCCTGGGGGATAGACTCGGGAAATCGTGGAACAATAGTCTCCTTGACTCAGTGATATTTTGTTTCTGATTCGGTATTGCCAGCCCTTCAGGTTTTGCCGACTAGTCAGTCCTGGTCTCAGTATTGGACGTCCATTGCCTGTCTTTATTGTCTTGTCTTGTCTGTGTTGTGTGTCGTTGCTTTCAGTGTCTGTGTATATTTCATTATGGGACAGATCATTTCAATGCCTCTGTCCCTGACCCTTAATCACTGGACCAAAATCTGCTTAAGGGCTCAGAATCTTTCTTTTTCAGTAAAACGCCAGACCTGGCAGATTCTGTGTCTCAGAATGACCCACCATTGCAGTCGGATGGCTCCTAGAAGGATCTTTCAACTTCGCACTTATTTGAAAAGTCCAAGATATTGTCTTTCAGCACGTGCCACAAAGACATCCAGATCAACAGCCATATATCTTAACTTGTCAGTACCTCTACAAATCTCCTCCTCCATGGGTCAAGCCTTTCCTTTTCCCTGCACCTGCTCCTACTCCTTCCCCCACGATTCTATCTCAACCTCTCTGCTCCTCCTCCTCCACCCTCTGTTCTCCCTGAGTCTCAAGACTCTACTGGACTTATCATCTGCCCTCGTCTCCCAACCCCTAACACCCTCTAAGTGATTCCCCTTCTGCTGACTCAGCCTCTCCACCATTCGAGGAAGCTAGGCTGGCCCAGCGTCATCCAGATGACTGTCCCGCGGCACACACAGCCCCTCCTTCCCTGGAGGAAGCTGGCCCGGCTAAAAGAACTCAGAGAACTCACCGACGTTTTCACACCTGCCTACTTGAGGTGACTGCCAACACCACCTAGTGACTCTCTTCATGACAGAGCAGTGAGAGAAAAATCTCCTGGAATGTAGAAAAAAATATCCTCAGACCTGATGGGCGACCAACACAACTTCCCAACATAATCAAAGCTGGCTTCTCCTTAAACCCACCCAACTGGGACCCCAACACCTTTGAAGATAGGGAGCATCTGTTCAATTATTGCCAGGCTCTAACAGCGGGTCTCCAAGTGGCCGCTGGGTGACCAACTAATTTGGCCATGGTAAGAGAAATTATTCAAAGGCCTGATGAATCTCCATTTATGTTTCTAGAGAGAATCATGGAGGCATATAAGAGATATACTCCTTTCGATCCTCAGGCAGCAGATTAAAAGGCATCTGTCACGATGGCCTTAATTGAGCAAGCTGCCATGGATATTAAAAAAAAAATTAAAAGAGAGATTTTGTCAAAGAAGCCAAGAAAGGGAGAAAGAAAGGGAGCAAAGGGAGGATGAGAGAACCAAAAGACAGACTAAGGCATTGACTAAGGTCCTGATCACAACAAGAAAGAGGCCAGAAATAAAGACATAGGGTTACAGGAAGGGCCCATGCCAGAGGCCACCCCTGGCCTCAGATCAGTGTGCCTACTCTAAAGAAAAAGGATACTGGGCAGAGAGTTCCCTATAAAGAGACAGCCACGCCAGCTGGCCATTCTGACTCTGGAGGATGACTAAGAAAGTCAGGGCTCAGATCCCATCCCCTAGCTCAGGGTAACTTTTGAAGTGGAGGGGACTCCAGTAAACTTTGAAGTGAATACAGGAGCAGTATACTCAGCCCTTAAGGCCCCATTGGGCCCTCTATCAAATAAAAGGTCTCTAGTTCAAAGGGATGATGACAGTAAATATCAGGCTTAGACAACTAAGAGGACCATGGACCTGGGGAAAGGAAAAATCCATCACTCCATCCTAGGAATCCCAGAATGCCTATACCCATTGATGGGCAGAGATCTGCTCATCAAGCTCCGGGCCAAAATAACTTTTAACCATGAAGGCCCCCAAATGAAATTTCTAAATACTTCAGCAAAAACTCCTATAGTCACGGCTTTAACTATATTAGTAGAAGATGAACATCCACCATTCACATGCCCCAAGTCTGATCAAACAGGCAAGCTACCCCAAAAATGGATAACAGATTACCCAGATGCCTGGGCAAAAATTGCTGGGTTAGGCCTGGCCGTGAAACAATCTCCAATAACAGTGGAGTTAAAAACCTCAGTCTCCCCAGTCAATGTCAAATAATATCCTCTAAGCAAAAAAACTAAAGGTGGGATAAGGCCCCATATTCAGAAATATCTGGCATTAGGGGTCCTAAGGCCCTGTCAATCGGCCTGGAACACTCCCCTGCTACTAGAAAAAAAAAGCCAGGGAGCGGGAACTATCGCCCCATTAAAGAGCTAAGAGAGATCAACAAAAGAGGGCAGGACATTCACCCCACGGTACCTAATCGGTACAATCTGCTTAGCACTCTGAACCCTGAGGGGAAATTATATACTGTTCTGAACTTAAAAGATGCTTTCTTTTGCTTGCCTCTGCATAAAGATAGTCAGTTGCTGTTTGCTTTCGGGTGGGTAGACCCAGAAACCAAAACGTCTGGTCAACTAACTTGGACTAGACTCCCACAGGGGTTCAAAAACTCCACCACTCTCTTTGATGAAGCCCTCCACAGAGATCTCAACAACTTCAGAACTACGCACCCTGAATTTACCCAGCTTCAATACGTGGATGTCCTGCTACTGGCAGCCAACAACAAGGAAAACTGTGAGTCTGGGACCCAAGCACTATTATATGAGCTTGCTCAACTCGGGTATAGAGTTTCGACCAAAAAGGCCCAAATTTGCTAGCATGAAGTAATCTTCCTGGGCTATTCCCTTAGGGGCAGTAAACGATGGCTCACTGAGCCCAGAAAACAAACCATTATGTAGATACCACCCCCATCTTACAGCAGACAACTCAGAGAATTTCTTGGGACTGCTGGCTTTTGCAGGTTATGAATACCAGGGTTTGCGTCCTTAGCTGCTCCATTATACCCACTGTTAAAGGAAGATGCCCAATTCCAATGAAACCCTGAGGACCAGGAAGTTTTTGATAACATCTAAGGACACTGACACTGAACGCCTCAACTTCACTGAGCTCAGCCTGCAATTAGAGCAAGCCCTACACTACGTTAAAAATGTACATCAACTCACTCACCTTGGTTCAAAGAAACTGCAGGCATTACTGTAAGATTAAGAACAGAGTTTTCCACTAACCAACTCACAGTGAAAGGAAATAACTGAACGGGTAACAAAAGCCTGTCGGGTCCGTCAATTGGGTAATGCTTACCCTTCCAAGTTTCCTAGAGGAAAGCACCTATGAGGAACCAGACCAGGACAATTCTGGGAAGTGGACATTACTAAAATTAAGCCAGCAAGGTATGGACTTAAATATCTCCTAGTCTTTGTAGATACATTTTCAGGATGGAATGAAGCCTTACACACACACACACACAAAAAAAAAAAAAAAAAAAAAACAAAAAAACAAAAAAAAAACGGCGCAAATGGTTTTCAAGAAGATCCTGAAAGATATTTTTCCAAGATACGATCTGCCTAATGGACTGATAATGGATTGGTTTTCATGGCCCAGGTAAGTCAGGTGTAACCAGGACCCTGTGGATTAATTGGAAGTTACATTATGCTTATATACACCAGAACTCAGGACAGGTAGAAAAAATAAATAGAACCATTAAAGAGACCTTAACGGCCCCCTTAGGGACCTGGTGACTATCTCTCCACCCAGACATTTTTCAGCTCGGTATAGGTCTTTCCTATTGAGACATGCCTGATGAAGAGGATCTCACTAAAATTCCATTAAATCCCTTCCGTACCATAGATAATTGAAACAAACATTATGGATGCAGGGACACGCGAGCCAGATGCAGGTTGGCTAGCCTATATTACTATGTATGCCCGGCAGACTATCAAAGCGACAAACAGCCATGGCTGTGTGGGGGAAAAGCCGACTTCTTGTGTAAGTCATGGGGATGTGAGCATACAGGGGCTGCCTGGTGGAACCCAAACTCCTCATCAAATTCAGTACACAGCATTGGCCATATTACCAATTAGACAACCAAAAACTATGGCCCCCAGAGGGTTCTCTAGATCCTCAAATTCTGCATGACATTTTTAACTTCGGCAAGTACTCAAAAGGGGGAAATTCCCCTATGTGGAATCCTTTTTCCTCCTTCGCTCACATCATGTACTATGCTTCCCCAATAGTTCCTCACCCTCAGCCTTCTGCTCTAGACTCTCTGCTTTCACTCCCACCTCAGCAACCTGATTTCTTCCCTCCAATTACTAGATCAAAAACCCAAACCTCCGCTGGATCTCAGAACATTGACCCCTTCCTGAGGAAGCAGGTACCGAGGTACCCCTCCACCCACTCCTCTCTTTTCCTGTCAGTGTCTGCACTAGGTCCCACCAAGTCCTCTAGCAAGCTTAGCCAAAGCTCAAACCAGCTGAGAAGAGCCCTCAGACCCCTATCCAAGATGTAATGAAAATGACCTTTAAAGTTGATTTGTCATCACTGAAAACAGGTTTCTAAGAATTTAAAGTCCCTCACAGGCTTTTTGGAATACTCACTCCCGTCTTCCCCTCTGCTCTACCTGTTCTACTGCTCAAGTTTTTGTTCTAGGAAAATCCCAAAACCCTTTCCCATTATTCTTTGGCATCTCTTCTTCCTCATTCTCAGATCCACGGAGCTGCTCTCAGCATCGCCTTCTTTGTCATCCCCCTCTGTAGCAGGTCCACAGAAATGTCTTAAATGACCTTCTCCAGAAGTCTTTACCAAGGCTTACTTTAGGGCTTTCAGCAAAAGAGTCCCTCTGAAAAAGTTCAATGGAGATAAACTTCCACTCTTCATGTTGCCCTGTTCTACTTGGCCACTGGCTGGAAAAATCACCACCCCTAAGCTAGACATCGCCTTATCAGTTTTTCACAAAATATGTGAACAAGGACTCTGGCCTTGAGCTGGGGCTTCAGAGAGATTGCTACATTTCTAAGATAAAAAAGTTACCAACTGGGCTCCATGGTGACAGCTGGCAAGGAGGAAATAAAAGAGACAAAAAAGCTCTCCCATTCCAAGGTGTAATTGAAAAGTTAACGTGCACAGAACAGAGGAAAAAAAAAACAGAAACAAAAACTGATTTGTGTGAATTTCTGCAGACTGTGAACTTCTGAGCCCCTTCCCTTACATGTTGGGTACAAATACTAAAACTACCAAAACTTGGGGTTCAGGGGATTAATTGATTACAACAGAAGCAATGCCCTCTCAATACGGATGCAAACAAATAAATCTCCTTTCCTGTCTTTGGTGCTATCTTAGGTGCCTTTCCTTGTCCGTCTCTACAACAGTATAATTCTATACACTTTAACATTATTTATGTTTTCATAAAGTGGTCAATAGTTGCGATTAATTATGTAATGATGCAGATGTTTTCCAGAGTGCTCTATCAGGACGCAGGTTCATTTAAAGATCAAATAGGGGGGCATACAACCCGGTTCCACCGGGAACCTGTATCCCTCACTTTAGCCATCCTATTAGGAATAATAGTTGCTGAAGGGGTGGGCACCGGAACAACTGCCCTAGTCCATGAGACACAACAACGACACAATTAGAAGCAGAAATAGACCAAAGCTTAAAGACATTAAAAACCGACATCACAGCTTTACAGGAATTTTAACCTCTCTCTCTCTGAAGTTGTTTACAGAGCAGGCGAGTGTTGGACCTCCTCTTCATGAGAGAAGGGTGCCTTTTTGCTTGCATTGAGGAAAGAATGATGTTTTTTATGCCGACAATACTGGAGTTGTAAAAGAATCTATGAGTAAATTAAGAAAATTACTTGAAGAGTGTCAAAGAAAGACAGAGGCCCCCAAAGGGAGGTTTGAGTCTTGGTTCACATAGTCCACCTAGTTAACTACACTTTTATCCACCCAGGCTGGTCCATTAATAATTCTCATATTATTGTTAACTGTAGGACCCTGTTTGCTCAACCATGTAGTTTCTTTTCTCACCCAAATTGAACCTGTTATTAACCCTAACCATACACTGTTCTCTCAATCTAATTTTACAGAAGAGTGGGGACAGAGTTGGTCTTAAAATACAGGAATATAGAGGATCTTCCACCTGCTGAGAACCTCAAAGGTCCTTGAAGAAATGATCCCTGGAGAAGATGTAGTCAACTATGAAGGACCTGAGAGAGCAAAAGTCTTCCATGGCAAACAACCTGCTCATGATGAAGGGATGTGTCTGAATCAGCCACTCTCTTCTTAATGTAGAGAAGATGGACCAAAGCAGGGATGTGTTGAGAGCTGCTCCTGCATGCCAATGGGTGACATATCATTCTAACTTGTGAAAGTGTCACAGAAAGTAGGGGCAGCCTCCTTCTCATGGGAACCTTGGAAGCAACTGTTAGGACAAAGTTGTTGTCAAGGCAGTGACCACATTCAGTTCCTAAAGAAAGTGACCTCACCTAACTTCTATGTTGATGTAACTCTCTGAACTTGGAATCCAGGAAGCCTGCCACCCAGAGCCAGTCCCAGTCCCAGTCCCAGTTGTCAAACTTATTTTGATTTACCAAGGACAGACTCAGTCTTTCTTGGGACCTACTGATGTGAGGATGGCCAAATGCAAGAAAAGCTATGAAGAGGGGGCTTTCCTGAGAAAGCAGGCATTGGCTCACCACTGGATCCTAAAAACTTCACAGAGTTGGCCAAAAAGACCAGATTTGAGAAAGAACAGGCCATTTCCTGGAACATAGTATGGCCCACCAGTCAGAGGACTCTCCGGATAGTCACAGACCTACATGGGGGAAGGAGGTGCCTTTGTGATGTGGGTGTGAGTTTGTGGTTTTGTCTCATGTTCTGAGAATAGGTATGAAAGAAGGTTTGTTTTTTTTTTGGAGTGAACGGTTTCTAGTAAGTCGTTTGACAACGCGAGTGTTTCTATGTCAGTGTATCCCACTGTGCCCGTGGTTGTAGACATTAGAAGAGAGAATGCATCAATGAATATGTCCTGTCAGCTAGAAAGCTTCCCAGCATTCATCCTTCCCAATTTATTAATGGACTGCAGCTTGCCTTATTGATGGGCAACACTTACTATCTTTCTAAGATCCTGTTTTCTTCCTGAATTCTGGCCACTCTCCAGAATAGGCTCATGGTTTTGTGTTTAAGATATGTACAACCACGAAGCTCTTTGAAATGACCATGTACTAGATAGCTAAAGGGAATGGCGAGCATCTCAGAAAACTCAGATATCAGTGTTACCAGTAAAGTCTCAGTGGAGAAACCCTGCTTGGGGCCTTTTGATTACCTAATCTTCTGTTGCCCTGAATATCAGGAAGGTCTTTTCCTCAGGCCACCACTTTGTGAAGCCTGAAGAAAACAGTTTTCAAATGGAAATGAATGGGTATTACCTGTGGCTCTTTGCTTAATTGCTTTGGAGAGGATGTGTCTGAATCAGCCTATTTGCCCTGTGTGAGGCTGTGGCTTAGATTCTCACCTTCTGATAGATATAAAGAAAGATCCCATGTGTACATCCAAGACCAAAATGGCCACAGAGCAGTCCTTGTGGATGAAGTCTCTCGCCTTCCTCTGTAACTTTCCTGAACTCCATCAAGTCAGAATAGGGATCCTTTGGGTCAAATGAGATCTTCAAAGCCCTGCAGAGGCTAGCCCATGGTTGCTTGGTTTTTCTCAAGACTCCAATTTACATAAAGAATCCAAACCCCACAGTCAGTTGACCTCAAATTGAAGAAGTGGAGCAGTATTAATGGGAGGCCTATATGATCTCTCCTGGTTCACAAGAAGGGTGTCCATGCCACCCTGAATTAGGCAATTTAGGTGCAAGAGAGCTTATTTTGGACACGGACTTGAGCTGTGCCCCTCATGGAAAACTCTAGCCACAGGTTATTATGTGTGTCTATATGGAAGAAGATGAGCGCCACGTTGGAGTGTTTTGGTTTAAATTGTGGTCATTTGGGTGGCGGTTAGAAGAGATGACTTGGTCCACATGTGCTTGGACTCTGGTGTGATTTCCTTAGAGACTGAGTTCTGCAACTGAACTCAGAGAAGTATTGCCATGAATAGTGTTGAGATTTTAGGAAGCCAGGCATGAGTGTCGCCCTTGGAAACTGAGTTCTAGGCCCAGGGTGGCTTTCCACAGAGCACTGGGCCTCTCAGCCAGGATACCACATGATTTTATTCTGAAAGACTTGGCACCCATCGTTGAGAGTCAAAACTCATATGGACCTCACATTGTAGAGCTAAATGAGCTAAACATCATGTGATCTTTTCACCATTCTTTGGGAAGCCTTCCCTGTGAGTGTTCTCAAGAGCTTTCATTGAAATGAGCTTCCTAACCATTTAATGGTTCCTGAATGAATTGAAACTCACAGTGCCTCCAACTTCATTCTTGAAAAATGGCTAGATAAATGCCATGAAATTTTTGAAATTCCCATCACCAGGTGGCACTGGAGAACCTTTGGATGACCTGTTGCTGGTCATGAATATTTCAGTGTCTTGTTTTACTGGGTTTCATGTAAATGGTGTAGAACAGAGATGTCAGTAAGTTGGACTCTGTTGAGTAGTGGGCCTAGAGCAGTGTTGGGCAGGTATGTGATAAAACATCTGTGGTGGGGCCATGTGGATCTGCCATCGGCTTCCAAATGGCTTGTGACTGACATGGCACAGCCAGCAGAACCTTCTGTGTAAAGGCAACTTGTTATATGGAGCGATTTCAGGACATTGTTCAGAATCAGGTTGCTATGGTCAAGGGGTTAAGCTATGTGGGATAGAAGCCTGGTTCTTGTATCATCCTGCAGACCCTGACCCACCACACGTGACAGAACTCCCTCTTGCGCTTTGTCGCAGTTGAACTCCTTGTATTTCCTGAAGCAAATACCAAACTCCCAGTGCAGCAGGAAGAAACACCACAAAATGGAGAATGACCATATGGCTTCACAGTCCACACTTGGAGACACTAAGCCCCAGTGGCCACAGTTTACCTACAAAGAGAGAATTCAGCACTGCTGCCTCGTCTTCATTGTAAAATAAGAAACTTTGTCCTCCTGGTCACATAGATGCAGACCCAGCTTTGAGGGTCTCACTACAAAGGAAGCTTTACTCGTGACAACAACCTATATTTTAGTGCCCAACCTCAGTGGCAGTTTTTCAAAAAGTTTTAGGCAAGCAGAGCTCCATGTTTGTGGAGTGTGTACCCTGTCCTTATTTTTGGAAACTCCTATTCCACCTCCAAGTTTGTGCACTCTTAAGCATTTTCCATTCCAAAAATGTAATCACAGATTTTGTAACTCTTCTCCTCTAATTGTGTCTTACTTGGGGCGAAGGTAATGTCAAGGCATGGTTCTGGATGAGACTGGGAAGATTTGTTGTAGCACATATTTGCATACACATTGGATTAATTTTCCTATTTTCCATTCGAAATTCTGAATCCCTGACACTAACCCATATTCTACTAGACTCTGACTACTAATCCTAATATGATGGAGAAAAATAACCCAAACAGTACATAAGTACATGCAGTTCAGAGTTCGACTTGCCATTTGCATGATAAAGGGTAGGTGTTATAAATTTAGTCAATTTTTAATTGAAATAGTTCTCCATGTGTTTTCAAAGTTAACAAATATGTGAATTACTGTCTCCCATTCTCTGGAGCCTATTCAGCACATGTATTTTTATATGCACAAATAGAATCCTGCGTGATATCACACGTACATTCTTGTGAGTTACATGACTTAGCAGATACAAAGTGTGAGAAGTGACCACTCCTCCTAAACCCTGTTGGAACTGAAAATTCAACCTATGGGTGAGCTTCCCAGTAGAACAACATTATACATAAACCCATGTTCAGTAAAATGAATGTTTTTGCATCTTTATGATATATATTTCATGATGAATTTCGATTGGCATATATATTGCTACTTATTAATGTCTCTGTTCGTGTGTGTGTGTGTGTGTGTATGTGTGTGTGTATATATATATATATATATATATATATATATATATATATATATATATATTTATATATTCTCCAGATTTTAAAAAATATGAAATATATGTGTCTTATATACAATCCCTAAATTCATTCATGTTCATGTATGTGGATTAATAATCAACTTTTCACAAGATTATTCTTAGAAATATTCATCCACCCGAAATACATATTTGTTTCCTAGTACTGAAAACTAACTTCAGTGAAAGGTGCATGCAAATCCTAATATGTCTACATTAACTGACCCAGTTTAACATCAATGCATGTAGGTTACTATGGAACATGATGTGTATTTTGACGTTAATTTTTATTCCGCACTGGTACATTACTATTCCTTCAGTTTATGTACATCATAGAATATATATTTTATTCACTAGTTAGCAAATTTATAGGCATTTGTTTCACTTTCAATCACTTCCTGCTCCAGAACACATGAATTTCTCTACGTTTCTTCAGTGGTCTATTCATGAGACTTTTTTTCCAAATACATTTTTTTCGATTTCCATAATCAATTTTGAAACAAAACTCACAAACCCTTCATGATAAACCATAACCCTAAGATGATCATTAGATATATAACTGGTTGGAATGAATGATTGTATATCAATATAACATTTCTTATATATTTTCAGATATCTATTCAATCCATTATTTAAAGTGGATCCAGTTATATTATTTATTCACAGTATGGTCTATTCATGCATTATGTGTATATTCATAGAAACAGGGTACACATCTTTGTACGACCATACTAATTTATAAGTCTTCAAAATATTGCTCCAAGAAATGGTGGAAGAAATACTCATGTCACCTGATCTATACACATTTTATCACAGAAATATTCTGGACACCAAAAGCAAAGGTCACACTTACAATTGTACCAAAGCCTAAATAGAAAGTGAGCATGGATTACTAAAAACATCCATGTCCAGGTTCCCTAATGCTCTCAAATATCAATCCTATTGGTGACTACATATTTGTTTCTTCCTAAGATTATCTATTCAACCTCAAACCTGTTGAAAATGTCTAACCCTATCACACAATTTATACTTTGCTTGATTTCCTAATGTCTCTATTGATATCTGCTTTCCTACATGATTTCCCCAGTTCATCATTGTGACTGACTCTTCACATGTACTGACATTTACATACACTCTCTACCCGAAACCCTATTGCTAAAGAACTTTTGGTCCAAATCCTATACTCACTCTTCTTTCTAAACCTACAGACTACCTTCCTAATCCTACCGACTATCGCTTTTTGACTGGATGTTCTCTTCAACATTCAATCATCCAAAGTACAAGGTCCGATGCCAGTGTATATTGATTTATTTGAGACATCTGTGCAGCACATAACTCAAAGCTAAGTATCCCACTCAAGTTCCCAGTGCCCTTCTGGACTTCAAATCTTACCTAGATTTCTGCTTTCATAGTTATATTTCACATATATACTCTTGTAAATATCACAGGTTGCCAATGCCATTATTCATCCCGCAGAATGATTCGTAACCCAAATAAAACCTATTATTAACCTTAACTATACACTGTTCCTTCAATATAACGTACAGAAGAGCAGGGACAGAATGGGTCTTACAATATAGGAATGTAGATGATCTTCCACCTGCTGAGAACCTAAAAGATCCATGGAGAAATGATCCTTGGAGAATATGTAGGCAGCTATGTAGGACCTGAGAGAGCAATAGTCATCTTCCATGGCAAACAACCTGGTCAGGGTGAATTGATGTGTCTGAATCAGCCTCTGTCTTCTTAAAGTAGAGAAGATGGACCAATCCAGGCCTGTGTGGAGAGCTGTTCCCGGGTGCCTATGGTTGATATACCATTCTAACTTCTGAATGTGTCACAGGATGTTGGGGCAGCCTCCATCTCATGGGAACCTTGGAAGCAACTGTTAGGACAAAGTGGTTACCGAGGCAGTGACCATATTCAGTTCCTGAAAGAAGTGACCTCACTTCACTTCCTTGGTGATGTAATTCTCTGAACTTGGGATCCAGGAAGCCAGGCACCCAGAGTCAGTCTCACTCCGAGTCCCAGTGGGCTAACTTGTTTGCTTTTCCCAAAGACATAGTCAGTCTTTCTTGGTACCTACTGATGTGAGGATGGCCAAATTCCAGCAGAGCTCTGAAGAGGGGCCTTTCCTGAGAAAGTAGGTAGTGGCGAACCACTGGCTCCTGACAACTTCACAGAATTGGCCAAGGAGACCAGAACTGAAACAGGACAGGACATTTTTGGGGAACATAATATGGCCCACCATTCAGAAGACACTCCGTATAATCACAGACCTACTTGGGGGAAAGAATTGCCTTTGCCATTGTAGGTGTGAGTTTGTGTTTATTTCTGATGTTCTGAGAATAGCTAGGAAAGGTGGTTTGTTTGGTTTGGAGTGGACTATTTCTAGTAAGTCGTTTGACATGGTGAGTGTTTCTATGTCTGTGTATTCCACTGTATCCGTTGTTGTAGACATTAGAAAAGACAATGCATCAATGGATGTGTTGTCTCTAGTTGAAAGCTTCGCCGCATTCTTACTGCCCAATTGATGAATGGACTGCAGCTTGCCTTATGGATGGGCAACATCTACTATCTTCTTAAGTTCCTGTTTTCTTCGTGTTTTCCAGCCACTCTCCAGAATAGGCTCATGGTTTTGAGTCCCAGATATGTAACACCACAAGGCTCTGTGACATGGCCATGTACTGGAGAGCTTAAGGGAATGGGAGCATCTCAGAAAAATCAGATATCAGTGTGACCAGTAAAGTCTCAGTGGAGAAACCCTTCTTTGGGCCATTTGCTTACTTCTGTTTCTATTACCCTGAATGTCAGGAAAGTCTTTGCCTCAGGCCACCCTGTTGTGTAGCCTTAAGAAGACTGTTTTCATATGGAAATGAATGGACATCACCTGTGGCTCTTTGCTTAATTGCTTTGGAATGGAATGTGTCTGATTCAGCCTCTTGTCCTTAAATGAGGTTGTGGCTTAGATTCTCAGCACCTGATGGATCTAAAGAAAGATCCCATGTGAATTCAAAACCAAAATGACAAAAAGAGAAGTCATTGTGGATGAATATTTTTGCCTTCTTGTTTTATGTTCCTGACCTCCATCAAGTGAGAATAGGGATCCTTTGGGTCAAATGAGTCTTTGAAATCCCTGCAGAGGCTAGCCCATATGTGCTTGGGTTTTCTCATGACTCCAAATCACATCAAGAATTTATAGGCTTCAGCCAGTAGACCTCAAATTGGAGAAGCGGAACACTTTAACAGCAGCAATATTTGATCACTCCTGGTTCACAGGAATAGTGTTCAGGCCACCATGTTTTTAGGCAAATGAGGGGCAAGTGAGCTTATTTTGGACAATACCTTGTGCTCATTGAAACCTCCAGCTAGAGGTTATGATGAGTGTCTACAAGGAAGAAGATTATGGCCCTGTGGGAGTGATTTCATTTTAATTTTGGTCATTTTTGTGGCAGTTGGAAGGGATGACTGGGTCCACCTGGGCTTGAACTCTGGTATGATTTACCCTTAGAGACTGAGTTCTGGAACTGACCTCAGAGAAGTATTGCCATGAATTGTGTTGGGATTTTAGGAGGCCACGCATGAGACTCACTCTTGGAAACTGAGATCTAGGCCCAGGGTGGCTTTCCACAGAGGCCTGGGAATCTCAGCCAGAATATCACATGATTTTATTCTGAAAGACTTGGTAGCCATAGTTGAGAGTCAAAACACACATGGACCTCACATTGTAGACGTCAATTGGCCTGGCTTCATGTGACCTGTTGGCAACTCTTTGAGAAGCCTTGACTTTAGAGTTCTCCAGAGCATTCATTGAAATGAGCTTTCTCAACACTTAACGGTTCCTGAATGAATTGAAACCCACAGTGCCTCTAACTTCATCCTTGAAAACTTGCTAGATAAATACCATAAAATTTTGGAAATTCCCATGACCAGGTGGCCCTGCAGAAACGTTGGATGTCCTGTTGCTGATCATGTGTATACCAGAAAGTGCCTTGTTTGACTGGGTTTCATGAAAATGGTGTAGAATACGAGATGCCAGGAATTTGGAGCCTGCTGAGTAGTGGGTCTAGAGCAGTAGTGGGCAGGTGTGTGATGAAACATCATGGTGGGGCCATGTGGATCGGCTATCGGCTTACAAATGGCTTGTGACTGATATGGCGCAGCCCCCATTCCCTTGTATGTAAAGGCATCTTGTTATATGGAGAGGTTTCAGGGCAATGTTCATAATCAGGTTGCTATGGTTATTGGGACAAGCTATGTGGGATAGAAGCCTGGTTGGTACATTCTCCTGCAGACGCTAACCCACCCCACGTGACAAAACACCCTCCAGCACTGTATCCCAGATGAACTTCTTATATTGTGTGAAGCAAGTACCAAATTCCCAGTGTAGCAGCAAGAAACACCACGAAAATTGGAGGATGATCAAATGTCTTCACTGTCCCCACCGGGAGACACTTAGCCTCCAGTGGACACAGTTTACCTACAAAGAGAAAATTGAGCACTGCTGCCTCATGTTCATTGAAATATAAGAAATCATGTCTTCCAGGTCACATAGATGAAGACCCAGCTTTTATGGTCTCACTACAAAGGAAGCCAAAGCTCATGACAACAACATATATTTCAAGTGCCCAACCTCAGAAGCTGTATTCCAAGAAGTCTTAGGCCAGCAGAGCTCTTTGTTTGTGGAGTGTTTACCCTGTCCTTTACTTTTGGAAACGCCTCTACCACCTCCAAGGTTGTGAACTCCCGAACATATTCCATTCCATATATGTATTCATAGATTTTCACACTTTTCTACTATAATTGTGTCTTACTTGGGTGAAGGTAATGTCAAGGCATTGTTCTGGATGTGAGTGGGAAGATTTTTGTGTAGCACATATTTACACACACACTGGATTCATTTTTCAATTTTTATTTTGAAATACTGAATCCCTGACACTAACCCAAACCCTACTAGACTCTGAATTATGATCCTAATATGATGGTGAAAAATAACCCAAAAAGAATAGAAATACAAGCAGTTCAGAGAAGGCATGGTGTATAGTTGGAATTGCCTTTTGCATTATATTTTGAAGGAGTTATAAATCTAGTCAATTTTTTGTTGAAATAGTTCTACATGTGTTTTTAAAATTAACAAATATATGAATCCCTGTCTCCCTTTCTCTGTAGCCTATTCAGCAAATGTATTTTTATATGCACATATAGAATCCTACCTGATATCACTCGTATACACTTGTGAGGTGGCTGAATTTGCAGATGCAATTTGAGAGAAGAGATCACTCCTCCTAAACGCTGTTGGAACTGAAAATTCAACCTATGGGTGAGCTTCCTAGTTGAATAACATTATTCATAATTTCATGTTCAGTAAAATTAATATTTTTCAATCTGTTGATTATATATATTTCATGATAAATTTCTATTGGCATATATATCACTACTGTTTTATTGGTTGCTCAAAACATCACAAAGCTCTTGACATATCATATTTCATACATTAGATTCATGTGGGTTATGAACTCCCATTTTTACTCCAAATACAGATTGCAGAATCACATCAGTTACACATCCATATTTTTACATAATGCCCTATTAGTTAATGTTGTATTCTGCTACCTTTCCTATACTCTACTATACCCCCTCCCTTCTCTTCCCATCTTTTCTCTCTACCATACCTACTCTAATTCATTTCTCTCGTTGTTTATTTTCCCACAACCTCTTATATGTAATTTTGTGTAACAATAAGGGTCTCTCTCCATTACCATGCAATTTCCCTCTTCTCTCCCTTTCCCTCCCACCTCATGTTTCTGCTTAATGTTAATCTTTTCTTCATGCTCTTCCTCCCTGCTCTGTTCTTAGTTGCTCTCATTATATCAAAGAAGATATTTGGTATTTGTTTTTTAGGGATTGGCTAGCTTCACTAAGCATAATCTTCTTATTGCCATGCATTTCCCTGCAAATTCCATGATTTTGTCATATTTTAGTGCTGCGTAATCCTCCATAGTATATAAAAGTCACATTTTTTTTTATCCATTCATCTATTGAAGGGCATCTGTGTTGGTTCCACAGTGTAGCAATTGTGAATTGTGCTGCTATGAAAATCGATGTGGCAGTATCACTGTAGTACGCTCTTTTAAGGTCTTCAGGGAATAGTCCAAGAAGGGCAATAGCTGGGTCAAATGGTGCTTCCATTCCAAGCTTTCACAGGAGTCTCCATACTCCTTTCCAAATTGGCTGCACCAGTTTCAGTCCCACCAGCAATGTACAAGAGTACCCTTTTCCTCACATCCTCGCCAGCACTTGTTGTTGTTTGACTTCATTATGGCTGCCAATCTCACTGGATTGAGATGGTATTTTAGGGTGGTTTTTATTTGCATTTCTCTTACTGCTAGAAATGGAGAGCATTTTTTCATGTACTTATTAATTGATTCTATGTCCTCCTCTGAGAAGTTTCTGTTCAGGTCCTTGGCCCATTGGGTTATTGGTTATATTATTGTCTAATTTTCTGAGTTCTTTGTATACTTTGTATACTCTAGATATTAGGGCTCCATGTGAAGGGTGAGGACTAAAAATTTGTTCCCATGATGTAGGCTCCATATTTACCTCTCTTATTGATTCTCTTTCTGAGAAAAAAAAATTCAGTTTAAGTAAGTCCCATTTCTTGATTCTTGTTATTAACTCTTGTTCTATGGGTGTCCTATTAAGGAATTTGGAGCCTGACCACACAATATGTAGATCTGAGCCAACTTTTTCTTCTATCAGACGCAGAGACTCTGATTTGAATCTAGCTCCTTGATCCACTTTGAGTTAACTTTTGTGCAGGGCAAGAGGAGGGGATTCAGTTTCATTTTGTTGCATATGGATTTCCAGTTTACCCAACACCATTTGATGAAGATGCCATCCTTCCTCCATTGCAGGCCATTAGCTCTTTTATCAAATATAAGATAGTTGTAGCTTTTTGGATTAGTCTCTGTGTCCTCCATTCTGTACCATTGGTCAACCCGCCTGTTTTGGTACCAGTACCATGCTGTTTTTATTATAATTGCTCTGTAATATAGTTTGAAATCTGGTATTGCTATACTGCCTGATTCACACTTCCTGCTTAGAATTGCTTTTGCTATTCTGGGTCTTTTATTTTTCCATTTGAATTTCATAATTGCTTTATCTATTTCTACAAAAAATTCCTTTGGGATTTTGATTGGCATTGCATTAAACCTGTAGAGAACTTTTGGTAATATAGCCATATTGATGATGTTAGTTCTTCCTATCCATGAACGGGGTATATTTTTCCATCTTCTAAGATCTTATTCTATTTCTCTTTTTAGGGTTCTGTAGTTTGCATTATATAAATCTTTCACCTCTTTTGTTAGGTTGATTCCCAAGTATTTAATTATTTTGAGGAAATTGGGAATGCAGTGTTTTGACTCATTTTTGTTTCAGAAGTTTTGTCCCTAATATACAGAAATGCCTTTGATTTATGCATGTTGATTTTCTATCCTGTCACATTGCTGCATTCATTTATTAGTTCTAGTAGTTTTTTCTGTAGACCCTTTTGGGTCTTCTATGTATAGAATCATGTCATCTGCAAATAGTGATAAGTTAAGTTCTTCTTTTCCTATTTTTATGCCTTTAATGTCTTTCATCTCTCTAATTGCTCTGGCCAGTTTTTCGAGAACTATATTGAATAGAAGTGGTGATAGAGGACATCCCTGTCTTGTTCCAGATTTTAAAGGGAATGCCTTCAATTTTTCTCCATTCAGAATGATGCTAACCTGAGGCTTAACATTGATAGCTTTTACAATGTCGAGGTAAGTTCCTGTTATGACTAGTTTTTAAAATGTTTTGAACATAAAGGAATGCTCTACTTTGTTGAATGTTTTTTCTGCGTCTATCGAGATGATCATATGGTTCTTATCTTTAAGTCCAATGATGTTGTGAATAACATTTATTAATTTCCATATATTGAACCAGCCTTGCATCCCAGGGATGAATCCTAGTTGATCATGGTGCACAATTTTTTTGATGTGCCTTTGTATTCAATTCGCCAGAATTTTAATGAGGATTTTTGCATCTAGGTTCATCAGAGATATTTGTCTGTAGTTTTCTTTCTTTGAGGTGTCTTTGTCTGGTTTCAGAATCAGGGTGATGTTGTCCTCATAGAACGAATTTGGCAGAGCTCCCAGTTTTTCTATTTCCTGAATAACTTGAAAAGTAATGGTATTAATTCTTCTTTAAAGGTTTTGTAAAACTCTGCTGTATACCCATCCGGTCCTGGGCTTTTCTTGGTTGGTAGTCTTTTGATTGCTTCTTCTACTTCATCCATTGATATTGGTCTGTTTAAATTGTGTGTTCCCTTATGACTCAGTGTGGGCAAATCATATGACTTAAGAAATTTATCGATGTCTTCACTATTTTTTATTTTTTTGAAATACAGGTTTCCAAATAATTTCTAATTTTCTTCTGTATTTATGTTGCATCTGTTGTGATATTGCCTTTTTCATCCCGTATGTTAGTAATTTGAGTTCTCTCTCTTCTTCTCTTCATTAGCATGGCTAAGGGTCTGTGGATCTTATTTATCTTTTTGAAGAACCAACTTTTAGTTTTGTTAATTTTTTCAATAGTTTCTTTTGTTTCAATTTCGCTCTGATTTTAATTATTTCTTGCCTTCTGCTACATTTGCTGTTGTTTTGCTCTTCCTTTTCTAGGGCTTTGAGATAAAGTGTGAGCTCATTTATTTGTTGTTTTTTTTTTCTTTCTTTTTTTGAGGAATGACCTCCAGGCGATGAATTTACCTCTTAAAACTTCTTTCATTTTGTCCCATAGAATCTGATATGTTGTGTCTGTATTTTCATTTATCTCTAAGAATTTTTTGATTTTCTCCTTTATGTCTTCTGTAACCCATTGATCATTCAGTAACATATTGTTCATTTTGCATGTAATGTATGATTTTTTCTTTTTTCTTTTATCATTGGTTTCCATTTCATTCCATTATGATCACAAAAAAATTCATGGTATTATCTCCTCCCCTTTATATTTACTGAGGGTTGCCCTATGGCAAAACATATGGTCTATTTTTGAGAAGGATCCATGTGCTGCTGAGAAAAAAGTATATCCACTTGATAATGGTTGATATATTCTATATATTTCAGTTAAGTCTAGGGTATTGATTGTGATATTGAGTTCTATAGTTTCTTTATTCAACTTTTGTTTGGAGGATCTGTCCAATGGTGAGAGACGTGAGTTGAAGTCACCCATAATTATTGTACTGTGGTCTATATGATTCTTGAACTTGAGGAGAATTTGTTTAATGAACGTGGCAGCACCATTATTTGCTGCGTGAATATTGATAATTGTTATGTCTTGTCAGTAAATGGTTTCTTTTAACAGTATATAATGTCCTTCCTTATCCCTTTTGATTAAATTAGTCTTGAGGTCGATTTTATTCTATAGGAGGATGGCCACCCCTGCTTGGTTACGAGGACTGTGTGCATGGTATAAATTTTCCCAATCTTTCACCTTCAGCTTGTGTATGTCTTTTCCATTCAGATGTGTCCCCTGGAGGCAACATATTGTTGGATTTGTTTTTTTTAATTCAAGTTACAAGCCTATGTCACTTTATTGGAGAGTTTAAGCCATTAACGTTTAGAGTTACTATTAATATATGGTTTGTACTGCCACCCATGTTTGCTTATATCTTTTTTTTAAATTAGTTTGTTTCTCCATGATTAGCTTTTCCCGCCCTCTGTCATTACTGAGGCACTTACCACTGATGGTTTACATTGTTGATTTTCATTTCTTCCTCGTGTAGTGTTTTGCTCAAGATGCTTTCCAATGCTGGTTTTCTGGCTGCAAATTCTTTTAGCTTTTGTTTATCATGAAATATTTTTATTTTGTTGTCTTACATTAAGCTTAATTTTGCTGGATACATAATTCTTGGTTGGCATCCATTGTCTTTCAGTGCTTGAAGTACGTTGTTCCAGGATCTTCTCACTTCCAGCATCTGTGATAAAAAAAAAAAAAACCATTGTTAACATTTTTGTTTTACCCCTGATTGTAATCTGCCTCCTTTCTCTGGTAGGTTTTAATATTTTCTCTTTTTTTTTGTATATTGGATATCTTCATAACAATGTGTCTTGGCATTGGTCTACTGTGATTTTGTGTGCTCAGTGTCCTGTAAGCATCTACAATTTGTTTATCTGTTTCCATTTTTATTTTTGGAAAGTTTTCTCTAATTATTTCATTCAGCAGGTTACTCATTCCCTTGGTTTGAATCTCTGTACCTTCCTCTTTCGGGATGACTCATAAGTTTGTTTTTTTTATGTTATCCCATATCTCTTGGATGTTTTCTCATAATTTTTTACAGCATTTTTTTCTTGGATAGAGTTTTTTCAAGATGATATATTTTGTCTTCATTATCTGACATTCTGTCTTCTACTTGCTCCACTCTGTTAGTGATACTCTCAATTGAGTTTTTTATTTGGTTTATCATTTCCTTCATTTCTAGAATTATTGTTTGATTTTTCTAATAATCTCTATCTCCTGATAAAGATGCTTAATTTCTTATTTTATCTGTTTATGTAATTCATTTTCAATGCGTTCTTTCACTGTTTGTTTTTGTTGTCTCGTATCCTCTTTAATGTTCCATTCCATCTGTCTAAGGTATTCCTTGAGTTCTTTAAATGAGCATTTTTCTGATGACTCCAGATGCTCTTGAATATTTAGGCTGTCCTTCATTGTTTGTACTTTTTTTCTTCCTTGCTTTTTTATCCTGCTCATGTTACTACTTGTTCTGTTTGACTACTGAGTTACTGCTTACTCTTATAAATTTATTTGATGCTTGGAAGGAAAGATATTAGAAGGGAAGGGAAGAAGTCACTAAAGAGAATGAGAGTAGCCAGGTAGAATTCAAGGAAGGGGGTATAATAAAATTGAAAAGAAATGAAAAGACAAAAGAAAAAAATAGAAAATAAAGAAAGAAAATTTTAAGTAATAATGATAATTAAAAAATGAAAATTAAAATTTAAAATAATAATAATAATAATGAAATAAAAAATTTAAAAAATAAAAAACATTAAAAAAGTTAAAGAACAACAACAAAAATGAAAATGAAAGAAAAAGAAAAACATACAAATAATATAATAATAATAATACATGCAGTACTAGAGTTCAATTAACTTCTCTCCAGTAGGTGGAGCTGTGTGCACTGGGCCAAGATTCTCCTCTAAATAAGTGGGAACAAATCACTGTGCAGCAGCTCTTCCTCCCAGACTTGGTGGGTCTCCAATCCTGAGTGCCTAGGGCCTTCTCTTGTGCTTCCTCAAGCCAGGCCCCGCTCACCTTTGACGCTCACCACAATACTGGTTACACGCCAGGCCTCTGCTCCTGGTAGCCCTGTTTTAATGAACGCCTGGGCACACTCTCCCTGTTTGCCTCCCTCATACCCTAAGTTTGTAGAGCTTTGTCCTGAGAACCGCCAGCGAATTTTCTTGTCTTCCGGGAGCCATGCCCCTGGTAGGTGGTGTAAGAGACCTCAATTGTCAGCACTGGTGGGAGTGGTAGCCGGGAATTCCACGCCGCAAGTCCTGAGCCAATCCTGTTTCCCTAGGTCTGGCTATCGTGCTCCTGGGAGAGCTGGGAGGGGCCCTTGAGGTTTCCCCGTGGTGTTGAGAGAGATGGCAATGGGATTACACACTTGTCGCGTTGGTTTCAATGAAGTTATCTCCTCCGCCTGTAATGTCAGTTCTATGCCATGGTGGTATCCCATTAAAATGGTGACCGTTCGTTCCCTTTGCTGGGTGACCAATGAAATGGGTGGGTCCTGACTATCTCTCCCAAGCCACATTTCAACCCTGTGGCCACTGCCTATGAAGGCTCAGTTGTCTTTTAACTCTGCCAATTCAGAAAGCCCAACCAGTTATTTCAGCGGGAATGTTAGTGCTGAGTCACAAAAACCAGACGAATCTAAGCTTGAATGCTGCCAATCCGGGCTCTTTGTGTGTTCTGAGGGGCGCAGACTGTTCGCCCCAGATTCACAACAGGTCAACATTGCCTAGTGATTCTGAGCAAACAGCATTTAGACAGTTTACGACTTCCTATGCCCGTGCAGCTGAAGAGATCAGAGACTTGATTTCTCCATGCCTGCCTTAATAATGGATCTCCTGTATTGCTACTTTTTAATATATGTGCATGTGCGTGTTTGTATATATATATATTTATATTTATATATATACACACTCTACAGATTTTTCAAAATATGAAATATATGTGTCTTATTATACACTCCCTAAATTCATTCATATTCATATCTGTGGATTTATAATCAACTTTCCACAAGATTATTCTCATAATAATCATCCACCTGCAATACATATTGTTTCCTAGTACTGAAAACTAAATTCAGTGAATGGTGCATACAAACCCTATTATTTCTACATTTACTTAGCCAGTTTAAAATCAATGCAAGTAGATTCCTAGGGGACATGATGTGTATTTTGACTTTCATTTTTATTCAACACTTGTACGTTACTATGTCTTCAGTTTATCCACATCATAGGATATATATTTCAGTCACAAATTAGAAAATTTATAGACATTTGTTTCACGATCAATCACTTCCTGATTCAGAACACATGCATTCCTCCATGTTTCTTGACTGGTCTTTTCATGAGACTTCTTTCCAAACACATTACTTTCGTTTAACATCATCACTTATAAAGCAAAACTCAAACACCATTCATCATAAATCATAATCCTAATATTACCATTAAATATATAACTGGTTGGAATGAATGATTGTATATCAATATAAGATTTCTTATATATTTTCACATGTCAATTCAATCCATTATTTAAAGTGGAATCAGTTATGTTATTTATTCATAGTATGGTCTATTCATGCATTATCTCTATATTCATAGACAGAGGTTACACCTCTTTGTGCCCCTAATACTAATGTATGTGTCTTCAAATTATTGCTCCCAGAAATGGTGAAAGAAATACTCATGTCACCTGATCTACATATACATTTTATCACAGTAATATTCTGAACAACAAAAAAATAAAATATCACACTTATGATTGTACCAAAGCCTAAAAGGAAAGTGAATGTTGATAACTAATAACATCCATCTCCAGGTTGCCTAATGCTCTCAAATGTCATTCCCATTCATGACGACATATTTGTTTTTTCCTATGATTATGTATTCAAACTCAAGCCTGTTGAAAATGTCTAATCCTATCCCTCACTTTATACTTTGCCTGATTTAGTAATGTCTCTATTGACACCTGCTTTCCTACATATTTTCCCCAGTTCATCATTTTGGCTTACTCTTCACATGTGCTGACATTTACATTCACTCTCTAAACGAAACCCTATTGCTAAAGAAGCTTTTTTTTCCAAATCATATACTCACTCTTCTTCCTAAACCTACTGACTATCTTCCTAATCCTACCGACTATCCCTTTTTGACTGGATGTTCTCTTCTACATTCAATCATCCAAGGTACAAGGTCCTATGCCATTGTATTTCGATTTAACTGAGACAATTGTACAGAACATTATTCAACACTAAGTATCCAAACCAAGGGCCCAATTCCCTTCTGGGCTTCAAATCTTTCTTAGATTCCCGTTTTTATACATATATTTCACCTATATATTCTTATAAATATCACAGGTTCCCAATCCCATTATTCATCCTGCAGAATGATTCCTAACCCAAATCGAAAATATTATTAACCCTAACCATACACTAACTTTGCAGGAGAGCAGGAACAGTGTGGGTATTAAACTACAGGAATCTAGGGGATCTTCACCTGCTGAGAAACTCAAATGTTCATGCAGAAATAATCCCTGGTGAAGATGAAGGCAGCTATGAAGTACCTCAGAAAGAAAAAGTCAACTTCCATGGCAATCATCCTGGTCAGAATGAATGGTTGTGTCTGAATCATTCTCTCTCTTCTTAATGTATAGAACATGGACCAAACCAGTCCTGTGTGGAAGCTGTTCCCGGGTGCTTATGGTTGATATAACATTCTAACTAGAGAAAGTGCCACATGAAAATCGGGGCAGCCTCCACCTCATGGTACTTTTGGAAGCAACAAAGTGGTTGCCAAGGCAGTGACATCATTCAGATCCTGAAGAAAGTGATCTCACCTCACTTCCTTGGTGAGGGAACTCTCTGAACTTGGGATCCAGGAAGCCAGGCACCCAGAGACAGTCCCTGTTCTAGTCCCAGTGGTCTCAAATGTTTGGAATTACCAAGGACAGAGTCAGTCTTTCTTGGTACCTACAGATGTGAGGATGGCCAAATGCCAGGAAACCTCTGAAGAGGGGCTTTCCCTGAGAAAGCAGGTAGTGGATCATTTTCTGAGAATAGGTAGGAAAGGCGGTTTGTTTGGTATGGTGTGGAATATTTCTATTAAGTCCTTTGACAAGGTGAGTGTTTCTATGTGTGTGTATCCCACTGAGTCCATTGTTGTAGACATTAGAAAAGACAATGCATCAATGGATGTGTCCTGTCTAGTAGAAAGCTTCCCAGCATTCATCCTGCCCAATTCATGAGTGGACTCTGGCTTGCCTTATGGATGGGCAACACCTACAAGCTTCCTAATTTCCTGTTTTCTCTCTCAATTCAGCCCACTCTCCAGAATAGTATCATGGTTTTGTGTCCAAGATTTGTGCCACCTCCAAGATCTGTGACATGGCTATGTACTGGATAGCTGAAGGAAATGGCTAGCATCTCAGAAATCTCAGATATCTGTTGACCAGGAAAGTCTCAGTGGAGAAACCCTGCTTTGGTCCTTTTGCTTAACTATTGTTCTGTTGAATGTCAGGAAGTTTTTTGCCTCAAGCCACCACTTTGTGAACCCTGAAGAAAACAGTTTTCAAATGGAAATGAATGGGCATCACCTGTGCCTCTTTGCTTAATTGCTTAGGATTGGGATATGTCTGAATCAGCCTGTTGGCCCTGTGTGAGGCTGTGGCTTAGATTCTCATCACCTGATGGATCTAAAGATAGATCCCATGCGTGCATCCAAAACCAAAATGGCAAAAAGATCAGATATTGTTGATGAACTCTCTTGCCTTCCTCTGGTAGGTTCCAGATATCCATCAAGTGAGAATAGGGATTCTTTGGGTCAAATGAGTTCTTCAAAGCCCTGCAGAGGCTAGGCCAAAGGTGCTTGATTATCATGACTCCAATTCACTTAAAGAATCTAAACCCCAAAGCTAGAAGGCCTCAAGTTGGAGAAGCCAAGCAATATTAAAGGTAGGCCTATTTGATCACTCCTGGTTCACAGGAAGAGAGTCCAGGCCACCCTTACTTTAGGCAAATGCGGTGCAAGGAGCTTATTTTGGACACTGTCATGGGCTGCGTCCCTTATGGAAACCTCCAGCCAGAGGATATAATGAGTGTCTATATGGAAGAAGATGAGGGCAATGTGAGAATGTTTTGGTTTTAATTGTGGACATTTGTCTGGCGGTTGGAAGAGATCACTGGGTCGACCTAGGCTTGCACTCTGGTGTGATTCCCCTTAGAGACTGAGTTCTTTTACTGATCTCAGAGAATTATTGCCAGGAATTGTGTTGGAATTTTAGATGGCCATGCATGAGAGTTGCCCTTCGAAAGTGACATCTAGGCCCTAGTTGACTTTCCACAGAGCACAGGGAATCTCAGCCAGGATAACACATGATATTATTCTTAAAGACTTGGCAGCCATATTTGAGAGTCAAAACACACATGGACCATACATTGTAGACCTCAATGGGCCTGGCTTAATCTGACTTTTGGCCACTTTTGGAAGCCTTGCCTGTAAGAATTCTCCAGAGTTTTCATTTAATGGTTTCTGAGTGAATTGAAATCCACAGTGCCTCCAACTTCATCCTTGAAAATTGGCTATATCAATATCATGAAATTTTTGAAATTCCCATGACTGGGTAGCACTGGAGAACATTTGGATGTCCTCTTGCTGATCATGAGTATACAGGACAGTGCCTTGATTGACTGGGTTTTATGAAAATGGTGTAGAACAGAGATTCCAGTAAGTTGGATCTTGCTGAGTAGTTGTTCTAGAGCAGTGGTTGGCAGGTGTGTGATAAAACATCTGTGGTGGGGGCATGTGGATCTGCCATTGGCTTCCAAATGGATAGTGACTGACATTTTGCAGTCAGTAGAGCCTTATATGTAAAAGCATATTGTTATATGGAGAGGTTTCAGGGCAATGTTCAGAATCAGGATGCTATGGTCAATAGGGCAAGTTATGTGGGATAGAAGCCTGGTTGGTGCATTCTCCTGCAGAACTCGACACACCACACTTGACAGAACTCACTTCAGCACTGTGTCCCAGGTGAACCCTTTTATTTAATGAAGCAAATACCAAACTCCCAGTGCAGCAGCAAGAAACACCACGAAAGTGGAGGATGACCAAATGAATTTACAGTCCACACGTGGAGACACCTTGAATCCAGTGGCCACAGTATACCTACAAATAGAAAATTCAGCAATGCTGCCTCATGTTTATTGGAAAATAAGAAACCATGTCATCCAGGTCACATAGATGCAGAACCAGATTTGATGGTCTCACTACATATGAAGCTAATGCTTCTGACAACAGCATATATTTCATTGCCCAACCTCACAGGCAGTTTCTTCAGATGTTAGGCTGGCAGAACTTCATGTTTTTGGAGTGATTACCCTGTCCCTTACTTTTGGAAACTCCTCTACCAACTCCAAATTTGTGAACTTCTGAGCATTTTCCATTCCACATATGTATTCACAGATTTTCTAAATGTTCTCCTCTAATTGTGTCTTATGTAGGGCGAAGGTAATGTCAAGGCATTATTCTGAATGAGAGTGGGAAGATTTTTGTGTAGCACATATTTGCATACACATTGGATACATTTTCCAATTTTCCATTCGAAATTCTGAATCCCTGACACTAACACATACCCTACTAGACTTTGACTTCTTATCCTAATTTGATGGAGAATAATAACCGAAACAGAATACAAATACAAGAGGTTCACAGGAGGCATGGTGTATAATTGGACTTGCCTTTCGTATGATAAATTGTAGGTGTTATAAATCTAGCGAATTTTAATTGAAATAGTTCTCCATGTGTTTTCAAAGTTAACAAATATGTGAATAACTGTCTCCCTTTCTCTGTAGCCTATTCATCACATGTATTTTTATAAGCACATACAGAATTCTAGCTGGTATCAGTCGTACATTTGGTGAGGTGACTGGCTTGGAAGAGACAAATTGTGAGAAGAGATCACTCCTACTTAACGCTGTTGGAACTGAAAATTCAACATATGGGTGAGCTTTTTAGTTAAACAACATGAATCCATGTACATTAAAATGAATATTTTTGGATCTGTGGATGATATATATTTCATGGTGAATTTCAATTCACATACATAATGCTACTTTTTAATGTCTCTGTGTGTGTGTGTCTGTGTGTATATATACATATATATTCACTCTCCAGATTTTTCAAAATATTTAGTATATTTTTCTTTTTATACCCTCCCTAAATTCATTCATATTCATGTATGTGGATTTATAATCAACTTTTCACAAGATTATTCTCAGAAATATTCCTCCACCTGAAATACATATTTTTTTCCTTGTACTGAAAACTGACTTTGGGGGATCACATGATGGCGGCGAATGGAGTGCATTACCCCCATGTACCGCGTCACTGTGCGGGAAAATGACGAGTTAGAACGGCTAAAACCTATCTTGTTAGGAATTTCCAGCAAATTTGGGGTGCTCCAAAACCTAGTGGACATATATCCATCTCACGAGGATCAGCTACGGGGGCTCAAACGCGACTGATTTTTCCGCACGGAGGGTCATGCTGCTTATTCAGCAAATTGCCCTGCAGCTAGAGTGTGTGGCGCGCACTGGGAAAAGACGAGATAGCATCGCAAATATACAGTGGTGCGGATTCTATGGGCTCCTGCCCGCTATGCAATTACTGTGCTCAGTGCTGAATTCTGGGATTGAGACGGGGATGGATGTGGTCCAATTCCGTTCTCCATACCGGTCAGACCACAGAGGAAGCCAGCGTCCACCATCTTGAAGAGCTGACGTCACCATCCCTGTTTTCGACTGATCGCAGCTCATTCAGCTATAGAACAGGTAATTTCAGGATTCCATTCACCTTTGCTTCGCAGACAAATTACTCAGGCTCAGTGCTAAAGAACCCGCAGAAACTGCGTCTTGGAGCCTGCTCCTATTAGAACATACACTGAGCCCAGAGCGGCCAAATTTGGCCTCCCTGAAATGATCTGGCCCAGGCCTCAAGAACCCGTGGAAACTGCTTCCCGGTCCGGGTCTTGCTGAATAATGTGGAGGTAAATATCAACCGAGCCTTCATAGGCAGTGGCAACAGGATTGAGACGAGGCTTGTGAGGGCAAGTCAGGACTCACCCATTGCTTTGGTCACCCAGCAAAGGGAACGAAATGCTGCCTTTTGCATGGGATACCAACATGGCAGAGATCTGATGTCATCAGAAAGCAGCAGAGGAGATAACTTCATTAATACCAGCGGTGACAGAAACAGTTGGTCTCCTGGTAAAGAAAGTGAGTCAGAAACACCCGAGTCTCTCTCACTTTGTCATCAAGCCAGAGGGGCAGAGCAGAGCCGCTGCCCATGCCTGGAACAGGCCCAGCGACACACCTGCATGATACTCACTTCACCCCAATTGGAATAGAGGCAGAGCAGAGCCGCCACAGGTGCCAGAACAGGCCTAGCGACCAGCAGGCATGGTAGTCACGTCACCTCAATTGGAGTAATTGCAGAGCAGAGCCTTCTCCAGCACCTAGTACAATCCAAGTGGCCCACCGGCATGGTAGTCACATAACCCCAATAGGAGTAGTGGCAGAGCAGAGTCTTTGCCCATGGTGCCCGGAACAGGCCCAGCAACCTGCCGGCTTTGTAGTCACGACACCCCAATTGGAGTAGCGGCAGAGCAGAGCCACCACCCGCGCCCTCAAGGTAGACAAATCTGCACCCGACCAGCAGAAGAGGCCCAGCGGCCTGCCAGCGCGGCAGACACTTCACCCCATTTGGAGTAGGGGCAGAGCAGATCCATCGCCCATGCCTGTAAGGTAGGCAGACCTGCGACCGACGGCAGAACAGGCCCACCCACCCGCCGGCGTAGTAGTCACGTCACCCCAATTGGAATAGGGGCAGAGCAGAGCTGCCGCCCACGCCTCTAAGGTAGGCAGACCTGAGACCGACTGGCAGAACACCCCAGGGGTCCATGGGTGTGGTACACACGTCACACCAATTAGAGGAGGGGCTTAGCAGAGCCGCTTCCCGCGCCTGCAGGGTAGGCAGACCTGCGACCGATCAGGAGAACAGGCCCAGTGTCCCATCAGCATGGTAGATAGATCACCCCAATTGGAAGAGCACAACAGCCACCCCCCGCCCCTGCAAGGAAGACTTTTCAAATATACAAGAGAAATATAAATATATAGGGGGAAAATTTCAAAATCACAACAGTTTCACCAAGCAGAAAGAAACGCGAGCCGTATGAAAAGACAAAGAAAAAAGGACCACAAGCAATGCAGGTCAACACAACTTTAGAAGAGGTAATAGCTGCAGCAGATGGAATATCAGATAAAAAACTCAGGATATACATGCTTCAGATAATCTGGAGTCTCAAGGAAGACATTAGACAGCAAAATCAGACAATGAAAGATCACTTCGACAATGAATTACACAAACAAATCCAAGAAGCAAAAGATCAATTATACAGGGAGATAGAAGTTGTAAAAAATGACAAACAGAAATCCTAGAAATGCAGGAAGCAATAAAACAACTTAAAAACTCAATTGAGAACACTACCATCAGAGTAGAACACTTAGAAGATAGAACATCAGACAATGAAGACAAAGTATTTCAACTTGAAAAGAACATAGACAGCTCAGCAAGACTGTTAAGAAACCATGAACAGAACATCCGAGAAATATGGGATAACATAAAGAGACCAAACTTAAGAGTCATTGGGATACAGGAAGGTATAGAGGTCCAAACCAAAAGAATGAGCAATGTATTTAATGAAATAATACGAGAAAACTTCCCAGACTTGAAGAATGAGACAGACTCCCAAGTCCTAGAAGCCAACAGGACGCCGAATGTGCAAAATCATAAGAGATCCACACCTAGAAGCATTATAATGAAGATACCCAACGTACAGAATAAAGAGAGAATTTTAAAAGCTACAAGTGAAAGGAAGCAGATTATATTTAGGGGTAAAGCAATCAGGATAACAGCTGATATTTCAACACAGACTCTGAAAGCTAGAAGATCCTTGAAATATATGTTTTTGTCAGGAGCTTTAGCTTCATTTCTAGTGAAAGCATCAAAGCTGTGTCTGCATCTATGTAACCTGGAGAACATGGTTTCTTATTTTCCAAAAGACATGAGGCGGCAGTGCTGAATTCACTCTTTGTAGGTAAACTGTGGCCACTGAAGGCTAAGTGTCTCCCCGTGTGGACTGTGAAGCCATTTGGTCATCCTCCACTTTTCATGGTGTTTCTTGCCGCTGCACTGGGAGTTTGGTATTTGTTTCACTAAATAAAATGAGTTCAACTGAGACCCAGTGCTGGAGGGAGTTCTGTCATGTATGGTGGGTCAGGGTCTGCAGGAGAATTCACCAACCAGGATTCAATCCCACATATATTGCCCCCTTGATCATAGCAACCTGATTCTGAACATTGCCCTGAAAATCTCCATATAAAAAGATGCCTTTACATGGAGAGGTTTCAGACATATAAGGTTCTGCTGGATGCACCATGTCAGTCTCAAGCCCTTTGGAAGTAATGGCAGATCCACATGGCCCCACAAGAGATGTTTTATCACACACCTGCACACCACCTGCACACACACCACTATTCAGTAGGCTACAACTTACTGGCATTTCTGTTCTACACCATTTTCATGAAACCCAGACAATCAAGGCACTATCTGGTACACTCATGATGAGCAAAAGGACATCAAAAGTTCTCCAGTGCCACCTGGTCATTGGAATGGCAAAAATTTCATGGTATTTATGTAGCCACTTTTCAAGGATGAAGTTGGAAGCACTGTGGGTTTCAATTCATTCAGGAACCATTAAATGGTGAGGAAGCTCATTTCAATAAAAGATCTGGAGAACTCTCACAGGCAATTTTTCCCAAGGAGTGAGCTAGATCTCAGTTTAGAAGGGCGAATCTCATTAGTGGCCTATTCCACTGCCACACAAATGATCGCAATTGAAAACAAAACACTCCCACATGACCCTCATCTTCTGCCATAGAGACACTCATCATAACCTCTTGCTGCAGGTTTCCATG
This sequence comes from Callospermophilus lateralis, assembly GCF_048772815.1. Taxonomy (NCBI): domain Eukaryota; kingdom Metazoa; phylum Chordata; class Mammalia; order Rodentia; family Sciuridae; genus Callospermophilus; species Callospermophilus lateralis. The sequence goes on along the minus strand of NW_027515031.1, from coordinate 288,464 downwards.
AGGGATGCAGGCCAAGACAGTGTCCAAAATAAGCTCACTTACCCCTCAATTGCCTAAAGTCAGGGTGGCCTGGACACCCTTCCTGTGAACCAGGAGTGATCAAATAGGCCTGCCCTTAATACTGCTCTGCTTCTCCATTTTGACTGTTACTGATTGTTGAGTATAAATTCTTTGTGTGAATTGGAGTCATGAGAAAATCCAAGCACCTATGCATTAGCCTCTTCAGGGCTTTGAAAAACTCATTTGACCCAAATGATATCTATTCTCACTTGATAGAGGTCAGGACTTACAGAGGAAGGCAAGAGACTTCATCCACATTGACTGCTCTTATGGCCATTTTGGTTTTGGATTCAGAGATGGGATCTTTCTGTAGATCCATCAGGTGCCGAGAATCTAAGCCCCAGCCTCACATAGGGCCAAGGGGCTGATTCAGACACATCCCTTTTGAAGCAATTAAGCAAACAGCCACATGTGATGCCCATTCATTTTCATTTGAAAACTGTTTTCTTCAGGCTTTACAAAGGGGTTGCCTGAGGCAAAGAAATTCCTGACATTCAGGGCAACAGAACAATAGGTTAGCAAAAGGCCCAAAGCAGGGTTTCTCCACTGAGACTTTACTGGTCACACTGATATCTGAGTTTTCTGAGATGCTCCCATTGCCTTCAGCTATCCAGTACATGGCCATGTAACAAAGCTTGGAGGCGGTACATATCTTGGACACCAAACCATGAGATTATTCCGGAGAGTGGCCAGAATTCAGGAAGAAAACTGGAGCTTAGGAAGATAGTAGGTTTTGTCCATTCATAAGGCAAGCTGCAGTCCATTCATCAATTGCGCAGGATGAATGCTGGGTAGCTTTCTACTAGACAGGGCACTTCCATTGATGCATTCTCTTTTCAAATGTCAACAACCACGGACACAGTGGGATACACTTTTAGAAACCCTCGCCATGTCAAACGACTTTCTAGAAACAATCCACTCAAAAACAAACAATCCACCATCCCTACCTATTCTCAGAACATGAGACAAAACCACAAACTCACACCCACACCCACAAAGCACCTCCTTCCCAGAAGTAGGTCTTTGATTATCTGGAGTTTCCTCTGACTGGTGGGCCATACCATGTTCCCCCGAAATGACCTGTACTTTCTCAGATTTGGTGTCTTTGCCAGAACAACTGCCTGCTTTCTCAGGAAACACCTGTCTTCATAGCTTTCCTGGCATTTGGCCATCCTCACATCAGTTGGTAACAATAAAGACTGACTCTGTCCTTGGTAAATCCAATCAAGTGTGCCAACTGGGACTGGCACTGGCTCTGGGGGCCTAGCTTCCTGGTTCCCAAGTTAAGAGAGTTCCACTACAAAGGAAGTGAGGTGAGGTCACTTTTTTCAGGAACTGAATGAGGTCACTGCCTTGGCAACTACTTTGCCCTAACAGTTGCTTCCAAGGGTCCCATGAGATGGATGCTGCCCAAATTCCTGTGACATTTTTACAAGTTAGAATGGTATATCAACCATAGTCACCCAGGAACAGCTCTCCACACAGGCTTGGTTTGGTCCATCTTCTCTACATTAAGAAGAGAGAGGCTGATTCAGACACAACCCTTCATCCTGACCAGGCTGTTTGCCATGGAAGATGACCTTTGCTCTCTCAGGTCCTTCATACCTGCCTACATGTTTTCCAGGGATAATTTCTGCATGGACCATTGAGGTTCTAAGTAGGTGGAAGATCCCCTCCATCCCTGCATTGTAAGACCAACTCTGTTCCAGCTCTTCTGTAATGTTATATTGAGGGAACAGTGTATGGTTATGCTTAATAACCAGTTCGATTTGGGTTAGGAATCATTCTACGGGATGTATAATGGTATTGGGTAACTGCAATACTTACAAGAATATATAGGTGAAATATAAGTATGAAAACAGAAATCCAGGTAAGATTTGAAGTCCAGAAAGTCATTGGGTCCTTGATTGGATTACTTAGCTTGAATTACGTTCTGCACAGGTATCTCAGATAAATTGATATACAATGGCATAGGAACTTGTACCTTGGATGATTGAAAGTAGAAGAGAACATCCCCTCAAACAGAGATAGTCAGTAGGATCAGGAAGATAGTCGGTAAGTATCGGAAGAACAATGAGTATAGGATTTGGACCAAAAGTTATTTAGCAATAGGGTTTCGGTTAGAGAGTGAATTTCAATAACAGCACATGTGAAGGGTCTCTAACAATGATGAAGTGGGGAAAATATATAGGAATGCAGATATCAATAGAGACATTAGGAAAGCAGGCAAAGTATAAAGTGAGTGATAGGATTAGATATTTTCAACAGGGTTGAGGTTGAACATATAATCTTAGGAAGAAACAAATATGTAGTCACCAATCGGATTGACATTTGAGAGCATAAGGCACCCTGGACATGGATGTTTTTAGTAATCCATGTTCACTTTCTATTTAGGATTTGGTAGAATCATAAGTGTGACCTTTGAATTTTGTGTCTAGAATATTACTGTGATGAAATGTATATGTAGATCAGGTGACATGAGTATTTCTTCCACCATTTCTGGAAGCAATATTTTGAAGATGTATAAATTTGTATTGGGGCTACAAAAAGGTGCACCCTGTGTCTATGAATACAGAGGAAATGCATGAATAGACCATACTGTGAATCAATAATAAAACTGGTTTCAACTTGAAATAATAGATTGAAATAAATTTGAAAACAAATAAGAAATCTTATATTAATATACAATCATTCATTCCAACCCATTATACATCTAATGGAAATATGAGGATTTTGGTTTATCATGAAAAGTGTGTGACTTTGCTTCAAATTGATTATGAAAATCGAAAATAATTTGTTTGGAAAGAAGTCTCATGAAAAGACCAGTCAAGAAACCTGGAGGAATACATGTGTTCTAAAGCAGGAAGCGATTGAAAGTGAAACAAATGCCTATAAATTTGCGAAATTGTTGATGAAATATATGTCCTATTATGTCCATAAACTTAAGAAAGAGTAATGTACCAGTGTGGAATAAAAACGAACGTCAAAATACACATCACGTCCAATAGAATTCTACATGCATTGATGTTAAACTGGTTCAGTTACTGTAGAAATATTAGGATTTGAAGGCACCAATCACTGTAGTTAGTTTTCAGTACTAGGAAACAAATATGTACTTCAGGTGGATGAATATTTCTGAGAATAATCTTGTGAAAATTTTATTATAAATCCACATACATTAACATGAATGAATTTTGCGACTCTAAATAAGACACAAATATTTCATATTTTGAAAAATATGGAGACTATATATATATATATATATATATATATATATATATATATATATACGCACACACACACACACACACACACACACAAAACACACACACAGACTTTAAAATGTAGTAATATATGCCAATCGAAATTCATCATGAAATATATATCATCCACAAATGCAAAAATATATCTTTTACAGAATATGGATTTATGTATAATTTTGTTCAACTAGGAAGCTCACCCATAGGTTGAATATTCAGTTCCAAAGCGTTTAGGAGGAGTGATCTCTTCTCACAATTTGTATTTGCTGAGGAAGCCACCTCACAAAAATGTAGGTGTGATACCAGGTAGCTTTCGGTATGTGCATATAAAAATACATATGTTGAATAGGCTACAGAGAAAGGGAGAGAGTAATACACATATTTTGAACTTTAAAAACACATGGAGAACTATTTAATTAAAATTTGACTAGATTTATAACACATAAACTTTATCATGCAAAAGGCAAGTCCAAATATACATCATGCCTCCTTTGAACTGCTTGTATTTATATTCTGTTTGTGTTATTTTTCTCCATCATATTAGGATTAGTAGCCAGAGACAAGGAGGGTATGGGATAGTGTCAGGGATTCTGTATTTTGAATGGAAAATTGGAAATTGTTTCCAATGTGTGTGCAAATATGTGCAACCCAAAACTTCCCACTCTGATCCAGAACAATGCCTTGACATTACCTTCGATCCAAGTAAGACACAATTAGAGGAGAAGAGTTAGAAAATTTGTGAATACATGTCTGGAATGGAAAATGCTCAGGAGTTCACAAACTTCGAGATGGTAGAGGAGTTTCCAAAAGCAAGGGACATGGTAAACACAACACCAACATGGAGCTCTTCTGGCCTAAAGACTGTTTGAGAAACTGCATGTGAGATTGGGCACTTGAAATATAAGTTGTTGTCAGAAGTTTTAGCTTTCTTTCTAGTGAGACCATCAAAGATGGGTCTGCATCTATGTGACCTGGACGACATGTTTTCTTATTTTCCAATGAACATGGGGCAGCAGTGCTGAATTCTCTCTTTGTAGGTAAACTGTGGCCACTGGGGTCTTAGTGTCTCCCCGTGTCGCTGTGAAGACATTTGGTCATCCTCCAATTTTCGTGGTGTTTCTTGCTGCTGCACAGTGAGTTTGATATTTGCTTTACAAAATACAAGGAGTTCAACTGGGACACAGTGCTGCAGGGAGTTCTGTCACTTGTGGTGGGTTAGAGTCTGCAGGAGAATGCACCATCCAGGCTTCTATCACTCATTGCTTGCTACATTGCCCCCTTTTCCATTGCAACCTAATTCTGAACATTGACCTGAAACCTCTCTATATAACAAGGTGCCTTTACATAAATGGGTCTGCTGGCTGCTGCAAGTCAATCACATGCTATTTGGAAGCCAATGGCAGATCCACATGGCCCCACCACAGATGTTTTGTCACACACCTGCCCACAACTGCTCAAGGCGCACTACTCAGAAGGTTCCAACTTACTGGCATCTCTGTTCTATGCCATTTTCATGAAACCCAGTAAATCAAGGCCCAGTCTGGTACACTCATGATGAGCATCAGGAGATCTAACTGTTCTCCAGTGCCACCTGGTCATGGGAATTTAAAAAATTTCATGGTATTTATCTAGCCATTTTTCAAAGAGGAATTTGGAGCCACAGTGGGTTTCAATTCATTCATGAACCATTAAATGTTGTGGAAGCTCATTTCAATGAAAGATCTGGAGAACTCTCACAGGCAATGCTTCCCAAAGAGTGGCCTAAAGGTCACATGAGGCGAGGCCCATTGAGGTCTACAATGTGAGGTCCATGGGTGTTTTGACTCTCAAATATGCCTGCCAAGTCTTTCAGAATAAAATCCGGGTATATCCTGGCTGACATTCTCAGTGCTTTGTGGAAAGCCACCCTGGGCTTAGATCTCAGTTTCCAAGGGCAAGTCTAATGCGTGGCCTCCTAAAATCCCAACACAATTCATGTCAATACTTCTCTGAGGTCAGTTCCAGAACTCAGTTTCTAAGGTGAATCAAACCCGAGTTAAAGCCCAGGTGGACCCAGTCTTATCTTCCAACAGCCAAATAAATGACCACAATTAAATCCAAAACACTCCCACATTGCCCTCATCTTCTTCCATATAGACACTCATCATTACCTCTGGCTGGAGGTTTCCATGAGGGGTAAAGCACAAGACAGAGACTGAAATAATCTAACTTGCCCTCATTTGCCTAAAGTCAGTGTGACCTGGACACCCTTCCTGTATACAAGGAGTGATTAAATAGGCCTGCCACTAATACTGCTCTGCTTCTCCAATTTGAGGCCTACTGACTGTCATGTATAGATTCTTTATGTGATTTGGATTCTTTAGAAAACCCAAGCACATATGGGCTAGCCTCTGCAGGGCTTTGAAGAACTCGATTAATTCAAAGGATCCCCAAATTCACTTGTTGGAGGTCAGGAACCTAACAGAGAAAGGCAATAAACTTCATCTACAATGACTGATTTTTTAGACATTTTGGTTTTGGATGAACACATGGGATTTTTCTTAAGATCCATTAGGCGCTGAATATCTAGGACACAGCCTCACACACGGCCAAGAGGCTGATTCACACACATATCTCTCAAAGCATTTTAGCAAACAGCCACAGGTGATGCCCATTCATTTCCATTTGAAAACTGTTTTCTTCAGGATTCACAAAGGGGTGGCCTGAGGCAAAGACCTTCCTCACATTCAGGGCAACAGAGGAATAGGGAAGCAAAAGGCCCAAAGCCGGTTTTCTCCACTGAGACTTTCCTTGTCACACTGATATCTGAGTTTTCTGAGATGCTCCCTTTCCTTTCAGCTATAGAATACATGGCCATGTCACAGAGGTTGGAGGTGGTACATAACTTGGACAAAAAACCATGAGCCTACTCTGGAGAGTGGCCAGATTCAGAAAGAAAACAGAAACTTAGGAAGATAGTACGTGTTGCCCATTGATAAGGCAAGTCACAGTCCATTCATAAATTTGGCAGGATAAATGCTGGAATTCTTTCTACTAGACAGGACACATCCATAGATGTATTCTCTTTTCTAATTAATACAACCACGGACACAGAGAGTTACACAGACATAGAAACACTCACATTGTCAAAGGAATTACTAGACACAGTCCACTCCAAACCCAACAAACTGCCTTTCCTACTTATTCTCAGAACATGAGAAAAAACCACAAACTCACTCCCACACCCACAAAGACACCTCCTTCCCCCAAGTAATTCTGTGACTATACTGAGTGTCGTCTGACTGGTAGGCCATACTATGTACCCCCAAATGTCCTGTCCTGTCTCAGATATGGTCTCCTTGGCCAAATCTGTGACGTTGTCAGGAGCCAGAAATGGGAAAGTACCTTTTTCTCAGGAAAGGCCCCTCTACAAAGCTCTCCTGGCATTTGGCCATCCTCACATCAGTAGGGTCCAGGAAACACTGATTCTGTCCTTGGTAAATCCAAACAAATGACCTCAATGGGACTGGGACTGGGACTGGCTCTGGTTGCCTGGCTTCTGCACACAAGTTCAGAGAGTTCCATCACCAAGGAAGAGAGGTGAGATCACTTACTTCAGGTAGTGAATCAGGACACTGCCTTGGCAATCACTTTGTCCTAACAGTTGCTTCCAAGGGTCCCATGAGATAGAGGCTGCCCCTACTTCCTGTGACACTTTCACAAGTTAGAATGGTGAATCAACCATAGGCACCCAGGAACAGCTCTCCACACAGGCCTGGTTTGGTCCATTTTCTCTACATTGAGAACAGAGAGGCTCATTAAGATACAACCCTTCATCCTGACCAGGTTGTTTGCAATGGAAGATGAGTTTTGCTCTTTAAGGTTCTTCATAGCTGCCTATATCTTCTCCAGGGATCACATCTGCATGGACCTTTGAGTTTTTCAGCATATGGAATATCCCCTACATTCCTGTATTGTAAGACCAACACTGTCCATGGTCTTTTGTTAAGTGAGATTGTGGGAACAGTGTATGTTTAGGGTTTAATAACATGTTTGATTTGGGTTAGGAATCATTCTGCTGGATGAATAATGGTATTGGGAACCTGTGATATTAATTAAAACATAGACATAAAATATAAGTATGAAAACAGAAATCTAGGTAAGATTTGAAGCTCAGAAGGGCATTGAGCTGTTGATTGTGATACTTAGCTTTGAATTATGTTCCGCATATATGTCTCAGATAAATCGATAATCAATGGCATAGGACCTTGTACCTTGGATGATTGAATGGAAAAGAGAATTTCCACTCAAACAGGGAAACTCAGTAAGATTAGGAAGATAGTCAGTAGCTTTCAGAAGAAGAGTGAGTACAGGATTTGGACCAAAAATTCTTTATCAATAGGGTTTCGCTTAGAGAGTGAAAGTAAATATCATCACATGTGAAGAGTCACTCACATGGTGAACTGGGGAAAATATTTAGGAAAACAGACATCAATAGAGACATTAGGAAATCAGGCAAAGTATAGAGTGAGTGATAGGATTAGACATTATTAACTGCATTTAGGTTGAATATATAATTTTAGGAAGAAACAAATACGTAGTCACCAATAGGATTGATATTTGAGACTATTAGGCAAACTGGACCTGGATGTTTTTAGGAATCCATGTTCAGTTTCCATTTAGGCTTTGGTACAATCATAAGTTTGACTTTTGCTTTTTGTGTCCAGAATATTACTGTGATACAATGTATATGTAGATAAGGTGACCTGAGTATTTCTTCCACCATTTCTGGGAGCAATATTTTGAAGATGTTTAAATTAGTATTCGGGGTACAAACAGGTGTACTCTTTGTCTTTGAATATGGAGAATATGCATGTATAGACCATACTGTGAATAAATAATATAACTGGTTCCAACTTCAAATAATGGATTGAATTGAAATGTGAAAATATACAGGAAATCTTATATTGATATACAACCATTCATTCCAACCCGTTTTACATCTAATGGTAATATGAGGATTATGGTTTATCATGAAGAGTGTGTGAGTTTTGCTTAAAATTGATTATGGAAATTGAAAATATTTTTTTTGGAAAAAAGTCTCATAAAAAGACCAGTCAAGAAACCTGGAGAAATACATGTGTTCTGAAGCAGGAAGTGACTGAAAGTGAAACAAATGCGTATAAATTTGTGAAATTGTAGATGAAATACATATCCTCTGATGTGCATTAACTGAAGGAATAGTAATGTACCAGTGTTGAGTAAAAATGAACGTCAAAATAAACATCATGTCCCATAGGAATCTTCTTGCATTGATGTTAAACTGAGTCAGTTAATGTAGAAATATTAGGATTTGAATGCACCATTCACTGAATTTAGTTTTCAGTCCTAAGAAACAAATATGTATTTCAGGTGGATGAATATTTCTGAGAATAATCTTGTGAAACTTTGATTATAATTCCACATACATGAACAAGAATGAATTTTGGGACTGTACATAAGACACATCTATTTCATATTTTGAAATATATGGAGAGTGTGCATATATATATATATATATATATATATATATATATATATATACAAGAGTGTGTATACACACACACACACACACACAAAACAGACATTAAAAAGTAGCAATATATATGCCAATTGAAATTCTTCATGAAATATATATCATCCACAGATCCAAAAATCTTCATTTTACTGAGCGTGGATTTATGTGTAATATTGTTTAACTAGGAAGCTCACCCATAGCTTAAATTTTCAGTTACAACATCGTTTAGGAGGAGTGATCTCTTCTCATAATTTGTATCTGCCAAGTCAGCAACCTCACAAAAATGTACGTGTGATACCAGGTAGGATTCTATATGTGCATATAAAAATACATGTGCTGAATATGCTACAGAGAAAGGGAGACAGGAATTCACATATTTGTCAACTTTAAAAACACATTGAGAGAGGGAGGGGCAGATCTGCCAATCGCTCCTTCAAGGTAGGCGGACCTGCGACCCACCGGCTGAACAGGACCAGTGGCCCGCCACCGTGGAAGACACATCGCCCTGGTTGGGGGAGGGGCAATGCCGCCGGGCCTGCAAGGTAGGCAGACCTGTGACCCACAGCAGGACAGGCCCAGCAATCTGCGGAGGGGCAGAGACGCCCTCTGCGCCTGCAAGGTAGGTGGACCTGCAACCACCGACAGACCAGGTCTATGGCCCGCCAGCATGGTAGACACATCGTCCCGGTTGGGGGAGGGGCGGAGCAGCCACAGGCGCCTGCAAGGTAGACAGACCTGCAAGGGACAGACAAAACAGACCCAGTGGCCCGCGGATGGTCAAAGCTGCCGCCCACGCCTGCAAAGTAGCCCGACTTGCGACCCACTGGCAGAACAGGCCCAGTGCCTACAGAGGGGCAGAGCTGCTGCTCGCACCTTCAAGGTAGGTGGACCAGCTACCGACTTACAGAACAGGCACAGCAGCCTGCTGGTGTGGTAGGCACATTGTCCCAATTGTAGGAGGGGCAGAGCCACCACCCGTGCCTGCGAGGGAGACTTTGAAACTATACAAGAGCAATATAAATATATAGGGGAAAAATTCAATAACACAACAGTTTCACCAAGCAGAAAGAAATATGAACAGTATGAAAAGACAAGGAAAGAAAGGACCATAAGCAATGCAGGTAAAGTCAACATTAGAAGAGGTAATATCTGCAGCAGATGGAATGTCAGATAAAGAACTCAGGATATACATGCTTCAGATGATCTGGAGTCTCAAGGAAGACATTAAGAGCAAAATCAGACAATGAAAGATCACCTTGATAATGAATTACATAAAAAAAATCCAAGAAGCATAAGATCAACTATACAGGAAGATAAAGATTATAAAATCAAACAAACAGAAATCCTAGGAATGCAGGAATCAATAAACCAACTTAAAAACTCAATTGAGAATACTACCAGCAGAGTAGAACACTTAGAAGATAGAATATCAGACAATGAAGACAAATTATTTCAACTTGAAAAGAACACAGACAGCTCAGCAAGACTTTTAAGAAACCATGAGCAGAACATCCAAGAAATATGGGATAACATAAAAAGACCAAACTTAAGAGTCATTGGGATACAGGAAGGTATAGAGGTCCAAACAAAAGGAATGAGCAATATATTCAATGAAATAAAGGAGAAAATTTCCCAGACTTGTAGAATGAGACAGAATCGCAAATCCTAGAAGCTTACAGGATGCCAAATGTGCAAAATCATAAGAGATACACACCTAGACATATTACAATGAAGATGCCCAACATACAGAAAAAGGAGAGAATTTTAAAAGCTACAAGATAAAGGAAGCAGATTCCATTTAGTGGTAAACCAATCAGGATAACAGCTGATCTTTCAACACAGATTCTGAAAGCTAGAAGATCCTGCAATAACATTTTTCAAACACTGAAAGAAAATGGGTTCCATCCAAGAATTGTGTATCCAGCGAAATTAAGCTTCAGGATAGAAGATGAAATTAAAACTTTCCACGATAAACAAAAGTTAAAAGAATTTGCAGCTAGAAAACGATTTCTTAAAAACATCCTTGGCAAAACATCACAGGAAGGGGAAATGGAAAATAACAATGAAAACCAACAGTGGGAGGTAGAGGAGTAAAGGGGGGAAAATAATCAAGTAGGAAAACAAACCATGTTTAGTAACATAAATATACAAATATGGCTGGAAGAACAACCCATATCTCAATAATAACCCTAAATGTTAATGGCTTAAACTCACCAGTTAAGAGACACAGGCTAGTAGAATGGATCATAAAACAAGACCCAACAATATGCTGCCTACTGGAGACACATTTGTTAGGAAAAGATATACATAGACTGAAGGTGAAAAGTTGGGAAAAATCATATCACTCATATGGACTTCGGAAACAAGCAGAAGTGTCCATACTCATATCAAATAAAATAGATTTCAAGCCAAAGTTAATCAAAAGGGATAAAGAGGGACACTACATACTGCTCAAGGAAACCATACACCAACAAGACATAACAATCATAAATATATATGCCCCAAACATTGGTGCAGCTATGTTCATCAAACAAATTCTTCTCAAGTTCAAGATTCTAATAAACCAATATACAATACTCATGGGAGACTCAAACACACCTCTCTCACTACTGGACTCATCTTCCAAACAAAAGTTGAATAATGAAACTATAGAACTCAATAACACAATTAATAACCCAGACTTATGATATATATATATAGAATATACCACCCAACATCAAGCAGTTACACTTTTTTCTCAGCAGCACATGGATACTTCTCAAAAAATAAATCATATATTATGTCACAGAGCTACTCTTAGACAATATAAAGGAGTAGATATAATACCAGGCATCTTATCTGATCATAAGGAAATGAAACTGAAAATCAACAATGAAAGAAAGAAGGAAAAATCATGTATCACATGGAGAATGAAAAATAGGTTACTGAATGATCAATGGGTTATAGAAGACATCATGGAGGAAATTAAAAAATTCTTAGAGATAAATGAAAACACAGACATTACATATCAGAATCTATGGGACACATTTAAAGCAGTTCTAAGAACAAAATTCATTGCTTGGATTTCATTCCTTAAAAAAAGGAAAAAAAAAAAGACAAATAAATGATCTCATACTTCATCTCAGGATCCAAGAAAAAGAAGAGCAAAACAACAGCAAAAGAAGTAGAAGCCAAGAAATAATTAAAATCAGAGCTGAAATTAATGAAATCGAAACAAAGAAACAATTGAAAAAAATGACAAAACTAAAAGATGGTTCTTTGAAAAAATAAATAAAATCGACCGACCCTTAGCCAAGCTAACAAAGAAAAGAATAGGGAGAATTCAGTATCACAACAGGTAGTTCAGAAATACAGAAGATAATCCGAAATTATTTTTAATTCTTATTCTTCAATAAAATAGAAGATAGTGAAGGCATCGATAAATTTCTCAAGTCATATAATCTGCCCAGATTGAGTCAGGAGGATATAGGCAACCTAAACAGACCCATAACAATTGAGGAAATAGAATAAACCATCAAAAGACTACCAACTAAGAAAACCCCAGGACCGGATGGGTATACAGCAGAGTTTTACAAAACCTTTAAAGAGGAACTAATACCAATACTTTTCAAGCTATTTCAGGAAAAATGCAAAAATCCTCAATAAAATTGTGGCGAATCGGATACAAAAACATATTAAAAAAATTGTGCACCATGATCAAGTAGAATTCATCCCTGGGATGCAAGGCTGGTTCAATATACAGAAATCAATAAATGTTATTCATCACATCAATAGACTTAAAAATAAGAACCATTTGATCATCTCGATAGATGCAGAAAAAGCATTCGACAATGTACAGCATCCCTTTATGTTCAAAACTCTGGAAAAACTAGGGATAACAGGAACATACCTCAATAATGTAAAAGCAATCTATGCTAAGCCTCAGGCTAGCATCATTCTGAATGGAGAAAAATTGAAGGCATTCCCTCTAAAATCTGGAAGAAGATAGGGTTGCCCTCTCTCACTACTTCTGTTCAACATAGTTCTCGAAACACTGGCCAGAGCAATTAGAGAGATTAAAGAAATCAAAGGCATAAAAATAGGAAAAGAAGAACGTAAATTATCACTATTTGCAGATGACATGATTCTATACTTAGCAGACCCAAAAAGGTATACAAAGAAACTATTAGAGCTAATAAATGAATTCACCAAAGTGGCAAGATATAAAATCAATACGCATAAATCAAAGGCATTCCTGTATATCAGCAACAAATCCTCTGAAATAGAAATGAGGACAACCACTCCATTCAAAATATCCACACACACACACACACACACACACAAATACTTGGGAATCAACCTAAAAAAAGAGGTGAAAGACTTATAAAATGAAAACTACAGAACCCTAAAGAGAGAAATAGAAGAAGATCTTAGAAGATGGAAAAATATACTATGTTCATGGATAGGCAGAACTAACATCATCAAAATGGCAATATAACCAAAATTCTCTATATGTTAAATGCAATGCCAATCGGGTCTAAAAGCATGCAATAGAGGAAGGATAGCATCTTCAACAAATGGTTCTGGGAAAACTGGAAATTCATATGCAACAAAATGAAACTGAATCCATTTCTCTCGTCATGCACAAAAGTTAACTCAAAATGGATCAAGGAGCTTAATATCAAATCAGAGACACTGCATCTGATACAAGAAAAAGTTGGCTATGATCTACATACTGTGGGGTTGGGCTCCTAATTCCTCAATAGGACACCCATAGCACACCAGTTAATAACTAGAATTAACAAATGGGACTTACTCAAACTAAAAAGTTTTTTTTCATCAAAAGAAAAAATAAGAGAGGTAAATAAGTAGTCTACATCCTGGGAACAAATCTTTACTCCTCACACTTCAGATAGAGCCCTAATATCCAGAGTATACAAAGAACTCAAAAAATTAAACAATAAGAAAACGAATAACCCAATCAACAAATGGTCCAAGGACCTGAACAGACACTTCTCAGATGAGGACATACAATCAATCAATAAGTACATGAAAAAATGCTCACCATCTCTTGCAGTCAGAAAAATGGAAAACAAACCCACCCTAAGATACCATCTCACTCCAGTATGATTGGCAGCCATTATGAAGTCAAACAACAAGTGCTGCCAACGATGTGGGGGAAAGGGTAGACCTGTACATTGCTGGTGGGACTGCAAATTGGTGCAGCCAATTTGAAAGAAGTATGGAGATTTCTTGGAAGCTAGGAATGGAACCACCATTTGACCCAGCTATTCCCCTTCTCAGTGTATTCCCTAAGACCTAAAAAGTGCATGCTGCATTGACACTGCTACATTAATGTTCATAGCAGCACAATTCAAAATAGCAAGAGTGTGGAACCAAATTAGATGCCCTTCAATAGACGAAGGAAAAAAAATGTGGCATTTATACACAATGGAGTAATACTATGCATTAAAAAATGTCAAAATCATAGAATTTGCTGGGAAATAGATGGCATTAGAACAGATTATGCTAAGTGAAGCTAGCCAATCCCTAAAAAATAACAAATGCCAATAGTTTTATTTGATATAAGGAGAGTAACTAAGAACAGAGTTGGGAGGAAGAGCATGAGAAGAAAATTAACATTAAACGGGGGTGAGAGGTGGAAGAGAAAAGGAAAGAGAAGGAAAATTGCATGGAAATGGAAGGAGACCCTCATGGTTATACAAAATTACATACAAGAGGAAGTGAGGGGAAAGGGGGGAAAAAACCAAGGGGGAGAAATGAATTACAGTAGATGGAGTAGAGAGAGAAGATGGGAGGGGAGGGGATGGGGGATAGTAGAGGATAGGAAAGACAGCCAACTACAACAGACACTACTATTGCAATACGTAAAACAGTGGATGTGAAACAGATGTGATGCTGAAACCTGTATACGGGGTAAAAATGGGAGTTCATAACCCACTTGAATCAAAGTGTGAAATATGATATGTCAAGCAATAGGTAAAGTTTTGAACAACCAACAATAAAAATTAAAGGAAAAAAACACATAGAGAACTATTTCAATGAAAAATGGACTAGATATATAACACCTACCCTTTATCATGCAAAAGGCAAGTCCAACTATACACCATGCTTCCTCTGAACGGCTTGTATTTCTATTCTGTTTGTGTTATTATTCTCCATCATAGTAGGATTAGTAGTCAGAGTCTAGTAGGGTATGGGTTAGTGTCAGGGATTCAGTATTTTGAATGGAAAAAAAGGAAAATGAATCCAATGTGCATGCAAATATGGGCTACACAATAAATTTCCCACTCTCATCCAGAACAATGGCTTCACATTACCTTCGCCCCAAATAAGACGCAATTAGAGGAGAAGAGTTGGAAAATCTGTGAATATATATCTGGAATGGAAAATTCAAAGGAGTTCACAACCTTGGATGTGGTAGAGGAGTTTCCAAATGTAAGGGACAAGGTAAACACTCCACATACTTGTAGCTCTTCTGGCCTAAAGACTTCTTGAGAAACTGCCTCTGATGTTGGGAACTCAAAATATATGTTGTTGTCAGCAGCTTTAGCTTTCTTTCTAGTGAGACCATCAGAGCTGGGTCTACATCTATGTGACCTGGAGGACGTGGTTTCTTATTTTCCAATGAACACTAGGCTACAGTACTGAATTCTCTCTTTGTAAGTAAACTGTGACCACTGGGGTCTAAGAGTCTCCCCGTGTGGACTGTGAAGGCATTTGGTCATTCTCCACTTTTCGTGGTGTTTCTTGCTGCTACACTGGGAGATTGGTATTTTCTACACGAAATACAAGGAGTTGAACTGGGACACAGTGCTGAGGGGAGTTCTGTCATGTGTAGTGGGTCATGGTCTGCAGGAGAATGCACCAACCAGGCTTCTAGCCCACATAGATTGTCCCCTTGTCCATAGCAACTTGATTATGAACATTGCCCTAAAAATTCTCCATATACCAATATGCCTTTACATATAAGGGTTTCCTGGCTGCACCACGTCAGTCACATGCCATTTGGAAGCAATGGCAGATCCACATGGTCCCACCACGGATGTTTTATCACAAACCTGCACACCAAAGCTTGCGCCTACAATTGAGGAGTATCCAACTTACTGGCATCTCTGTTCTACACCATTTTAATGAAACTCAGTCAATAAAGGCACTCATGATCAGCAATAGGGCATACAAAGGTTCTCCAGTGCCACCTGGTCATAGGAATTTCAAAAATTTTATGGTATTTATCTAGCCATTTTTTAAGGTGGAAGTTGGAGGCACTGTGGGTTTCAATTCATTTAGGAACCATTAAATTGTGAGGAAGCTCATTTCAATGAAATCTCTGGAGGACACTCAAAGGCAAGTCTTCCCAATGAGTCGCCAAAAGGTCACATGAAGCCAGGCCCATTGAGGTCTACAGTGTGAGGTCTATGTGTGTTTTCACTATGGCTGCCAAGTCTTTCAGAATAAAATCTTGTGATATCCTGGGTGAGATTCCCAGTGCTCTGTGGAAAGCCAGCCTGGGCCTAGGTCTCAGTTTCCAAGAGCGAGTCTCATGTGTGGCCTCCTAAAAACTCAACACAATTCATGCCAATACTTCTCTGAGTTCAGTTCCATAACTCAGTCTCTAAGGGGAATCACACCAGATTTCAAGTCCTGGTTGACCTACTCATCTCTTCCAACCCCAACACAAATGACCAAAATTAAACCAAAATATTCCCACATGACCCTCATCTTATTGCATATAGACACTCATCTTAACCTCTGGCTGGAAGTTTTCATGAAGGACACAGCCCAAGACAGTGTCCAAAATAGGCTTCCTTGCCCCTTATTTTCCTAATGTCAGGGTGGCCTGGACACCCTTCCTGTAACCCAGGAGTGATCAAATAGGCCTGCTGTAATACTGCTCTGCTTCTCCAAATTGAGGCCTACTGACAGTGGGGTTTAGAATCTTTATGTGAATTGGAGTCATAAGAAAACACAAACACCACTGGGCTAGCATGTGCAGGGCTTTGAGGAAATCATTTGACCCAAAGGATACCTATTCTCACTTGATGGAGTTCAGGAACCTTACAGTGGAAGGCAAGAGACTTTATCCTCAATGACTCCTCTTTTGGGCATTTTGGTTTTGGATTCACACATGGGATCTTTCTTTATATCAATCAGGTGCTAAGAATCTAAGCCACAGCCTCACACAGGGCCAAGAGGCTGATTCAGACACACCCCTTTCTAAAGCAATTAGGCAAAGAGCCACAGGTGAGGCCCATTCATTTCCATTTGAAAAGTGTTTTGTTCTGGCTTCACGAAGGTGTGGCCTGAGGCAAAGAAATTCCTGACATACAGGGGAATAGAACAAAAGGTAAGCAAAAGGCCCAAAGCACGGTTTTTCCACTGAGACTTTACTGGTCACACTGATATCTGAGTTTTCTTAGTTGCTCGCCATTCCCTTCAGCTATCCAGTACATGGCCATGTCACAAAGCTTGAAGGTGGTACTTCTCTTGGACACAAAACCATGAGCCTATTCTGGAGAGTGGCCAGAATTCAAAAATAAAACCAGAACTTAGGAAAATAGCAGGTGTTGCCCATCCATAAGGGAAGCCGCAGTCCATTCATATATTCGGCTGGATGAATGCTGGGAAGCTTTCTACCAGACAGGACACATCCATTCATGCATTCTCTTTTCTAATGTCTACAACCACGGACACAATGGAATACACAGACATAGAAACACTTGCTTTATCAAATCACTTATTAGAAACAGTTCACTCCAAACCAAACAAACCGCCATTCCTACCTATTCTGAGAACATGAGACAAAAGCACAAACACACACCCACACCCACAAAGCACCTTCTTCCCCCAAGTAGGTCTCTGACTATCCGGAGTGTCCTCTGACTATTGGGCCAAACTATGTTCCCCCGAAATTGCCTGTCCTGTTTCAGATCTGGTTTCCTTGGCCAACTCTGTAACGTTGTCAGGAGGCAGCGGTGATCCACTACCTGCTTTCTCAGGAAAGGCCACTCTTCAGAGCTTTCCTGGCTTTTGGCAATCCTCATATCAGTAGGTACCAACAAAGACTGATTCTGTCCTTGGTAAATCCAAAGAAGTGAGACCACTGCTACTGGGACTGGAATGGGATTTGGGTGCCTGGATTCCTTGATCCCAAATTCAGAGAGTTCTATCACCAAGGATGTGAGGTGAGGTCTGAGGTCACTTCCTTCAGGAACTGAATGAGCTCACACCATTTGCAACCACTTTGTCCTAACAGTTGCTTCCAAGGGTCCCCTGAAATGAAGGCTGCCCCTGCTTCCTGTTACAGTTTCATGAGTTTGAATGGTATATTAACCATAGGCAACCGGGAACAGCTCTCCACACAGCCTGGTTTGGTTCTTCTTCTCTACATTAATAAGAGAGAGGCTGATTCAGACATATCCCTTCATCCTGACCAGGTTGTTTGCAAGAGAAGATGACTTTTGCTCACTCAGTTCCTTCATAGCTGCCTACAACTTCTCCAGGGATCATTTTTACATGTACCTTTGAGTTTCTTAGCAATAGGAAGTTCCCCTACATTCCTGTATTGTAAGACCTACTCTGTCCCTGCTCTTCTGTAAAGTTATATTGAGGGAACAGTGTATGGTTAGGGTTAATAACAGGTTCAATTTGCATTAGGAATCATTCTGCTGGATGAATAATGGTATTGGAAACCTGCGATATTTACAGGAATATATAGGTGAAACATAAGTATGAAAACAGAAATCTATTTAAGATTTGAAGCCCAGAAGAGCATTGGGACCTTGATTGTGATACTGAGCTTTGATTTATTTTCTGCACAGATGTCTCAGATACATCAATATACAATGGCAAAGTTCCGTGTATTTTGGATGATTGATTGTCAAAGAGAACTTCCAGTCAAAAAGGGATAATCAGTAGGATTAGGAAGATAGTCGGTAGGTTTAGAAAGGAGAGTGAGCATAGGATTTGGACCAAAAGTTCTTTAGCTATAGGGTTTCGGGTATAGAGTGAATGTAAATGTCACCACATGTGAAGAGTCAGTCACAATGATAAACTGGGGAAAATATGTAGGAAAGCAGATATCAATAGAGACATTAGGAAATCTGGCAAAGTGTAGTCGGTAGTGAAAGGTTAATATAATAGGTACTTATCACTTCCTGTTTTCTGTATGCTTAATAAAACACTGTTGAAATCTTGAGAACTGTTTGCTAATCTTGTTCCCAGAATGTTCTGTCCTCAACTGCCAAACTGCAGAAAGTACTTCCTCACCCAGTTGCCCACAAACAGCTCACTCGCCCGGACCGATCAATAAACATCCTGCCCTGCCCTCTCAAAGGAAAGTATATAAGCTCTGCTTAAGCTGTTCTCAGGGCTCTCTGCTCTATTCAAGTGAACTCTGAGCCCCAGCATGCTGGACCCATAATAAACCCTTTGCTTTTGCATGAGACAGTCTCTTGGTGGTTTCTTCCCCGGACGCTCGCCCGACCTTTACATATGGAGGTTCCACCGAGATCCAGCAGCGGCAGATGAGAGACCCCAACGGGCTCCTCTCGGGGTATGTAAGGCGCCTCTTTCTGGTTTCAGGTTTCAGGTTAGGGCTTGGCAAAATGGCTGTTGATGAAGAGTGTGAGCTCTCTCCGACGATGGCTGACAGACATGTCATAGAGCCACAGGCCACGTCACTGGGGGACTCCCCAGAGAACTCGGGAAATCGAGGAACAATAGTCTCCTCGACTCAGTGATATTTTGTTTCAGATTTG
Organism: Callospermophilus lateralis; assembly: GCF_048772815.1. Classification (NCBI taxonomy): domain Eukaryota; kingdom Metazoa; phylum Chordata; class Mammalia; order Rodentia; family Sciuridae; genus Callospermophilus; species Callospermophilus lateralis. Next base: position 268,848 of record NW_027515031.1, on the reverse strand, counting down.
GCATATCCAGCCCATCAGGTTTTGCTGGCTACTCAGTCCTGGTCTCAGTGTTGGACGTCCATTGCCTGTCTTTATTGTATTGTCTTGTCTGTGTCGTGTGTCGTTGCTTTTACTGATTGTTTATCTTTCATAATGGGATAGAGCACTTCAATGCCTCTTTCCCTGACCCTTGATCATTGCACCAAAGTCCGCTTAAGGGCTCAGAATCTTTCTTTTTCAGTAAAACGCTGGACCTGGCAGACTCTCTGTGCCTCAGAATGGCCCACCTTTGGATTCAGATAGCCCCTAGAAGGATCTCTCTACTTCCCACTAATTTAAAAAGTCAGAGATATTGACTTTCAGCCAGCGCCGCATAGACATCAGGATCAAGAGACATATATCTTAACTTTTCAGGACATCTGCAATTCTCCTCCTCCATGTGTGAAGCTTTTCCTTGCCCCTGCCCCCACTCCTACTCCTTCCCTCATGCTCTCTCAAACCTTCTGCTCCTCCTCCTCCTTCAACCTCTGTTCTCCCTGAGTCACAAGATTTGACTCTACTGGACTCTCGTCCTACTACTTATTCCCTGCCCTCGTCCCCCAACCCCCAACACCCTCTAAGTAATTCCCCTGCTGCTGACTCAGCCTGTCCACCATTGGAGGAAGCTAAGCGAGCCCAGCGCACTCCAAATAACTCCCCTGCAGCAAACACACCCCCTCCTCCCCTGGAGGATGCTGGCGCGGCTAAAGGAATTTGCCGGCGTTGAATGATTGAAATCCCTGGAACTCCCGTGATGCTCCCTCTCCATTTCTAAGGAACAATGATTGATGACAACCATGGGGGAAAAGTGCAAGCCTACCAGTTTTTACCTTTCTCCTCTTCAGACCTAAATAACTGGAAAAATAACAATCCCCCTTTTACTGAGGACCCCACCTGGGTCTCAGGTGTGGTTGAATCATTGATGTTTTCACACCAGCCTACTTGGGATGACTGCCAACAACTCCTAGGGACTCTCTTCATGACAGAGGAACAAAAGAGAATCTTCCTGGATTCTAGAAAAAAATATTCTCGGACCAGATGGGTGACCGACAAAACTTCCCAACATATGCAAAGCCGCCTTTCCCTTGCACAGACCCAACTGGGACCCCAAAACCTGTGAAGGTAATGAGCATCCTTCCTCTTATTGCCGGGCTCTAATAGTGGGTATCTTAGTGGCCGCTAGGCGATCAACTATTTTGGCCAAGGTAAGAGAGATTATTCAAGGGACTGATGAATGTCCCTCCATGTTCCTACAGGGAATTATGGAGGCATAAAAGAGATTTACTCCTTTCGATCCTCAGGCAGAGAATCAAAAGGCATCTGTCATGGTGGCCTTTATTGGGCAAGCTGTTCTGGATATTAAAAGACAGTTACAATGCTTAGATGGATTACAAGATATGACTTTGAGAGGTTTAGTCAGAGAAGCCAAGAAGGTATACTAAGAGAGAAACTGAGGAAGAGTATGGAGCAAAGGGAGGATAAAAGAAACAAAAGACAGACTAAGGCATTGACTAAGGTCCTGGTCACAACAACAAATAGACCAGAAATTAAGAAACATGGAGACAGGAAGGGACACCGGGGCCCACACTAGAGGCCACCCCTGGCCTCAATTCAATGTGCCTACTCTAAAAAAAAGGACACTGGGCTAAAGAGTGCCCTAGAAAGAGACAGCCAGGCCAGCTGGACATTCTGACTCTGTAGGATTACTAAGAAAGTCGGGGCTCAGATCCTCTCCTCGAGCTCAGGTTAACTTTTGAAGTGGAGGGGACCCCAGTATACATTGAAGTGGATACAGGGGCAATATATTCTGCCTTTAAGGCCCCATTGGAACCTCTATCAAATAAAAGGTCTCTAATTCAAGGGGCTAATGGCAGTAAATATCAGGCTTGGACAACTAAGAGGACCATGGACCAGGGGAAAGGAAAAATCCATCACTCCTTCCTAGTAATCCCAGAATGCATGGCCCCATTGATTGGCAGAGATCTGCTCACAAAGCTCTGGGCCAAAATAACTTTTAACCCTGAAGGCCCCCAAGTGGAATTTCTAAATCCTTCAGTAAAAACTCCTATAATCACGGCTCTAACTATGTCAGTAGAAAATGTACATCAAATCACCACCTTGGTTCAAAGAAACTGCATTCATTTTTGAAGGATCAAAAACAGAGTTTTCCACTAACCGACTCACAGTGAAAGGAAACAACTGAATGGATAACAAAAGCCTGTTGGGTCCATCAATTGGTTAATTCTTACCCTTCCAAGCTTCCTGCAGGAAAGCACCTACGAGGAACCAGACCAGGACAATTCTGGGAAGTGGACTTTACTGAAATTAAGCCAGCAAGGAATGGACTTAAATATCTCCTAGTCTTTGTAGATACATTTTCAGGATGGATTGAAGCTTTCCCCCCCAAAAAAAAGAAAAGAAAAAAAAAATGAAACAGCGCAAATGGTGGTCAAGAAGATCCTGGAAGATATTCTTCCAAGGTATGGCCTGCCTAAAGTAATAGGGTCTGATAATGGACCGGCGTTCGTGGCCCAGGTAACTCAGAGGTTAGCAAGGACCCTGGGGATTAATTGGAAATTACATTGTGTTTACAGACCACCGAGTTCAGGACAGGTAGAAAGAATGAATAGAATCATTAAAGAGACCATAACGAAATTAAGCTTAGAGACCGGCATAAAAGATTAGACTATGCTCCTGCTTTATGTACTGTTTCATGCAAGAAATACTCAATCTATTTCTTTGTGTAACCTCACACCCTGTGAAATTCTCTATGGTGTCCCTCCTCCAGTAAGGGTCCTACCCCAACTCTAAGACCTAATGATTCCTTCCACACCCCCTTGCTTAACAGACTTAAAGCTCTTGAAAGAACTCAGAGATACCTGTGAAAACAGATGGCCACTGCCTACCAACCTGGGGATGAGGGGACTCTACAGCGATATCAAATAGAGACTTCATCTATGTAAGACGACATCTGGTGTCATCCCTGGAACTCCCCTGAAAAGGACCATACCAGGTGCTACTTATAACACCTACAGGGTAAAGGTAGTCAAAATCACTTCCTGGATCCCTACCTCTCATCTCAAGCCTGTGCCCTGTCCAGACTCTGGCTGGAAACTGGAAAAGACTGGAAACCCTTTCAAATTGTGGATTCGCTGTGTGGATAAGGCTATAGACTCTCCCCTTGACCACCAGTAGTCCTAACCCTCATAAGCCTGTTCAGCAGCGATGTCTGATCACAAATCCTACTGGAAAGGAAGTATGGTCTATCTTGCATACAGCCCGCTTAGGGACCTGGTGGCCATCTGTCCAGCCAGACATTTGTCAGCTGCGTATAGGTCTTCCCTATTGGGATATCCCTAATGAAGAGGATCCCACTAAAATTCCATTAAATTCCTTCCATACCATAGATAATGGAAAGAAACATTATTGATGTAGGGACACGCGAGCCAGATGCTGGTTGGCTAGCCTAGATTACTATGTTTGCCCAGTGTACTATCAAAGCCACAAACAGTCAAGGCTGTGTGCTGGAAACGCCAACATCTTCTGTAAGTCATGGGGATGTGAGCATACAGGGACTGCCACATGGAACCCAAACTCCTCATCAAATTCTGTACACAGCATTGGCCATATTACCAATTAGACAACCAAAACTGATGGCCCCCTGAGGGGTCTCTAGATCTTCAAATTCTGTGTGACCTTTTTAACTTCTGCAAGTGCTCAAAAGGGTGAAAGGAGATTCCTCTATGTGCAGGCCTTTTCTCTCCTTTGCTCACATCGTGAACTATGCTTCTCCAATACATGCTCACCCTCAGCCTTCTGCTCTAGACTCTCTGTTGTCACTCCCACATCATCAACTTGATTTCTCCCCTCCAATTACTATATTAAAAACCCAAACCTCCACCGTTTCTCAGACCATTGCCCCCTTGCTGAGGTAGCAGGTACTGAGGTAACCCTCCACTCACTCACTCCTCTCTTCTCCTGTCAGTGCCCACACTAGGTCCCACCAGATCCTCTTACCAGCTAACCCAAAGCTCAAACCAGCTGAGAAGAGCCCTCAGACCCCTATCCAAGATGTAATGAAAATGGCCTTTAAAGTTGCTTTGTCATCACTGAAAACAGGTTACTAAGAATTTAAAGTCCCTTACAGGCTTTTTGGGATACTCACTCCCATCTCCCCCTCTGTTCTACCCGTTCTACTACTCATGTTTTTGGTGCTAGGAAGATCTCAAAACCCTTTTCCATTATTCTTTTACATCTCTCCTTCCTCATTCTCAGATCCAAAGAGCTGCGCTCAGCCCTGCATTCCCCGTCTTCCCCCTCTGTACCAGGCCCACAGGAAAGTCTTAACTGACCTTATCCAGAAGTTTTCACCATGGCTAACTTTAGGACTTTCAGCAAATGAGTCCCTATAAAAGAGTTCAGTGTAGATAAACTTCCTCTTTTTGTGTTGCCCTGGTCTACCTGGCAACTGGCTGAAAAAAATCAGCACTCCTGAGCTAGACACACCCTTACTAGTTTTTCACAACATATGTGATCAAGGCCTCTGGCCTTGAGCTGGGGCTTCATAGAGATGGCTACATTTGTAAGATGGATAAGTTGCAAACTGGGCTCCGTGGAAACAGCTGGCAGAGGGAAAAAAGGGGAAAAAAAAGCTCTCCCCCACCCAGGTGTCCTTGAAAATTTAACTTGCCCAGAACTGAGGAAAAATCAGAAACAAAAAATTCTCTTTGTGAACTTCTGCAGACTGTGAACTTCAGAGCCCCTTCCCTTACATGTTGGGTACAAAATTCTGAAACTACCTAAACTTGGGTTTCAGGGGATTAATTGATTACAACAGAAGCAATGCCCTCTGCATCTGGTTGCAACCAAATATGACTGTTTCCTTGTCTTTGGTGCTATCTTAGGTGCCTTGCCTTTTCCGTCCCTACAACAATATAATTCTATATACTTAATCGTTGTTTATGTTTTTATGAAATGGTCAACAGAAGTGATTAATTGTGTAATGGTGCAGATGTTTCCCAGAGTGCTCTATTATGACGCAGGTTCATTTGAAGATCAAATAGAGGGGCATACAACCCGGTTCAGGTGGGAACATATATCTCTCACCTTAGCCATTCTATTATGAATAGGAGTTGCTGCCCGGGTTTGCACAGGAACCACTGCCCTGGTCCATGGGACACAACAAATGACCCAATTAGAAGCAGCAATACATCAAAACTTAAAGATATTAGAAAATTCCATCACAGCTTTGCAGGAATCTTTTACCTCTCTCTTTGAAGTTTGCTGGGAGCCATCAGCCAAGTAGGTATGACAAATTCCTTGCCAGCTTACTCCCATGCTGTCTAGTGGAAGGACTTCTGAAAGGTGACCTTGCTCAAGGACCAGGGCAGGATCCGTGTTTAGGGTGTTCCCCCTTTAGAATAGGGCGGTTTAGCATAATAGGAGATTAGGGTGTTCCCCCTTTAGAATAGGGCAGTTTAGCATAATAGGAGATTAGGGTGTTCCCCCTTTAGAATAGGGCGTATCCTGCTGCTGAGTTCCTCTTGAGTGCTTAGGGTCAGACAGTATATTTTGGGAGACAGAAGCCCATGCGGAGTGGATTTGGGAGAGAGTGGATTTGGGCAGAGAACGTGGATTCCCCCAGAGCGTGTTTGTAGACTGCCAGTGTGAGTTCGGGAATAAAGAATTGCTGTTTGAATCTACAAGCTGTGTGGAGACTTGTGATTTGTGCCCAGGCAAAGACTGCGGCAGAAGTTGTTTTACAGAAAAGTCGAGGGTTGGACCTCCATTTCATGAGAGAAGGGAGCCTTTGTGCTGCATTGAGGAAAGAATGTTTTTTTTTTTTTTTTTTTTTTTTTTTTTTTTTTTTTTTTTTTTACGTCGACCATACTGGAGTTGTAACAAACTCTATGAGTAAATTAAAAAGATGCCTTGAAGAGCATCAAAGAGAGATAGAGACCCAAAATTGGTGGTTTGAGTCTTGGTTTACACAGTCCCCCTGGTTAACTACATTTTAATCAACCCTGGCCGGTCCAATAATAATCCTCATTTTATTGCTTACTATAAAACCCTGTTTCTCAACCATGTAATTTCTTTTCTCCAAGCTCAAATTGGACAAGTTAAACTTATGTTAATACCCCACTAGCATACATAAAATGTGACACCCCCCAACAATCACTTTTATGATTAAAAGTAGCCAGAAGAAGAAGTGGGGAATGAAATGTTAATAAAATATGTACTTGTCACTTCCTGTTTTTCTGTACTCTTAACAAAACACTGTTGAAATGTTGAGAAATGTTTCCTAATCTTGTTCCCAGAATGTGCTGTCCCCAACTGCCAAACTGCAGAATGTACTCCCTCACGCGTTTACACACAAACGGCTTACTCGCCCTGACCCATCAATAAACTTCCCTCCCTGCCCTCTCCAAGAAAATTATATAAGCTCTTCTTAAGATGTTCTCAGGGCTCTCTGCTCTATTCAAGTGAGCTCTGAGCCCCAGCATGCTGGACCCCAAATAAACCCTTTCTGTTGCATGAGATAGTCTCTTGGTGGTCTCATCCTCTGACACTCGCCCTACATTTACTTGGATGATTGAATGTAGATGAGAACATCCATTCAAAAGTGATAGTCGGTAAAATTAGGAAGATAGTCAGTAGGTTTAGGAAGAAGAGTTAGTATAAAATTTGGAACAAAAGTTCTTTAGCAATAGGGTTTCGGTTACAGAGTGAATGTAAATGTCAACACAAGTGAAGAGTCAGTCACAATGATGAATTGGAGAAAATATGTTGGAAAGCAGATATCAATACAGACATTACAAAATCAGGCAAAGTATAAAGTCAGTGATAGGATTAGACATTTTCAACAGGGTTGAGTTTGAATATATAATCTTAGGAAGAAACGAATATGTAGTCATCAATAGAATTGATATTTGAAAGCATTAGGCAAATTGGAAATTGATGATTTTAGTAATCCATGTTCACTTTCCATTTAGGCTTTGGTACAAATATAAGTTTGACCTTTGAATTTTGTGTCCAGAATATTACTGTGATAAAATGTATATATAGATCGGGTGACATAAGAATTTCTTCCACCATTTTTGGGAGCAATATTTTGAAGACTTATAAATTAGTATTTGGGGTACAAACAGGTGTACCCTGTGTCTATGAATATAGAGATAATGCATGAATAGACCAACTGTGAATAAGTAATATAACTGGTTCCACTTTAAATGGTGGATTGAATTGATATCTGAAAATATGAAAAATCTTATATTGATATACAATCATTCATTCCAACAAGTTATACATCAATGTTAATATTAGGGTTATGGTTTATCATGAAGGGTGTGTGAGTTTTGCTTCAATGTGATTATGAAAATCGAAAATAATGTGTTTGGAAAAAAGAATCTTGAGAAGACCAGTTAAGAAATATGGAAGAATACATGTGTTCTAAAGTAGGAAGTGTTTGAAAGTGAAAAAATGCCTATAATTTTGTCATCTTTTTGATGAATTATATATCCTATGATGTGCATAAACTGAAGAAATAGTAATGTACCAGTGTTGAATTAAAATGAACATCAAAATACACATCATGTTCCATTTGAATCTTCTTGCATTGAGGTTAAACTGGGTCAGTTACTCTAGATATATTAGGATTTGTATGCAACATTCACTGAAGTTAGTTTTCAGTACAAAAAACAAAGAAGTATTTCAGGTGGATGAATATTTCTGAGAATAATATTTAGAAAAGATCATCATAAATCCACATACATGAATATGAATGAATTAAGGGAGTGTATATTAAGATACAAATATTTCATATTTTGAAAAATCTGGAGAATGTGTGTATGTATATATATACACATATATATACATACACACAAACACATTAAAAACTCGCAATATATATGCTATTCGAAATTCATCATGAAATATATATCATTCACAGATCTAAAATAATCATTTTACTGAACATGGATTTATGTATAATGTTGTAAAACTAGGAAGCTCATCCATTGGTTATATTTTCAGTTCCAACGGTGTTTAGGAGGAGTGATCTTCTCTCACAATTTGTATCTGCCAAGTCGTTCACCTCACTAGAATGTAGGTGTGGTACCAGGTAGGATTCTATATGTGTTTATTGCTGTTGCATTGGGAGTTTAGTAATTGCTTCATGGAATCCAAGGAGTTCAACTGGGACACAGTGCTGGAGCGAGTTCTGTCAGGCGTGGTGGGTCAGGGTATGCAGGAGAATGCACCAACCAGGCTTCTATCCCACATAGCTTGCCCCCTTAAACATAGCAACCAGATTGTAAACATTGCCCTGAAACCTCACCATATAACAAGATGCCTTTGCATAGGAGGGTCTGCTGACTGCACCATGTCAGTCACAAGCCATTTGGAAGCCAATGGCAGATCCACATGGCCCCACCACAGATGTTTTTCACACACCTGCCAACCACTACTCTAGGACAACTACTCAGCAGGCTCCAACTTATTTTCATGAAACCCAATCAATCAAGGCACTGTCTGGTACACTCATGATCAGCAACAGAATATCCAATGGTTCTCCAGTGCCACCTGGTCATGGGAAATTGAAAATTTTCATGGTATTTATCTAGCCATTTTTCAAGGATGAAGTTGGATGCACTGTGGGTTTCAATTCATTCAGGAACCATTAAATGTTGAGGAAGCTCATTTCAATGAAAGTTCTGGAGAATTCTCACAGGCAAGGCTTCCCAAAGAGTGGCCAAAAGGTCACATGAAGCCATGGCCATTGAGGTCTAAAATGTGATGTCATTGTCTGTTTTGACTCTCAACAATGGCTTCCAAGTCTTTCAGAATAAAATCATGTGATATCCTGGTTGAGATCAGAGTGCCCTCTGAAAATCTACCCTGGGCCTTGATCTCAGTTTCCAAAGATGACTCTCATGCGTGGCTTCCTCAAATCCCAACACAATTCATGGCAATACTTCTCTGAGGTGAGTTCCAGAACTCAGTCTCTAAGGGGAATCACACCAGAGTTCAAGCCCAGGTGGACCCAGTCATCTCTTCCAACTGCCACACAAATGACCACAATAAAACCGATATTCTCCCACATGGCCCTCATCTTCTTCCATATTGACACTCATCATAACCTCTGGCTGGAGGTGTCCATGAGGGACGCAGCCCAAGACAGTGTCCAAAATAAGCTCCATTGCTCCTCATTTGCCTAAATTCGGGGTGGCCTGGACACCCTTCCTTTGTACCAGGAGTGATCAAAAAGGCCTGCCCGTAATACTGCACCACTTTTCCCATTTGAGGCCTATTGAGTGTCGGTTAAAGATACTTTATGTGAATTGGAGTGATGAGAAAACCTAAGCACCTACGGGATAGCCTCTGAAGGGCTTTGATGAACTCATCTGACCCAAATGATCCCTATTCTCACTTGATGGAATTCAGGAACCTTACAGAGGAAGGCAAGAGACTTCATCCACAATGACAGCTCTTTTTGCCATTTTTGATTTGGATGCACACATGTGATCTTTCTTTAGATCCATCAGGTGCTGAGAATCTAAGTCAAAGAATCACAATGGGCCAAGAGGCTGATTCAGACACAACTCTTTCCAAATCAATTGACGAAAGAGCCAAAGGTGAAGCCTATTTATTTCCATTTGAAAACTATTTTGTTCAGGATTCACAAAGGGGTGGCGTGAGACAAAGACTTCCTGACTCTCAGGGCAACAGAACAATAGGTAAGCAAATGGCCCAAAGCAGGGTTTCTCCACTGAGACTTTCCTGGTCAACTGATATCTGAGTTTTCTCAGATGCTCGTCATTTCCTTCAGCTATCCGGAAGATTGCCTTGTCACAGAGCTTGGAGGTTGTACATAACTTAGACACAAAACCATGAGCCTATTCTGGAGAGTGTCCAGAATTCTGGAAGAAAACAGCAAATTAGGAAGGTAGCAGGTATTGCCCATTAATAAGGCAATCCACAGTCCATTCATAAAATGGGCAGGATGAATGCTGGGAAGCTTTCTACTAGACAGGACATATCCATTGATGCATTCTCTTTTCTAATGTCTACAACCACGGACACAGTGTGATACACAGACCCAGAAACACTTGCCTTGTCAAACGACTTACTAAAAACAGTTCACTCCAAACCAAACAAACTGACTTTCCTTCCTATTCTCAGAACATGAGACAAAACCACAAACCCACACCCACACTGACAATGACACCTTGTTCCCCCAAATAGGTATGAGACTATCCGGAGTATCCTCCGACTGGTGGGCCATACTATGTTCCCCCAAAATGTCCTGTTCTGTCTCAGATCTGGTCTCCTTGGCCAACTCTGTGAAGTTGTCAGGAACCAGGAGTGAGCCGCTACCTGCTTTTCCAGGAAAAGCCCATCTTCCGAGCTTTCCAGGCATTTGGCCTCCTCACCTTAGGAGGAACCAAGAAAGACTGATTCTGTCCTTGGTAAATCCAAACAAGTGAGACCACTGGGACTGGGACTGGGACTGGATCTGGGTGCCTGGCGTCCTGGATCCCATGTTCAGAGAGTTCCATCAATAAGGAAGTGAGTTGAGGTCACTTTTTTCAGGAACTGAATGAGATCACTTCTTCGCCAACCACTTTGTCCTAAGAGTTTCTTTCAATGGTCCCATGAGATGGAGGCTGCCCCTACTTCCTGTGACACTTTCACAAATTAGAATGGTATATCAACCATAGCGAACCAGGAACAGCTCTCCACACAGTCTTGGTTTGGTCCATATTCTCTACATTAAGATGAGAGAGGCTGATTCAGAAACATCCCTTCATCCTGACCACGTTGTTTGCGATGGAAGATGACTTTTGCTCTCTCAGGTCTTTCATACCTGCCTACATCTTCTCCAGGGATCATTTCTGCATGGCGCTTTGAGGTTCTCAGCAGATGGAAGATCCACTACATTCCTGTATTGTAAGATCAACACTGTCCCTGCTCTTCTGTAAACATGTTATTAACACAAACAGTGTATGGTTAGTGTTAATAACATGTTCCATTTGGGTTAGGAATTATTCTGCTGCATGAATAATGGTATTGGAAACTTGTGATTATTTTAAGAATATCGAGATGAAATATATGTATGAAAAAAGAAATCTAAGTAAGATTTGAAGCCCAGAAGGGCATTGGGCCCTTGATTGTGATACTTAGCGTTGAATTACATTCTGCACCGATGTCTCAGATAAATCAATACACAATAGCATAAGACCTTGTTACTTGAATGATTGAATGTAGAAGAGAACATCCAGTCAAAAAGGGATACTTGGTAGGATTAAGAAGATAGTTAGTATGTTTAGGAAGAAGAGTGAGTATAGGATTTGGAACAAAAGTTCTTTAGCAATAGGTTATTTAATAGAGTGTGAAAGTAAATGTCAGCACATGTGAAGAGCCAGTCACAATGATGAACTGGGGAATATATGTAGGAAAGCAGATAGCAATAGAGACATTATGAAATCAGGCAAATTATAAAGTGAGGGATAGGATTAGACATTTTCCATTGGGTTGAGTTTGAATATATAATTTTAAGAAGAAACACATGTGTAGTCACCAATAGGATTGACATTTGAGAGCATTAGGGAACCTGGACATGGATGTTTTTAGTAATCCATGTTTTCTTTCCATTTGGGCTTTTATACAATCATAAGTGTGACCTTTGCATTTTGTGTCCAGAATATTTCTGTGATTAAATGTATATGAAGATCAGGTGACATGAGTCCACTTCCACCATTTCAGGGAGCAATATTTTGAAGACGTATAAATTAGTATTGGGGGTACAAAGAGGTGTACACTGTGTCTATGAATATAGAGATAATGCATGAATAGACCATAGTGTGAATAAATAATATAACTGGTTCCACTTTAAATAATGGATAGAATTGATATCTGAAAAGATATAAGAAATCTTATATTGACATACAATCATTCATTCAAACCAGTTATACATCTAATGGTAATATCAGAGTGATAATTAATATGAATGGTATGTGAGTTTTGCTTCCAAAGTGATTATGGAAATCAAAATTAATGTGTTTGGTATGAAATCTCATGAAAAGACCAGTCAAGAAACTTAGAGGAATACATGTGTTCTGAAGCAGGACGTGATTAAAAGTGAAACAAATGCCTATAAATTTTTGAACTTGTGGATGAAATCATATATCCTATGATGTCCATAAACTGAAAAAATAATAATGTACCAATATTGAATAAAAATGAACTTCAAAATACACATCATGTCCCGTAGGATTCTACTTGCATTGATGTTTAACTGATTCAGTTACTGTAAAAATATTAGGATTTGTAAGCTCCATTCACTGAAGTTAGTTTTCAGTACTAGGAAATAATTTTGTATTTCAGGCAGATGAATATTTCTGAGAATTATCTTGTAAAAAGTTGATTATAAACCACATATAGAAACATGAGTGAATTTAGGGAGTGTATAATAAGAAACATATATTTCACATTTTGAAAAATCTGGACAGTATATATATATATATAGATATAGATATATAGATAGATAGACAGACACACACAGACATTATAACGTAGCAATCTATATGCTAATCAAAATTCACCGTGTAATACATATCATCCACATATCTAAAAATATTCATTTTACTGAACATCGAATTATATATAATGTTGTTCATCTAGGAAATTCACCAATAGGTTTAATTTTCAGTTCCATCATGATTTAGGGGGATTGATATCTTATCAAAATATGTATATTTCAAAATCAGTGAGCTTACAAAAATGTACTTGTGATACCAGGTAGGATTCTAAATATGCATAAAAAATACATGTGATGAATAGGCTACAGAGAATGGGAGACAGAAATTTACATATGTGTTAACTTTAAAAATTCATTGAGAACTATTACAATGAAAAGTTGACTAGATTTATAACACATACCCTTGATAAAGCAGAAGGGAAGTCCAAGGATACACCATGCCTCCTATGAACGGCCTGTATTTCTATTCTGTTAGGTTTCTTGTTCTCCATCATATTAGGATTAGTAGTCAGAGTCTAGTAGGTTATGGGTTAATGTCAGGGATTCAGTATTTCAAATGGAAAATATGAAAATGAATCTAATGTGTATGCAAATATGTGCTACACAAAAATCATCCCACTCTCATCCAGAACAATGCCTTGACATAACCTTCGCCCCAATTAAGACACAATTAGTGGAGAAGAGTTAGAAAATCTGTGAATACATATGTGGAAATGAAAATGCTCAGGAGTTCACAGCCTTGGAGGCGGTAGAGGAATTTCCAAAAGTATGGGATAGGGTAAATACTCCACAAATATGGAGTTCTGCTGTCCTAATGACTCTTTGAGAAACTGCCTTTGAGGTTGGGCCCTTGTAATATATGTTGTTGTCAAGAGCTTCAGCTTCCTTTGTAGTGAGACAATCAAAGCTGGATCTGCATATATGTGACCTGAAGGACATGGTTTCTTCTTTTCTAGTGAACATGAGGCAGCAGTTCTAAATTCCCTCATTGTAGGTAAACTGTGGCCACTTGGAGCTAAGTGTCTCCTCGTGTGGACTGAGAAGCCATTTGGTCATTCTCCACTTTTCCTGGTGATTCTTACTGCTGCACTGGGAGTTTGGTATTGGCTTCAGTAAATACCATGAGTTCAATGGGGACACAGTGCTGGAGGGAGTACTCTCACGTGTGGTGGGTCAGGGTGTGCAGGAGAACGCCCCAACCAGGCTTCTATTCAACAAAGCTTGCCCCCTTGTCTGTAGCAACCCAATTCTGAACATTGCCCTAAAACCTCTCAATGTAACAAGATGCCTTTACATATAAGGGTCTGCTGGCTGCACCATGTCAGTCAAAAGGCATTTGGAAGCCAATGGCAGATCCATGTGGCCCCATCACAGATGTTTTATCATGCACCTGCAAACCACTGCTCTAGGCCCACTACTAAGCAGGTTCCAACGTACTGGCATCTTTGTTCTACACCATTTTCATGAAACCCAGTAAATCAAGGCACTGTCTGGTACACTCATGATCAGCAACAGAACATCCAATGATTCTCCAGTGCCACCTGCTCTTGGGAATTATTCCATGGTATTTATCTAGCCATTTTTTAAGGATGAAGTTGGCGTCACTGTGGATTTCAATTCATTCAGGAACCATTAAATGGTGAGGAAGCTCATTTCAATGAAAGCTCAGGAGAACTCTCACAGGCAAGTCTTCCCAAAGAGTGGCCAAAAGGTCAAATGAAGCCTGGCCCATTGAGGTCTACAATGTGAGTTCCATGTGTTATTTGACTCTCAAGTATGGCTGCCAAGTCTTTCAGAATGAAATCATGTGATATCCTAGCTGAGATTCCCAGTGCTCTGTGGAAAGCCATCCTGGGCCTAAATCTCAGTCTCCAAGGGCAACTCTCCTGCGTGGCCTTCTAAAATCCCAACAGAATTCATGGTAATACTTCTCTGAGTTCAGTTCCAATACTCAGTCTCTAAGGGGAATCACACCATAGTTCAAGCCCAGGTTGATCCAGGAATCTCTTCCTACTGCCACACAACTGACCACAATTAATACCAAAACACTCCCACATGGCCCTCATCTTCTTTTATATAGACACTCATCATAACCTCTGGGTTGAGGTTTCCATGAGGGGTGCATACCAAGACAGTGTCCAAAATAATCTCCCTTGCCTCTAATTTGCCTAAAGTCAGGGTGGCCTGGAAACCCTTCCTGTTAACCAGGAATGATCAAATAGGCCTGCCATTAATACTGATGTACTTCTCCAAATAATCACACTGGGCCAAGTGGCTGATTCAGACACATCTCTTTACAAAGCAATAAAACAAAGAGCCACAGGTGATGCCTATTCATTTCCATTTGAAAACTCTTTTCTTCAGGATTCACAAAGGGGTGGCCTAAGGCAAAGACCTTCTAGATATTCACAGCACCAGAACCATAGGTAAGCAAAATTCCCAAAGCAGGGTTTCTCCACATAGACTTTACTGGTCACACTGATATCTGAGTTTCCTGAGATGCTCCCATTTCCTTCAGCTCTCCAGTACATGGCCATGTCACAGTATCTTGAACAGAAAACCATGAGCCTATTCCGAAGAGTGGCCAGAATTCAGGAATAAAACAGGAAATTAGGAAGATAGTAATTGCTACCCATCCATAAGGAAAGCTGCAGTCCAATCATAAATTGGGCAGTATGAATTCTGGGAAGCATTATACTAGACAGGACACATTCATTGATGCATTATGTTTTCTAATGTCTACAACTACAAACACAGTGGATACATAGACATAGAAACACTTGCCTTGTCAAACGACTTACTAGAAACAGTCCACTTCAAATCAAACAAACTGCCTTTCCCACCAATTCTCAGAACATGAGAAAAAACAACAAACTCACACCCACAACAACATAGGACTTTCTTCCCCCAAGTAGGTCTTTGACTCTCCGGAATTACCTCTGATTGTTGTACCATACTATGTTCCCCCAAAATGCCCTGTACTGTCTCAGATCTGGACTCCTTGGCAAACTCTTTGAAGTTGTCAGGAGCCAGCTTTGAGCCACTACCTTCTTTCTCAGGAAAGGCCACTCTCCAAAGCTCTCCTGGCATTTGGCCATTCTCAAATCAGTAGGTACAAAGAAAGACTGATTCTGTCCTTGGTAAAACCAAACAAGTGAGCCCAGTGGGACTGGGTCTGGGACTGGTTCTGTGTGCCTGGCTTCTGGGATTCCAAGTTCAGAGTGTTCCAAGACCAAGGAAGTGAGATAGGTCACTTCCGTTCGGAACTGAATGAGGTCACTGGTTTGGCAACCACTTTGTCCTAACAGTTCCTTCAAAGGGTCCCATGAGATGGAGGCTGCCCCTACTTTCTGTGACACTTTCACAACTTAGAACGATATATCAACCATAGGCACCCAGGAACAGCTCTCACACAGACCTGGTTTGGTCCATCTTCTCTACATTAAGAAGAGAGAGGCTGATTCATAAACATCCCTTCATCCTAACCAGGTTGTTTGCCTTACATGATGACTTTTGCCCTCTCAGGTCCTTTATAGCTGCCTTCATCTTCCCCAGGGATAATTTCTGCATGGACCTTTGAGGTTCTCAGCGGGTGGAAGATCCCCTATATTCCTCTATATTAAGACCAACTCTGTCCCTGTTCTTCTATAAAGTTAGATTGAGGGAACAATGTATGGTTAGGGTTAATAACATGTTCTATTTGACTTAGGAATCATTCTGCTGGATGAATAATGGTATTGGGAACCTGGGATATTTATAAGAATATAGATTTGAAATATAAGTATGAAAACAGAAATCTAGGTAAGATTTTAAGCCCAGAAGGGCATTGGGCCCTTGATTGGAATACTTAGCATTGAATTTCGTTCGCACAGATGTCTCTGATAAATCAATATACAATGGCATATCATCTTGTACCCTGGATGATTGAATGTAGAAGAGTTCATTCAGTCAAAAAGGGATAGTTGTTAGGATTAGGAAGATAGTCGTTCTGTTTCGGAAGAAGAGTGAGTATAGGATTTGGACCAAAAGTTCAATAGCACTAGGTTTTCGGTTAGAGAGTGAATGTAAATTTCAGCACATGTGGAGAGTCAGTAACAATGATGAACTGGGAAAATTATGTAGGAAATCAGATATCAATACACACATTATGAAATCAGGCAAAGTATAAAGTGAATGATAGGATTAGACATTATCAACAAGGTTGAGTTTCAATATATAATCTTAGGAAGAAACAAATATGTAGTCACCAATATGATTGACATTTGAGAGCATTAGGAAACCTGGACATGGATGTTTTTAGTAATCCAGGATCACTTTTCATCTAGGATTTGCTACAATCAGAAGTGTGACCTTTGCATTTTGTGATCAGAATATTACTGTGATAAAATGTATATGTAGATCAGGTGACATGAGTATTTCTTCTAACATTTCTGGGAGCAATATTTTGAAGAGGTATAAATTAGTATTGGGGGTACACAGAGTTGTACCCTGTGTCTATGAATGTAGAAGAAATGAATGAATTGACAATACTGTGAATAAATAATATACTGTTTCCACTTTAAATCATGGATTGAATTGATATCTGAAAATATATAAAAATCTTATATTGATATACAATCATTCATTCCAACGAGTTATACATCTAATGGTAATATTAGGGTTATGTTTTATCATGAAGGGTGTGTGAGTTTAGCTTCAAAAGTGATTATGGAAATGGAAAATAATGTGTTTGAAAAGAAATCTCATGAAAAGATGAGTCAAGAAATATAGAGGAATTCATATGTTCTGAAGCAGGATTTGATTGTAAGTATAAAAAAAGCCTATAAATTTCCTAACTTGTGGATGAAATATATATCCAATGATGTGCAAAAACTGAAAAAATAGTAATGCACCAGTTTTGAATGAAAATGAACGTCAAAATACACATCATATCCCATAGGAATCTACTTGCATTGATGCTAAACTGGGTCAGTTACAGTACAAATATTATGATTTGTATGCACTATTCACTGAAGTTAGTTTTCAGTACTAGGAAACGAATACGTATTTCAAGTGGATGAATTTTTATGAGAATAATCTTGTGAAATGTTGACTATAAATTTACATATATGAACACGAATGAATTTAGGGAGCGTATAATAAGAAACATATATTTCATATTTTGAAAAATCTTGAGAGTTTATATATATATATATATATATATATATATATATATATATAGATAGATAGATAGATATAGATATGTGTGTGTGCATTTATGTATATATATATATATATATATATATATATATATACACACACACACACACACACACACACACACAGACACTAAAATGTATCAATATGCATGCCAATCAAAATTCACTATGAATCATATATCATCCACAGATCCAAAAATAATCATTTTACTGAACATGGATTTATGTATAATATTGTTCAACTAGGAAGTTCACCCATAGGTTGAAGTTTCAGTTCCAACAGCGTTTAGGAGGAGTGATCTCTTCCCACAATTTGTATCTCCCAAGACAGCCAAACTCACAAGGATATACGTGTGATACCAGTTATGTTTCTATATTTGCAGATAAAAATACATGTGCTGAACAGGCTGCAGAGAAAGGGAGACAGGAATTCACATATTTGTTAACTTTAAAAACACATGGAGATCAATTTCAATTAAAAATTGACTAGATTTATAACACCTACCCTTTATCATTCAAAAGGAAAGTCCAACTATACACCATGCCTTCTCTGAACTGCTTTCATTTCCATTCTGTTTGGTTATTTTTGTCCATCATTTTAGGATTAGTAGTCAGAGTCTATTAGGGTATGGGTAAGTGTCAGGAATTCAGTAATTCAAATGGAAAATAGGAAAATGAATCCAATGTGTTTGCAAATATGTGCTACACAAAAATATTCCCACTCTCATCCAGAACATTGCCTTTACATTACCTTTGCCCCAAATAAACACAATTAGAGAAGAAGAGTTAGGAAATCTGTGAATACATATCGGAAATGGAAAATATTCAGGAGTTCACAATATTGGATGTGGTAGAGGAGTTTCCAAAAGTGAGGGACAGGGTAAACACTCCACAAACATGGAGCTCATTGGGCCTAAAGACTCTTGAGAAACTGCCTCTGAGGTTGGGCACTTGAAATATATGTTGTTGTCAGGAATTTTAGCATCCTTTCTAGTGAGACCAACAAAGCTGGGTCTGATCTCTGTGACCTGGAAGATATGGTTTTTTATTTTCCAATGAACATGAGGAAGCAGTGCTGAATTCTCTCTTTGTAGGTAAACTGTGGCCACTGGGGTCTAAGTGTCTTCCCATGTGGACTGTGAAGCCATTTGATCATCTTCCACTTTTCGAGGTGTTTCTTGCTGCTGCACTGTGAATTTGGTATTTGCTTCAGGAAATACAAGGAGTTCAACAGGTACCAGTGATGGAGGGAGTTCTGTCACATGTGGTGGGTCAAGGTCTGCAGGAAAATGCACCAACCAGGCTTCTACCCCACATAGCTTGCCCGCTTGTCCATAGCAATCTGATTCTGAACATTGCCGGGAAACCTCTCCATATAACAAGATGCTTTTATATAATATGGTCTGCTGACTTCACCATGTCAGTCTCAAGCCATTTGGAATCCAAGGGCAGATCCACATGGTACCACCACAGAGGTTTTATCACATACCTGCACACCACTGCTCTAGGCCCACTACTCAGCAGTCTCCAACTTACAGGGATCTCTTTTCTACACTGTTTTCATGAAACCAAGTAAATCCAAGCACAGTCTGGTACACTCATGACCAGCAACAAGTCATCCAAAGTTTCTCCATTGCCACCTGGTCATTGAAATTTCAAAAAATCCATGGTATGTATTTAGCTATTTTTCAAAGATGAAGTTGGAGGCACTGTGGGTTTCAAATTATTTAGGAAACATTAAATGGTGAGGAAGCTCATTTCAAAGAAATCTCTGGAGAACTCTCACAGGCAAGGCTTCCCAAAGAGTGGCCAATATTTCACATGAATCCAGGCATATTGAGGTCTAAAATGTGAGGTCTATGTGTGTTTTGACTCTCAATTATGGCTGCCAAGACTTTCAGAATAAAATCACGTGAAATCCTGGCTGAGATTCCCAGTGCTCTGTGAAAGCCACCTTGGCCAGGATCTCAGTTTTCAGGATGACTCTCATGTGTTGCCTCCTAAAATTCCAACACAATTCATGGCAATACTTCTCTGAGGACAGTTCCAGAATTCAGTCTCTAATAACACCAGAGTTCAAGCCCAGGTGAACTAAGTCATCTCTTCCAACCGCCACACAAATGACCAGAATTAAAACCAAAACACTCCCACATGGCCCTCAACATTCTCCATATAGACACTTATCATAACCTCTGGCTGGAAATTTCCATGAGGGGCACAGACAAAGACAGTATCCAAATAAGTTCCCTTGCCCCTCATTTGCCTAAAGTCAGGGTGGCCTGGACACCCTTCCTGAAAACCAAGAGTGATTAAATAGGCCTGCACTTAATACTGCTCTGCATCTCCAATTTGGGGCCTACTTACTTTCAGGTATAGATTCTTTATGTGATTTGGAGTCATGAGAAAAGCCAAGCACCTCTGGGCTAGTCTCTGCAGGGTTTGAAGAACTCATTTGACCCAAAAGATCCCTATTCTCACTTGATGGATTTCAGGAACCTAACAGAGGAAAGCAAAAGACTTAATCCACAATGACTCCTCATTTGGCCATTTTGGTTTTGGATGCACACATGGTATCTTTCTTTAGATCCATCTGGTGCTAAGAATCTAAGCCACAGCATCACACAGGGTCATGAGGCTGATTCAGACACATCCCTTTCCAAAGCAATCAAGCAAAGAGCCACAGGTGATGCCCATTCATTTGCATTTGAAGACTCTTTTCTTCAGGCTTCACAAAGGAGTAGTCTGAGGCAAAAAGCTTTCTGAAATTCAGGGCAACAGAACAATAGATAAGCAAATAGCCCAAAGCAGGATTTCTCCACTGAGACTTTCCTGGTCACACTGATATCTGAGTTTTCTGAGATGCTCGCCATTCCCTTTAGCTATCCAGTACATGGCCATGTCACAGAGCTTGGAGGTGGTATATATATTGGACACATAACCATGAGCCTATTTTGGAGAGTGGAGTGAATTCAGGAACAAAATAGAAACTTAGGAAGATAGTAGGTGTTGCCCATTCATAAGGCAAGCCGCAGTCCATTCATAAATTGGCAGGATGAATGTTGGGAAGATTTCTACTAGACAGGAGTCATCCATTGATGCATTCTCTTTTCTGATGTCTAGAACCACGGACACAGTGGGATACACAGACTTAGAAACAATCGCCTTTTCATAAGACTTATTAGAAACAATTCACTTCAAACCAAAAAACTGCCTTTATTACCTATTCTCAGAACATGAGACCAAACCACAAACCAACAGCCACATCCACAAAGACAATTTCTTCCCCCAAGTCAGTCTGAGAGTATCCATAGTGTCCTCTGATTGGTGGGCCATACTATGTTACCCCGAAATGTCCTGTCCTGTCTCAGATCTGGTCTCCTTGGTCAACACTGTGAAGTTCTCAGGAGCCAGCGGTGATCCACTAACTGCTTTCTCAGGAAAGGCCACTCTTCAGAGCTTTCCTGGCATTTGGGCATCCTCACCTCCGTAGGTACCAAGAAAGACTGACTCTGTCCTTGGTAAATCTGAACAATTGAGACCACTTGGACTGGGACTGGGACTGAGACAGGATTTGGGTGCCTAGCTTCCTGGATCCCAAGTTCAGGGTGTTCCATCACAAAGGATGTTAGGTGAGGTCACTTCCTTCAAGATCTGAATGAGGTCACTGCCTTGGCAACCACTTTGTTCTAACAGTTGCTTCAAAGTGTCCCATGAAATGGAGGCTGCCCCTACATCCTGTGACACTTTCAAAAGTTCGAATGGTATATCAACCATAGGCACCCGGGAAGTGCTCTCCACACTGGCCTGGTTTGGTCCTTCTTCTCCATATTAAGAAGAGAGAGGCTGATTCAGACACATCCCTTCATTCTGACCAGGTTGTTTTCAATGGAAGATGACTTTTGCTCTCTCAGTTCCTACATATGTGCCTACAACTTCTCCAGAGATCATTTTGCGTGGACCTTTGAGTTTCTCAGCAGTTGGAAGAAACCGTACATTCCTGTATTGTAAGATCAACTCTGTCCCTGCTCTTCTGTAAAGTTAGATTGAGGGAAGAGTGTATGGTTAGGGTTAATAACAGTTTCGATTGGGGTTAGGAATCATTCTGCTGAATGAATAATGGTATGGTGAACCTTCGATATTTTCAAGAATATATAGGTGAAATATAAGTACGAAAACAGAAATAAAGGTAATATTTGAAGCCCAGAAGGGCATTGGGTCTTTGATTGCAATATTTAGCTTTGATTTATTTTCTGCACAGATGTCTCAGATAAATCAATATACAAAGGCATAGGACCTTGTACTTTGAATGATTGATTGTCAAAAAGAACTTCCAGTCAAAAATGGATAGTCGGGGGGCTGGGGATGTGGCTCAAGTGGTAGCGCGCACGCCTGGCATGCGTGCGGCCCGAGTTCGATCCTCAGCACCACGTACAAACAAAGATGTTGTGTCTGCCAAGTACTAAAAAAACTAAATGTTAAAAAATTCTCTCTCTCTCTCCCTCTCTCTCTAACTCTTTCTTTAAGAAAAAAAATTAAAAAAGGATAGTCGGTAGGATTAGGACGATAGTTGGTAAGTTTAGAACAGAGAGTAAGTATTGGATTTGCACCAAAAGTTCTTTAGCTATGGGGTTTCGGGTATAGAGTGAATGTAAATGTCAGCACTTGTGAAGAGTCAGTCACAATGATGTACTGGGGAAAATATGTAGGAAAGCAAATTTCAATAGAGACATTAGGAAATCTGGCAAAGTATATTCGGTAATGAAAATTTAGTAAAACAGGTAAATGTCGCTTGCTGTTTTTCTGTATGCTTAACAAAACACTATTGAAATCTTGAGAACTGTTTGCTAATCTTGTTCCCAGAATGTGCTGTCCCCAACTGCCAACCTACAGAATGTACTCATTCACCCGGTTGCACGCAAACTGCTCACTCGCCCAGACCAAACAATAAAGTTCCCTCTCTGCCCTCTCCAAGGAAAGTATATAAGCTCTGCTTAAGCTGTTCTCAGGGCTCTCTGCTCTATTCAAGTGAGCTCTGAGCCCCAGCATGCTGAATCCCCAATAAACCCTTTGCTTTTGCATGAGACAGTCTCTTGGTGGGCTCTTCACCCGATGCTCGCCTGACCTTTACATATGGAGGTTCCACTGAGATCCGGCAGCGGCGAACGAGAGACCCCAACAGGCTCCTCTTGGGGTATGTATGGTGCCTCTTTCTGGTTTCAGGTTTCAGGTTAGGGCTTCGCAAAATGGCTGTCAATGAAGAGTGTGAGCTCTCTCCGACGGTGGCTGACATACGTGTCACAGAGCCACAGGCCACATCCCTGGGGGATGCTCCAGAGTATTCGGGAAATCGAGGAGCAATAGTCTCCTCAATTAAGTGATATTTTGTTTCAGATTCAGTATCGCCAGCCCATCGGGTTGGGCCAGATACTTAGTCCTGGTCTCAGTGTTGGAAGGTCCATTGTCTGTCTTTATTTCCTTGTCTTGTCTGTGTCGTGTGTCATTGCTTTTATTTGTGTATCTTTCATTATGGGACAGAGCACTTCAATGCCTCTGTCCCTGACCCTCGATCACTGGACCAAAGTACCCTTAAGGGCTCAGAATCTTTCTTTTTCAGTAAAATTCTGGACCTGGCAGACTCTCTGTGCCTCAGAATGGCCCACCTTTGTATTCGGATGGCCCCTAGATGGATCTTTCTACTTCCCACTAATTTAAAAAGTCAGACGATATTGTCTTTCAGCCAGGGCCACATAGCCATCTGGATCAACAGCCATATATCTTAACTTGGCAGGACCTCTGCAAATCTCCTTCATGGGTGAAGCATTTCCTTGCCCCTACCCCCACTCCTACTGCTTCCCCCATGATCTCTCAAACCCTCTGCTCCTCCTCCTCCTCCAACCTCTGTTCTCCCTGGGACACAAGATTTGACTCTACTGGACTCTCGTCCCCCTCCTTATCTCCTGCCCACGTCCCCCAAAGACCAACACCCTCTAAGTGATTCCCCTGCTGCTGACTCAACCTCTCCACCATTGGAGAAAGCTAAGCCAGCCCAGCGCCCTCCAGATAATTTCCCCGCGGCACACACAGCCCCTCCTCTTCTGGAGGAAGCTAGCCCAGCTAAAGGTACTCACCAGCGGTGAATGATTGAAAAACCTGGAACTCGAATGATGCTCCCCCTCCATCCCTAGGGGCCAATGATTGACAACGGCCTTGGGGGAAAAATGCAAGCCTACCAGTATTTACCTTTCTCCTCTTCAGACCAATATAACTGGGAAAATAAAAATCCCCGTTTTACCGAGGACCCCAACCAGCTCCTAGGTGTGGTTGAGTCATTGATGTTTTCACACCAGCCTACTTGGGATGACTGCCAACAACACCTAGGGTTGTCTCTTCATGACAGAGAAACAAAAGAGAATCCTCCTGGATGCTAGAGAAAAATATCCTCTGACCAGATGTGTGACCGACAAAACTTCCCAACATATTTAACCCGGCTTTCCCTTGAATCGACGAAACTGGGACCCCAACACCTTTGAAGGTAGGGAGCATCTGTCCACTTATCACTGGGCTCTAATTGTGGGTATCTTAGTGGCCGCTAGGCGACTTACAAATTTTGCCAAGTTAAGAGAGATTATTCAAGGGCCTGATGAATCTCCCTCTATGTTTTTAGAGAGAATTATGGAGGCATATAGGAGATACACTCTTTCGATCCTCAGGCAGAGGATCAAAAGTCATCTGTCAAGATGGCCTTTATGGGCAAGCTGCCCTGGATATTAAAAGAAAGTTACAATGCTTAGATGGATTACAAGATATGACTTTGAGAGATTTAGTCAGAGTAGCCGAGAAGGTATACTATAAGAGAGAAAGTGAGGAAGAGTATGGAGCAAAGGAAGGATAAAAGAAACAAAAGACAGACTAAGGCATTGACTAAGGTCCTGGTCACAACAACAAATAGGCCAGAAATAAGAAACATGGAGACAGGAAGGGATACCGGGGCCCAGACTAGAGGCCACCCCTGGCCTCAATTTAATGTGCCTACTGTAAAGAAAAAGGACACTGCTTCAAAGAGTGCCATTGAAAGAGACAGCCACTCTAGCCAGCCATTCTGACTCTGGAGGATGACTAAGAATGTTGGGTCTCAGATCCCCTCCGAGAGCTCAGGGTAAATTTTGAAGTGGAGGGGACCCTAGCAAACTTTGAAGTGGATACAGGGGCAATATACTCTGCCCTTATGGCCCCATTGGTCTCTCTATCAAATAAAAAGGTCTCTAATTCAAGGGGCTAATGGCAGAAAATATCGGGTTTGGACAACTAAGAGGACCATGGACCAGGGGAAAGGAAAAATCCATCACTCGTTCTTAGTAATCCCAGAATGCCCGGCCCCATTGATGGGCAGAGATCTGCTCACCAAGCTCCGGGCCAAAATAACTTTTAACCCTGAAGGCCCACAAGTGGAATTTCTAAATCCTTCAATAAAAACTCCTATAGTCACGGCTCTAAATATGTCAGTAGAAAATGTATATCAACTCACTCACCTTGGTTCAAAGAAATTGCATTCATTCCTGAAGGATGAAGAACAGAGTTTTTTACTAACCGACTCAAAGCAAAAGGAAATAACTGAATGGGTAACAAAAGCCTGTCAGGTCTGTCATGGTTAATGCTTACCCTTCCAAGCTTCCTGCAAAAAAGCACCTACGAGGAACCAGACCAGGACAATTCTGGGAAGTGGACTTTACTAAAATTAAGCCAGCAAGGTTTGAAATTAAATATCGCCTAGTCTTTGTAGATATATTTTGAGGATGGATTGAAGCCTTTTCCAGGAAAAAAGAAAAAAAAGAAACAGCGCAAATGGTTGTCAAGAAGATCCTGAAAGATATTTTTACAAGATACGGCCTGCCTAAAGTAATAAGGTCTGATAATGGACTGGCGTTTGTAGCCCAAGTAAGTCAGGGGTTAGGCAAGACCCC
The DNA here is from genome assembly GCF_048772815.1 of Callospermophilus lateralis. Classification (NCBI taxonomy): domain Eukaryota; kingdom Metazoa; phylum Chordata; class Mammalia; order Rodentia; family Sciuridae; genus Callospermophilus; species Callospermophilus lateralis. The sequence continues at coordinate 243,133 of NW_027515031.1, read as the reverse complement.
GGGGATTAATTAAAAGTTACATTGTGCTTATAAACCACCGAGTTCAGGACAGGTAGAAAGAATGAATAGAACCATTAAAGAGACCATAACGAAATTAAGCTTAGAAACCTGCATAATAGATTGTACTATGCTCCTTCCTTATACACTATTTCATGGAAGAAACACTCCCTCTGTTTCTTTGTGTAACCTCACCCCCTATGAAATTGTCCATGGTTCCCCTCCTTCAGTAAGGGACCTAACCCCAACTCTAAGACCTAACGATTCCTTCCACACCCCATTGCTTGACTGAATTAAAGCTCTTGAAAGAACTCAGGGATACCTGTGAAAACAGATGGCCAATGCCTATCAACCTGGGGACGAATGGACTCTACATCAATATCAAGTAAGAGACTTCATCTACATAAGTCGACATCAGGTGTCATCCCTGAAACCCCACTGGAAATGACGATACAAGGTGCTACTTATAACACCTACAGCGGTAAAGGAAGACAGAATCACTTCCTGGATCCATACCTCTCATCTCAAGCCTGCGCCCTGTCCAGACTCTGGCTGGAAACTGGAAAAGATTGGTAAAACTTTCAAATTGTGTATTTACCCTGTGTCTAAGGCTATAGACTCTTCCCTTGACCACCAGTAGTCCTAAACCTATTAAACCCGTTCAGCAGCGATGGCTGATCACAAATCCTACTGGTAAAGAAGTATGATCTATCTCGCATGCAGCCCACTTAGGGACTTGGTGGACATCTATCCACCCAGACATTTGTCAGCTGGCTATAGGTCTTTCCTATTGGGATATACCTGATGAAGAGGATCCCACTAAATTTCCATTAAATCCATTCTGCACCATTGATAATGGAAACAATCATTATGGATGTAGGGACACGCGAGCCAGATGCAGGTTGGCTAGCCTAGATTACTATGTTTTCCCGGTGGACTACCAAAGCCACAAACAGTCACGGTTGTGTGGGGGGAATGCCGACTTCTTCTGTAAGTCTAGGGATGTGATCATACAGGCAGTGCATGATGGAACCCAAACTCCTCATCAAATTCTGTACACAGCATTGGCCCTATTACCAATTAGATCACCCAAACTGTTGGCCCCTAGAGGGGTCTCTAGATCCTCAAATTCTGCATGACCTTTTTAACTTCTGAATGTCCTCAAAAGGGTGAAAGGAGATTTCCCTATGTGGAGGTTTTTTCCCTCCTTCGCTCACATCCTGAACTATGCTTCTCCAATAGGTCCTCACACTCAGCCTTCTGCTCCAGACTCTCTGCTGTCACTCTCACCTCAGCAACATGATTTCTCCCCTCCAATTACTAGATCAAAAACCCAAACCTCCGCCGGATCTCAGACCATTTCCCCCTTTCTGTGGTAGCAGGTACTGAGGTAACCCTCCACCGAATAACTCCTCTCTTCTCCAGTCAGTGCCCACACCGGGTCCCACCAGTTCCTCTTACCAGCTAACCCAAAGCTCAAACCAGCTGAGGAGAACCCTCAGACCCCTATCCAAGATGTAGTGAAAATGGCCTTTAAAGTTTCTTTGTCATTAGTGAAAACAGGTTACTAAGAATTTAAAGTCCCTCACAGGCTTTTAGGGATACTAACTCCTATCTTCTCCTCTGTTCTACCTGTTCTACTGCTCACCTTTTTGTTGCTAGGAAAATCACAAACACCTTTGCCAGTATTCTTTCACATCTCTGCTACCTCATTCTCAGATCCACGGAGCTGCTCACAGCCACGCCTTCCCCATCTCCCCCCTCTGTTCCAGGCCCACAGAAAAACATTAATTGACCTTCTACGGAAGTCTTCAGCATGGCTGACTTTAGGACTTTCAGGAAAAGAGTCCCCATGAAAGACTTCAAAGTAGATAAACTTCCTCTTTTCATGTTGCCCTGTTGTACTTGGTCACTGGCTAAAAATATCAGCACTCCTAAGTTAGACACCCCCTTACTAGTTTTTCACAAAATATGTGAACAAGGCCTTTGGCATTGATCTGGGGCTTCACAGAGATGGCTACATTTCAAAGATAAAGAAGTTACCAACTGGGCTCCATGGTAAGAGCTGGAAGGGGGAAAAATAAAGGGAAAAAAAGCTCTCCTTCACCCAGGTGTCCTTGAAAAGTTAACTTGCCCAGAACAGAGGAATAAAACAGAAAAAAATCTGCTTTTTGTGAACTTCTGCAGGCTGTGAACTTCTGCGCCCCTTCCCTTATATGTTGGGTACAAAATTCTGAAACTACCTAAACGTGAGTTTCAGGAAATTAATTGATTATAACAGAAGTAATGCCCTCTGAATCCGGTTGCTAATAAAATGGAAAGTTTCCCTGTTTTTGGTAGTATCTTAGGTGCCGTGCCTTGTCCGTCTCTACAACAGTATAATTCTATAGACTTAAACATTGTTTATGTTTTCATGAAATTGTCAAGACGATGTGATTAAATGTGTAAAGGTGCAGATGTTTCCCAGAGTGCTTTATCATAATGCAGGTTCATTTGAAGTTCAAATAGGGGGGCATAAAACCCGGTTCCACTGAGAACATATATCCATCACTTTAGCCATCCTATTAGGAATAGGAGTTGCTGCAGGCGTGAGCACAAGAACCACTGCCTTGGTCCATGGGATACAACAAATGACACAATTAGAAGCAGCAATAGACAAAAACTTAAAGATATTAGAATCCTCCATCTTGGCTTTGCAGGAATCTTTAACCTCTCTCTCTGAAGTTATTTTACAGAAAAGGCGAGGGTTGAACCTCCTCTTCATGAAAGAAGGGGGCCTTTGTTCTGCATTGATGGAGAATGTTGTGTTTTTGCCGACCATACTGGAGTTGTAAAAAAATCTAGGAGTAAATTAAAAAGATGCCTTGAAGAGTGTCAATGAGAGAGAGAGGCCCAAAAAGTGTGGTTTGAGTCTTGGTTCACACAGTCCCCCTGGTTAACTACGCATTTATCAACCCTGGACAGTTCAATAATAATCCTCATATTATTGCTAACTATAAAACCCTGTTTGCTCAACCGTGTAATTTCTTTTTTCCAAGCTCAAATTGGATGAGTTAAACTTATGGTAATACCCCACTAGCAAACATAGAATGTGACACCCTGCAATGATCACTTTTATGATTAAAAGTAGCCAGAAGAAGAAGTGGGGAATGAAAGGTTAATTAAATAGGCACTTTTCACTTCCTTTTTTCCTGTATGCTTAACAAAACACTGTTGAAATCTTGAGAAATGTTTGCTAATCTTGTTCCCAGAATGTGCTGTCCCCAACTGACTAACTGCAGAATGTGCTCCCTCACTGGGTTGCATGCAAACTGACCACTCGCCCTGACCTATCAATAAACTTCCCTCCCTGCCGTCACCAAGGAAAGTGTATAAGCTCTGCTTAAGCTGTTCTAAGGGCTCTCTACTCTATTCAAGTGAGCTCTGAGCATCAGCATGCTGGACCCCCAATAAACACTGCGCTGTTGCATGAGATAGTCTCTTGGTGGTCTCTTCTTTCGACCTCATCCGACCTTTACTTGGATAATTAAATGTAGAAGAGAACATCCATTCAAAAAGGGATAGTCGGTAGGATTAGGAATATAGTTGGTAGGTTTAGGAAGAAGACTGTGTATAGGATTTGGAACAAAAGTTCCTTAGCAATAGGGTTTCGGTTAGAGAGTGAATGGAAATGTCAGCACATGTGAAGAGTCAGTCACAATGATGAACTGGAGAAAATATGTAGGAAATCAGATATCAATACACACATTATGAAATCAGGCAAAGTATAAAGTGAATGATAGGATTAGACATTAACAAGAAGGTTGAGTTTCAATGTATAATCTTAGGAAGAAACAAATATGTAGTCAGCAATATGATTGACATTTGAGAGCATTAGGCAACCTGGACATGGATGTTTTTAGTAATCCAGGATCACTTTCCATTTAGGATTTGCTACAATCATAAGTTTGACCTTTGCATTTTGTGATCAGAATATTACAGTGATAAAATGTATATGTAGATCAGGTGACATGAGTATTTTTTCTAACATTTCTGGGAGCAATATTTTGAAGACGTATAAATTAGTGTTGGGGGTACACAGAGTTGTACCCTGTGTCTATGAATATAGAAGTAATGCATGAATTGACAATACTGTGAATAAATAATATAACTGTTTCCACTTTAAATCATGGATTGAATTGATATCTGAAAATATATAAGAAATCTTATATTGATATACAATCATTCATTCCAACGAGTTATGCATCTAATGGTAATATTAGGGTTATGTTTTATCATGAAAGGTGTGTGAGTTTAGCTTCAAAAGTGATTATGGAAATGGAAAATTATGTGTTTGGAAAGAAGTCTCATTAAAAGACGAATCAAGAAACATAGAGGAATACATGTGTTCTGAAGCAGGAAGTGATTGTAAGTATAAAAAAACGTATAAATTTCCTAACTTGTGGATGAAATATATATCCTATGATGTGCAAAAACTGAAAAAAATAGTAATGTACCAGTGTTGAATGAAAATGAATGTCAAAATACATATCATGTCCCATAGGAATCTACTTGCATTGATGTTAAACTGGGTCAGTTACTGTAGAAACATTAGGATTTGAAAGGACCATTTACTAAAGTTAGTTTTCAGTACTAGGAATCAAATATATATTTCAGGTGGATGAATATATCTGAGCATAATCTTGTGAACATTTTATTATAAATCCACATTCATGACATGAATGAATTTAGGGAGTGTATATAAGACACATATATTTCATATTTTGAAAAATCAGGAGGGTGTAAATATATATACATATATATATATATATATATATATATATATCACAGATACATTAAAAAGTAGCAATATATAAATATATATGGGTATCAAAATTTATCTTGAAATATATATCATCCACAGATTAAAAAGTATTCATTTTAGTGAACATGTATTTATGTATAATGTTGTTCAACTAGGAACCTCACCCATAGGTGGAATTTTAAGATCCAAAAGCGTTTAGGAGGAGTGATCTTTTCTCACAATTTGTATCTGCAAAGTTAGCCACCTCACAAAAATGTACGTGTGATACCAGATAGGATTCTATATGTGCATATAAAAATACATGTGCTGAATAGGCTCCAGAGAAATGGAGACAGAAATTCAGGAATAAGTTAACATTAAAAAGAATGGAGAACTATTTCAATTAACAATTGACTATATTTTTAACACCTACCATTTATCATGCAAATAACAAGTCCAACTATACACCATGCCTCCTCTGAACTGCTTGTGTTTCTATAATGTTTCGGTTACTTTCCTCCATTATATTAGGATTAGTAATCAGAGTCTAGTAGGGTGTGAGTTAGTGTCAGGGAATCAGTATATTGAATGGAAAATAGAAAAATGAATCCAATGTGTATGCAAATATGTGGTACACAAAAATCTTCCCACTCTCATCAAGAACAACACCTAGATATCACCTACGCCCCAAGTAACACACAATTAGAGGAGAAGAGTTAGAAAATCCATGACTACATATCTGGAATGGAATACGATCAGGAGTTCACAACCTTGGAAGTGGTAGAGGAGTTTCCAAAAGTAAGGGACAGGGTAAACACTCCACAAACATGGACCTCTGCCTGCCTAAAGACTTCTTGAGAAACTGTCTCTGAGGTTGGGCACTTAAAACATATGTTGTTGTCAGGAGCTTTAGCTTCCTTTCTAGGGAGACCATCAAAGCTGGGTCTTCATCTCTGTGACCTTGTGGATATGGTTTCTTATTTTCCAATGAACATGAGGCAGCAGTGCTGAATTCTGTCTTTGTAGGTAAACTGTGGCCACGGGGTCTAAGTGTATCCACATGTTGGCTGTGTATCCATTTGGTCATCCTCCACATTTCGTCGTGATTCTTGGTGCTGCACTGGGAATTTCATATTTGCTTCATGGAATACAAGGAGGTCAACTGGAACACAGTGCTGGAGGAAGTTCTGTCATGTGTGGTGGGTCAGGGTCAGCAGGAGAATGCACCAACCAGGTTTCTATCCCACACAGTTTGTCCCCTTGACCATAATAACCTGATTGTTAAGATTTCCCTTAAACCTCTACTTATAAAAAGATGCCTTTACATATAAGGGTCTGCTGGATGCACCATGTCAGCCACAAGCCATTTGGAAGTCAAAGGCAGATCCACAAGGCCCCACGACAGAAGTTTTATCACAAAACTGCACATCTCTGCTGTAGGCCCACTAATCAGCAGGCTTGAACTTACTGGCATCTCTGTTCTACACCATTTTCATGAAACCCAGTCAATCAAGGAACTGTCTGATACACTCATCGTCAGCAACAGTATATCCAAAGGTTCTCCTGTGCAACCTGGTCAAGGGAATTTTAAGAATTTCATGGTATTTATCTAGCCATTATTCAAGCATGAGGTTGGAGGCACTGTGGGTTTCAATTTTTTTCAGGAAACATTAAATGGTGAGGAAGCTAATTTCAATGAAACCTCTGGAAAACTCTCACAGGCAAGTCTTCCCAAGGAGTGGCCAAAAGGTCACCGAAATCCAGGACTATTGAGGTCTACAATGTGAGGTCCATGTGTGTTTTGACGCTCAAGTATGCCTGCCATGTGTTTTAGAAAAAATCATGTGATATCCAGGCTGTGATTCTCAGTGCTCTGTGGAAAGCCACCCTGGACCTAGATCTCAGTTTTTAAGGGCGACTCTCATGTGTGGCCTGCGAAAATCCCAACACAATTCATGGCAATACTTCTCTGAGTTCAGTTCCAGAACTCAGTCTCTAAGTCCCCTTGAACTCACACCAGAGTTCAAGACCAGTTGGACCCATTCATTTCTTCCAACCGCCACACAAATGACCAAAATTAAAACCTAAACACTCCCACAAGGCCCTCATGTTCTCCATATAGACACTCATCATAACCTCTGGCTGAATTTTTCCATGAGGGGCACAGCCCAAGACAGTGACCAAAATGAGCACCTTTGGCCCTCATTTGCCTAAAGTCAGGGTGGCCTGGACACCATTCCTGTGAACCAGGAGTGATTAAATAGACCTGCCGTTTATACTGCTCTGCTTCTCCATTTTGAGGCCTACTGAATGTCAGGTATAGATTCTTTATGTGGTTTGGAGTCATGAGAAAACCCAAGCACTTCTGCAGGGATTTGAAGAACTCATTTGACCCAAAGGATCCCTATTCTCACTTGATGGAGTCAGGAACATCACAGAAGAAGGCTAGAGACTTCATCCACAATGACTGATCTTTTTGCCATTTTGGTTTTGGATGCACACATGGGATCTTTCTTTAGATCCATCAGGTGCTGAGAATCTAAGGTGGAGCCTCACACAGGGCCAAGTGGCTGATTCAGACACCTCCCTTTCCAAAGCAATTATGCCAAGTGCCACAGGTGATCCTCATTCATTTCCATTTGATAACTGTTTTTTTCAGTCTTCACAAAGGGGTGGCCAGAGGCAAATACCTTCCTGACATTCAGGGCAACAGAACAAAATGTAAGCAAAAGGCCCAAAGCAGGGTATCTCCACTGAGAGTTTCCTAGCCACACTGATATCTGAGTTTTTTGAGATGCTTGCCATGCCAATTCCTTCAGCTATTCAGTACATGGTCATGTCACAGTGATTGGAGGTTGTACATATCATGGATAAAAAACAATGAGCATATTCTGGCTAGTGGCCAGAATTCTGGAAGAAAACAGGAACTTAGGAAGGTTGTAGGTGTTTCCCATTGGTAAGGCAAGCCGCAGTCCTTTCATAAATTGTACAGGTTGATTGCTGGGAGGCATTCTACTACACAGGACATATTCATTGATGCATTCTATTTTCTAATGTCTACAACCACGGACACAGTGGCATACACAGAAATAGAAACACTCACCATGTCAAATGACTTATTAGAAACAGTCCATTCCAAAAAAAATAAATCACGTTTTTTCTACCTATTCTCAGAACATGAGACAAAACCACAAACTGACATCCACATACCCAGGCACCTCCTTCCCCCAAGTAGGTCTGTGACTCTTCTGAGTGTCCTCTGACTGGTAGGCCATACGATGTTCCTCTGAAATGGCCTTTCCTGTCTCAGATCTGGTGTCATTCACCAACTCTGTGAAGTTGTCAGGAGGCAGTGGTGAGCCAATTCCAGTCTTGTCAGGAAAGGCCCCTCTTCAGAGCTTTCTTGGAATTTGGCCACCTTCACATGAAGAGGTACCTAGAAAGACTGATTCTATCCTTGGTAAATCCAAACAAGTGAGACCACTGGGACTTGGACGGGTAATGGCTTTGGGTACCTGGCTTCCTGGATCCCAAATTCAGAGAATTCCATCACCAAGGAAGTAGGTGAGGTCACTTCCTTCAGGAACTGAATGAGGTCACTGACTTGGCCACCAATATGTCCTAACAGTTGCTTCCTAGGTTCTCATAAGATGGAGGCGGCCCCTACTTCTTGTGACACATTCACAAATTAGAATGGTATAGAAACCATAGGCACCTGGGAACAGCTCTCCACAAAGGCCTGGTTTGATCCGACTTCTCTACATTAAGAAGAGAGAGGCTGATTCATAAACATCCCTTCATCCTGACTAGGTTGTTTGCCATGGAAGATGACTTTCCCTCTCTCAGGTCCTAAATAGCTGCCTAAATCTTCTCCATCGATCATTTCTGCATGGACTTTTGAGGTTCTCAGCAGGTGGAAGATCCCCTACCTTCCTGTATTGTAAGACCAACTCGGTCCCTCCTCTTCTGTAAAGTTAGATTGATGGAACATTGTATGGTTAGGGTTAATAGCATGTTCGATTTTGGTTAGGAATCATTCTGCTGGATGAATAATGGTTTGGGAACCTCTGATACTTATAAGAATATAGACGTGAAATATAAGTACGAAAAAAGAAATCTAGTTAAGATTTGAAGCCCAGAAGGGCATTTGGCGATTGATTGGCATACTAAGCTTGAATTATGTTCTGCACCGAGGTCTCAGATAAATTCATTTACAATGGCATAGGTTGCTGTACCTCAGATGACTGAATTTAGAAGAGATCATCCAGTCCAAAAGGGATAGTCCATAGGATTAGGAAGATTGTCTGTAGGATTAGGAAGAAGAGTGAGTCTAGGAGTTGGACCAAAAGTTCTTTAGCAATAGGGTTTCAGTTAGAGAGTGAATGTAAATGTCAGCACATGTGAAGAGTCAGTCACAATGATGAACTGGGGAAAATATGTAGGAAAGAGAGTAAATATGTATCAATAGAGACATTAGGAAATCAGGCAACATATAAAGTGAGTGATAGGATTAGATATTTTCAACAGGGTTGAGGTTGAATATATAATCTTAGGAAGAAACAATTATTTAGTCACCAATAGGATTGACATTTGAGCGCATTAGGGAACCTAGACATGGAGGTTTTTAGTAATCCATGCTCACTTTAAATTTAGGCTTTAGTACAATCATAAGTGTGACCTTTGCATTTTGTTTCAAGAATATTACTGTGGTAAAATATATATGTAGATCAGATGACATGAGTATTTCTTCCACCAATATGAGGAGCAATATTTTGAAAACTTATAAATTAGTATTGCGGATAAAATAGGCGTACCCTGTGTTGATGAATAAGAGATGATGCATGAATAGACCATATTGTGAATAAATTATATAACTGGTTCCAACTTTAAATAATGCATTGAAATTATATTTGAAAATATATAGTAAATCTTATATTGATATATATACATTCATTCCAACCAGTTATACATCTAATGGTAATATTAGGGTTACGGTTTATCATGAAGAGTGTGTGAGTTTTGCTTCAAAAATGAGTATAGAATCGAAAATAATGTTTTTAGAAAGAAGTCTAGTGAAAAGACCACTTAAGAATCATAGAGGAATACATGTTTTCTGAAAGAGGAAGTGATTGAAAGTGAACCACATGCCTATAAATTTGTGAATTTGTGGATGAAAGGATATATCCTATGATGTCCATAAGCTGAAGAAATAGTAATGTACCAGTGTGGAATAAAAATGAACTTAAAAATACATATCATGTCCCATAGGAATCTAACTGCATTGATGTTAAACTTGGTCAGTTACTATAGAAATATTAGGATATATAAGGACCATTCACTGAAGTTAGTTTTCAGTACTAGGAAACAAATATGTATGTCAGGTGGTTGAATATTTCTGAGAATAATCTGTTGAGAGCCACAGCCAAAGGAGCCCCAGCAAACTTGCAGCTGCCAGCAAACTTCCATCTGCCGGCTGATGATTGGCTCACAGCGGCCCCAGCATCATCTAGCTGATTTGCTTCTCTGTGGTGATGCTCATTGAGATGCTCAATGAGCGGTTTCCCCGACCTTTCAGACTGCCAGCGGATGATTGGCTCACAGCGGCCCCAGCAACATCTAGCTGATTGGCTCCTCTGTGGTGATGCACATTGGGCTGGTTCCCTGCCCTTTCAGACCATGGAACTGCTCATTGGGGGACTTTTTGACTTCGCCCACGTGACCCAGCCAATCGGCCTCAAGAGGAGGAGACTTGTGTTTGAGGGAGAGGCTTGTGGGAAGCCTGTGGTGGCAGTTGGGCTCTGACGGCTTTTCCTGAGGAGCTGTTTTGTTTGGTGTCATCTTGTTGGGTTGTATTATAGTAGAAATACGGGATCAGAAATTAGTAAAAAAAAAAAAAAAAAAAAAAAAAAAAAAAAAAACTGAAACAGTGTTCAGTAAATTGTTAGAGGAAGGAGGCATCTCAGTAAAATCAAGAAAAGTCAGGGCATACGTTGATACAATACAAAAATGTAGCCCATGGCTTTTTCAGGAGGAGTTGTTAAATATATCACAATGGAACCATCATGGTGAAGATTTAAAAAGAATAGGAAAGAAAAGCCCAGGGACTCTGCCAGTTGGCACATTGCTATTGTGGACGTTTGTACCTTGTTTGCTTAGTGGAAAGCCTTCAGTTCAGACAATGGTAGAGGAAGGAGAAGACATATTGATTCAAGTAAAACAGAAGGTCTCTCAAGTTCGTCAGATAGAGGAAAAAATTCAAGTAAAAGAAAAGGTCTCTCGAACTAGTCAGACAGAGGAAAAAAATCAAGTAAAAGAGAAGGCCTTTCAAGCCAGTCAGACAGAGGAAGAAAGTGTAAAACAGAAAAAGCCATCAGGGGGAAAGTTACAACAGGAGACTACTACTAACACCTTTCTATCACCAGAGGGTGTAAGTGTCCAACCAACAGCACAACCTCTACAGGAGACTGCTACTAACACCTTTCTATCACCAGAGGAAGTAAGTGTCCAACTAACAAGGCCACCTCCATATGCTGGGAGGCCCCCAACCACCACAGTTGATAGTTGGAATCCTGAGACAAGATCTCAAATATTAACATGCCCAGTATTTGAGGCAGGAGGGCAGTGAGATTACCATGCTTTAAATTTCAAAACAGTGAAGCAGCTAATAGAGGCTGTAACAACCTATGGTCCTCAAGCACCCTTCACTGTAAGCATTATCAAATCCATTAACAACATGAACATGAAGCCAGCAGATTGGGCTAATATGTGTAAAGCTGTGATAAATGGAGGAAATACCTGTTATGGAAGATTGCCAATGAGGAATTTTGCAAGGAGACAGCTAGGCAAAATGCAGCAGCTAGTTATCCTCAGAGAAATCTAGATATATTGTTAGGAAAGGGACCTTATGAGGATCAGCAGCAGCAATGTGCATATGATCCTGGTGTATATGCACAGATTGCTATAGATGCAATTAAGGCATGGAAGACTTTTCAAGGAAATGGAGGTTTACAAGGTCAGTTATCTAAGGTAATACAAGGAGCTAATAAACCTTATGCTGAATTTGTAGATAGGCTTATTCAAACAGCTACCAGAGTTTTTGGAAATACACAACAAGCAATGCCATTACTAAAACAACTGGCTTATGAGCAAGCGAATCGTTGGTGCAAAGATATCATTAGACCATGGAAACATGAAGATTTAAACACATATATTAAATTATGTAGAGACATTAAAGAACAAGAGCAAGTCGTGGAAGCTGCAGTAAAACAGGCTTTAGATGCCAGAGACATTAATGAACAAGGGCAAATTGTGGCAGCTGCAGTAAAACAGGCTTTAGATGCCAGGCCAAGAACATGCTACAATTGTGAAAAAACAAGACATTTTAAAAGGAATTGTCCCATAGGAGGAGGGTTTAACAAAACTAGGTATCAAAGGAGTAGAATACCAGGTATTTGTCCACGATGCCGTAGAGGGAGACTTTGGGCTAATGAATGCTGTTCTCAAACCACCATAGAGGGTACACCATTATCAAAAAACGAACAAGGACCAGGTGTTTATCCACAATATCATGGACAAAAACATGGAGCTCCATTGCCAAAAAATGGACAAGGGGGCTCAATTCTCCGGGGCCCAAAACCACAAATATACGCAGCACTGGAGAAACCCATCAACCACATCAGGGTAGTGCCCAGGACACATTGTCCATCAGATCCCTCATCAGACAAACCAGAGGGAGCGCAGGGTTAGACATCTGTGCCTCTGCCAGAGCAGTACTAACTGCAGAGATGGGAGTTCAATTCATTTCCACAGGGGTAAAAGGACCTCTTCCCAAAGGAACAGTAGGCTTATTATTGGGACGCAGCTCTTCTACTCTAAAAGGACTTATGATAAGTCCTGGGGTAATTGATCTCGACTATGAAGGTGAAATAAAAATTATAGCCAGTTCTCCAAAGGGTATATCAGTAATTTCACCAGGAGATAGAATAGCACAGTTACAAATAATACCCAGCCTACGTGAAAAATTTTCCAGTCGTACTGTAGAAAGAGGTTCCAAGTGATTAGGCTCCACAGGTGTAGATTGGGCTATGCTTTCTTTAAATTTAGATTCTGGCCCCATGCTAAAACTAAATATTCAAGGGCATGAATTTAATAGGCTACTGGATACAGACGCAGACCTTAGCATCATCTCTCGTCAAGAATGGCCAAAACATTGGCCATTACAACAAGCCACTCAAACGCTTCGAGGCCTAGGAGTAGCGTATAATCCCCATAGAAGTGCAATGGTATTAGATTGGAAGGATCCTGAAGGATGTGAAGGAACTCTACAGCCATATGTATTGGATCATCTTCCCGTAAATTTATGGGGACGAGATAGTCTCCTGGACTCATTGATATTTTTTTTCGGATTCGGTATTGCCAGTCAATCGGGTTTTGCCGGCTCCTCAGTCCTGGTCTCAGTGTTGGACGTCCATTGCCTGTCTTCATTGCCTTGTCTTGTCTGTGTCATGTTTCATTGCTTTAACTGTTTGTGTATCTTTCATTATGGGACAGAGCACTTCAATGCCTGTGTCCCTGATACTTGATCACTGGACCAAAGTCCACTTAAGGGCTCAGAATCTTTGTTTTTCAGTAAAGCGCCGGATGTGGCAGACTCTCTGTGCTTCAGAATGGCCCACCTTTGGATTTGGATTACCCCTAAAAGGATCTTTCTACTTCCCACTAATTTAAAAAAGTCAGAGATATTGTCTTTCAGCCGGTGCTACATAGCCATCTGGATCAACAGCCATATATCTTAACTCAGCGGGAACTCTGCATATCTCCTCCTCCATGGGTGAAGCCTTTCCTTGTCACTGCCCCCACTCTGACTCCTTCCCCGAGGAACTCTCAAATCCTCTGATCCTCCTCCTCCTACACCCTCTGTTCTCCCTGAGTCACCAGATTTCACTCTACTGGAGTCTCCTTCCCCTCCTTATCCCCTGCCCTTGTCCCCCAAAATCCAACACCCTCTAAGTGATTCCCCTGCTGCTGACTCAGCCTCTTCTCCATTGGAGGAAGCTATGCCGGCCCAGCGCCCTCCAGATAATTCCTTTGAGGCACACACAGCACCTCTTCCCTTGGAGGAAGCTGTACCATCTAAAGGAACTCGCTGGCGGTGAATGATTGAAAACCCTGGAACTCTTGGGATGCTCCCCCTCCATCCCTATGGGCCAATGATTGACCATGGCCACGGGGAAAAAATGCAAGCCTACCAGTATTAGCCTTTCTCCTCGTCAGACCTATATAACTTAAAAAAATTATAATCCCCCTTTTTCTGAGGACCCCACCAGGCTCTCAGCTCTGGTTGAGTCATTGATGTTTTCACACCAGCCTACTTCGGATGACTGCCAAAAACTCCTAGGGATTCTCTTCATGACAGAGGAACAACAGTGAATCCTCCAGGAAGCTAGAAAAAAAATCCCTCAAACAAGATCTGCGTCCGACACAACTTCCCAAGATAATCAAAGGCGGCTTTCCCTTGAACCCACCCAACTGAGACCCCAAAATCTTTGAAGGTAGCGAGCATCTGTCCCCTTATCACGGGGCTCTAATAGTGTGTCTCCAAGCAGCCGCTAGTGACAAAGTAATTTGGCCAAGGTAAGAGAGATTATTCAAGGGCCTGATGATTCTCCCACTATGTTTCTAGAGAGAATTATGGAGGCATATTGGAGATATACTCCTTTTGATCCTCAGGCAGAGAATCAAAGGCATCTGTCACGATGGCCTTTATTGGGCAAACTGGCTTGGATATTAAAACAAAGTTACAAAGCTAGATTGATTACAAGATATGACTTTCAGAGATTTAGTCAGAGAAGCCAAGAACGTATACTATAAGAGAGAAACTGAGGAAGAGAAGGGAGCAAGGGGAGGATAAAAGAAACAAAAGGCAGACTAAGGCGTTGACTAAGGTCCTGGTCACAAAAACAAATAGGCCAGAAATTAAGAAACAGGTAGACAAGAAGGGATAACATTGGCCCATGCCAGAGGCCACCCTGGCCTCAGATCAATGTGCCTACTCTAAAGAAAAAAGGACACTGGGCCAAAATTGCCCTAAAAAGCGACAGCCACATTAGCCAGCCATTCTGACTCTGGAGGATGACTAAGAAAGTCGGGGCTCAGATTCCCTCCCCAAGCTCAAGGTAACTTTTGAAGTGTTTCAAAAGTGATTATGGAAATCGAAAATAATGTGTTAGGAAAGAAGTCTCATGAAAAGATCAGTCAAGAAACATGGATGAATACATGTGTTCTGAAGCACGAAGTGAATGAAAGTCAGACAAATGCGTATAAATTTGCTAACTTGTGGATGAAATATATATCCTATGATGTGCATAAAGTGAATAAATAGTAATGTAGAAGTGTTGAATAAAATTGAACATCAAAATACACATCATGTCCCATAGTAATCTACTTGAATTGATGTTAAACAGGGTCAGTTACTGTAGAAATGTTAGGATATGTTTGCACCATTCAAAGAAGTTAGTTTTCAGTACTAGGAAACAAATATGTATTTCAGGTGGATGAATATTACTGAGAAAATCTTGTGAAAAGTTGATTAAAAATCCAAATACATAAATATGAATGAATTTAGGGAGTGCATAATAAGACACATGTTTTTATATATATATATATATATATATATATATATATATATATATATATATATATATATATATATATTAAAAATAGCAATATATATGCCAATTGAAATTCATCATGAAATATATATCATCATCATATCCAAAAATATTCATTTTAATGAATATGGATTTTTATATAAGTTTGTTCAAATAGGAAGCTCACCCATGGGTTGAATTTTCAGTTCCAACATTGTTTAAGAGGAGTGATCACTTCTCACAATTTGTATGTGCCATGTCAGCCACCTCACGAGAATGTACGTGTGACACCAGGTAGGATTCTATATGTGCATATTAAAACACATGTGCTGAATAGGCTACTGAGAAAGGAAGACAGTAATTCATATATTTGTTAACTTTAAAAACACATGTAGAACTATTTCAATTAAAAATTGACTAGATTTATAACTCCTACCCTATATATTTCAAAAGGCATGTCCAACTATACACCATGCCTCCTCTGAAATGCTTGTATTTCTATTCTGTTTGGGTTATGTTTCTCCATCATATTAGGATTAGTAGTCAGAGTCTAGTAGGGAATGGGTTAGTGTCAGGGATTTAGTATTTCAAATATATGCTGCACAAAAATCTTCCCACTCTCATTCAGAACAATGCCTAGACATTACCCTCGTCCCAAGTAAGACACAATTAGAGGAGAAGAGTTAAAAATTCTGTGAATACATATCTGGAAATGAATATTCTCATGAGTTCACAACCTTGGAGGTCATAGAGGAGTTTCCAAAAGTATGGGACAGGGTAAGCACTCCACAAACATGGCGCTCTGCTGCCCTAAAGACTTCTTGAGAAACTGCCTCTGAGGTTGGGCACTTGAAATATATGTTTTCGTAAGGAGCTTTCTTTGTACTGAGACCATCAAAGCTGGGTGTGCATCTATGCGACCTGGAGGACATGGTTTCATATTTTCCAATGAACATGAGGCAGCAGTGCTGAATTCTCTCTATGTAGGTAAACTGTGTCCACTGGGGCCTAAGTGTCTCTGCGTGTGGACTGTGAAGCCATTTGGTCATCCTCTACTTTTCCTGGTGTTTCTTGCTGCTGCACTGGGAGTTTGGTATTTGCTTATGAAGTAAAAAAAGATCACCTGGGACACAGTGCTTGAGGGAGTTCTGTCACGTGTGGTGGGTCAGGGTCTGCAAGAGAATATACCAACAATGCTTCTATTCCACAAAGCTTTTCCCCTTGACCATAGCAACATAATTCTCAACATTTCCCTGAAACCTCTCTATATAACAAGATGCCGTTACATATAAGGGTCTGGTGGTTGTACCATGTCAGTCACAAGGCATTTCGGAGCCAATGGAAGATCAACATGGCCCCACCACAGATGTTTCATCACACACCCCCCCTCCACTGCTCTAGGCCCACTACTCAGCAGGCTCCAATTTACTGGCATCTCTGTTCTACACCATTTTGATGAAACCTAGTAAATCAAGGTGCTGTCTGGTATACTCATGATCAGCAACCGGTTTTCCAAATTTTCTACAGTGCCACCTGGTCATGGAAATTTCAATAATTTTATTGTATTTATCTAGCCATTTTTCACGGATGAAGTTGGAGGCACTGTGGATTTCAATTCGTACAGGAACCATTAAATGATGAGAAACCTCATTTCAATGAAAGCTCTGTAGAACTGTTACAGACAAAGCTTCCCAGGGAGTGGCCAAAATGTCACATAAAATCAGACCCATTGAGGTCTACAATGTGAGGTCCATGTGTGTTTTGACTGTCACCCGTGCCTGCCAAGTCTTTCAGAAAAAAAAAATTATGTGATATCCTGGCTGAGATTCCCAGTGTTCTGTGGAAAGCCACCCTGGGCCTAGATCTCAGTTTCCAAGGGAGACTCTCATGCGTGCCCTCCTAGAATCCCAACACAATACATGGCACAAGTTCTCTGAGATCAGATGCAGAATGCACTCTCTAAGTGTAATCACACCAGAGTTCAAGCCCATGTGGACCCAGGCATCTCCTTTAACTGCCACACAATGACCACAATTAAAACCAAAACACTCCCACATGGCCCTCATCTGTTTCCATATAGATACTCATCATAACCTCTGGCTGGAGGTTTCCATGAGGGGCGCAGTCCAAGACAGTGTCCAAAATAAGCTCCCTTGCCCCTCATTTGCCTAAAGTCAGGGTGGCCTGGACATACTTCCTGTGAACCAGGAGTGATCAAATAGGCATGCCGTTAATACTGCAGCGCTTCTTCAATTTGAGGCCTACTGAGTTAGAGGTATAGATTGTTTATGTGAATTAGAGTCATGAGAAAACCCAAGCACCTCTGCAGGGCTTTGAAGAACTCAATTGACACAAAGGATCCCTATTCTCACTTGATAGAGGTCAGGAACCTCACAGAGGAAAGCGAGACTTTATCCACAATGACTGGTCTATTTGCCATTTTGGTTTTAGATGCACACATGGGATCTTTCTTTAGATCCATCTGGTGCTGAGAATCTAAGCCACAAACTCACACAGGGCCAAGATGCTAATTCAGACACATCCCTTTCCAAAGTAATTAAGCAAAGAGCCACAGGTGATGCCCATTCATTTCCATTTGAAAACTGTTTACTTCAGGCTTCACAAAGGGGTGGCCAGAGCAAGAACTTCCTGACATTCAGTTCAACAGAACAATATATAACCAAAATGCCCAAAGCAGGGTTTTTCCACTGAGAATTTCCTGGTCACACTGATATCTGAGTTTTTTGAGATGCTCGCCATTCCCTTCAGCTATCCAGTACATGACCATGTCACAGAGCTTGGAGGTGGTACATATGTTAGACACAAAACCATGAGCCTATCCTGGAGAGTGAACAGAATTCATGAAGAAACCTGGAAATTAGGAATGTAGTAGGTTATGCCCATCTTTAAGTAAAGCCGCAATCCATTCATAAATTGGGCAGGATGAAATGGGAAGCTTTCTACTAGACAGGACACATCCATTGATGCACTCTCTTTTCTAATGTCTACAACCACGGACACCATGGGATACACAGACATAGAATCACTCGCCTTTTCAAACGACTTACAAGAAACAGTTCACTCCAAACCATACAAACCACCTTTCCTTCCTATTCTCACAACATGAGACAAAATCACAAACTCACAACCACACCCACAAAGGCACCTCCTTACCCTAAGTAGGTCTGTGACTCTATGGAGTGTCCTCTGACTGGTGGGCCACACAATGTTCCCCCGAAATATCCTGTCCTGTCTCAAATATGGTCTCCTTGGCCAACTCTATGAAGTTGTCAGGAGCCAGCAGTGGGCCGCTACCTGCTTTTTCAGGAAAGGCCCCTCTTCAGAGCTGTCCTGGCTTTTGGCCATTCTAACATCAGTAGGTACAAAGAAAGACTGACTCTGTCCTTGGTAATTCCAAACAAGTGAACCCACTGGGACTGGTACTGGGACTGGCTCTGTGTGCCTGGCTTCCAGGATCCCAAGTTCAGAGAGTTCCATCACCAAGGGAGTAAGGTGAGGTCACTTCCTTCAGGAACTGAATTAGGTCACTGCCTTGGCAACCACTTTATCCTAACAGTTGCTTCCAAGTGTCTCATTAAATGGAGGCTTCCCCTACTTCCTGTGAAACATTCACAAGTTAGAATGGTATATCAACCATAGGAACCCGGTAATAGCTCTCCACACAGGCCTGGTTTGGTCCATCTGCTCTACATTGAGAAGAGAGGTTCTGATTCAGACACATCCTGTCATCCTGACCAGGTATTTTGCCATGGAAGATTACTTTTGCTTTCTCAGGTCCTCCATAGCTGACTACATATTCTCCAGGGATCATTTCTGCATTGAACTTGTGGTTCTAAACAGGTGAAAGATCCCCTACATTCCTGTATTGTAAGACCAACTCTGTCCCTGCTCTTCATTAAATTTACATTGAGGGAACAGTGTATTGTTAGGGTTAATAAAATGTTTGATTTGGGTTAGAAATCATTCTGCTGGATGTATAATGGTACTGGGAACCTGGGATATTTTTAAAAATATAGAGGTGAAATATATAAATGAAAAAAGGAAGTCTAGGTAATTTTGAAGCCCAGAGAGGCAATGGGCCCTTCATTGGGATACTTAGCTTTGATTTATGTTGTGCACAGATATCTCAGATAAATCGATATGCAATGGCATAGGACCTTGTACCTTGGATGATTAAAATTCGAAGAGAACATCCAGTCAAACAGGGATAGTCGGTAGGATTAGATAGATATTCGGTAGGTTAACAAAGAGTGAGTATAGGATTTGGAACAAAAGTTCTTTAGCAATAGGGTTTGGTTTAAGTGTGAAAGTAAATATCAGCACACTTGAAGGGTCAGTCACAATGATGAACAGGGGAAAATATGTAGGAAAGCAGATATCAATAGAGATATTACAAAATCAACAAGTGGGCCAAGGACCTGAACAGACACTTCTCAGAAGAAGACATACAATCAATTAATAAGTACATGAAAAAATTCTCACCTTCTCTAGCAGTCAGAGAAATGCAAATCAAAACCACCCTAAGATACCATCTCACTCCAGTAAGATTGGCAGCCTTTAGGATGTCAAACAATAATAAGTGGTGGCAAGGATGTGGGGAAAAGGGTTCACTTGTACATTGCTGGTGGGACTGCAAAATGGTGCGGCCATTATGGAAAGCAGTATGGAGATTCCTGGAAAAGCTGGGAATGGAACCACCATTTGACCCAGCTATCGCCCTCCTTGGACTATTCCCTGAGGACCATAAAAGAGAATGCTATAGGGATACTGCCACATCAATGATCATAGCAGCACAATTCACAATAGCCAGACTGTGGAACCAACCTAGATGCCCTTCAATAGATGAATGGATAAAAAAAATGTGGCATCTATACACAATGGAGTATTATGCAGCACTAAAAAATGACAAAATCATGGAATTTGCAGGGAAATGGATGGCATTAGAGCAGATTATGCTAAGTGAAGCTAGCCAATCCTTAAAAAACAAATGCCAAATGTCTTCTTTGATTTAAGGAGAGCAACTAAGAACTGAACAGAGGGAAAGAGCATGAGGAAAATATTAACATTAAACTGAGACAAGTGATGGGAGGGAAAGGGAGAGAGAAGGGTAATTGCATGGAAACGGAAGGAAACCCTCATCGTTATACGAAATCACATATACAAGGTTGTGAGGGGAAAGGGGGGGGGAAGGGAGAGAACGGAACAATAACAGATGAGGTAGAGAGGGAAAATGAAAGGGGAGGGGAGTGTGGATAGTAGGGGATAGGAAAGTCAGCAGAATACAACAGTCACTAATATGGCATTATGTAAACATTGTGAATGTGTAACTGATGTGATTCTGCAATCTGTATTTGGGGTAAAAATGGAAATGCATAACTCACCTGAATCAAATTTATGAAAGATGAAAAAAATAAAAATTTTAAAAAGTACTAAATTGGCTCATCCTAACATTAAAAAAGAGATATTACAAAATCAGGCAAAGTATAAAGTGAGTGATATGATTAGATATTTTCAACAGGGTTGATTTTGAATATATAATCTTAGGAAGAAACAAATATGTAGTCACCAATAGGATTGATATTTGAGAGCATTAGGCAACCTGAACATAGAAGTAATCCATGTTCACTTTCCATTTAGGCTTTAGTACAATAATAAGTGTGAACTTTGCATTTTGTGTCCAGAATATTACTGTGATAAAATGTATATGTAGATTAGGTGACATCAGTATTTCTTTCACCATTTCTGTGAGTAATATTTTGAAGACATATACATAAGTATTGGTTGTACAAAAAGCTGTACCCTGTGTCTATGTATATACAGATAATGCATGAATAGACCATACTGTGAATAAATAGTATAGCTGGTTCCACTTTAAATAATGGATTGAATTCATATTCACAAAGGAGTGGTCTGAGGCAAAACCTTCCTGAAATTCAGGGCAACAGAACAATAGGTAAACAAAACGCACAAAGCAGGGTTTCTCCACTGAGACTTTCCTGGTCACACTGATATCTGAGTTATCCTAGATGCTCGCCTTTCCCTTCAGCTATCCAGTACATAGCCATATCACATAGCTTTGAGGTAGTACATATCTTGGTCACAAAACAATGAGGCAATTCTGGAGAGTGTCCAGAATTCAGGATGTAAACAGAAACTTTGGAAGATAGCAGGTTTTGCCCTTCAATAAGGAAAGCCGCAGTCCATTAATAAATTGGGCAGGATGAATGTTGCGAAGCTTTCTCCTAGACAGGACACATCCATTGATGCATTTTCTTTTCTAATGTCTACAACCACGGACAGAGTGGGATACACAGACATAGAAGCACTCGCCTTGTCAAAGGACTTACTAGAAACAGTCCACGCCAATTCAAACAAACAGCCTTTCTTACATCTTCTCAGAACATGAGAAAAAACCATACACACACCTACACCCACAAAGGCACCTCCTTTGTGGAGTGTCTCTGAATGGTGGGCCATACTATATTCGCCAAAAATCGCCTGTTGTATCTCAAATCTGGTCTCCTTGGCCAACTCTGTGCAGTTGTCAGGAGCCAGCGGTGAACCAATACCTGCTTTCTCAGGAAAGGCCTTTCTTTCAGAGCTTTCCTGGCATTTGGCCATCCTCACATCTGTTGGTACTAAGAAAGACTGACTCTGTCCTTGGTAAATTGAAAAAAGTGAGACCACAGGGACTGGGACTGAAACTGGCTCTGGGTGCCTCTCTTCCTGGATCCCAAGTTCAGAGAGTTCCATCACCAAGGAAGTGAAGTGAGGTTACTTCCTTCAGGAACTGAATGAGGTCACTGCCTTGGCAACCTCTTTGTCCTAACAGTTACTTCTAAGGGTCCCATGAGATGGAGTCTGTCCCTACTTTCTGTCACACTTTCACAAGTTAGAATGCTATATCAACCATTGGCACCTGGGAAGAGCTCTCCACACAGGCCTGATTTGGTCCATCTTCTCTACATTTAGAAGATAGAGGTTGATTCAGACACATCCATTCATCCTGATCAGGTTGTTTACCATAAAAGATGACTTTTCCTCTCTCAGGTCCTTCATAGCTGCCTACATCTTCTCCAGGGATCATTTCTGCATGGACCTTTGATGTTCTCAGAAGGGGGAAGATCCCCTACATTCCTGTATTGTAAGACTAACTCTGTCCCTCCTCTTTTGTAAAGTTAGATTGAGGGAAGAGTGTATGTTTAGGGTTAATAACATGTTTGATTTGGGTTAGGAATCTCTCTGCCGCATGAATAATGGTATTGGGAACCTGTGATATTTACAAGAATATATAGGTGAAATGTAAGTATGAAAACAGAAATCTAGGTAAGATTCGAAGTCAGAAGGGCATTGGGTCCTTGAGTGGGATTCTTAGGTTTGAATTATGTTCTGCATATATGTCTCCGATAAATTGAAATACAATGGTTTAGGACCTTATACCTTGGATGATTAATTGTCGAAGAGAACATCGAGTCAAAAAGCAATAATCAGTAAGATTAGGAAGATAGTCAGTAGGTTTAGAAATAAAAGCGAGTATAGGATTTAGACCAAAATTTCTTTAGCAATAGGGTCTCGGGTAGACATTGAATGTAAATGTCAGCATATGTGAAGTGTCAGACACAATGATGAACTGCGGAATATATGTAGGAAAGCAGATATCAATAGAGATATAAGGAAATCAGGCAAAGTATAAACTGAGTGATAGAATTAGACATTTTCAACAGCCTTGAAGTTGAATATATAATCTTAGAAAGAAACAAATATGTAGTCACCAATAGGATTTACATTTGAGAGCATTAGGCAACCTGGACATGGTTGTTTTTAGTAATTCATGCTCACTTTCCATTTAGGCTTTGATACAATCGTGAGTGTGACCTTTGTTTTTGTGTCCTGAATATTACTGTGATAAAAAAAAAGAAATATATATATATATATATATATATATATATATATATATATATATATATATATATATATATATACATATATATACACACACACACATATAGATAGATAAGGTGACATGAATATTTCTTCTACCATTTCTGGGAGCAATGTTTTGAAGAGGTATAAATTAGTATTGGGGGAACAAAGAGGTGTACACTGTGTCTATGAATATAGAGATAATGCATTAATAGACCATACTGTGAATAAATAACATACCTGGTTCCAACTTTAATAATGGATTGAATTGAAATGTGAAAATGTACAGGAAATCTTATATTGATATACACACATTCATTCCAACCACTTATACATCTAATGGTAATATTAATGTTATGGTTTATCTTGAAGAGTGTGTGGGTTTAGCTTCAAAAATTGATTATGGAAATCGAAAATAATGTGTTTGGAAAGAAGTCTCATGAAAAGACCAGTCAAGTAACATGGAGGAATACATGTGTTTTGAAGCAGAAAGTGATTAAAAGTGAAACAAATTCCTATAAATTTGTGAACTTGTGAATGAAATATATATCCTATGATGTGCAAAAACTGAAGAAATAGTAATGTACCAGTGTTGAATTAAATGAACGTCAAAATAGACATCATGTCCCCTAGGAATCTATTTGCATTGATGTTAAACTGGGTCAGTTACTGCAGAAATATTAGGATTTGTAAGCACCATTGATTGAAGTTAGTTTTCATCACTGGGAAACAAATATGTATTTCAGGTAGATGATTATTTCTGAGAATAATCTTGTGAAATGTTGATTATAAATCCACATACATGAACATGAATGAATTTATGGAGTGTATATAAGACACATATATTTCATATTTTATAAAATCTGTAGAGTGTATAGTATATATATATATATATATATATATATATATATATATATATACAAAAAAACCACAAAAATTCATTAAAAAGTATCAATATATATATATGCCAATCGTAATTCATCATGTAATATATATCATCCACAGAAGCAAAAATATTTATTTTACTAAACATGGGTTTATGTATAATATTGTTCTAATAGGAAGCTCACACATAGTTTGAATTTTCAGTTCCAACAGCGTTTAGGAGCACTGATATCTTCTTACAATTTGTTTCTGCCAAGTCAGCCAACTCATAAAAATATACGTGTGATACCAAGTAGGAATCTATATGTGCATATAAAAAGTACAAGTGCTGAGTAGGCTACAGAGAAAGGGAGACAGGAAATCACATATTCGTTAACTTTAAAAACGCATGGAGAGAGCTGGGGATGTGGCTCAAGTGGTAGCGTGCTCGCCTGGCATGCGTGCGGCATGGGTTCGATTCTCAGCACCACGTGAAAACAAAGATGTTGTGTTCGCCAATAACTAAAAAATAAATATTATAGAATTCTCTCTCTCCTCTCTCACTCTCTCTTTAAAAAAAACACATGGAGGACTATTTCAATTAAAAATTGAGTAGATTTATAAAACCGACCCTTTATCATGCAAGAGGGAAGTCCAACTATACACCATGCTTCCTCTGAACTGCTTGTATTTTCATTCTTTTGGGGTATTTTTCTCCATCATATTAGGATTAGTAGTCAGAGTCTAGTAGGGAATGAGTTAGTGTCAGGGATTCAGTATTTCGAATGGAAAATTGGAAAATGGATCAATGTGTATGCAAATGTGTACTACAAAAAAATTTTCCCACTCTCATTCAGAACAATGCCTTGACATTACCTTCACCCCAAGTAAGACACAATTAGAGGAGAAGAGTTAGAAAATCTTTGAATACATATCTGAATTGAAAATGCTTAGGGTTCACAACCTTGGAGATTGTAGAGGAGTTTCCAAAAGTAAGGGACAGTGTAAAAACTCTACAAACATGGAGATTTGCCTGCCTAAAGACGTCTGGAGAAACTGCCTTTAGGTTGGGCACTTGAAATATATGTTGCTGTCAGGAGCTTTAGCTTCCTTTCTAGTGAGACCATCAAAGCTGGGTCTTCATCTCTGTGATCTGGAGGACATGGTTTATAATTTTCCAATAAACATGAAGCAGCAGTGCTGAATTCTTGCTTTGTAGGTAATCTGTGGCCACTGGGGGCTAAGTGTCTCCCCATTTGGACTGCGAAGCCATTTCATCATCCTCCACTTTTCATAATGTTTCTTCCTGCTGCACTCGGAGTTTGGTATTTGCTTCACGAAATACAAGGAGTTCAACTGGGACACAGTGCTGCAGCGAGTTCTGTCACGTGTGGTGGATCTGGGTCTGCAGGAGAATGCACCAACAGGGCTTGTATACCACATAGGATGCCCCCTTGACCATAGCAACCTGATTCTGAACATTGCCCTGAAACCTCTCCATATAACAAGTTGCCTTTACATATAAGGGTCTGCTCGCTGCACCATGTCAGTCACAAGCCATTTGGAAGCCAATGGCAGATCCACATGGCCCCACCTCAGATGTTTTATCACACATTTGCTCACTACTGCTCTAGGCCCACTACTCAGCAGGATCCAAATTACTGAGATCTCTGTTTTACACCATTTTCATCAAAACCAGTCAATCAAGGCACTGTCTGGTACACTCGTGATCAGCAACAGGACATCCAAAGGTTCTTCATTGCCACCTGGTCATTGGAATTTCAAAAATTTCATGGTATTTATCTAGCAAATTTTCAATTATGAAGTTGGAAGCACTATGGCTTTCAAATCATTCAGGAATCATTCAATGGTGAGGAAGCTCATTTCAATGAAAGCTTTGGAGAACTCTCACAGGCAAGGCTTCCCAAAGAGTGGCCTAAAGGTCACATGAATCCAGGCCCATCGAGGTCTACAATTGAGGTCCATGTGTGTTTTGACTAGCAAATATGGCTTCCAAGTGTTTCAGAATAAAATAATGTGATATCCTGGCTGAGATTCCCAGTGCTCTGTGGAAAGCCACCCTAGGACTAGATCTCAGTTTCCAACGGAGACTCTCATGTGTGGCCTCCTAAATTCCCAACACAATTCATGGCAATACTTCTTTGATGATTGATCCGGAACTCAGTGTTTAAGGGGAATGACACCAGAGTTCAAGCCCAGGTGGATCCAGTCATCTCTTCCAACTGCCACATGAATGACTACAATTAAAACCAAAACACTCCCACATGGTCCTTACCTTCTTCCATATAGACACTCATCATTACCTCTGGCTAGAGTTTTTCATGTGGGACGCATCCCAAGAGAGTGTCCAAAATAATCTTCCTTGCCCCTCATTTGCCTAAAGTCAGGGTGGCATCGTCACCCTTCCTGTGAACCTGGAGTGATCCAATAGGCCTGCCATGAATACTGCTCTGCTTCTTCAATTTGAGTCCTACTGACTCTCAGGGATATATTCTTTAAGTGATTTGGAGTCACAAGAAAACACAAGCACCTCTGCAGTTCTTCAAAGAACTCATTTGACTTAAAGGATCCCTATTCTCACTTGACAGAGGTCAGAATCCTAACAGAGGAAGGCAAGAGACTCATCAACAATGACAGATTTTTGGCCATTTTGAATTTGATTGCACACATGGAATCTATCCTTAGCTCCATCATGTGCTGAGAATCTAAGCCACAACCTCATACAGGGCCAAGAGGCTGATTTAGACACATCCTTTTACAAGCAATTAAGCAAAGAACCACAGGTGATGCCCATTCATTTCCATTTGAAAATTGTTTTCTTCAGGCTTCACAAAGGGGTGGCCTGAGGCAAAGACCTTCCCGACATTCAGGACAACAGAACCATAGGTAAGCAAATGAACCAAAGCAGGATTTCTCCACTGAAAATTTACTGGTCACACTGATATCTGAGTTTTCTAAGATGTTCCCATTCTCTACAGCTATCAAGTATATAGACATGTCTCAGAGCTTGGAGGTGGTACATATCTTGGAAACAAAACCATGAGCCTATTCTGGAGAGTGGCCAGAATTCAGGAAGAAAACAGGAACTTAGGAATTTAGAAGGTGTTGCCCATCCATAAGGCAATCCACAGTCCATTCTTTAATTAGGCAGGATGAATGCTGGGAAGTTTTCTACTAGACAGGACACATCCTTTGATGCCTTCTCTTTTCTAATGTCTACAACCACGGACACCGTGGGATACTCAGACATAGAAACACTAGCCTTGTCAACGACTTGCTAGAAACAGGCCACTCCAACCCAAACAAACAGCCTTTCCTACCTATTCTCAGAACATGAGAGAAAACCACAAACTCACTCCACACCCACAAAGGCACCTCCTTAACCCAAGTAGGTCTGTGACTATCCGGAGTGTCCTCTAACTGGTGGGCCATACTATGTTCCCCTGAAATGGCCTGCCCTTTCTCAGATCTGGTCTCCTTTGCCAACTCTGTGAAGTTGTCAGGAGCCAGCGGTGAACCAATACCTGCTTTCTCAGGAAAGGCCCCTCTTCAGAGATCTTCTGCCATTTGACAATCCTCATATCAGTCGGTACCAAGGAAGACTGACTCTGTCCTTGGTAAATCCAAACAAGTGAGACCACTGGGACTGGCTCTGGGTGCCTGGCTTCCTGCATCACAATTTCAGAGTTTTTGATGACCAAGGAAGAGAGGTGAGGTCACTTTCTTCAGGAACTGAATGAGGTCACTACCTTGGCCACCACTTTGTCCTAACAGTTGCTTCGAAAGGTCCCATGAAATGGAGGCTGCCCCTACTTCCTTTGACACTTTCACAAGTTAGAATGGTATATCAACCATAGGCACCTGGAAACAGCTCTCCACACAGGCATGGTTTGATCAGTTCTCTACATTAAGAAAGGAGAGGCTGATTCAAACACATCTCTTCATACTGACCCGGTTGTTTGCCATGGAATATGACTTTTTCCCTCTTAGGTCCTTCATAGCTGCCTGCAACTTCTTAAGGGTATAATTTCTGCATGGTCCTTTGATGTTCTCAGCAGGTGGAAGATCCCCTACATTACTGTATTGTAAGACAAACTCTGTCCCGGCTCTTCTGTAAAGTTAGTTTGAGGGAACAATGTATGGTTAGGCTTAATAACATGTTTGATTTGAGTTAGGAATCATTCTGCTTAATGAATAATGGTATTGGGAACTTGCGATATTTACAAGAATATATTGGTGAAATATAAGTTTGAAAACAGAAATCTAGATAAGATTTGAATCCAGGAAGGGCATTGGGCTGTTGATTGGGATACTTAGCTTTGAATTATGTTCTGCAAAGATGTCTCAGATAAATCAATATACAATGGCATAGGACCTTGTACCTTGGATGATTGATTGTCGAAGTGATCATCCAGTCAAAAAGGGATAGTCTTTAGGATTAGGAAGATAGTCGGTATGTTAGAAAAAAGAGTAATATAGGATTTGGACCAAAAGTTCTTTAGCAATAGGGTTTCGGATAGAGAGTGAATGTAAATGTCAGCACATGTGAAGAGTCAGTCACAATGATGAACTGGGGAAAATATGTAGGAAAGCAGATATCAATAGACATTAGGAAATCAGACAAAATATAAAGTGACTGATAGGATTAGTCATTTTCAACAGGGTTGAGGTTGAATATATTATCTTAAGAAGAAACAAATATGTAGTCACCAATAGGATTGATTTGAGAGCATTAGGCAACCTGGACATGGATGTGTTTAGTAATCCATGCTCACTTTCCATTTAGGCTTTGGTGAAAGGTTAATAAAATAGGTACTTGTTACTTACTGTTTTTCTGTATGCTTAACAAAACACTGTTGAAGTCTTGAGGACCGTTTGCTAATCTTGTTTCCAGAATGTGCTGTCCCCAACTGCCAAACTGCAAATGTATACCCTCACCCGTTTGCACGCAAACCACCCACTTGCCCTGACCCATCAATAAACTTCCCTCCCTGCCCTCTCCAAGGAAAGCATATAAGCTCTGCTTAAGCTGTTCTCATTGCTCTCTGCTCTATTCAAGTGAGCTCTGAGCCCCAGAATGCTGGACCCATAATAAACCATTTACTGTTGAAGGAGACATTCTCTTGGTGGTCTCTTCCTCCGATGCTTGCCCGACCTTTACATCTGGAGGCACCAGCAAGATCCGACAGCGGCGGATGAAAGATCCCCAAGGGGCTCCTTTCAGGGTAAGTAAGGGAACTCTTTTTGGTTTTAGGTTTCAGGTTAGGGCTTGGCAAAATGGCTATGGGTGATGAGCGTGAGCTCTCTCTGACATAGGCTGACATACGTGTCACAGAGCCACAGGCCACGTCCCTGGGGGATGCCCCAGAGGACTCAGGAAATCGAGGAACAATAGTCTCCTTGACTCAGTGATATTTTGCTTCGGATTCGGTATTGCCAGCCCATCAGGTTTTGCCGGCTACTCAGGCCTGGCCTCAGTATTGGACATCCAATGCCTGACTTTATTGTCTTGTCTTGTCAGTGTAGTGTGTCGTTGCTTTCACTGTTTGTGTATCTCTCATTTTGGGACAGAGAACTTCAACACCTCTCTTCCTGACCCTTGATCACTGGAACAAAGTCCGCTTAAGGGCCCAGAATCTTTCTTTTTCAGTAAATCGCTGGACCTGGCAGACCCTCTGTGCCTCAGAATGACCCACCTTTGGAGTTGGATAGCCCCTAGAAACATCTACGTCCCACTAATTCGAAAAGTCAGAGATTTTGTATTTCAACCGGGGCCACATGGACATCCAGATCAACAGCCATATATCTCAACTTTGCAGGACCTCTGCAAATCTCCTCCTCCATGGGTGAAGCTTTTCCTTGTCTCTGCCCCCGCTCCTACTCCTTCCACCATGATTCTATCTCTCAAACCCTCTGCTCCTCCTCCTCCACCCTCTCTTCTCCCTGAGTCTCAATACTCTACTGGACTCTCCTCGCCTTCTTATCCGCTGCCCTCGTCCACCAACCCCCAACAACCTCTAAGTGATTCCCCTGATGCTGACTCAGCCTCTCCGCCACTGGAGGAAGCTAGGCCAGCCCAGCGCCCACCAAATGACTCCCCCTTGTCACACACACAGCCCCTCCTTCCCTGGAGGAAGCTGGCCTGGCAAAAAGAACTCAAAGAACTCCCTGGCGTTTTCAAACCTGCCTACTTGGGATGACTGCCAACAAATCCTAGGGATTCTCTTCATGACAGAGGAATGAGA
Organism: Callospermophilus lateralis; assembly: GCF_048772815.1. Taxonomy (NCBI): domain Eukaryota; kingdom Metazoa; phylum Chordata; class Mammalia; order Rodentia; family Sciuridae; genus Callospermophilus; species Callospermophilus lateralis. Next base: position 212,630 of record NW_027515031.1, on the reverse strand, counting down.
GAGAAACTTCCTGGAAGCTAGAAAAAAAAATATCCTCGTACCAGATGGGTGACCAACACAACTTCCCAACATAATCAATGCCGGCTTCCCCTTGAACTTACCCAACTGGGACCCCGACACCTTTGAAGGTAGGGAGCATCTGTCCACTTATTGCCGGGCCCTAATAGTGGGTTTCCAACCGGCCGCTAGGCAACCAAATAATTTGGCCAAGGTAAGAGAGATTATTCAAGGGCCTGATGAACATCCCTCTATGTTTCTAGAGAGAATTATGGAGGCATATAGGAGATATACTCCTTTCGATCTTCAGGCAGAGGATCAAAAGGCATATGCCATGATGGCCTTCATTGGGCAAGCTGATCTGGATATTAAAAGAAAGTTACAATACTTAGATGGATTACAAGATATGACTTTGAGAGATTTAGTCAGAGTAGCCGAGAAAGTATCCTATAAGAGAGAAACAGAGAGAACGAAAGGGAGCAAAGGGAGGATGAGAGATGAAAAAGACAGATTAAGGTATTAACTAATGTCCTGGTCACAACAATAAATAGGCCAGAAATTAAGAAACAGGGAGAGAAAAAGTGATACCTGGGTCCCCTCCAGAGGCCACCCTTGGCCTCAGATCAATGTGCCTACTGTAAAGAAAAAGGACACTGAGCCAAAGAGTGCCCTAGAAAGAGAAAGCCACGCTAGACAGCCTTTCTGACTCTGGAGGTTGACTAAGAATGTCGGGGCTCAGATCCCTTCCCCGAGCTCAGGGTAACTTTTGAAGTGAAGGGGACCCCATAAACTTTGAAGTGGATACAGCAGCATTATACTCAGCCCTTAAGGCCCCACTGGGCCCTCTATCAAATAAAAGATCTCTAGTTCAAAGGGCTAACAGCAGTAAATATCAGACTTAGACAACTAAGAGAACCATGGACATGGGGAAAGACAAAATCCAACATTCCTTCCTAGTAATCCCAGAATGCCTGGCCCCATTGATGGGCAGAGATCTGCTCAGTAAGCTCCGGGACAAAACAACTTTTAACCCCGAAGGCCCCAAAATGAAATTTCTAAATCCTTCATTAAAAACTCCTATAGTCATGGCTTTATAAATGTCAGTCGAAGATGAACATCCACTTTTCACACACCCCAAGACTGATCAAACAGGCAAGCTACCCCAGAAATGGATAACAGATTACCCACATGCCTGGGCAAAATTGTTGGGTTAGGCCTAGCCATGAAACAACCTCCAAGAACAGTGGAGTTAAAAACCTCAGCCTCCCCAATCAATGTCAAACAACATCCTCTGAGCAAAAAAGGTATAGATGGGATAAGGCCCCATATTCAGAAATATCTGGCCTTAGGGTCCTAAGGCCCTGTCAATCGGCCTGGAACACTCCCCTGCTACCGGTGAAAAATCCAGGAACTGGGGACTATCCCCCATACAAGACCTAAGAGAGATCAACAACAGAGTGCAGGACATTCACCCCATGGTAAATAATTCGTACAATCTGCTTATCACTCTGAACCCTGAGTAGAAAAGGTATGGACATAAAGATGCTATCTATTGCATGCCTCTGCATAAAGACAGTCAGTTGCTGTTTGCTTTTGAGTGGGTAGACCCAGAAACCGGAACGTATGGTAAACTAACATGGACTAGACTCCCACAGGGGTTCAAAAACTCCCCCACTCTCTTTGATGAAGCCCTCCACAGAGATGTCAACAACTTCAGACCTATGCACCCTGAAGTCACCCAGCTTCAATACATGGATGACCTGCTACTGCAGCCAACACCAAGGAAAACTGTGAGTCTGGGAACCAAGCACTATTATATAAGCTTGCTCAACTCGGGTATAGAGCTTCTTCCAAAAAACCCCAAATTTGCCAGCAAGAAGTAGTCTTCCTGGGCTATTCCCTTAGGGGTGGTAAACGATGGCTCACTGAGCCCAGAAAACAAACGGTTGTGCAGATACACCCCCCCCCCCCCAGCAGCAGACAACACAGAGAGTTTCTTGGGACTACTGGGTTTTGCAGGTTATGGATTCCTGTGTTTGCGTCCTTAACTTCTCCTTTATACCCGCTGTTAAAGGGAGATGCCCAATTCCAATGGACCCCTGAGCACCAGCAAGCTTTTGATAACATCTAACAACACTGGCACTGAACTCCTCAAGTTCACTGAGCCAAGCCTGCAATTTCAGAAATCCCTACACTACGTTAAAAATGTACATCAATTCACACACCTTGGTTCAAAGAAACTGCAGGCATTCCTGAAGGATCAAGAACAGAGTTTTCCACTAACCGACTGACAGCGAAAGGACATAACTGAACGGGTAACAAAACCCTGTCCGTTCTGTCAATAGGTTAATGCTTACCCTTCCAAGCTTCCTGCAAAAAAGCACCTATGAACAACCAGACCAGGACAATTCTGGGAATTGGAATTTACTGAAATTAAGCCAGCGAGGTATGGACTTCAATATCTCCTAGTGTTTGTAGATATATTTTCAGGATGGATTGAAGCCTTCCACACAAAAAAAGGCACAAATGGTGGTAAAAAATCCTGAAAGATATTTTTCCATGATACGGCCTACCTAAGGGTATATTGTCTGATAATGGACCGGCGTTCATGGCCCAGGTAAGTAAGGGGTTAGCCAGGACCCTGGGAATAAATTGGAAGTTACATTGTGCTTATAGACCCCAGAGCTCAGGACAGGTTAAAAAAAAATTAATAGAACCATTAAAGAGACCTTAACGAAATTAAGCTTAGAGAGTGCATCAAAGGTTGGACTATGCTCCTGCCTTATGCTCTGTTTCATGCAAGAAATACTCCCTCTGTTTCTTTGAGTATCCTCACCTCCTATGAAATTCTCTATGGGGCCCCTCCTCCAGTAAGGACCTAACCCCAACTCTAAGACCTACCGATCCCTTCCACACCCCCTTGCTTGACAAACTTAAAGCTCTTGAAAGAACTCAGCGATACCTGTCAAACCAGCTGGCCACTGCCTACCAACCTGGTGAAGAGGAGACTCCACATCGATATCAAATAAGAGACTTCGTCTACATAAGATGACTTCAGGTGTCATCCCTGGAACCCCGATGGACAGGACCATACCAGGTGCTACTTATAAAACCTACAGTGGTAAAGGTAGACGGAATCACTTCCTGGATCCTAATTCTCATCTCAAGCCTGCGCCCTGTCCAGACTCTGGCTTGAAAGTGGAAAAGACTGGTAACCCTTTCAAATTGCATATTGTCCATGTGGATAAGGCTATTGACTCTCCCCTTGGCCACCACTAGTCCTAACCATCATCAGCCCATTCAGCAGCGATGGCTGATCACAAATCCTATTAGACAAGAAGTATGGTCTGTCTTGCATACAGCCCCCTTAGGGACCTGGTGGCCATCTCTCCACCCAGATATTTGTCAGCTGAGTATACGTCTTTCCAATTGGGATATCTCTGATGAAGAGGATCCCATTAAAATTCCATTAAATTTCTTCCATACCATAGATAATGGAAACAAACATTATGGATGTAGGGACACGCAAGCCTGATGCAGGTTGGCTAGCCTAGATTACTATGTTTGCCCGGTGGACTATCAAAGCCACAAACAACCACAGCTGTGTGGGGGAAAAGCCGTCTTCTTCCGTAAGTCATGGGGATGTGAGCATACAGGGGCTGCCTGGTGGAACCCACACTCCTCATCAAATTCAGTTCACAGCATTGGCCATATTACCAATTAGACAACCAAAACCGATGGCCCGCAGAGGGGTGTCTAGATCCTCAAATTCTGTGTGACTTTTTCAACTTCGGCAGGTGCTCAAAAGGATGGAAGAAAATTCCCCTATGTGTATGCCTTTTCCCTCCTTTGCTCACATCATGAACTATGTTTCTCCAATAGATCCTTCTGCTCCAGACTCTCTGCTGTCACTCTCACATCAACAACCTGATTTCTCCCCTCTAATTACTAGATCAAATACCCAAACCTCCGCTGGTTCTCAGACCATTGCCCCCTTGCTGAGGTAGCAGGTACTGAGGTACCCTTCCACCCACTCACTCCTCTCTTCTCCTGTCAGTGCCCACACCGGGTCCCACCAGTTCCTCTTACCAGCTAACCCAAAGCTCAAACCAGCTGAGGAGTGCCCTCAGACGCCTATCCAAGTTGTAATGAAAATGGCCTTTAAAGTTGCTTTGTCATCACTAAAAACAGGTTACTAAGAATTTAATGTCCCTCACAGGCTTTTTGGGATACTCACTCCTGTCTTCCCATCTGCTCTACCTGTTCTACTGCTCACGTTTTGTTGCCAGGAAAATCCCAAACCCTTTTCCCATTATTCTTTTATATCTCTTTTTCCTCATTCTCAGAACCACAGAACTGCTCTCACCCCCCGCCTTCCCCGTCTTCCCCTCTGTACCAGGCCCACAGAAAAATCTTAAATGGCCTTCTCCAGAAGTCTTCATCGTGGCTGACTTTAGGACTTTCAGCAACAAAGTCCCTATAAAAGAGTTCAGTGTACATAAACTTCCTCTTTTCGTGTTGCTCTGTTATACTTGGCCACTGGCTGGAAAAATCAGCACTTCTAAGCTAGACACCCCCTTACTAGTTTTTCACAAAATATGTGAACAAGGCCTCTGGCCTTGAGCTGAGGCTTCCAGAGATGGCTACATTTCCAAGATAAAGAAGTTACCAACTGGGCTCCATGGTAACAGCTGGCAGGGAGAAAATAAAAGAGAAGAAAAAAGCTCTCCCCCTCCCAGATGTCCTTAAAAAGTTATCTTTCCCAGAGAAGAGGAAAATAAAAACAGAACCAAAAACTGCTTTTTGTGAACTTCTGCAGACTGTAAATTTCTGAGTCTTTTCTCTTACATGTTGGGTACAAAATTCTGAAACTACCTAAACTTGGGATTCAGGGGATTAATTGATTACAATAGAAGCAATGCCCTCTATATCCGGTTGCAACCAAATAGGACTGTTTCCCTGTCTTCGGTGCTATCTTAGGTGCCTTGCCTTGTCCATACCTACAACAGTATAATTCTATATACTTAAACATTGTTTATTCATAGAATTATCAACAGATGTGATTAATTATGTAATGGTGCAGATGTTTCCCCGAGTGCTCTATCATGAGGCAGGATCATTTAAATTTCAAATAGGGGGGCATACAACCCGGTTCTGCTGGCAACCTGTATCTTTCACTTTAGCCATCCTATGAGGAATAGTAGTTGCTGCAGAGGTGGGCACAGGTACCACTGCCCTAATCCATGGGACACAACAAATGACCCAATTAGAAGAAGCAATACACCAAAACTTAAAGATATTAAAAAACCACCATCACAGCTTTACAAGAATCTTTAACCTCTCTCTCTGAAGTTGTTTTACAGAACAGGCGAGGGTTCGACCTCCTCTTCATGAGAGAAGGGGCCTTTGTCCTGCATTGAGGGAAGAATGTTGTTATTATGCCTACCATACTGGAGTTGTAAAAGAATCTATGATTAAATTAAGAAGACGCATTGAAGAGCATCAACAAGAGAGAGAGGCCCAAAAAGGGTGGTTTGAGTCTTGGTTCACAGAGTCCCCCTGGTTAACTACGCTTTTATCAGCCCTGGCCGGTCCCTTAATAATCCTCACATTATTGCTAACTGTAGGACCCTGTTTGCTCAACCGTGTAATTTCCTTTCTCCAAGCTCAAATTGGACAAGTTAAACTTATGGTAATCAGAAATCAATATACCACACTAGCATACATAAAATGTGACATCCCCAATGATCACTATTATGATTTAATGTAACCAAAAGAAAGTAGGGAATGAAAGGTAAATAAAATAGGTAATTGTCACTTCCAGTTTTACGGTATGCTTAACAAAACACTGTTGATATCTTGAGAACTGTTTGCTAATCTTGTTCCCTGAATGTGCTGTACCAACTGCAAAACTGCAGAATGTACTCCCTCACCCATTTGCACGCAAACTACCCACTAGCCCTGACCCATCAATAATCTTCCCTCCCTGCCCTCTCCAAGGAAAGTATATAAGCTCTGCTTAAGCTGTTCTCAGGGCTCTCTCCTCTATTCAAGGGAGCTCTGAGCCCCAGCATGCTGGACCCCCATAAACTTTTGGCTGTTAGATTAGACAGTCCCTGGTAGTCTCTTCCTCCGATGCTCGCCTGACATTTACATTGGTAAAATAATAAGTGTGACCATTGCTTCTGTGTCCAAATGTACAAATTAATATTGGGGGTACAAATAGGTGTACCCTGTGATATGAATATAGAGATAGTGCATGAATAGGCAATACTGTGAATAAATAATAAAATGGGTTCCAAATTTAATAATGGATTCAATTGATATCTGAAAATATACAGGAAATCTTATATTGATACACATACATTCATTCCAACCAGTTATACATCTAAACGTTATATTAGGATTATGGTTTGTCATGAAAAGTGTGTGAGTTTTGCTTCAAAACTGATTATGAAAGTTGAAAATAATGTGTTTGGAAAGAAGTCTCATGAAAAGACCAGACAAGAAACCTGGAGGAATCCATGTGTTCTGAAGCAGGAAGTTTTTGAAAGTGAAACAAATGCCTATAAGTTTGCTAATTTGTGGATGAAATATATATCCTATGATGTGCATAAATTGAAGAAATAGTAATGTACCAGTGTTGAATAAAAATGAACGTCAAAATACACATCATGTCCCATAGTAATCTACTTGCATTGATGTTAAACTGGGTCAGTTACTGTACAAATATTAGTATTTGTATGCAACATTAACTGAAGTTAGTTTTCAGTACTGGAAACAAATATGTATTTCATGTGGATGAATATATCTGAGAATAATCTTGTGAATACTTGATTATAAATCCATATACATGAACATGAATGAATTTAGGGAGTGTATATAAGACACATATATTTCATATTTTGAAAAATCTGGAGAATATATATATATATATATATATATATATATATATATATATATATATATATATATATAAACACACACAGAGACATTAAATTACCAATATATATGCCAATCGAAATTTATCATGAAATATATATCATCAACAGATGCAAAAATATTTCTTTTACTGAACATGGATTTATGTTTAATGTTGTTCAACTAGGAAGCTCACCCATAGGTTGAATTTTAAGATCCAACAGGGTTTAGGAGGAGTGATCTCTTCTCATAATTTGTATCTGCCAAGTCAGCCACCTCACAAGAATGTACATGTGATACCAGGTAGGATTCTATATGTGCATATAAAATTACATGTTCTGAATAGGCTACAGAGAAAGGGAGACAGGAATTTATATATTTATTAACTTTAAAAACACAAGGAGAACTATTTCAATTAAAAATTAACTAGATTTATAACACCTACCCTTCATAATGCAAATTGCAAGTCCAACTATACACCATGCCTTTTTTGAACTGCTTGTATTTCTATTCTGTTTGGGTTAGTTTTCTCTATCATATTAGGATTAGCAGTCAGAGTCTAGTAGTTTATGAGTTACTGTCAGGGATTAAGTATTTTGAATGGAAAATTGGAAAATGAATCTAATGTGTATGCATATATGTGCTACACAAAAATCTTCCCACTCTCATCCACAACAATGCCTTGACATTAACTTCGTCCCAAGTAAGACACAATTAGAGGAGAAAAGTTAGAAAATCTGTGAATGCATATGTGGAATGGAATATACTCAGGAGTTCACAACCTTGGAAGTGGTAGAGCAGTTTCCAAAAGTAAGGCACATGGTAAACACTCCACAAACATGGAGCTCTGCTGGCCTAAAGACTTCTTGATAAACTGCCTCTGAGGTTGGGCACTTGAAATATATGTTGTTGTCAGTAGCTTTAGCTTACTTTCTAGTGAGACCATCAAAGCTCTGACTGAATCTATGAGACCTGGAGGACATGGTTTCTAATTTTCCAATGAACATGAGGCAGCAGTGCGAATACTCTCATTGTAGTTAAACTATGGCCACTGGGAGCTAAGTGACTCACCATGTGAACTGTGAAGCCATTTGGTCCTCCTCCACTTTTCGTGGTGGTTCTTGCTGCTGCACTGGGACTTTGGTATTTTCTTCATGAAATACAAGGAGATCAACTGGGACACAGTGCTGGAGGGAGTTCTGTCACATGTGGAGCTCATGGTCTGCATGTGAATGCACCAACCAGGATTTTATCCCACATGGGTTGCCCCTTTGTCCATAGCAACCTGATTCTGAACATTGCCTTGAAATCTCCCTATATAAAAAGATGCCTTTACATGGAAGGTTCTGCTGGCTGTACCATGTCAGTCACAAGCCATTTGGAAGCAAATGGCAGATCCACATAGCCCCACCACACATGTTTTATCACACACCTTCACACCACTGCTCTAGGCCCACTAATTTGCAGGTTCCAACTTACTGGCATCTCTGTTCTACACAATTTTCATGAAACCCAGTCAGTCAAGGCACTGTCTGATACACTCATGATCAGCAATAGGACATCCAAAGATTCTCCAGTGCCACCTGGTCATGGGAATTTCAAAAATTTCATGGTGTTTATCTAGCCATTTTTCAAGGATGAAGTTGGAGGAACTTTGGGTTTCAAAAACCATTAAATGTTGAGGAAGCTCATTTCAATGAAACTCTGGAGAACTCTCATAGGCAAGGCCTCCCAAAGAGTGGACAAAAGGTCACATGAAGCCAGTCCAATTGAAGTCTACAATGTGAGGTACATGTGTGTTTTAACTCTCAACTATGGCTGCCAAGACTTTAAGAAGAAAATCATGGATTATCTTGGCTGAGATTTCCAGTGCTTTGTGGCCTTGATCTAAGTTTATAAGGGCTACTTTCATGCGTGGCCTCCTAAAATCCCAACAAAACTCATGGCAATTCTTCTCTAAGGTCAGTTCCAGAACTCAGTCTCTATGTGGATTCACACCAGAGTTCAAGCCCAGGTGGACCCAGTGATTTCTTCCAATCGCCACACAAATGACCAAAATTTAAACGAAAACACTCCCATATGGCCCTCATCTTTTCCACATAGACACTCATCATAACCTCTAGCTGGAGGTTTCTATGAGGGGCGCTGGACAAGACAGTGTCCAAAATAAGCTCCCTTGTCCGTCATTTGCCTAAAGTCAGGGTGGCCTGGAAACCCTTCCTGTGATCCAGGAGTGATCAAATAGGCCTACCATTATTACTGTTCCACTTCTCCAATTTGAGGCCTACTGACTGTGGGGTTTAGATTCTTCATGTGGATTGGGGTCATGAGAAAACCCAAGCACCAATGGGCTAGACTCTGAAGGGCTTTGAAGAACTCATTTGACCCAAAGGATTCCTATTCTCACCTTATGGAGGTCAGGAAACTTACAGAGGAAGGCGAGAGACTTCATCCATAATGAATGCTCTTTTGGCCATTTTGGTTTTGGATGCACACATGGCATCTTTCTTTAGATCCATCAGGTGCTGAGAATCTAAGCCACAGCCTCACACAGGGCCAACAGGCTGATTCAGACACATCCCTTTGGAAATCAATTACTCAAAGAGGGACAGGTGATGCCCATTCATTTGCATTAGAGAACTGTTTTATTCAGCCTTCACAACGGGGTGGCCTTGGCAAAGACCTTCCTGACATTTAGTGCTATAGAACAATAGGTAAGCAAAAGTCCCAAAGCAGGGTTTCTCCACTGAGACTTTTCCTGGTAACACTGATATCTGAGTTTTCTGAGATTCTTGCCATTCCCTTCAGCTATCCAGTACATGGCCAAGTCACAGAGCTTGGAGGTGGTACCTATCTTGGTCACAAAATCATGAGCCTATTCTGGAGAGTGGCCAGAATTCAGGAAGAAAACAGGAACTTAGGAAGATTGCAGGTCTTGCCCACAAATAAGGCAATCCACTGTCCTTTTATAAATTGGGCAGCGTGAATGTTGGGAAGCTTTCTCCTAGACAGGACACATCCATTGTTGCATTTTCTTTTGTAATGCCTACACCCACGGACAAAGTGGGATACACAGACATAGAAACACTTGCCTTGTCAAATGACTTAATAGAAACAGTCCACTCCAAAACAAACAAACCAACTTTCCTACGTATTCTCAGAACATGAGACAAAACCACAAACCCACACTCATTCCCACAAATGCACCTCCTTCCCCCAAGAAGGTCTGTTACTAACCGGAGTGTCCTCTGCCTGGTGAGCCATTCTTTGTTCACCCGAAATGGCCTGTCTGTTCTCAAATCTGGACTCCTTGGCCCACTCTGTGAAGTTGTCAGGAGCCAGCTTTGAGCAGCCACTACCTGCTTTCTCAGGAAAGACACCTCTTCAGATTTTTTCTGGCATTTGGCCATCTTCACATCTGTAGGTACCAAGAAAGACTGACTCTTTCCATGATAAATCCAAACAAGTGAGATCTCTGTGACTGTTACTGGGCCTGGCCCTGGGTGCCTGGTTTCCGGGATCCCAAGTTCAGAGAGTTCCATCACAAAGAAGTGAGGTAGGTCACTTCCTTCATGAACTGAATGAGCTCACAGCCTTGGCAAACACTTTGTCCTAACAGTTTCTTCCTAGGGTCCCATGAGATGGAGGCTGCCCCTACTTCCTGTGACACTTTCACAAGTTAGAATGATATATCAACCATAGGTACTGGGGGAGAGATCTCCACACAGGCTTGGTTTTGTACATTTTGTCTACATTAAAATGCGAGAGGCTTATTCAGACACATCTCTTCATCCTGACAAGGTTATTTGCCATGGAAAATGACTTTTGGTCTCTCAGGTCCTTCATAGCATTCTATATCTTCTTCAGGGATAATTTCTGCATGGATCTTTGAGATTCTCAGCAGGTGGAAGATCCCCTATATTCCTGTATTGTAAGACCAACTCTATCCCTGCACTGCTGTAAAGTTAGATTGAGGGAACAGTGTATGGTTAGTGTTAATATCATGTTCTATTTGGGTTAGGAATCATTCTGCTGGATGAATAATGGTATTGGGAACCTGAGATATTTACAAGAATATATAGGTGAAATATAAGTATGGAAACAGAAATCTAGGGAAGACTTGAAGCCAAGTAGGACATTGGGCCCTTGAGTAGCATACTTTGCTTTGAATTATATTCTGCACAGATGTCTCAGATAAATCGATATACAAAGAAATAGGATCTTATACACTGGATGATTGAATAACATACAGAATATCCAATAAAAAAGGGATAGTCTGTAGGATTAGCAAGATAGTCAGTGGATTTAGAAAGAAGAGTTAGTATAGCATTTGTACCAAAAGTTCTTTACAAATAAGGTTTCGGGTAGAGAGTGAATGTAAATGTCAGCACAATGACGAATTGGGGAAAATATGTAGGAAAGCAGATATAAATAGAGACATTAGGAAGTCAGTAAAAGTATAAAGTGTGTAATTTGTTTAGACATTTTCAACGGTTTGAGTCTGAATATATAATCTTAGGCAGAAACTAATATGTTGTCAAAAATTGGATTGACTTTTGAGAGCATTAGGTAACCAGGACATGGATGTTTTTATTAATCAATGCTCACTTTTTATTTAGGCTTTGGTAAAATCATAAGTGTGACCTTTGCATTTTGTGTCCAGAATATTATTGTGATAAAATGTATATGTAGATCAGGTGACATGAGTATTCCTTCCACCATTTCTGGGAGCACTATTTTGAAGAAATATAAATTAGTATTGGGGGTACAAAGGGGTATACCCTGTGTCATAGAATATATTGATAATGCATCAATTGACCATCATGTGAATAAATAATATAACTGGTTCCACTTTAAATAATGGATTGAATTGATATCTGAAAATATAAAAGAAATCTCACATTGATATACAATCATTCACTGCAACCAGTTATACATCTAATGGTAATATTATGGTTGTGGTTTATCCTGAAAGGTGTGTGAGTTTTGTTTCAAAAGTGATTATGGAAATCAAAAATAATGTGTTTGGAAAGAAGTCTCATGAAAAGAATAGTCAAGAAACCTGTAAGAATACATGTGTTCTCAAGCAGGAAGTGATTGAACATTATATATCATACTATATATAATGTGCATAAACTGCAGAAATAGTAATGTACCAGTGATGAATAAAAATGAACATCAAAATACACATCATGTCCCATAGGAATCTACTTGCATTGATGTTAATCTGGGTCAGTTACTGTAGAAATATTAGGATTTTTATGCACCATTCACTGAAGTTACTTTTCAGTACTAGGAAAAAAGTATGTATTTAAGTTGGATGAATATTTCTGAGAACAATCTTGTGAAAATTTGATTATAAATCCACATAAATCACAAAAAAAATATGAACACAAAAGTCACATGGACATTAAAATGTAGCAATATATATGCCAATTTAAATCCATCTTGAAATATATATTACCCACTGATCCAAAACTATTTATTTAATGAACTTGAATTTATGTATAATGTTGTTCAGCTAGGAAGCTCCCCCATAGATTGAATTTTCTGTTCCAACAGTGTTTAGGAGGAGTGATCTCCTAAATGTGTATGCAAATATGTGCTACACAAAAATCTTCCCACTCTCATCCAGAACAATGCCTTGATATTACCTTCACCCCAAGTAAAACACAGTTGGAGGACAAGAGTTAGAAAATCTGTGAATACATATCTGGAATGTAAAATGGTCAGGAGTTCACAACCTTGCAGGTTGTAGAGGAGTTTCCAAAAGTAAAGGACAGGCTTGATAGACCCAACCTGATCTTTTATTAGAATTGGGAGCCATCTTGCCAGAAAGCCGTGAAAAGATAATTTGGGCTTTACTATAAATTACTGCAAATTCTGAACCTGCTTGGAATGCGTGCCCGTGCCTTGAACTCATCCATGCCTGGCTCTCTGACCAGATAACAGTGCTCTCTGAAACATTAGTGACACCTAATAAATATTTGCCTTCCCAGGCCAGACAACGACCCTCTCTGAGTCTCTAATGGTCCTCATAATTTCTGATGTTGGGGCCAGCAAAAAAAATGTAAACTACCATTAGTGTGATGCTTTCAAAGTTCTGTTATCTGTAACCCCCTTTTTGTGTAACTTTCTGGGCTATATAGCTGGGCTGTAGGAAGGAGGTGTTGCTGTCTTGTTCCCGCCATTTTTGGAGGGAGAGGCAGCCTGGCCGGTTTTAATAATAAGCTTGCCTTAATTTGATTTTAATTGGAGTCAGTGGTCTTTTCTTGCATCCTAGTCCAACATTTTGGAGTTCCCCAGTGAGATGACCCTGCCCGACCAGATCACAAGGCCAGACTGCTGAAAATTCTGAAGCTGGCCTTCCCTCCAGGGCTACGGGCTGGGGAGCCACTCTAGGGGGTGCACAACTTGAGATGTTCCAAGGCCTTGGAGTGAGCCGTTGGTCTGGGGAGCACTGCAGTGAACCACCGCACTGAAACTATTAGCAAGCACCTGGTGGAGGAGGCCTCCATAGGTAAGTGGCACCTTGATAACATCTTATATCTGGTTAAGGGAGATCTCTTCTAATGACAGAGAGGTGGCCTGGGGAGGCTCACATACACTCCTGTCCAGGACAGTATTGAGAATCGTTCTGTTCTCTGTTCCGTTCTGTAGGGAATTCCTTTCAAGGTTAGAGAGGTGCCGAGGGACACGCACGTGCTCCTACCCCAGAGCTTTAGCAAGACGTTGAATTGCTCCTCTGTTTTTCTGTTTTGGCACCGGGATTCTGTTTTTTTTTTTTTTTTTTTTTTTTTTTGTGTGTGTGTGTGTGTGTGTGTGTTTTGTTCTGTGTTCTATATGGTTTTTTTTGTTTTTGTGCATTTTGTTTTGTGATTTCTGTGATAAAATCTTAAGGATATTGAACGTGAAAATGGGTAACAAAGCAAGTAAGCCTGACACCCCTTTGGACTGTGTTTTAAGGAACTGTGATGAACTTTACCACCATTTGTTAAGCAGAATGAGAGAAGCCCCTAGCTGGCTGCCTGGAGCACACCCAGTGCAGATGGCAATGCCTGCTGGGGAATGAAGAACTGAGTATCTCCCAGCATCTGCCAAAGCCCTGTTTATTCAGGGAATTCCCTCCTTCGTTCCCTGCACTGTAAGGATAATGCCACCTCTGTCTTCTTAAAAAAAGAGAAAAACAAAAAGGGGACACTAAATGCAGTAAAGTCACCGTGGAGACACTTTATTTTACATTTCAGGTTGCTCCTCTGTGAAAACATTTGGTCCCCTTCTGGGGACATCTGTGGTGCCACTGGGGAAGTAGATTTTTCTCTTATTTGCTCTGTTTTAAAGGGTTCTGTCTGTCAGCCATTGTCTGGAGTTCATTTCTGCCTGTCTTGTGCCTTTTTTCTGGCCCTTTAAGACATGTGCAATAATGTGTTAATATTACAAATTGTTTCTTGGAAATGATCTTAGCTGAATTTGTGTCTAAATGATGATGTTTCATTGTACCAATCTGGTATCTGAATGGGTTTTTGAAGCATTTCACAATCTTGCAGTTAAAAGTCGGGTTTAGGTAATTGTTTAGTTTATGGTTTCAGATAATTCATGCCAGAGAACGTAAATACTTAGGATGGAAAACTAAAGAACTCTACTTCCAAGTTGGCAAGTAACTTCCCAATCATTCAGTCTTTTTTTCACCAATTTTAAATTAGGTAGCCTGGGAAAATGTCACTGTGTGTACCAGTGCATTAATTTGGACAAGGATACTAAATCATAGTATAATATCTGTTGACAAAACAACTTGTAAAGATATAAAATTTTGTGAATTGTATCTTAAACTTGTATCATAATTTTCAACATCCTAACCTGAAAATAATGGTTAAAATACCTTAGGCCTAAGGTTTCTGCTCAGAATAGCCATTTTTTCCTGCTTCTTTCAGACCTCAGCCAGGGATTATTTTGAAATGCAAATGAAAGAAGCCTGTAAGCTTAGTAGGAGACTTATTTGAGGCCTAAGGGAAAAAAAAGTAAATTGTATGGTATTTACTTATTACTGGCCAGTCATTTTTTCTAGGACTCATATTTTTTTCCTTAGATTCTTTATTTATTTTTTGAGCTCATGATTTTGCTCCTACAGACCTAGGTTAATGTTTTTCTGATCAGTAATATCTTTGACCAACTGTGGAATTTTTAAATCATTGCAGTGGAGATTTCACCTGTGAAAAGCTACAAGGCCTTCACTTTTATTATGTGTGCACAATTTGTTATGTGTTGTATGTCTATATATGTATACATATGTCCGTATATCATATATATGATACACAAATTAACATATATAAGGAGCACTCATATTAAAAAGCACTCATAAAAACAATTTTAAAAAGTGGATCCAAAGATCTTTAATTCACGTGATTTAAATGTTTCAATTTAAATTGGGTAAACTGATAAATATAAATTTCTTTAAATTTAAGCTTACAAGTTTTTCTAGGTGTTCAAAAATCTAATAAAGTATTAATGTCTACAAAAGGTCTAATATGCCTATGTTCCAGGACTTTTCTTTCAATCAAAAAAATGGCTTACACTGTTCAAAACATTTGTCTAATATTTTGATAAATAAGTAAAGTAAATTTGATATGGGATTACTCATTCATGAGTACTTTTGTTTGATATCTGATTGATATACTAAGGTCTGTATAAGTTTGTACTAAAGTCTGTATAAGATTGTAAAAATCAGTCATGTATTAAAGAGACAAAAATTTCTTAAACATAAGTTTACCCATAACATTTAGTTAATTAAGATTTAAATTTTCTAGAGCAGGCAACCATAAAAATTCAACAACTGTTTAATTAAGAACTCTTATTTTAGAGCACTGTACTGCCATTTCTTTAAAAGCTAAACTTGGTTAATGTAGAAACATCAATGTAGTTGTGATGCTATTAATGTGCTCATATCTTCCAGTTATAAAACTCTATAAGGTAGAAACTTTAAAAGAGCATTATATCAAGCAGGTGTTCTGAAGTTGTATGGTAAATAAAATATATATTGGGGATTTATTTACCTGTTATCAATAATATATGTAAAGTTTTATGTTACTTTTTACATTGTGGAACAATTTAAATGTATTTTTAAGTTAATGAGACCCTAATCTATGTAAAGGTTAAAATCTTTCAGCCGTACTTTAATTCATGTTTTAAATGTGATATCATATGGTGTGAGCTAATGTTCATGTGACCTCAAAAAATTTATGTAAACTTTGTAAAATGATATTTAAAAAACAAAGATCAGCTTTAGAACTAAAGCATTTAAGGTTTATAAGGAGCCCTGCTTACCTGAGATAAGACTCTGTGTCCCATCTTACTACATGTGAGAATGACTACGAAAGCAGTAGGTCAGATTTTATTTCATTTAAAGTTATGTTCAAATTTTTTTTCTGTCAAGATTACTAGGATCTCAAAAAGATGATATAATATATAACTCACCCAAAAAATTCAGGGTAGCTATTACATGAACTAAGTATTTTTACTCTTGTTAAAAAAATTTTATTTTTTAATTTCCTTATAAGTGATCTAAAGATTCCCTGTTGGTGTTTTACAGAAGTGTTGCTTTAAGAACACAACATGGGTTAATTTAAGATAATAAGTCATCAACTACAAGACAGACAGAATAATAAGATCCCAATTAATAATATATAAATAATTATAAACTTATAGACATTAAAGCACAGTACTCTTAATATATGGCTGTTAAAATTCATTTGCTGGTTGTTTCAGATTAGGATTGAAAATTAAAGTTAAATAAAAAGGTCCAAAAAAAACGATATTTGACTCTTGCCCTCTGAGTCAGTCTGAATCCAGGGAACAAGGGATTTCTCTATGAGCTTTGCAACTCTGGGCCACATAACCTCCCGATCAGAGAGATTAATGAGACCACTGGAGAACAGAAAGCCAATCAGTGCATTTGCTACAAAGAGGTGAGTCATCAGGAAAGGGAGACATCCCTCATGCTTCTGAGGGAAGCCTCATGGTCAAGCAAGACCTGGACCCACATAGCTCAAATTGCACTAGCAGAACTGAGAAGCTGCTCTCAAGTTTCCCAAAAAATGACTCCCATAAAAGCTCAGCTGACTGCTATCAATAGATAGAAACAAAAGTCAGTTTGACTGCTTCATCTTAAACACTTAGCAAAGACAGTTAAAACCAAAATACAGCCAATCCTGGGCATTTTAAATAATAATAATAATAATAATAATAATAATAATAATAATAATAATATTTTAAGGTATACACTTTATGTTAGCCTCCCAAAATAAGTAAAACTGTTGGCTACAAAGAAGGATTCTCAGAGAGGAATGCCTGATAACTATAAAAATAGACTATCAAGAGGAGCTGCCAGAGGCAGAAGTTTTTAGTTTAAGGCCTACAGATATTCCTAACCTACACAGGTAGGCTTGGTGTTTGCTAGTACAATTATCCAGCCCTGAGTAACAGAATTAAATGTTTCTCTATTAAACACAGAGGTCATACTAGTGAAAGGATTCTGCAAAATCAGATGACATTAAATTATTAAACTGTATATTATGGGGAGGGACAACTGTATCACTAAAAGTTAAATATTAAGTTCACAGTCCTGATAATTGGGGATATTAAAGACTGGTGAGGGTACTTCATACAGTGACATGATCCAGCTACTGCAACATTTATTCAATACTCATGTTTTTTGTTTCTCTCATAGAAGAACCCATCCCCAGATGACTTTACAACCTGTTCTTCCTCAACAAGACTTCAAAAAGAACTGACTTCAAAAAGGCAACTCATGTCCCTCACGCCATGCACACTCATGTCACCCTTTCTCAGGTGAGAATAAGCCAAAATGACAGACGACTCTCTACTTACACCAATGGAGCCAAAAATAAATAGACTATCAATATAAGTAATTAATTAAGTCAGGTAATATCAGGGAGACTGGTTTTCGGTGAGTTCTAAAAATTTGGTGACTGTTAACTGAGTGATTAAAATTTCCTCAGTGCTTTTCCACTAACCTATCAAGGATTACAAAGGGACACATAAGAAAAGGGGGGAATGATACACCCAACCTTACCTTTTATTAAAATTGGGAGCCATCTTGCAACAAAGCCATGAAAAAATCATTTTGGCTTTACTGTAAATTACTGCAAATTCTGAACCTGCTTGGAATGACTGCCCGTGCCTTGAACTCACCCGTGCATGGCTCTCTGACCAGATAGCAGCCCTCTCTGAAACTTTGTCACACCTAATAAATATTGGCCTTTTGTGGCCAGACAATGACCCTCTCTGAGGCTCTAATGGTCCTCATAAATTTTGATGTTGGGGATAGCAAAAAAAAAAAAAAATGTAAACTCCCATTAGTGTGATGCTTGTCAGAGTTCTATTATCTGTTACCCCATTTTTGTGTAACTTTCTGGGCTACAAACCTGGACTGTAGTAAAGGTGGGGTTGCTCTCTTGTTCTCGCAATTTTGGGAGGGAGTGGCAGCCCGGCCAGTGGAAATAATAAGCTTACTTTAATTTGATTTTAATTGGAGTCAGTGTTCTTTTCTTACATCCTGGTCTAAGAGGTAAACACTCCACAAACATAGAGCTCTGCTGGCCTAAAGACTTCTTGAGAAACTGCCTCTGAGGTTTGATACTTTAAATATATTTTGTTGTCAGAAGGTTTAGCTTCTTTTCTAGTGAGACCATCAAAGCTGGGTCTGCATCTATGTGAATGGAGAGCATGGTTTCTTATTTTCCAATGAACATGAGGCAGCAGTGCTGAATTATCTCTTGGTAGGTAAACTGTGGCCATTGGGGGCTAAGTGTCTCCCTGTGTGGACTGTGAAGCCATTTGATCATCCTCCATTTTTGTGCTGTTTCTTGGTGCTGCACTGGGAGTTTGGTATTTGCTTCACGAAATACAAGGAGTTCAACTGCGACACAGTGCTGGAGGGAGTTCTGTCATGTGTGGTGGGTCAGAAACTGCAGGAGAATGCACCAACCAGGCTTCTATTTCACATAGCTTTTTCCTTGACCATACCCACCTGATTCTGAACATTGCCTTGAAAAATCTCCATATAATAAGATGCCTTAACATGTAAGGTTCTGCTGAATGCACCATGGCAGCCAAAAGGCATTTGGAAGTCAATTGGAAATCCACACGGCCCCACCTCAGATATTTTATCACACACCTGCACACCACTGCTCTGGGCCCACTATTCAGCAGTGCAAATTACTGGCATCTCTGTTCTTCACAATTTTCATGAAACCCAGTCAATCAAGGCACTGTCTGGTACACTCATGATCAGCAACAGGAGATCCAAAGGTTCTCCAGTGCCACCTGGTCATGGGAGTTTTAAAAATTTCAGGGTGTTTATCTAGCCACTTTTCAAGGATGAAGTTGGAGAAACTGTGGGTTTCAATTCATTCCGGAACCATTTAATGTTGAGGAACCTCATTTCAATGAATGCTCTGGAGAACTCTCAAAGGCAAGGCTTCCCAAAGAGTAGCCAAACGGTCACATGAAGCCCAGCCCATTGAGGTCTACAATGTGAGGTCCATGTGTGTTTTGACTCTCAACTATGCCTGTCAAGTCTTTCAGAATAAAATCATGTGATATCCTGGCTGAGATTCCCAGTGATCAGTCGAAAGCCACCCTTGGCCTAGATTTCAGTTTCCAAGGGCGACTCTCATGCGTGGCATTCTAAAATCGCAACACAATTCATGACAATACTTCTCTGAGGTCAGTTTCAGAACTCAGTCTCTAAGGGGAATCATACCAAAGTTCCAGCCCTGGTGGATCCAGTCATTTCTTCCAACTGCTACACAAATGAACACAATTAAAACCAAAAAACTCCCACATGGTCCTCACCTTCTTCCATATAGACACTCATTATAACCTCTGGCTGGAGGTTTCCATGAGGGGTGCAGCACAAGACGGTATCCAAAACAAGCTCCCTTGTCCCTTATTTGCTTAAAGTCAGCTAGGCCTGGACACCATTCCTGTGAACCAGGAGTGATAAAATAAGCCTGGCCTTAATACTGCTCTGCTTCTCCAATTTGAGGCCTACTGACCGTCAGGTATAGATTCTTTATGTGATTTGGAATAATAAAAAAACCCAAGCTCATATGGGCTAGCCTCTCCAGGGCTTTGAAGAACTCATTTGACTCAAAGGATCCATATTCTCACTTGATGGAGATCAGAAACCTATCAGAGTAAGGCAAGATACTCCATACACAGTGACTGATCTTTTTGCCATTTTGGTTTTGAAAGCACACATGGAATCTTTCTTTAGTTCTAACAGGTGCTGAGAATCTAAGCCACTGCCTCACACAGGGCCAAGTGGCTGATTCAGACACATCCCTTTCCTAAGCAATTAAGCAAAGATACACAGGTGATGCCCATTCATTTCCATTTGAAAACTGTTTTCTTAAGGCTTCACAAATTGGTGGACTGAGGCAAAGACCTTCCTGACACTCAGAGCAACAGAAAAATAGGTAAGCAAAAGGCCCAAAGCAGGGTTTCTCTACTGAGACTTTCTTTGTCACACTGTTATCTGAGTTTTCTGAGATGCTTGCTATTCCATTCAGCTATCCAGTACATGGACATGTCACAGAGCTTGGAGGTGGTACATATCTTGGAGAGAAAACCATGAGCCTACTCTGGAGAGTGGCCAGAATTCAGGAAGAAAACAGGAACTTCAGAAGATAGTGGGTGTTGCCCATCCCTGAAGCAACCTGCAGTCCACTCATAAATTGGATACGATGAATGTTGGCAAACTTTCTACTAGACAGGACACATCCATTGATGCATTATCTTTTATAATGTCTACAACCACGGACACAGTGGGATACACAGGCATACCAACAATCGCCTTGTCAAATGACTTACTATAAACAGTCCACTCCAAAACAAACAAACCGCCTTTCTTACCTATTCTCAGAACATGAGACTAAACCACAAAATCACAACCACACCCACAACGACACCTCCTTTATTCAAGTAGGTCTGTGACTAATTGGAATGTACTCTGACTGATGGGCCATACTATGTTTCCTTGAAATGGCCTGTTCTTCTCAGATCTTTTATCCTTGGCCAACACTGTGAAGTTTTCAGGAGCCAGTGGTGAGCCACTACCTGCTTTCTCAGGAAATTCCCTTTTTCAGAACTCTCCTGGCATTTGGCAATCCTCACATCAGTAGGTACCAAGGAAGACTTACTCTGTCCTTGGTTATTCCAAACAACTGAGCCCACTGGGAAAGAAACTGGGACTGACTCTGGGTGCCTGGCTTCCTGGATCCCAAGTTCAGAGAGATCCGTCATCAAGGAAGAGAGGTAGGTCACTTCATTCAGGAACTGAATGAGGTTACTGCCGTGGCAACCACTTAGTCCTAACAATTGCTTTCAAGGGTCCCATGAGATGGAGGCTGCCCCTACTTCCTGTGACACTTTCACAAGTTAGATTGGTATATCAACCATTGGCACCTGGGAACAGCTCTCCACACAGGCTTGGTTTGGTCCATCTTCTCTACATTAAGAAGAGAGAAGCTGATTCAGACACAACCCTTCATCCTCACCAGGTTGTTTGCAATGGAGGATGACTTTTGGTCTCTTAGGTCCTCCATAGCTGCTTACAACTTCTCCAGGAATCATTTCTGCATGGACCTTTGAGTTTCTCAGCATGTGGAAGATCCCCTATATTCCTGTATTATAAGACCAACTCTATCCCTGCTCTTCCGTAAAGTTAAATTGACTGAACAGTGTATGGTTAGGTTAACTAACAGGTTCGATTTGGATTAGGAATCTTTCTGCGTGATGAATAATGGTATTGGGAAACTGCGATATTTACAAGAATATATAGGTGAAATATAAGTATGAAAACAGAAATCTAGCTAAGATATGAAGCCCAAAAGGGCATTGGGCCCTTGATTGGGATACGTAGCTTTGAATTATGTTCTGCACTGATGTGTCAGGTAAATCGATATACAATGGCTTAGGTCCTTGTACCATGGATGATTAAATGTAGAAGAGAACTTCCAGTCAAAAGGGATAGTCGGTAGGATTCGGAAGATTCTCAGTAGGTTTAGAAAGAAGAGTGAGTATAGGATTAGGACCAAATGTTGTTTAGCAATAGGGTTTCCGGTAGACAGTGAATGTTAATGTCAGCACAAGTGAAGAGACTGTCACAATGATGAACTGGGGAAAATAGTTAGGAAAGTTGATATCAATAGAGACATTACGAAATCAGGCAAAGTATAAAGTGAGTGATAGGATTAGATATATTCAACAGGGTTGAGTTTGAATATATAATCTAAGAAAGAAACAAATATGTAGTGACCAATAGGATTGACATTTGACAGCATTAGGCAACCTGGACATGGATGTTTAGTAATCCATGCTCACTTTTCATTTAGTCTTTGCTACAATCTTAAGTGTGACCTTTGCTTTTTTTGTCCAGAATATTACTGTGATAAAACGTACATGTAGATCAGGTGACATGACTCTTTCTTCCACCATTTCTGGTAGCAACATTTTCAAGATGTATAAATTAGTAATGGGGGTAAAAAGAGGTGTACCCTTTGTCTGTGCATATAGAGATACTGCATGATTAGACCATACTGTGAATAAATAATATATCTGGTTCTGACTTTAAATAATGGATTGAAATTATATCTGAAAAAATACAGGAAATCTTATATTGACATACAAACATTCATTCCAACCAGTTATATATCTAATGGCCACATTAAGGTTTTGGTTTATCATGAAGGGTGTGTGAGTTTTGCTTCAAAAGTGATTATGGAAATCGAAAATAATGTGTTTGGATAGAAGTCTCATGAAAAGACCAGTCAAGAAACCTGGAGGAATACATGTTTCATGAAGCAGGAAGTGATTGTGAAACTAATGCGTATAAATTTGTGAACTTGTGGATGAAGTATATATTTCCTATGATTTGTAAAAACTGAAGAAATAGTAATGTACCAGTGTTGAATGAAAATAAACGTCAGAATACACATCATGTCCCATACGAATCTACTTGATTGATGTTAATCTGGGTCAGTTACTGTACAAATATTAGGATTTGTAAGCACCATTTACTGAAGTTAGTTTTCAGAACTATGAAACAAATGTGTATTTCAGGTGGATGAATATTTCTGAGAATAATTTTGTGAAAAGTTTATTATAAATCCACATTTTTGAACATGGATGAACTTAGGGAGTGTATTTAAGAAACATATATTTCATATTTTAAAAATCAGGACAGTGTATATATATATATATATATATATATATATATATATATATATATATTCATAATTATATATATGTGTATATACATATATATGTGTCTATATATACACACACACACACACACACACACACACACAAAACACACACACAGACATTTAAATGTAGTTATATATATGCCAATCGAAGTTCATCATAAAATATATAGCATCCACAGATGCAAAAATATTTATTTTACTGAACAAGGATTTGTGTATAATGTTGTTCTACTAGAAAGCTCACCCATAGTTTGAATTTTCAGTTCCATCAGCGTTTAGAGGAGTGATCTCTTCTCACAAGTTGTATCTGCCAAGTCAGTCACCTCACAAAAATGAACATGTGATACTAGGTAGAATTCTACATAAGCATATAAATATAAATGTGCTGAATAGGCTACAGAGAAAGGGAGAGGAATTTACATATTTGTTAACTTTAACAACACATGGAGAACTATTTCAATTAAAAATTGACTAGATTTATAACACCTACCATTTATCATGCCAATGGCACGTCCAACTATACCCCATGCCTCCTCTGAACTGCTTGTATTTCTATTATGTTTGGGTTGTTTTTCTCCATCATGTTTGGATTAGTAGACAGAGTATAGTAGGGTATGGGTTATTGTCAGGGATTCAGTATATTCAATGGAATATAGGAAAATGAATCCAATGTGTATAAAATATATGCTACACAATTATCTTCCCACTCTCATCCAGAACAATGCCTTTACATTACCTTCACCCCAAGTAAGACACAATTAGAGTAGAAGAGTATGAAAATCCGTGAATGCATATCTGGGGTGGAAACAGTACTAAGAAACAAATAAGTATTTCAGGTGGATGAATATTTCTGAGAATAATCTTGTGAAAAGTTGATTATAAATCCACAACATAAATATGAATGAATTTAGGAAGTGTGTAATAAAACACATATTTCATGTTTTGAAAAATCTTGAGAGTGTATATATATATATATATATATATATATATATATATATATATACATATTTATATACACAAACAGAGAGAGACATTAAAAATTGCAATATATATGCCAAACGAAATTCACCATGAAATGTATATCATCCACAGATCCAAATATATTCATTTTACTGAACATTGATTTATGTATAATGTTGTTCAACTAGGAATCTCACTCACATTTGAATTAAATGTTCAAGCAGCATTTAGGAGGAGTGATCTCTTCTTCCAATTTGTATCTGCCAAATCAGCCACCTCACAAGAATGTACGTGTGGTACCAGGTAGGATTCTATATGTGCATATAAAAATACGTGTGCTGAATAGGCTACAGAGAAAGGGGGACAGGAATTCATTATTTGTTAACTTTAAAAACGCATGGAGAACTATTTCAACAAATAATTGACTAGATTTATAACTGCTACACTATACCATGCAAAAGGCAACTCCAACTATAAAACATACCTCTTCTAAACTGCCTGTATTTCTATTCTGTTTGTGTTATTTTTCTCCATCATATTAGGATTAGTAGTCAGAGTCTAATAGGGTATATGTTAGTTTCAGGGATTCAGCATTTCTAATGGAAAATAGGAAATTGAATCCAATGTGTATGCAAATATGTGCTACACAAAATTCTTCCCACTTTCATCCAGAACAATGCCTTGACATTACATTCTACTCAAGTAAGACACAATTAGAGGATAAGAGTTAGAAAATCTGTGAATATATATCTGGAATGGAGAATACTCAGGAGTTTACAACTTTGAAGGTGGTAAAGAAGATTCTAAAAGTAAGGGACAGGGTAAACATTCCACAAACATGCAGCTCTGCTGGCCTAAATGCTTTTTGAGAAACTGCCTCTAAGGGTGGGCACTTGAAATATTTGATGTTCTGAGGAGATTTAGTTCATTTGTAGAGAGACCATCAAAGCTGGGTCTGCATCTATGTTACTTGGAGGACATGGTTTCTTATTATCCAATGAACATGAGGCAGCAGTGCTGAATTCTCTCTTTGTAGGTAAACTATGGACACTGGGGTCTAAGTGTCTTTCAGTGTGGACTGTGAAGCCAATTGGTCATCCTCCACTTTTCGTGGTGTTTCTCGCTGCTCCACTGGGAGTTTGGTATTTGCTTCAAGAAATACAAGGAGTTAAAATGGGACAGAGTGGTGGAGGGAGTTCTTTAAGGTGTGGTGAGTCAGGGTCTTCAGGAGAATGCACCAACCAAGGTTCTATCCCACCTAGATTGCCCCCTTGAGAATAGCAATATGATTCTGAATATTGCAGTGAATCCTCTCCATGTAACAAGATGCCTTTACATATATGGGTCTGCTGGCTGCACCATGTCAGTCACAAGCCATTTGGAAGCCAATGGCTGATCCACATGGCCACAACACAGATGTTTTATCACACAATTGCATACCACTGCTCTAGGCCAACTACTCACCAGGCTCCAACTTACTGGCATACCTGTTCTACACCATTTTCATGAAACAAAGTCAATCAAGGCAGTGTCTGGTATACTCAGGATCAGAAACAAGACATCCAAAGTTTTTCCAGTGCCAGCTGAACATGAAAATATCAAAAATTTTATGGTAATTTTCTAGCCATTTTTCACGGATGAAGTTTGCGGCTCTGAGGGCTTCAATTAATTCAGGAACCATTAAATGGCGAAGAAGCTAATTTCAATGAAAGCACTGGAGCACTCTAACAGGCATGGTTTTCCTAAGGCTGGCCAAAATGTCACATGAAGCCAGGCCCATTGAGATCTACAATGTGAGGTTCATGTGTGTTTTAAACTCAAATATGGCTGCCAAGTCTTTAAGAAAAATTGTATGTAATATCCGGGCTGAAATTCCCAGTGTTCTGTGGAAATCCAACCTGGGCCTAGATCTCAGGTTCCAAGGGCGACTCTCATGTGTGGCCTCCTAAAATCCCAACACAATTCATGGCAATACTTCTCTGAGGTCAGTTAAAGAACTCAGTCTCTAAGGGGAATCACACCAGAGTTCAAGCCCAGTGGAACAGTCATCTCTTCCAGCCGCCACACAAATGACCACAATTAAAACCAAAACACTCCCACATGGTCCTCATCTTCTTCCATATAGACACACCTTATAACGTCTGGCTGGAGTTTTCAATGAGGTCCACAGCCCAAGTCAGTGTCCAAATTAAGGTGCTGTTCGCCTCATTTGTCTAACATCAAGGTGGCCTGGACACACTTCCTGTAAACTAGGAGTGATCAAATAGGCCTGCCATTAATACTGCTCGGCTTTTTCAATTTGAGGCCTTCTGACTCTGTGGTTTAGATTCTTTATGTGAATTTGAGTCATGAGAAAACCCAAGCCCCTCTGCAGAGATTTGAAGAACTCATTTGGCCCAAAGGATTCCTATTCTCCCTTCATGGAATTCAGGATCCTAACAGAGGAAGGTAAAAGAATTCATTCACAATGAGTGAATATTTGCCATTTTGGTTTTGGATGGACACATGGGATCTTTCTTTTAATCCATCAGGTGCTAAGAATCTAAGCCACTGCCTCACACAGGGCCAAGAGGCTGATTCAGACACATCCTTTTCCAAAGCAATTAAGCAAAGAGCCACAGGTGATGCCCATTCATTTCCATTTGAAAACTGTTTTCTTCAGGGTTCACAAAGGTCTGGCCTGAGGCAAAGACCTTCCTGACACTCAGAGCAACAGAAAAATAGGTAAGCAAAAGGCCCAAAGCAGGGTTTCTCTACTGAGGCTTTCTTTGTCACACTGATATCTGAGTTTTCTGAGATGCTTGCTATTCCCTTCAGCTATCCATTATATGGCAATGTCACAGAGCTTGGAGGTGGTACATATCTTGGACAGAAAACCATGGGCCTGCTCTGAAGAGTGGAGAGAATTCAGGAAGAAAACAGGAACTCCGGAAGATAGTAGGTGTTGCCCGTCCCTAAAGCAACATGCAGTCCACTCATAAATTGGGCAGGATGAATGTTGGCAAGCTTTCTACTAGACAGGACACATCCATTGATGCATTATCTTTTATAATGTCTACAACCACGGACACAGTGGGATACACAGGCATACAAACAATCACCTTGTCAAATGACTTACTATAAACAGTCCACTCCAAAACAAACAAACCGCCTTTCTTACCTATTCTCAGAACATGAGACTAAACCACAAAATCACAACCACACCCACAACGACACCTCCTTTATTCAAGTAGGTCTGTGACTAATTGGAATGTACTCTGACTGATGGGCCATACTATGTTTCCTTGAAATGGCCTGTTCTTCTCAGATCTTTTATCCTTGGCCAACACTGTGAAGTTTTCAGGAGCCAGTGGTGAGCCCCTACCTGCTTTCTCAGGAAATTCCCCTTTTCAGAGCTCTCCTGGCATTTGGCAATCCTCACATCAGTAGGTACCAAGAAGACTTACTCTGTTTTTAGTTATTCCAAACAACTGAGCCCACTGGGAAAGAAACTGGGACTGACTCTGGGTGCCTGGCTTCCTGGATCCCAAGTTCAGAGAGATCCGTCATCAAGGAAGAGAGGTAGGTCACTTCATTCAGGAACTGAATGAGGTTACTGCCGTGGCAACCACTTTGTCCTAACAATTGCTTTCAAGTGTCCCATGAGTTGGAGGCTGCCCCTACTTCCTGTGACACTTTCACAAGTTAGATTGGTATATCAACCATTGGCACCTGGGAACAGCTCTCCACACAGGCCTGGTTTGGTCCATCTTCTCTACATTAAGAAGAGAGAAGCTGACTCAGACACAACCCTTCATCCTGACCAGGTTGTTTGCCATGGAGGATGACTTTTGGTCTCTTAGGTCCTCCATAGCTGCTTACAATTTCTCCAGGAATCATTTCTGCATGGACCTTTGAGTTTCTCAGCATGTGGAAGATCCCCTATATTTCTGTATTGTAAGACCAACTCTATCCCTGCTCTTCCGTAAAGTTAAATTGACTGAACAGTGTATGGTTAGGTTAACTAACAGGTTCGATTTGGATTAGGAATCTTTCTGCACGATGAATAATGGTATTGGGAAACTGCGATATTTACAAGAATATATAGGTGAAATATAAGTATGAAAACAGAAATCTAGCTAAGATATGAAGCCCAAAAGGGCATTGGGCCCTTGATTGGGATACGTAGCTTTGAATTATGTTCTGCACTGATGTGTCAGGTAAATCGATATACAATGGCTTAGGTCCTTGTACCATGGATGATTAAATGTAGAAGAGAACTTCCAGTCAAAAGGGATAGTCGGTAGGATTCGGAAGATTCTCAGTAGGTTTAGAAAGAAGAGTGAGTATAGGATTTGGACCAAATGTTGTTTAGCAATAGGGTTTCCGGTAGACAGTGAATGTTAATGTCAGCACAAGTGAAGAGACTGTCACAATGATGAACTGGGGAAAATAGTTAGGAAAGCTGATATCAATAGAGACATTACGAAATCAGGCAAAGTATAAAGTGAGTGATAGGATTAGATATTTTCAACAGGGTTGAGTTTGAATATATGATCTAAGAAAGAAACAAATATGTAGTGACCAATAGGATTGACATTTGACAGCATTAGGCAACCTGGACATGGATGTTTAGTAATCCATGCTCACTTTTCATTTAGTCTTTGCTACAATCTTAAGTGTGACCTTTGCTTTTTTTGTCCAGAATATTACTGTGATAAAACGTACATGTAGATCAGGTGACATGACTCTTTCTTCCACCATTTCTGGCAGCAACATTTTCAAGACGTATAAATTAGTAATGGGGGTAAAAAGAGGTGTATCCTTTGTCTGTGCATATAGAGATACTGCATGAAAAGACCATACTGTGAATAAATAATATATCTGGTTCTGACTTTAAATAATGGATTGAAATTATATCTGAAAAAATACAGGAAATCTTATATTGACATACAAACATTCATTCCATCAAGTAATATATCTAATGGCCACATTAAGGTTATGGTTTATCATGAAGGGTGTGTGAGTTTTGCTTCAAAAGTGATTATGGCAATCGAAAATAATGTGTTTGGAAAGAAGTCTCATGAAAAGACCAGTCAAGAAACCTGGAGGAATACATGTTTCATGAAGCAGGAAGTGATTGTGAAAAAATGCGTATAAATTTGTGAACTTGTGGATGAAATATATATTTCCTATGATTTGTAAAAACTGAAGAAATAGTAATGTACCAGTGTTGAATGAAAATAAACGTCAGAATACACATCATGTCCCATAAGAATCTACTTGATTGATGTTAATTTGGGTCAGTTACTGTACAAATATTAGGATTTGTAAGCACCATTTACTGAAGTTAGTTTTCAGAACTATGAAACAAATGTGTATTTCAGGTGGATGAATATTTCTGAGAATAATTTTGTGAAAAGTTTATTATAAATCCACATTTTTGAACATGGATGAACTTAGGGAGTGTATTTAAGAAACATATATTTCATATTTTAAAAATCAGGACAGTATATATATATATATATATATATATATATATATATATATATTCATAATTATATATATGTATATACATATATATGTGTCTATATATATATATATATACACACACACACACACACACACAAAACACACACACAGACATTTAAATGTAGTTATATATATGCCAATCGAAGTTCATCATAAAATATATAGCATCCACAGATGCAAAAATATTTATTTTACTGAACAAGGATTTATGTATAATGTTGTTCTACTAGAAAGCTCACCCATAGTTTGAATTTTCAGTTCCAACAGCGTTTAGAGGAGTGATCTCTTCTTACAAGTTGTATCTGCCAAGTCAGTCACCTCACAAAAACGAACGTGTGATAGCAGGTAGAATTCTATATAAGCATATAAAAATAAATGTGCTGAATAGGCTACAGAGAAAGGGAGAGGAATTTACATATTTGTTAACTTTAACAACACATGGAGAACTATTTCAATTAAAAATTGACTAGATTTATAACACCTACCATTTATCATGCAAATGGCAAGTCCAACTATACCCCATGCCTCTTCTAAACTGCTTGTATTTCTATTATGTTTGGGTTGTTTTTCTCCATCATGTTTGGATTAGTAGACAAAGTATAGTAGGGTATGGGTTATTGTCAGGGATTCAGTATAGTCAATGGAATATTGGAAAATGAATCCAATATGTAAAAAATATATGCTACACAATTATCTTCCCACTCTCATCCAGAACTATGCCTTTACATTACCTTCACCCCAAGTAAGACACAATTAGAGTAGAAGAGTTTGAAAATCCGTGAATGCATATCTGGGGTGGAAACAGTACTAAGAAACAAATAAGTATTTCAGGTGGATGAATATTTCTGAGAATAATCTTGTGAAAAGTTGATTATAAACCCACAACATAAATATGAATGAATTTAGGAAGTGTGTAATAAGACACATATTTCATGTTTTGAAAAATCTTGAGAGTGTATCTATATATATATATACATATTTATATACACAAACAGAGAGAGACATTAAAAATTGCAATATATATGCCAAACGAAATTCACCATGAAATGTATATCATCCACAGATCCAAATATATTCATTTTACTGAACATTGATTTATGTATAATGTTGTTCAACTAGGAAGCTCACTCACATTTGAATTAAATGTTCAAGCAGCATTTAGGAGGAGTGATCTCTTCTTCCAATTTGTATCTGCCAAATCAGCCACCTCACAAGAATGTACGTGTGGTACCAGGTAGGATTCTATATGTGCATATAAAAATACGTGTGCTGAATAGGCTACAGAGAAAGGGGGACAGGAATTCATTATTTGTTAACTTTAAAAACGCATGGAGAACTATTTCAACAAATAATTGACTAGATTTATAACTGCTACACTATATGATGCAAAAGGCAACTCCAACTATAAAACATACCTCCTCTAAACTGCCTGTATTTCTATTCTGTTTGTGTTATTTTTCTCCATCATATTAGGATTAGTAGTCAGAGTCTAATAGGGTATATGTTAGTTTCAAGGATTCAGCATTTCTAATGGAAAATAGGAAATTGAATCCAATCTGTATTCAAATATGTGCTACACAAAATTGTTCCCACTTTCATCCAGAACAATGCCATGACATTACATTCTCCTCAAGTAAGACACAATTAGAGGATAAGAGTTCGAAAATCTGTGAATATATATCTGGAATGGAGAATACTCAGGAGTTTACAACTTTGGAGGTGGTAGAGAAGATTCTAAAAGTAAGGGACAGGGTAAACATTCCACAAACATGCAGCTCTGCTGGCCTAAATGCTTTTTGAGAAACTGCCTCTAAGGGTGGGCACTTGAAATATTTGATGTTCTGAGGAGATTTAGTTCATTTGTAGAGAGACCATCAAAGCTGGGTCTGCATCTATGTTACTTGGAGGACATGGTTTCTTATTATCCAATGAACATGAGGCAGCAGTGCTGAATTCTCTCTTTGTAGGTAAACTATGGACACTGGGGTCTAAGTGTCTTTCAGTGTGGACTGTGAAGCCAATTGGTCATCCTCCACTTTTCGTGGTGTTTCTCGCTGCTCCACTGGGAGTTTGGTATTTGCTTCAAGAAATACAAGGAGTTAAAATGGGACAGAGTGGTGGAGGGAGTTCTTTAAGGTGTGGTGAGTCAGGGTCTTCAGGAGAATGCACCAACCAAGGTTCTATCCCACCTAGATTGCCCCCTTGAGAATAGCAATATGATTCTGAACATTGCAGTGAATCCTCTCCATGTAACAAGATGCCTTTACATATATGGGTCTGCTGGCTGCACCATTTCAGTCACAAGCCATTTGGAAGCCAATGGCTGATCCACATGGCCACAACACAGATGTTTTATCACACAATTGCATACCACTGCTCTAGGCCAACTACTCACCAGGCTCCAACTTACTGGCATATCTGTTCTACACCATTTTCATGAAACAAAGTCAATCAAGGCAGTGTCTGGTATACTCAGGATCAGAAACAAGACATCCAAAGTTTTTCCAGTGCCAGCTGAACATGAAAATATCAAAAATTTCATGGTAATTTTCTAGCCATTTTTCATGGATGAAGTTTGCGGCTCTGAGGGCTTCAATTAATTCAGGAACCATTAAATGGTGAAGAAGCTAATTTCAATGAAAGCACTGGAGCACTCTAACAGGCATGGTTTCCCTAAGGGTGGCCAAAATGTCACATGAAGCCAGGCCCATTGAGATCTACAATGTGAGGTTCATGTGTGTTTTAAACTCAAATATGGCTGCCAAGTCTTTAAGAAAAATTGTATGTAATATCCGGGCTGAAATTCCCAGTGTTCTGTGGAAATCCAACCTGGGCCTAGATCTCAGGTTCCAAGGGCGACTCTCATGTGTGGCCTCCTAAAATCCCAACACAATTCATGGCAATACTTCTCTGAGGTCAGTTAAAGAACTCAGTCTCTAAGGGGAATCACACCAGAGTTCAAGCCCAGTGGAACAGTCATCTCTTCCAACCGCCACACAAATGACCACAATTAAAACCAAAACACTCCCACATGGTCCTCATCTTCTTCCATATAGACACTCCTTATAAGGTCTGGCTGGAGTTTTCAATGAGGTCCACAGCCCAAGTCAGTGTCCAAATTAAGGTCCTGTTCCCCTCATTTGTCTAACATCAAGGTGGCCTGGACACACTTCCTGTAAACCAGGAGTTATCAAATAGGCCTGCCATTAATACTGCTCGGCTTTTTCAATCTGAGGCCTTCTGACTCTGTGGTTTAGATTCTTTATGTGAATTTGAGTCATGAGAAAACCCAAGCCCCTCTGCAGACATTTGAAGAACTCATTTGGCCCAAAGGATTCCTATTCTCCCTTCATGGAATTCAGGATCCTAACAGAGGAAGGTAAAAGAATTCATTCACAATGAGTGAATATTTGCCATTTTGGTTTTGGATGGACACATGGGATCTTTCTTTTAATCCATCAGGTGCTAAGAATCTAAGCCACTGCCTCACACAGGGCCAAGAGGCTGATTCAGACACATCCTTTTCCAAAGCAATTAAGCAAAGAGCCACAGGTGATTCCCATTCATTTCCATTTGAAAACTGTTTTCTTCAGGGTTCACAAAGGTGTGGCCTGAGGCAAAGACCTTCCTGACACTCAGAGCAACAGAAAAATAGGTAAGCAAAAGGCCCAAAGCAGGGTTTCTCTACTGAGACTTTCTTTGTCACACTGATATCTGAGTTTTCTGAGATGCTTGCTATTCCCTTCAGCTATCCATTATATGGCAATGTCACAGAGCTTGGAGGTGGTACATATCTTGGACAGAAAACCATGAGCCTGCTCTGAAGAGTGGCCAAAATTCAGGAAGAAAACAGGAACTCCGTAAGATAGTAGGTGTTGACCATCCCTAAAGCAACCTGCAGTCCACTCATAAATTGGGCAGGATGAATGTTGGCAAGCTTTCTACTAGACAGGACACATCCATTGATGCATTATCTTTTATAATGTCTACAACCACGGACACAGTGGGATACACAGGCATACAAACAATCGCCTTGTCAAATGACTTACTATAAACAGTCCACTCCAAAACAAACAAACCGCCTTTCTTACCTATTCTCAGAACATGAGACTAAACCACAAAATCACAACCACTCCCACAACGACACCTCCTTTATTCAAGTATGTCTGTGACTAATTGGAATGTACTCTGACTGATGGGCCATACTATGTTTCCTTGAAATGGCCTGTCCTTCTCAGATCTTTTATCCTTGGCCAACACTGTGAAGTTTTCAGGAGCCAGTGGTGAGCCACTACCTGCTTTCTCAGGAAATTCCCCTTTTCAGAGCTCTCCTGGCATTTGGCAATCCTCACATCAGTAGGTACCAAGGAAGACTTACTCTGTCCTTGGTTATTCCAAACAACTGAGCCCACTGGGAAAGAAACTGGGACTGACTCTGGGTGCCTGGCTTCCTGGATTCCTAGTTCAGAGAAATGCGTCATCAAGGAAGACAGGTAGGTCACTTCATTCAGGAACTGAATGAGGTTACTGCCGTGGCAACCACTTTGTCCTAACAATTGCTTTCAAGGGTCCCATGAGATGGAGGCTGCCCCTACTTCCTGTGACACTTTCACAAGTTAGATTGGTATATCAACCATTGGCACCTGGGAACAGCTCTCCACACAGGCCTGGTTTGGTCCATCTTCTCTACATTAAGAAGAGAGAAGCTGATTCAGACACAACCCTTCATCCTCACCAGGTTGTTTGCCATGGAGGATGACTTTTGGTCTCTTAGGTCCTCCATAGCTGCTTACAACTTCTCCAGGAATCATTTCTGCATGGACCTTTGAGTTTCTCAGCATGTGGAAGATCCCCTATATTCCTGTATTGTAAGACCAACTCTATCCCTGCTCTTCCGTAAAGTTAAATTGACTGAACAGTGTATGGTTAGGTTAACTAACAGGTTCGATTTGGATTAGGAATCTTTCTGCGTGATGAATAATGGTATTGGGAAACTGCGATATTTACAAGAATATATGGGTGAAATATAAGTATGAAAACAGAAATCTAGCTAAGATATGAAGCCCAAAAGGGCATTGGGCCCTTGATTGGGATACGTAGCTTTGAATTATGTTCTGCACTGATGTGTCAGGTAAATCGATATACAATGGCTTAGGTCCTTGTACCATGGATGATTAAATGTAGAAGAGAACTTCCAGTCAAAAGGGATAGTCGGTAGGATTCGGAAGATTCTCAGTAGGTTTAGAAAGAAGAGTGAGTATAGGATTTGGACCAAATGTTGTTTAGCAATAGGGTTTCCGGTAGACAGTGAATGTTAATGTAAGCACCAGAGACTGTCACAATGATGAACTGGGGAAAATAGTTAGGAAAGTTGATATCAATAGAGACATTACAAAATCAGGCAAAGTATAAAGTGAGTGATAGGATTAGATATTTTCAACAGGGTTGAGTTTGAATATATAATCTAAGAAAGAAACAAATATGTAGTGACCAATAGGATTGACATTTGACAGCATTAGGCAACCTGGACATGGATGTTTAGTATTCCATGCTCACTTTTCATTTAGTCTTTGCTACAATCTTAAGTGTGACCATTGCTTTTTTTGTTCAGAATATTACTGTGATAAAACGTACATTTAGATCAGGTGACATGACTATTTCTTCCACCATTTCTGGCAGCAACATATTCTAGACGTATAAATTAGTAATGGGGGTAAAAAGAGGTGTACCCTTTGTCTGTGCATATAGAGATAATGCATGAATAGACCATACTGTGAATAAATAATATATCTGGTTCTGACTTTAAATAATGGATTGAAATTATATCTGAAAAAATACAGGAAATCTTATATTGACATACAAACATTCATTTCAACCAGTGAAATATCTAATGGCCACATTAAGTTTATGGTTTATCATGAAGGGTGTGTGAGTTTTGCTTCAAAAGTGATTATGGAAATCGAAAATAATGTGTTTGGAAAAAGTCTCATGAAAAGACCAGTCAAGAAACCTGGAGGAATACATGTTTCATGAAGCAGGAAGTGATTGTGAAACAAATGCGTATAAATTTGTGAACTTGTGGGTGAAGTATATATTTCCTATGATTTGTAAAAACTGAAGCAATAGTAATGTACCAGTTTTTAATGAAAATAAACGTCAGAATACACATCATGTCCCATACGAATCTACTTGATTGATGTTAATCTGGGTCAGTTACTGTACAAATATTAGGATTTGTAAGCACCATTTACTGAAGTTAGTTTTCAGAACTATGAAACAAATGTGTATTTCAGGTGGATGAATATTTCTGAGAATAATTTTGTGAAAAGTTTATTATAAATCCACATTTTTGAACATGAATGAACTTAGGGAGTGTATTTAATATACATATATTTCATATTTTAAAAATCAGGACAGTGTATATATATATATATATATTCATAATTATATATATGTGTATATATATACACATATAATTATATATATGTATATATATATACACACACACACACACAAAACACACACACAGACATTAAAATGTAGGAATATATATGCCAATCGAAGTTCATCATAAAATATATAGCATCCACAGATGCAAAAATATTTATTTTACTGAACAAGGATTTATGTATAATGTTGTTCTACTAGAAAGCTCACCCATAGTTTGAATTTTCAGTTCCAACAGCGTTTAGAGGAGTGATCTCTTCTCACAAGTTGTATATGCCAAGTCAGTCACCTCAGAAAAATGAACGTGTGATACCAGGTATTCTATATAAGCATATAAAAATTCATGTGCTGAATAGGCTACAGAGAAAGGCAGAGAGGAATTTACATATTTGTTAACTTTAACAACACATGGAGAACTATTTCAATTAAAAATTGACTAGATTTATAACACCTACCACTTATCATGCAAATGGCAAGTCCAACTATACCCCATGCCTCCTCTGAACTGCTTGTATTTCTATTCTGTTTGGGTTGTTTTTCTCCATCATATTTGGATTAGTAGACAAAGTATAGTAGGGTATGGGTTATTGTCAGGGATTCAGTATTTTCAATGGAATATAGGAAAATGAATCCAACGTGTATAAAATATATGCTACAAAATTATCTTCCCACTCTCATCCAGAACAATGCCTTTACATTACCTTCACCCCAAGTAAGAAACAATTAGAGTAGAAGAGTTTGAAAATCCGTGAATGCATATCTGGGGTGGAAACAGTACAAAGAAACAAATACGTATTTCAGGTGGATGAATATTTCTGAGAATAATCTTGTGAAAAGTTGATTATAAATCCACAACATAAATATGAATGAATTTAGGAAGTGTGTAATAAGACACATATTTCATGTTTTGAAAAATCTTGAGAGTGTATATATATATATATATATATATATATATATATATATATATATATTTATATACACACAAAGAGAGAGACATTAAAAATTGCAATATATATGCCAAACGAAATTCACCATGAAATGTATATCATTCACAGATCCAATTATATTCATTTTACTGAACATGGATTTATGTATAATGTTGTTCAACTAGGAAGCTCACTCACATTTGAATTATCAGTTCAAGCAGCGTTTAGGAGGAGTGATCTCTTCTTCCAATTTGTATCTGCCACGTCAGCCATCTCACAAGAATGTATGTGTGGTACCAGGTAGGATTCTATATGTGCATATAAAAATACGTGTGCTGAATAGGCTACAGAGAAAGGGGGACAGGAATTCACTTATTTGTTAACTTAAAAAACGCATGGAGAACTATTTCAACAAATCATTGACTAGATTTATAACTGCTACACTATACCATGCAAAAGGCAACTCCAATTATAAAACATACCTCCTCTAAACTGCTTGTATTTCTATTCTGTTTGTGTTATTTTTCTCCATCATATTAGGATTAGTAGTCAGAGTCTAATAGGGTATATGTTAGTTTCAGGGATTCAGCATTTCTAATGGAAAATAGGAAATTGAATCCAATGTGTATGCAAATATGTGCTACACAAAAATCTTCCCACTTTCATCCAGAACAATGCCTTGACATTACATTCTTCTCAAGTAAGACACAATTAGAGGATAAGAGCTAGAAAATCTGTGAATATATCTGGAATGGAGAATACTCATTAGTTTACAACTTTGAAGGTGGTAGAGAAGATTGTAAAAGTAAGGGACAGGGTAAACATTCCACAAACATGCAGCTCTGCTGGCCTAAATGCTTTTTGAGAAACTGCCTCTAAGGGTGGGCACTTGAAATATTTGATGTTCTGAGGAGATTTAGTTCCTTTGTAGAGAGACCAACAAACCTGGGTCTGCATCTATGTTACTTGGAGGACATGGTTTCTTATTATCCAATGAACATGAGGCAGCGGTGCTGAATTCTCTCTTTGTAGGTAAACTATGGACACTGGGGTCTAAGTGTCTTTCAGTGTGGACTGTGAAGCCAATTGGTCATCCTCCACTTTTCGTGGTGTTTCTCGCTGCTCCACTGGGAGTTTGGTATTTACTTCAAGAAATACAAGGAGTTAAAATGGGACAGAGTGGTGGAGGGAGTTCTTTAAGGTATGGTGAGTCAGGGTCTTCAGGAGAATGCACCAACCCAGGTTCTATCCCACGTAGATTGCCCCCTTGAGAATAGCAATATGATTCTGAACATTGCAGTGAATCCTCTCCATATAACAAGATGCCTTTACATATATGGGTCTGCTGGCTGCACCATGTCAGTCACAAGCCATTTGGAAGCCAATGGCTGATCCACATGGACGCAACACAAATGTTTTATCACACAATTGCATACCACTGCTCTAGGCCAACTACTCACCAGGCTCCAACTTACTGGCATATCTGTTCTACACCATTTTCATGAAACAAAGTCAATCAAGGCAGTGTCTGCTATACTCAGGATCAGAAACAGGACATACAAAGTTTTTTCAATGCCAGCTGAACATGAAATTATCAAAAATTTCATGGTAATTTTCTAGCCATTTTTCACGGATGAAGTTTGCGGCTCTGAGGGCTTCAATTAATTCAGGAACCATTAAATGGTGAAGAAGCTAATTTCAATGAAAGCACTTTAGCACTCTCACAGGCATGGTTTCCCTAAGGGTGGCCAAAATGTCACATGAAGCCAGGCCCATTGAGATCTACAATGTGAGGTCCATGTGTTTTTTAAACTCAAATATGGCTGCCAAGTCTTTAAGAAATATTGTATGTAATATCCGGGCTGAAATTCCCAGTGTTCTGTGGAAATCCAACCTGGGCCTAGATCTCAGGTTCCAAGGGCGACTCTCATGTGTGGCCTCCTAAAATCCCAACACAATTCATGGCAATACTTCTCTGAGGTCAGTTAAAGAACTCAGTCTCTAAGGGGAATCACACCAGAGTTCAAGCCCAGTGGAACAGTCATCTCTTCCAACCGCCACACAAATGACCACAATTAAAACCAAAACACTCCCACATGGTCCTCATCTTCTTCCATATAGACACTCCTTATAACGTCTGGCTGGAGTTTTCAATGAGGTCCACAGCCCAAGTCAGTGTCCAAATTATGGTCCTGTTTCCCTCATTTGTCTAACATCAAGGTGGCCTGGACACACTTCCTGTAAACCAGGAGTGATCAAATAGGCCTGCCATTAATACTGCTCAGCTTTTTCAATTTGAGGCCTTCTGACTGTGTGGTTTAGATTCTTTATGTGAATTTGAGTCATGAGAAAACACAAGCCCCTCTGCAGAGATTTGAAGAACTCATTTGCCCAAAGGATTCCTATTCTCCCTTGATGGAATTCAGGATCCTAACAGAGGAAGGTAAAAGAATTCATTCACAATGAGTGAATATTTGCCAATTTGGTTTTGGATGCACACATGGGACCTTTCTTTTGATCTATCAGGTGCTGAGAATCTAAGCCACAGCCTCACACAGGGCCAAGAGGCTGATTCAGACACATCTTTTTTCAAAGCAATTAAGCAAGGAGCCACAGGTGATGCCCTTCATTTCCTTTTGAAAAAATGTTTTCCTCAGGCTTCCCTAAGGGGTGGCCAGAGGCAAAGACATCCTGAGATTCAGGGCAACAGAACAATAGGTTAGCAAAAGAGCCAAAGCGGGGTTTCTCCACTATACTTTTCTGGTCACACTGATATCTGAGTTTTCTGAGATGTTGGCCATTCCCTTCAGATATCCAGTACATGGCCATGTGACAGAGATTGGAGGTGGTACATATCTTGGACACAAACCCAAGAGCCTATTCTGAAGAGTTGTCAGAATTCAGAAAGAAAACAGGGACTTAAAAAGGTAGTAGGTGTTGCCTATCGATATGGAAACCACGCTCCATTCATTAAATGGGCAGGATGAATACTGGGAAGCTTTCTACTAAAGAGGACACATGCATTGATGCATTCTCTTTTATAATGTATACAACCACGGACACAGTGGGATACACAGAAATAGAAACACTCACCATGTAAAACGACTTACTAGAAACAGTTCACTCCAAACCAAAGAAACCTCCTTTTCTACCTATTCTCAGAACAGAGACAAAACCACACACCCACACTCAAAAAGACACCTCCTTCCCCAAAGTAGGGCTGTGATTATCCGGAGTGTC
Source organism: Callospermophilus lateralis (assembly GCF_048772815.1). NCBI lineage: Eukaryota > Metazoa > Chordata > Mammalia > Rodentia > Sciuridae > Callospermophilus > Callospermophilus lateralis. Next base: position 172,339 of record NW_027515031.1, on the reverse strand, counting down.
CTCTGACAGGTTTGCCATACTATGTTCCCCGTTAATGGTCTGTCCTGTCTCAGATCTGGTCTCCTTGTCCAACTCTGTGAAGCAGTCAGGAGCCAGGGGTGAGCCACTACATACTTAGTCAGGAAAGGCCCGTGTTCAGATCTTTCCTGGCATTTGGCCATCCTCACATCAGTCAGTACCAAGAAGACTGACTCTGTCCTTGGTGATTCCAAACAAATGAGACCCCTTGGACTGGGACTGGGACTGGCTCTGGTGCTTGGTTTCCTCGGTCCCAAGTTCAGAAAGTTCCATCAACAAGGAAGTGAGGTAGGTCACTTCCTTCAAGAACTGAATGAGGTCACTGCCTTGGCAACCTCTTTGTCCTAACAGTTGCTTCCAAGGGTCCCATGAGATGGAGGCTGCCCCTACTTCCTTTGACACTTTCACAACTTAGAATGGTATATCAACCTTAGGCACCCGGGAACAGCTCTCCACACAAGCCTGGTTTGGTCCATCTTCTCTACATTAAGAAGAGAGAGGCTGATTCAGACACAACCCTTCATCCTGACCAGGTTGTTTGCCATTGAAAATGACTTTTTGTCTCTCAGGTCCTTCATTGCTGCCTACATCTTCTCCAGGGATCATTTCTGCATGGACCTTTGAGGTTCTTAACAGGTGGAGCATCCCCTACATTCCTGTATTGTAAGAACAATCTGTCTCTGCTCTTCTGTAAAGTTAGATTGAGTGAACAGTGTATGGTTAGGGTTAATTTCATGTTCGATTTGGGTTAGGAATCATTCTGCTGGATGAATAATGGTATTGGGAACCTGTGATATTTATAAGAATATCGAGGTCAAATATATGTATGAAAACAGAAATTAAAGTAAGATTTGAATCCCAGAAGGGCTTTGGGCAGTTGATTGGGATATTTAGCTTTGAATTGTGCACATATGTCTCAAATAAATGGATATGCAATGGCAGAGGAACTTGAACCTTGGATGATTGAATGCTGAAGAGAACATCCAGTCAAAAGGGATTGTCGGTAGGATTAAGAAGATAGTCGTTATGTTTAGCAAGTAGAGTAAGTATAGGATATGTAACAAAAGTTCTTTAGCAATTTTTTTTCGGGAAGTGAGTGAATATAAATGTCAGCACATATGAAGAAATCAGACACAATGATGAAATGGGGAAAATTTGTAGAAAAGCAGATATCAATAGAGACATTAGGAAATCAGGCAAAGTATAAAGTGAGTGATAGGATAAGACATTTTCAACAGGGTTGAGACTGAATATCTAATCTTAGGAAGAAACAAATATGTAGGTCACCAATAGGATTGACATTTGAGAGCATTAGGCAACATGGACATGGATGTTGTTAGTAATCCATGTTCACTTTCCATTTAGACTTTGGTACAATCCTAAGTGGGACCTTTGCATTTTGTTTCCAGAATATTACTGTGATAAAATGTGTATGTAGATCAGATGACATGATTATTTCTTCCACCATTTCTAGGAGCAGTATTTTGAAGACGTATAAATTAGCATTGGGGGTAAAAAGAGGTGTACCCTGTTTCTATGAATATACAGATAATGCATGAATAGACCTTAATTTCAATAAATAATATAACTTGTTCCACTTTAAGTAATGGATTGAATTGATATCTGAAAATATATAAGAAATCTTATATTGATATGCAATCATTCATGACAACCAGTTATACACCTAATGTTAATATTAGGTTACGGTTTATCATGAAGTTTGTGTGAGTTTTGCTTCAAAAGTAATTATGGAAATCGAAAATAATGTGTTTGGAAAGAAGTCTCATGAAAAGGCCAGTCAAGGAACACCGAGGAATTCATGAGTTCTGAAGAAGGAAGTGATTGAAATTGAAAAAAATGACGATAAATTTGCTTACTTGTGGATGAAATATTATAATATGATGTGAATAAACTGAAGAAATAGTAATGTACCAGTGTTGAATAAAAATGAACATCAAAATACACATCATGTCCCACAGGAATCTACTCGCATTGATGTTAAACTGAGTCAGTTACTGTAGAAATATTAATATTTCTTTGCACCATTCACCAAAGTTAGTTTTCTTTTTTTTTTAATTTTTATTTATGCTTGTTCGAAACATTACATAGTTCTTGATATATCATATTCCACACTGTGATTCAAGTAGGTAATGAACTCCCATTTTTACCCCGTAAACAGATTGCAGAATCACATCAGTTACACATCCATTGATTTACATATTGCCATACTAGTGTCTGTCGTATTCTGCTGCCTTTCCTAACCTCTACTATCCCCCTCCCCTTACCTCCCCTCCCCTCTTCTCTCTCTACCTCTTTACTGTAATTCATTTCTCCCCCTTGTACAATTTTTTCCTTTCCCTCACCTCCTCTTGTATGTAATTTATATAACCCTGAGGGTCTCCTTTTATTTCCATGCAATTTCCCTTCTCTCTCCCTTTCCCTTCCTCCTCTCATCCCTGTTTAATGTTAATTTTCTTCTCATTCTATTCGTCCCTACTCTGTTCTTAGTTACTCTCTTTATATCAATAAAGACATTTGGCATTTGGTTTTACGGATTGGCTAGCTTCACTTAGCATAATCTGCTCTAATGCCATCCATTTCTCTGCAAATTATATCATTTTGTCATTTTTTAATGCAGAGTAATATTCCATTGTGTATAAATGCCACATTTTTTATCCATTCATCTATGGAAGTGCATCTAGGTTTGTTCCACAGTCTTGCTATTGTAAATTGTGCTGCTATGAACATCAATGTAGCAGTGTCCCTGTAGCATTTTTTTTAGGTCTTTAGGGAATAGACTGAGAAGGGGAATACCTGGGTCAAATTGTGGTTCCATTCCCAGTTCTACAAGAAATCTCCATACTGCTTTCCAATTTGGCTGCACCAATTTGCAGTCCCACCAGCAATGTACAAGTTTACCCTTTTCTCCACATCCTCACCAGCACTTGTTGTTGTTTGAGTTCATAATAAATATCTGGAATGGAAAATGCTCAGGAGTTCACAACCTTGAAGGTGGTAGAGGAGTTTCCAAAAGTAAGGGACAGGGTAAATACCACAAACATGGAGCTGTGTCGGCCTTAAGACTTCTTGAGAAAATGCCTCTGAGGTTGGGCACTTGAAATATATGTTGTTGTCAGGAGCTTTAGCTTCCTTTGTAGTGAGACCATCAAAGCTGAGTCTGCATCTATGTGACCTGAAGAACATGGTTTTTTATTTTCCTATAAACACGAGGCAGCAGTGCTGAATTCTCTCTTTGTAGGCAAACTGGGGCTACTGGGGGCTAAGTGTCTCCCCGTGTGGACTGTGAAGCCATTGGATCATCCTTCACATTTCGTCATGTTATTTGATGCTGCACTGAAAGTTTGGTATTTACTTTACGAAATAAATGAGTTTAACTGCGATACAGTGCTGCAGGGAGTTCTGTCACGTGTTGTGGTCAGGATCGGCAGGAGAATGTACCAAGCAGGCTTCTATCACACATAGTTGCCCCCTTGACCATAGCAATATGATTCTGAACATTGCCCTGAAACCTCTCCATTCAACAAGATGCCTTTACATCCAAAGGTCTGCTAGCTGCACATGTCAGTCACAAACCATTTCTAAGCCAATGGCAGATCCACGTGGCCGCACCACAGATGTTTTTTCACACACCTACACTCTACTGCTCTTGGCCCACTACTCAGCAGGCTCCAACTTACTGGCATCTCTTTTCTACACCATTATCATGAAACTCAGTCAAACCAGACACTGTCTTGTATACTCATGATAAGCACCAGGACATCAAATGGTTTTCCAGTGCCAGCTGGTCATGGAAATTTCAAAAATTTCATGGTATTTTCTAGCCATTTTTCAAGGATGAAGTTGGAGGTACTGTGGGTTTCAATTCATTCAGGAACCATTAAATGTTGAGGAAGCTCATTTCAATGGAAGCTGTAGAGAACTCTCACAGGCAAGTCTTCCGAAAGAGTGGCCCAATGTCACATAAAGCCAGCCACATTGAGGTCTACAATGTGAGGTCCATGTGTGTTTTGACTCTCAACTATTGCTTCCAAGTCTTTCAGAATATAATCAAGTGATATCCTCGCTGAGATTCCCAGTGCTCTGTGGAAAGCCACCCTGGGCCTAGATCTCAGTTTCCAAGGGTGACTCTCATGTGTGGCCTCCGAAAATCCCAACACAATTCATGGCAATACTTCTCTAAGGTCAGTTCCAGAACTCAGTCTCCAAGGGGAATCCCACAAGAGTTGAAACCCAGGTGGACACAGTCATCTTTTCCAACTGCCACACAAATGACCACAATTGAAACCAAAACACTCCCACATGGCCCTCATGTTTTTCCATATAGACACTCATCATAACCTCTCGCTGGAGGTTTCCATGAGGGGCGCAGACCAAGACACTGTCCAAAATAAGCTCCCTTGCCCCTAATTTGCCAAAAGTCAGGGTGGCCTACACACCCTTCCTGTGAACCAGAACTGATCAAATAGGGATGTAGTTAATACTGTTCTGCTTTTCCAATTTGAGGCCTACTGACTGTCAGGTATCGATTCTTTATGTGATTTGGAGTCATCAGAAAACCCAAGCACTTCTGCAGGGGTTCAAAGAACTCATTTGAACTAAAGGATCCTGATTCTTACTTGATGAAGGTCAGGAATCTAATAGAGGAAGGCAAGAGACTCATTTGCCATTTCTGTTTTGAATGCACACATGGAATCTATCTTTAGATGCATCAGGTGCTGAGAATCTAAGCCACAACCTCACACAGAACCAAGAGGCTGATTCAGACACATCCTTTTACAAAGCAATTAAGCAAAGAGCAACAGGTGATGCCCATTCATTTTCATTTGAAATCTGTTTTCTTCAGGCTTCACAAAGGGGTGGCCAGAGGCAAAGACCTTCCTGACATTTAGGGCAACAGAAAAACAGGTAAGAAAAAGACCCAAAGCAGGGTTTCTCCACTGAGACTTTCCTGGTCACACTGATATCTGAGTTTTCTGAGATGCTCCCCATTCACTTCAGCTATCAAGTACATGGTCATGTCACAGAGCTTGGAGGTTGTATATATCTTGGACACAAAACCATGAGCCTATTCTGGAGAGTGGCCAGAATTCAGGAAGAAAACAGGATCTTAGGAAGATAGTAGGTTTTGCCCATCCAGAAGGCAAGCCGCGGTCCATTCATCATTTGGGCAGGATGAATGCCAGGAAGCTTTCTACTAGACAGGACACATCCATTAATTCATTCTCTTTTCTAATGTCTACAACCACAGACACAGTGGGATACACAGACATAGAAACACTCACATGTCAAACGACTTACTAGAAACAGTGCAATCCAAACCAAACAAACCGCATTTTCTACCTATTCTCAGAACATGTGACAAAACCACAAAACCACAACCACTCCCACAAAGGCACCTCCTTCCCCCAAGTAGGTCTGTGAGTATCCAGAGTGTCCTCTGACTGGTGGGCCATACAATGTTTCTCCCGAATGTCCTGTCCTGACTCAGATGTGGTCTCCTTGGCCAACTCTGTGAAGTTGTCAGGAGCCAGCGGTGAGCCACTACCTGCTTTCTCAGAAAAGGTCCCTCTTCAGAGCTCTCCTGGCCTTTGGCTATCCTCACATAGGTAGGTACCAAGAAAGACTGACCCTGTCCTTGGTAAAACCGAACAAGTGAGCCCACTGGGACTGGGACTGGGACTGGCTCTGGGTGCCTGTCTTCATGGATCCCAAGTTCAGAGAATTCCTTCACCAAGGAAGTGATGTAGGTCACTTCCTTCAGGAACTGAATCAGGTTACTGCCTTGGCAACCAATTTGTCCTAACAGTTGCTTCCAAGAGTCCAATGAGTTGGAGGCTGCCCCTACTTCCAGTGAAACTTTCACAATTTTGCATGGTATATCAACCATAGGCACCCAAAAAAAGCTCTCCAGATAGGCCTGGTTTGGTCCATCTTCTATACATTAAGAAAAGAAATGTTGATTCAGACACATCCCTTCATGCTAACCAGGTTGTTTGTCATGGAAGATGACTTTTGCTCTCTGACGTCATTCATAGCTGCCTACATTTAATCCTGGGATCATTTCTTTAATGACCTTGGAGGTTCTCAGCAAGTGGAAGATCCCCTAATTTCTGTATTGAAAGACCAACTCTGTCCCTGCTGTTCAGTAAAGTTAGATTGAGAGAACAGTGTATGGTCAGGGTTAATAACATGTTCCATTTGGGTTAGGAATCATTCTGCGGGATGAATTATGGTATTGGGAACATGCGATATTTATAAGAATATAAGTGAATTATAAGTATGAAAACAGACATCTAGGTAATATTTGAAGCCCAGAATTGCATTGGACCCTTAGCTGGGATTCTTAGCTTTGAATTATATTCTGCACAGATGTCTCAGATAAATCGATATACAATGGCATAATTACTTGTACCTTGGTTTATTGAATGTTGAAGAGAACATCCAGTCAAAAAGGGATAATTTGTAGGATTAGTAAGATAGTTGGTAGGTTTTGAAAGAAGAGTGAGAATAGGATTTGGATAAAAAGATCTTTAGCTGTAGGGTTTCGGATAGACTGAATGTAATTGTCAGCACATGTGGAGAGTCTGTCAAAAGGATGAACTGGGGAAAAAAGTAGGAATGCAGATATCAATTGACATTAGGATATCAGGCAAAGTATAAAGTGAGTGATAGAATTATACATTTTCAACAGGCTTGAGTTTGAATATATAATCTTAGGAAGAAACAAACATGTAGTCAAAAATAGGATGAACTTTTGAGAGCATTAGGCAACATGGACATGGATGTTTTCCGTAATCCATGCTCACTTTTCATTTAGGCTTTGGTACAAACATAAGTTTGACCTCTTCTTTCTGTGTGCAGAATACTACTGTGGTAAAATGTATATGTAGATCAGGTGACATGAGTATTTCTTCCACCATTTCTGGGAGCAATATTTTGAAGACGTATCAATTATTTTTGGAGGTAAAAATGGTGTACACTGTGTCTATAATTATAGAAATAATGCATGAATAGACCATACTGTAAATAAATATTATAACTGGTTCTAACTTTAAATAATGGATTGAATTGATATCTGAAAATATACAGAAAATCTTACATTGATATACAATCTTTCATTCCAACCAGTAATATATCTAATGGTTATATCAGCATTATGGTTTTTCATGAAGAATGTGTGAGTTTTGCTTCAAAAGTGATTATGGAAATCGGAAATAATGTGTTTGGAAAGAAGTCTCATGAAAAGACCAGTCAAGAAACCTGGAGGAATACATGTGTTTTGAAGCAGAAAGTGATTGAAAGTGAAACAAATGCCTATATATTTGTGAACTTGTGGATCAAATATATATCCTATGATGTGCATAAACTGAAGAAATAGTAATGTACCACTGTTACATAAAAATGAACGTCAAAATACACATCATGTCCTCTCCCACAGGAATCTACTTGCATTGATGTTAAACTGGGTCAGTTATTGTAGAAATATTAGGATAATGCTGCAGTCTTGCTGGGCACAATCAGGAGCCACTTGCCAAAAGAAACGAACTTTATTTTTAGAACCACACACGCCAAACAAAACAGCCTCTCAGGAAAAACCTTCAGAGCCCCAACTGCCACCACTGGCTTCCCAAAACCTCTCCCTCCCACATGAGCCTCTCTCCACCTCCCACAATCCTCCTGCTCTTGAGGCCGATTGGCTGGGTCATGTGGGCAAAGTCAAAAAAAGTCCCCCAATGAGCAGTTTTGTGGTCTGAAAGGGCAGGGAAACAGCCCATTGAGCATCACCGCAGAGGAGCCAATCAGCTAGTTGTTGCTGGGGCCGCTGTGAGCCAATCATCAGCCGGCAGCTGGAAGTTTGCTGGCAGCAGGAATTTTGCTGGGGCCCCTTCGGCTGTGGCTCTCAACATCTTCCCCTCTCTGTTTAAACAACACGCATGTGGCTTAGGGACCGTGCCTGCCTTAGGTTGTCCAATAGTACATATGGTCTTTACCCGTTAAGTTGGTACCATTGCAATTGGATCTTACCCGTCACTGACTACGCGTCCAGTATAGAGCCACACCTGTGGAGAGGTCTTTGTACCAGCGGGGGTGGGTGAGGTTCTTTGCCTCACCTCTGTTGGCCCCCCCAAATTTTAGCTGGACGATCATGACACGCAGAAGGGAGGAAGATACACCAAGCCAATTGACGGCTCCTTTTGGAAAAATTGTACCACCGATGACATCATCAGCAAATATACCCCAACACTACGACAAGTCGCTGCACCAACAGATAGTTCACAATGCATTTAGGTGAGTTCACATGTGTCCAGGCAAGTTCTGCAAGCAGTACAGGGATGGCTATTGCAGAAGCTGTAGATTGGAATTATCTTTGATTTCACCTGCACTGGGATGAAGATAGGAACTCTGGCAATAATGTCTAAAGAAAAAAATTATGTAACATTCCAGAAGGCACTAAAACCAAAAAAAAAAAACATATGTAACATTCCAGAAGGCACATCAAAAACCAAAATGGCCCAAAAAGCATTCATTGAGGATGAAGTCTCTCACCTTCCTCTGTAAGGTTCCTGACCTCCATAAAATGAGAATAGGGATTAATTGGGTCAAATGAGTTCTTCAAAACCCTGCAGAGGGTAGCCAATGGGTTATTGGGTTTTTTCATTACTCCAATTCACATCAAGAATCTATACTCCACAGACAGTAGGCCTCAAATTAGAGAAGCAGAGCAGTACTAAAGTCAGGGTTATTTGATCACTCCTGGTTCACAGAATGGGTCTCCAGGCCACCTTGACTTTAGGCAAATGAGAGGAAAGGGAGATTATTTTGGACACTGTCTTGGGCTGTGCCCCTCAAGGAAACGTCAAGCCAGACGTTATGATGAGCATCTATATGGAAGAAGATGAGGGCCATTTGGGAGTTTTTTGGTTTTCCTTGTGGTCATTTATGTGGCAGTCGGAAGAGATGACTGGGTCCACCAGGGCTTGAACTCTGGTGTGATTCCCCTTAGAGACTGAGTTCTGGAACTTACCTCAGAGAAGTATTGCCATGATTTGTGTTGGGATTTTAGGCGGCCACCCATGAGAGTCGCCCTTTGAAACTGAGATCTAGGCCCCGGGGTGGCTTTCCACAGAGCACTGGGAATCTCAGACAGAATATCATATGATATTATTTTGAAATACTTGCCAGACATAGTTGAGAGTCAAAACACACATGGACCTCACATTGTAGACCTCAATTGGCCTGGCTTCATGTGACTATTTGGCCATCTTTGGAAAGCCTTGCCTGTGAGAGTTCTCCAGAACATTCCTTGAAATGAGCTTCCTCAACATTGAATAATTCCTGAAAGAATTGAAACAAATAATGCCTCCAACTTCATCCTTGTAAAATGGCTAGATAAATACCATGAAATTTTTGAAATTCGCATGATGAGGTGGCACTGGAGAACCTTTGATGTTCTGTTGCTCATCATTAGTGTACCAGACAGTGCCTTGATTGATTGGGTATAATGAAAGTGGTGTAGAACAGAGATGATGGTTAGATAGAGACTGCGGAGTATTTGGCCCAGAACTGTGGTGTGCAGGTGTGTGATAAAATATTTATGGTTGTGCCATGTGGATCTGCCATTGATTTCCAAATGGCTTTTAGCTGACATGGTGCACTCAGCAGACCCTTATATGCAAAGGCATCTTGTTATATGGAGATGTTTCAGGGCAATGTTCAGAATCAGGTTGCTATGGTCAAGGGGGCAAGCTATGTGGGATAGAAGCCGGAATGGTGCATTCTCCTGGAGACTCTGACCCACCACATGTCACAGAACTCCCTCCAACACTGTGTCCCAGTTGAACTCCTTGTATTTCTTGAAGCAAATATCAAACTCCCAGTTCAGCACCAAGAAACACCATGAAAATTGAAGGATGACTAAATGGCTTCATCGTCCACACAGTTAGACACTTTGGCCCAGTGGCCTCTGTTTACCTACAAAGAGAAAAATCAGCACTGCTGCCTCAGGTTCATTGGAAAATAAGAAGCCATGTTCTCCAGGTCACATAGATTCAGACCCAGCTTTGATGGTTTCACTACAAATGAAGACAAAGCTACTGACAACAACATATATTTCAAGTGCCACACCTCAGAGGCAGTTTCTCCAGAAGTCTTTTTTCCAGCAGACCTCCATGGTTGTGGAGTGTTTACCCAGTTCCTTACTTCTGGAAACTCCTCTACCTGCTCCCAGGTTGAGAAATCCTGAGAATTTTCCATTCCAGATATGTATTCACAGATTTTCTTACTCTTCTCCTCTAATTGTGTCTCACTTGGGGCAAAGGTAATGTCAAGGCATTGTTCTAGGTGAGAGTGGGAAGATTATTGTGTAGCACATATTTGCATACACATTGGATACATTATCCTATTTTCCATTTGAAATACTGAATTCCCTACACTAACCCATACCCTACTAGACTCTGACTACTTATCCTAAAATGATGGAGAAAAAGAAACCTAACAGAATAGAAATACAGGCCTTTTGTAGGAGGCATGGTGTATACTTGGATTTTCCTTCTCCTTTATCAAGGATATGTGTTATGAATCTAGTCAACTTTTCATTGTAATATTTCTCCATGAATTTTCAAAGTTAACACATATGTAAATTCCTGTCTCCTTTTCTCTGTAGCCTCTTTAGAACATGTATATTTTTATGCATATATAGACTCCTACCTGGTAACACACGTACATTCTTGTGAGCTCACTGACTTTGGAATATACAAATTATGAGAATAGATAACTTCCCCTAAATACTGATGGAACTGAAAATTCAACCTATGGGTGAGCTTCCTAGTGAACAACATCATACATAAATCCATGTTCAGTAAAATGAATATTTTTAGATATGTGGATGATATATATTTCATGATAAATTTTGATTGGCATATATATTGCTACATTTTATTGTTGTGTGTGTGTGTATATGTATATATATGTATATATATATATATATATATATATATATATATATATATATATATATATATTCACGAGATTTTCCAGATTTTCCAAAATATGAAATAAATGTGTCTTATTATACACTCCCTAAATTCATTCAAATTCATGTATGTGGATTTAAAATCAACATTTTACATGATAATCATCAGTCTGGCTGGGCACAATTCAGGAGCCAATTGTCAAAAGAAACGAACTTTATTTTTAGAACCACACAAACCAAACAAAACAGCTTCTCAGGAAAAACCCTCAGAGCCCAACTGCCACCACAGTCTTCCCACAAGCCTCTCCCTCAACCACAAGCCTCCTCCTTTTGAGGCCGATTGGCTGGGTCACATGGGCGGAGCCAAAAAAGTCCACCAATGAGCAGCTCCGTTGTCTGAAAGGGCAAGGAAACATCCCATTGAGCATCACCACAGAGGAGCCAATCAGCTAGATGTTGCTGGGGCCTCTGTGAGCCAATCATCCACTGGCAGTCTGAATGGGCGGGGAAACAGCTCAATGAGCATCTGCAATGAGCATCACCACAGAGGAGCCAATGAGCTAGATGTTGCTGGGGCCGCTGTGAGCCAATCATCAGCCGGCAGCTGGAAGTTTGCTGGCAGTTGGAGGTTTCTTGGGGCCCCTTTGGCTGTGGCTCTCAACATCTCCCCCTCTCTGTTTAAACAACAAGCATGTGGCTTAGGGAGCATGCCTGCCTTTGGTTGTTCAAAAGTACATATGGTCCTTACTGGAGAACCTTGGCTGTGGCTATCAACAGGATTTGTATGTACCATTCACTGAAGTTAGTTTTCAGTACTAGGAAACAAATATGTATTTCAGGTGGATAAATATTTCTGCGAAAAATCTTGTGAAAAGTTGATTATAAATCCACATACTTGAACATAAATGAATTTAGGGAGTGTAAATTAGATACATATATTTCATATTTTGAAAAATCTGGAGAGTGTGTGGGTGTTTGTGTGTATACACACACACACACACACAGATATTAAAATGTAGCAACATATATGCAAATCGAAATTCACCATGAAATATACATCAATCACAGATCCAAAAATATTCAATTTTCTTAACAGGGATTTATGTATAATGTTGTTCTACTAGGAAGCTCACCCATTATTTGAATTTTCAGTTCCAACAGCGTTTAGGAGGAGTGATGTCTTCTCACAAATTGTATCTCCCAAGTCAGTCACCTCACAAGAATGTAGGTGTGACAGCAGGTAGGATTTGATATGTGCATATAAAAATACATTGCTGAATAGGCTACAGACAAAGGGAGACAGGAATTCACATATTTGTTAACTTTAAAAACACATGGAGATCTATTTCAATTAAAAATAGACTGGATTTATAACACCTAACATTTATCATGCAAAAGGCAAGATCAACTATACTCCATGCCTCGTCTGAACTGCTTGTATTTCAATTCTGTTTGTGTTACTTTTCTGCATCATATTAGAATTAGTAGTCAGAGTCTAGTAGGGTATGGGTTCGTGTCAGGGATTCAGTATTTCAAATGGAAAATTGGAAAATGAATCCAATGTGTATGCAAATATGTGCTACACACAAAAAATTCCCACTCTCATTCAGAACAATGGCCTGAAATAACCACGCCCCATGTAAGAAACAATTAGAGGAGAAGAGTTAGAAAATCTGTGAATACATACGTAGAATGGAAAATGCTCAGTAGTTCACAACCTTTGAGGTGGAAAAGACGTTTCCAAACCTTAGGGACAGGGTAAAACTCCACAAACATGGAACTCTGCTGGCCTAAACACTTCTGGAGATACTGACAATGAGGTTGGGTACTTGAAATATATGTTGTTGTCAGAAGCTTTAGCTTCCTTTGTAGTGAGACCATCAAACTTGGGTCTGCATTTTTGTGACCTGGAGGACATGAATTCTTATTGTCCAATGAACATGAGGCAGCAGTGCTGAATTCACTCTTTGTAGCTAAACTGTGGCCACTGGGGGATAAGTGTCTCCCCGTCTGGAATTTGAAATCATTTGGTCATGCTCCACTTTTCGTGGTGTTTCTTGCTGCTGCAGTGGGTGTTTTGTATTTGGTTCATGACATACAAGGAGTTAAACTGGGACACAATTCTGGAGGGAGTCCTGTAACGTATGGTGTGTCAAGGTCTGCAGGAGAATGCAACAACCAGGCTTCTATCCCACATTGCTTGCCCCCTTTACCATAGGAACTTGATTCTGAATATTGCCCTGAAAACTCTCCATGTAACATGATGCCTTTACATACAAAGTTCTGCTAGCTGCACCATGTCAGTCACAAGCCATTTGAAAGCCAATGTAAGATCCACATGACCCCACCACAGATGTATTGTCACACACCTGCACACAACTGCTCTAGGCCCACTACTCAGCAGGCTCCAACTTACTGGCATCTCTGTTCTACACCATTTTCATGAAACGCAGTCAATGAAGGCATTTTCTGGTACACTCATGATCAGCAACAGGACATCCAAAGGTTCTCCAGTGCCACCTGGTCATGGGAATTTCAAAATTTGGTGGTAGTTATCTAGCCATTTTTGAAGGATGAAGTTGGAGGCACTGTGGGTTTAAATTCATTCAGGAGCCATTAAATATTGAGTAAGCTCATTTCGATGAAAGCTCCGGAGAACTCTCACAGGAAAGGCTTCCCAAAGAGTGGCCCAAGGTCACATGAAGCCAGGCCCATTGAGGTCTACAATGTGAGGTCCATGTGTGTTTTGACTCTCAACTATGGCTGTCAAGTCTTTCAAAATAAAATCATGTGATATCCTTGCTGAGATTCTCAGTGCTCTGTGGAAAGGAACCCTGGGCTTAGATCTCAGTTTCCAAGGGTGACTCTCATGCATGGCCTGATAAAATCCCAACACAATTCATGGCAATACTTCTCTGAGGTCAGTTCCAGAACTCAGTCTCTAAGGTAAATCACACCTGAGTTCAATCCCAGGTGGACCCAGTCATCTCTTCCAAACGCCACACAAATGACCACAATTAAAACCAAAACACTCCCACATGGCCCTCATCTTCTTCCATATAGACACACATCATAACCACTGGCTGGTGGTTTTCATGAGTTGCGCAGCCTAAGACAGTATCTAAAATAAGCTCCCTTGACCCTCATTTGCCTAAAGTCATGGTGGCCTGGACACCCTTCCGGTGAACCATGAGTGATCAAAAAGGCTTGCTGTTAATACTGCTTTGATTTTCCAATTTTAGGCCTACTGACTCTTCGGTTTACATTCTTAATGTTAAATGGAGTCATGAGAAAAACCAAGCACCTCTGGGCTAGCCTCTTCAGGGCTTTGAAAAACTCATTTGACCAAAAAGATCTTGATTCTCTCTTGATGGAGGTCAGGATCCTTAGAAGAATTCGAGAGACTTCATCCACAATGACTGCTCTTTTGGCCATTTTGGTTTTGGATACACAAGAGATCTTTCTTTAGATCCCTCAGGTTCTGAGAATCTAGGCCACAGCCTCACAGGGGGCCAAGAGCCTGAATAAGACACATCCCATTCCAAAGCAATTAAGCAAAGAGCCACCGGTGATGCCCATTTATTTCCATTTGAAAACTGTTTTCTTCATGCTTCACAAAGGGGTGGCCTGAGGCAAAGATGTTCCTGACATTCAGTGCAACAGAACAATAGGAAAGCAAAATTCCCAAAGCAGGGTTTCTCCACTGAGACTTTCCTGGTCACACTGATATCTGAGTTTTCTGAGATGCTCACCATTCCCTTCAGCTATGTAGTACATGGCCATGTCACAGAGCTTGGAGGTGGTACATATTTTGGACACAAAACCATCAGTCTATTCTGGAGAGTGCCCACAATTCAGGAAGAAAACAGGAACTTAAGAAGATAGTAGGTGTTGCCCATCTATAAGACAAGCCACAGTCCATTCATAAATCGGGCAGGATGAATGCTGAGAAGATTTCAACTAGACAGGACTCATCCATTGATGCATTTTCTTTTCTAATGTCTACAACCAGGGGCACAGTGGGATACACTGATATCCAAACACATGCCTTGTCAAACGACTAACTACAAACAGGTCCCGCCAAAACAAACAAACCGCCATTCCTACCTATTCTCAGAACATGAGACAAATTCACAAATCCCCACCCACACCCACAAAGACACCTCCTTCCCCCAAGTAGGTCTGTGACTATCTGGAGTTTCCACTGACTCGTGGGCCATTGTATGTTCCAAATAAATGGCCTTCCTGTCTCAGACCTGCTTTCCTTGTGCAATTCTGTGAATTTGTCAGGAGCCAGCAGTGTGCCACTACCTGCTTTCTCAGGAAAAACCCCTCTTCAGAGCTTTCCTGCGTTTTGGACATCCTCACATCAGTAGGTACCAAAAATGAATGTCTGTGTCCTTGGTAAATCCAAACAAGGAGACCACTGGGACTGGGACTGGACTGGCTATGGGTTCCTGTCTTCCTGGATCCCAATTTCAGAGAGTTCCATCACCAAAGAAGTGATGTGAGGTCACTTCCTTCAGGAACTGAATCAGATCACTGCCTTGGCAACCTCTTTGTCCTAACAGTTGCTTCCAAGGCTACCATGAGAAAGAGGCTGCCCCTACTTCCTGTGACACTTTCACAAGTTAGAATGCTATATCAACCATAGGCACCCGGGAGCAGCTCTTCACACAGGCCTGGTTTGGTCCATCTTCTCTACATTAAAAAGAGAGAGGCTGATTCAGAAACAACCCTTCATTCTGACCATGTTGTTTGCCACGGAAGATGACTTTTGCTCTCTCAGGTCTTTCATAGCTGCCTACATCTTCTCCAGTGATCATTTCTGCATGGAATTTTGTGGTTCTCAGCAGGTGGAAGATCCCCTACATTACTATATTGTAAGACCAACTCTGTCCCTGCTCGTCTGTAAAGTTAGTTTGAGGGAACAGTGTATGGTTAGGGTTAATAACATGTTCGATTTGGGTTAGAAATTATTCTGCTGGATGAATAATTGTACAAGAATAATGAGGTGAAATGTATGTAGGAAAACAGAAATCTAAGTAAAATTTGAAGCCCAGAAGGGGATTGGGCTTCAAGGGATTGTGATACTTAGCATTGCGATCAAGGGATTGTGATACTTAGCATTGAATTATGTTCTGCAGAGATGTCTCAGAGAGATCAATATACAATGGCATAAGACCCTGTACCTTGGATTATTGAATGTAGAAGAGAACATCCAGTCAGAAAGCGTTAATAGGTAGGATTAGGAAGATAGTCAGTAGGTTTAGGAGGAAGAGTGATTATAGGATTTGTTACAAAAGTTTCTTATCAATAGGGTTTCAATTAGAGTGTGAATGGAAATGTCAGCACATGTGAAGAGTCAGTCACAATGATGAACTGGGGAAAATATGTAGGAAAGCAATCAATAGAGACATTATGAAATCAGGAAAAGTATAAAGTGAGAGAAAGGATTAGATGTTTTCAACAGGGTTGAATTTGAATATATAATCTTAGGAAGAAACAAATATATTGTCACAAATAGGATTGATTTTTGAGAGCATTAGGCAACTTGGACATGGATGTTTTTAGTAATCCATATTCACTTTACATTTAGGCTTTGGTACAAACATAAGTGTGACCTTTTCTTTTTGTGTCCAAATATTACTGTGATAAAATGTATATGTAGATAAGGTGACATGAGTATTTCTTCCATCATTTCTGAGACCAATAATTTGAAGACGTATAAAATAGTATTGGGTTTACAAGAGGTGTACCCTGTGTCTATGAATATAAAGAAAAAGCATGAATAGACTGTACAGTGAATAAATAATATAACTGGTTTCACTTTAAATCATGGATTGAATTGATATCTGAAAATATATAAGAAATATTATATTGATACAAAATCATTCATTCCAACCAGTTATACATCTAATGGTAATATTGGGGTTATGGATTATCATGAAGGGTGTGTGAGTTTTGCTTCAAAAGTGATTATGGAAATCGACAATAATGTATTTGGAAAGAAGTCTCATGAGAAGACCAGTCAAGAAACATGGAGGAATACATGTGTTTCGAAGCAGAAAATGATTGAAAGTGAAACAAATGCCTATAATTTTGTAACTTGTGGATGAAATATATATCTTATAATGTGCATAAACTGAAGAAATAGTAAAATACCAGTGGTGAATAAGAATGAACATAAAAATACACATCATGTCCCATAGGAATCTACTTGCATTAATGAGAAACTGGGTCAATTATTGTAGAAATATTAGGATTTGTATTCATGATTCACTGAAGTTAATTTTCAGTAATAGGAAACAAATAGTATTTCAGGTGGTTGAATATTTCTGAGAATAATCTTGTGAAATGTTGACTATAAATCCACATACATGAACTAGAATGAAATTAAGGAGTGTATAATAAGACACATATATTTAATATTTTAAAACATCTGGAGTGTGTATATACACACACACACACACACACACACACACACACACACACACATTAAAAAGCAGTAGTATATATGCCAATCGAAATTCATCATGAAATATATATCATCCACAGATCGAAAAATATTCATTTTCCTGAACATGGGATTATGTATAATATTGTTCAACTAGGAAGCTCACACAGAGGATGAATTTTCAGATCCCACAGTGTTTAGGAGGAGTGATCACTTCTCACAATTTGTATCTGCCAAGTCAGACACCTGACAAGAATGTACGTGTGATACCAGGTAGGATTCTATATATGCATATAAAAATAGATGTGCTGAATAGGCTACATAGAATGGCAGAGAGGAATTCACATATTTGTTAACTTTAAAAACACATGGAGAACTATATCAGTTACAAATTGACTAGATTTATAACACCAACACTTTGTCACGCAAAAGCCGTGTCCAACTATACACTATGCCTCCTCTGATATGCTTGTATTTCTATTTTGTTTGAGTTATTTTTCTCCATCATATTAGGATTAGTAGTCAGAGTATAGTAGGTTATGGGTTAGTGTCAGGGATTCAGTATTTCAAGTAGAAAATAGGAAAATGAATCTAATAAGCATGAAAATATGTGCTACAAAAAATATTCCCACTCTCATCCAGAAGAATGCCTTGAAATTATCTTTGCCCCTAGTATGACACAATTAGAGGAGAAGAGTTAGAAAATATGTGAATACATATCTGGACTGGAAAATGCTCAGCATTACACAACTATGGAGGTGGTAGAACAGTTTCCAAAAGTAAAGGACAGTGTAAACCCTCCACAAACATGGAGCTATGCTGGCCTAAAGACTTCTTGAGAAACTGCCTCTGAGTTTGGGTAGTTGAAATATATGTTGTTGTCAGGAGCTTAACTTCCTTTGTAGTGAGACCATCAAAGTTTGGTCTGCATCTATGTGACCTGGAGGACATGGTTTCTTATTTTCCAATGAACATGAGGCTGCAGTGCTGAATTCACTCTTTGTAGCTAAACTGTGGTCACTGGGGGCTAAGTGTCTCCCCATGTGGACTTTGAAGCCATTTGGTCATCCTCCACTTTTCCTGGTGTTTCTTGCTGCTGCACTGGGTGTTTTGTATTTGCTTCACGACATACAAGGAATTCAACTGGGAAACAGTGCTGGAGGGAGTCCTGTAACATGTGGTGGGTCAGGGTCTGCAGGAGAATGCCCCAACTTGGCTTCTATCCCACATTGCTTGCCCCCTTAACCATACCAACCTGATTCTGAACATTGCCCTGAAACCTCTCCATATTACAAGATGCCATTTCATATAATGGTCTGATGGCTGCACGAAGTCAGTCACAAGCAATTTGGAAGCCAATGTAATATCCACATGGCCACACCACAGATGTATTATCACACACCTGCACACCACTGCTCTAGGCCCACTACTCAGCACGCTCTAACTTACTGGCATCTCTGTTCTACACCATTTTCAAGAAACCCAGTAAATCAAGGCACTGTCTGGTACACTCATGATCAGCAATGCGACATCCAATGGTTATCCAGTGCCACCTGGTCATTGGGAATTTCAAAAATTTTATGATATTTATCTATCCATTTTTCAAGAATGAAGTTGAAGGCACTTTGGGGTTTCCATTCATCCCGGAACCATTAAATGGTGAGGAAGCTCATTTCAATGAAAGCTCTGAGGAACTCTCACAGGCAAGGCTTCCCAGAGTGTGCCCAAAAGGTCACATGAAGCCAGGCCCTTTAAGGTCTATAATGTGAGGTCCTTGTGTGTTTTGACTCTTAACTGTGGCTGCCAAGTTTTTCAGAATAAAATCATGTGATATCCTTGCTGAGATTCTCAGTGCTCTGTTGAAAGCTTTCCTGGGCCTAGATCTCAGGTTTCAAGGGCGACTCTTATGCATGGCCTCCTACAATCCCAACACAACTCATGGCAATACTTCTCTGAGGTCAGTTTCAGAACTCAGTTTCTAAGGGGAATCACACCAGAGTTCAAGCCCATGTGGACCCAGTCATCTATTCCAAACGCCACAAAAATGACCACATTTAAAACCAAAACATTCCCACATTGCCCTTATCTTTAACCATATAAACACTCATCATTAACTCTGGCTGCAGGTTTCCAAGAGTGGCGCAGCCCAAGACAGTGTCCAAATAATGCACCCTTGCCCCTGATATGTCCAAAGTAAGGGTGGCCTGTTCACCCTTCTTATGAACCAGGAGTGATCAAATAGGCCTGCCATAAATACTGCTCTGCTTCTCCAATTTGAGGCCTACTGACTGTCAGGTATAGATTCTTTATGTGATTTGGCATCATGAGACAACCCAAGCAGTTCTGCAGGACTTTGAAGAACTCATTTGATCCAAAGGATCCCTATTCTCACTTGATGGAGGTCAGGAACCAAACAGAAGAAGGCAAGAGACTTCATCCACAATGACAGATTTTTTGCCATTTTGGTTTTGGATGCACACATGGGATCTTCTTTAGATCTATCAGGAGCTGAGAATTTTAGCCACAGCCTCAAACAGGGCCTAGTGTCTGATTAAGACACATCCCTTTCCAGAGCAATTAAGCAAAGAGCCACAGGTGATGCCCATTCATTTCCATTTGAAAACTATTTCTTCAGGCTTCACAAAGGGGTGGCCTGAGGCAAAGACCTTACTGACATTCAAGGCAACAGAAACATAGATAAGCAAATGGAGCCAAGCAGGGTTTCTCCACTGAGACTTTACTGGTCACACTGGTATCTGAGTTTTCTGAGATGTTCCCATTCCCTTCAGCTATCAAGGACATGGCCATGTCACAGAGTTTGGAGGTGGTACATATCTTGGACAATAAACCATGATACTATTCTGGAGAGTGGCCAGAATTCAGGAAGAAAACAGCAACTTAGGAAGTTAGTAGGTGTTTCCCATCCATAAGGCAAGCAACAGTCCATTAATCAATTGTGCAGGATGAATGCTGTGAATCTTTCTACTAGACAGGACACCTCCATTGATGCATTCTCGTTTCTAATGTCTAAAACCACGGACACAGTGGCTACACAGACATAGAAACACTCGCCTTGTCTAAAGACTTACTAGAAAAAGTCGACTCCAAACCAAACCAACCACCTTTCCTACCTATTCTCAGAACAGGAAACAAAACCACAAACTCACACCCACAACCAAAAAGGCACCTCCTTCCCAAAAATAGGTCTTTAACTATCTGGAGTGTCCTCTGACTGGTGGGCCATACTATGTTCCACTCGAAATGGCCTGTCCGGTCTCAGATCTTGTCTCCTTGGCCAACTCTGTTATTCTGGGAGGAGCCAGTGGTTAGCCACAACCTGCTGTCTCAAGAAAGGCCCCTCTTCAGAGCTCTACTGGCATTTGGCCATCCTCACATCACTAGGTACCAAGAAGGTCTGACTCTGTACTTGGTAAATCCAAACAAGTGAGCCCACTGGGACTGGGACTGGGACTGGCTCTTGGTGCCTGGCTTCTTGCATCCCAATTTCAGAGAGTTCCATCACCAAGAAAATGAGGTATGTCACTTTCTTTGGAACTGAATGAGGCCACTGCCTTGGCAACAACTTTGTCCTAACACTTGCTTACAATGGTCCCATGAGTTGGAGGGTGCCCCTACTTCCTGTGACAATTTGACTAGTTAGAATGGTATATCAAAATAGACACCATGGAACAGCTCTCCACGAAGGCCTGGTTAGGTCCATCTTCTCTCTACATTAAGAAGAGAGAGTCTGATGCATACACATCCCTTCGTCCTGTGCAGGTTGTTTGCCATAGAAGATGGCTTTTGCTCATTCAGGTCCTTCATAGCTGCCTACATCTTCTCCAGGGATAATTTCTACATCGAACTTTGAGGTTCTCAGCAGTTGGAAGATCACCTACATCCCTTATTGAAAGAATAGCCCTGTCCCTGCTCTTTTGTAATGTTAGATTGAGGCAACAGTGTATGGTTAGGGTTAATAACAGGTTCGATTTGGGTTAGGAATCATTCTGCGGGATGAATAATGGTATTGGGAACCTCCAATATATAGAAATATAGTGGTTAAATATAAGTATGGAAACAGAAATCTAGGTAAGATTTGAAGCTCAGAAGTGCATTGGGCAATAGATTGGGACACGTAGCTTTGAATTACGTTCTGCATACATATTTCAGAAAAATCGATATACAATGTCATAGGACCTTGTACCTCTGATGATTGAATGTAGTAGAGTACATCCACTCAAAAAGGGATAGTCGATAGGATCAGGAAGATAGTCAGTATGTTTCGGAAGAAGATAGAGGATAGGATTTGGACCAAAGTTCATTAGCAATAGGGTTTTGGTTAGAGAGTGAATGTCAATGTCAGCACATGTGAAGGGTCAGTCACAATGTTGAACTGGGAAAAATATGTAGGAAAGTAGATATCAATAGAGACATTAGGAAATCAGGCAAATATAAAGTGAGTGAAAAAACTAGACATTTCCAACAGTTTTGAGGTTGAATATATAATCTTAGGAAGAAACAAAAATGTGGTCACAAATAGGATTGACATTTGAGAGCATTAGGCAACCTGGATATGGATGATTTTAGTAATCCATGTTCAGTTTCCATTTAGGCTTTGGTACAATCATACGTGTGACTTTTGCATTTTGTGTCCAGAATATTACTGTGGTAACATGCATATGTAGATCAGGTGACATGAGTATTTCTTCCACCATTTCTGGGAGCAGTATTTAGAAGACGAATAAATTAGTATTGGGCATACTAAGAGGTGTACCCTGTGTCTATGAATATAGAGATAATGCATGAATAGACCATATAGTGAATAAATAATATAACTGGTTCCACTTTAAATAATGGATTAAACTGATATCAGAATATATATAAGAAATACTATATTGATATGAAATCATTCCTTCCAACCAGTTATACATCTAATGGTGATATTATAGTTATGGTTTATCATGAAGTGAGTGTCAGTTTTGCTTCAAAAGTGATAAAGGAAATCAAAAATAATGTATTTGGAAAGAAGTCTCATGATAAGACCAGTCAAGAAACCTGGAAGAATCCATGTGTTCTGAAGCAGGAAGTGATTGAAAGTGAAACAAATGCCTATAAGTTTGCTAACGTGTGGATGAAATATATATCCTATTATGTGCACAAATTGAAGAAATAGTAATGTACCAGTGTTGAATTAAAATAAATTTCAAAATACACATCATGTCACATAGGAATGTACTTGCATTGATGTTAAACTGGGTCAGTTACTGTAGAAGTATTAGTATTTGTATGCAACATTAACTGAAGTTAGTTTTCAGTACTGCAAACAATATGTATTTCAGGTGGATGAATATTTCTGAGAATGATCTTGTGAAAAGTTGATTATAAATCCATATACAAGAACATGAATGAATTTAGTGAGTGTATATAAGACACATATATTTCATATTTTGAAAAATCTGGAGAGTGTATATATATAAATATATCCAAAAAAAAACACACACAGACAATAAATTAGCAATCGAAATTTATCATGAAATATATATCTTCCACAGATGCAAAATTATTTCTTTTAGAACATGGATTTATGTATAATGTTGTTCTTCTAGGAAACACACCCCTAGGTTAAATTTTCAGTTCCAATAGAGTTTAACAGGAGTGATCATTTCTCACAAATTGTATTTGCCAAATTAGCCTCCTCACAAGAATGTAGGTGTGATACCAGGTATTGTTCTATATGTGCATTTAAAAATACATGTGCTGAATAGGCTACAGAGAAAGGGAGAGAGGAATTCACATATTTGTTAACATTAAAAACACATGGAGAACTATTTCAATTAAAAATTGACTAGATTTATAACACCTACAATTAATCATGCAAAAAACAAGTCCAACTATACACCATGATTCCTCTGAACTGCTTGTATTCCTATTCTGTTTGTGTTATTTTTCTCCATCATATTAGGAGTAGTAGTCAGAGTTTATTAGGGTATGCGTTAGTGTCAGGGATTCAGTATTTCGAATGGAAAATTGGAAAATGACTCTAAAGGGTATGCAAATATGTGCTACACAAAAATGTTCACACTCTCATCCAGAAGATTGCCTTGGCATTACCTTAGTTCCAAGTAAGATACAATAAAGGAGAAAAGTTAGAAAATCTGTAAATACATATCAGGAATAAAAAATGCTCAGGAGTTCACAAACTTGTAGGTGGTAGAGGAATTTCCATTAGTAAGGGACAGGGTAAACACTCCACAAACTTTGAGCTCTGCTTGTGTAAAGACTTCTTGAGAAACTCTCTGAGGTTGGGCTCTTAAAATACATGTTGTTGTCAGGAGCTTTAGCGTCCTTTGTTGTGTGACCATCAAATCTGGGTGTGCAAATATGTGACCTGAAGGACATTGTTTCTAATTTTCCAATGAAAATGAGGCAGCAGTGCTGAATACTCTTTTTGTAGTTAAACTACGGCCACTGGGGTGTAAGTGTCTCCCCGGGTTGACTGTGAAGCCATTTGGTCATCCTCCAATTTTCGTGCTGTTTCTTGCTGGTGCACTGGGAGTTTGGTATTTGCTTCATGAAATACAAGGAGTTCAACTGGGACACAGTGCTGGAGGGAGTTCTGTCACGTGTGGAGGGACACGGTCTGCATGAGAATGCACCAACCAGGATTCTGTCCCACATAGGTTGCCCCTTTGTCCATAGCAACCTGATTCTGAACATTGCCCAGAAACCTATCCATATAACAAGATGCCTTTACATATAAGGGTCTGCTGGCTGTACCCTGTCAATCACAAGGCAATTGGAAGCCAATGGCAGATCCACATGCCCCAACACACATGTTTTTTCACACACCTTCACACCACTGCTCTAGGCCCACTAATGAACAGGCTCCAACTTACTGGCATCACTGTTCTACACAATTTTCATGAAACCCACTCAGTCAAGGCACTGTCTGTACACTCATGATCAGCAACAGGACATCCAAAAGTTTTCCAGTGCCACCTGGTGATGGGAATTTCAAAAATTTCATGGTATTTATCAAGCCATTTTTCGAGGATAAAGTTGGAGGCTCTGTGGGTTTCAATTCATTCAGGAACAATTAAATGTTGAAGAAGCTCATATCAATGAAAGATCTTGAGAACACTCACAGGCAAGGCTTCCCAAAGAGTGGCCAAAAGGTCACATGAAGTCAGGCCCATTGAGGTATACAATGTGAGGTCCATATGTGTTTTGACTCTCAACTGTGGCTTTAAAGAATTTCAGAATAAAATCATGTGACATCCAGGCTGAGATTCCCAGTGCTGTGGGCAAAGCCACCCTGCACCTAGATCTCCCTGCACCACAATTAATACCTGAGATATTGGTTGCATGGCCTAGTAAAATCCAAACACAATTCATGACAATACTTCTCTTATGTCACTTCCAGAATTCAGTCTCTAAGGGGAATCATACCAGAGTTCAAGCCCAGGTGGACCCAGTCATCTGTTCCAAGCGCCAAACAAATTACCACAATTCACAACAAAATGCTCCCACATGCCCCTTATCTTATTTCATGTAGACACTCATCATAACATCTGGATGGAGGTTTCCATGAGGGGCACAGCACAAGACAGTGTCCAAAATAACCTTTCTTGCCCCTCATTTGCCTAAAGTCAGTGTGGCCTGGAAATCCTGACTGTGAACCAGGAGTGATCAAATACGCCTGCCGTTAATACTCCTTGGCTTCTCCAATTTGATGCCTACTGACTGTGGGGTTTAGATTCTTTATGTAAACTGGATTCATGAGAAAACTCAAGCACCTATGGGCTAAACTCTGCAGGGCTTTAAAGAACTCATTTGACCCAAAGGATCCCTATTTTCACTTGATGGATGTCAGGAATATTAGAGAAGAAGGTGAGAGTCTTCATCCACATAACTGCTCTTTTGGCCATTTTGGTTTGGGATGCACCCATGGGATCTTTCTTTAGATCCATCAGGTGCTGAAAATCTAAGCCACAGCCTCACACAGGGCCAAGAGGCTGATTCAGACACATCCCTTTCCAAAGCAATTAAGCAAAGAGCAAAACACACACAGACATTATAAAGTGGCAATATATATGCCAATTGAAATTCATGATGAAATATATATCGTCCACAGATCCAAAAATATTAATTTTACTGAACATGGATTTATGAATAATGTTGTTCAACTAGAAAGGTTACCCTTAGGTTGAATTTTAAGATCCAATAGCGTTTAGGAGGAGTGATCTCTTGTCATAATTTGTATCTGCCATGTCAGCCACCTCACAAGAATGTATATGTGATACCAGGTAGGATTCTATATGTTTATATAAAAATACATGTGATGAATAGGCTACAGAGAAAGGGATAGAGGAATTCACATATTTATTAAATTAAAAAACACAAGGAGAACTATTTCAATTAAAAATTAACTAGATTTATAACACCTACCCTACATAATGCAAAAGGCAAGTCCAACTATACACCATGCCTCTTCTGAACTGCTTGTATTTCTATTGTGTTTGTATGCACTGTGGGTTTCAAGAACCATTAAATGTTGAGGAAGCTCATTTGAATGAAACTCTGGAGAACTCTCATAGGCAAGGCTTCCCAAAGAGTGACCAAAAGGTTAGATATAGCCAGGCCCATTGAGGTCTACAATGTGAGGTCCATGTGTGTTTTGACTCTCAACTATGGCTACCAAGTCTTTAAGAATAAAATCATGGGATATCTTGGCTGAAATTCTCAGTGCTCTGTGGAAATCCACCCTCGGCCTTGATCTTAGTTTCCAAGGGCGACTCTCATGCTTGGCCTCCTAAAATATCACCACAATTCATGGCAATACTTCTCTGAGTTCAGTTCCAGAAGTCAGTCTCTAAGGGGAATCACACAAGAATTCAAGCCCAGGTGGACCCACTCATCTCTTCCAACCGTCACACAAATGACCACAATTAATACCAAAACACTCTCACATGGCCCTCCTCTTCTTCTATAAAGGCACTCATCATAACATCTGGCTGGAGGTTTCCATGAGGGGCACAGCCCAAGACAGTGTCCCAAAAAAGCTCCCTTGCCACTCATTTGCCTAAATTCAGGGTGGCTTGGACACCCTTCTTGTGCACCAGGAGTGATCTGAAAGGGTAAAATAAATTGAAATTAAAGTGTAAAAGTTGAAGTGTAAAAGACTGGGTTTTGTAAAGTTTCTAAGCTGCAAGGCCTGAGTTAAAATGTAAAGGACCAGGTATTGTTAAGTTCCTATGCTACATGCAAAACCTGAAATTCCTGTAGCTTGTACTACAATTCCCGACTGCCCAGTAAATATTCCCGCTGACCGCCTGGTTATTTAATAACCTAGGACCCTGTGTGGCCTGGCACATAGGCATTGCAAGGCCTAAAGCAATCTGTTTGAATGTGTACCTCGCTTTAGAACTGACCTATCACTCCTGCCTCACCTGTTCCTGCCAATGAATGAACTAATCATGTTTAGGAATTGTTGTTTGATTTTTCTGCGGTGTATGTTGATTTCTTAAAGGAGACTGTGATATATGTAAAGTCCCGCCCTCCCCAAAAAGTGTACTTAAGCACTGCTCAACCCCTGCTCGGGGCTCTGGGCTGCTCTCCCTTCTTGAGTGAGCACGTAGCCCCAGCATGCTGGATTGGATCCTCAATGAACGCCTTTTTCTGTTGCATGAGCCGCGGTCTCTTGGTGGTCTCTTCCTCCGACGTTCACCGGATCCTTACATTTGGTGCGTTGGCCGGGAATCACGCAGCATAGGACAAGGACACCCCAACAGACCCCTCTGGGGGTAAGTAAGGCACTTCTTTCCATTTTTCCTTGCGATCGCTCAGAGCTTTTTGTTCAGGTTCCGTTTTTCCGTTTTTGGTTTGGGTTGGCAGAGTGGCTGCCAGCGGAGAACGTAAGTTCCCCCTGTCAGTGGTGGACAAACGTGTCCTAAAGCCACAGACCACGTCCTTGCAAGGGATGCCTTGGAGGACTCAGGGAGTGATGGATGTGCCCTCATTAGGTGAGGAGGGACGGATGAGCCCACATTAGGTGACTCTGCTGCCAACCCATCATATCTTGCTGGCTACATTTTTCTCTCAGGTTGAATTCACTGTCTGGCTTTGTGGTCTAACCCATCAGGTTTTGCCAGTTACTAGGTTCTAATCTTTACTTCTGAACTCGTGTTAAATGTTACCCGTGTGTACATGTTTGTGTCACGTTTGTATTGTCCTTGTCTCTGTTTGAGAAACTCTCATTATGGGACAAAGCCATTCCATGCCTCTGTCCTTGAAGCCTTTCCTGGTCCCTGCCTCCAATCCGACACCGTCACCCAGGATCCTATCACTCAAACCTTCTACTCCTTCCCCTCTTCCCTCCATTCTCCCTGAGTCACAAGATTGTAGATCTTGGGGTTGTGAACAAACGGGAGCTGCATGATGGTCTTTGTGTGTCTTTTTATCTGTGTTTCTGTTAAATGTGATGGCATTATTTGGACCGATGCAGAGTCCCGAGTTCCAACCTGCCTTACATATGTGGAAGTTACTTTAGCTAAATTTTAAACTAATGCTTCTCCTGCGAGGGACCAAAAGTCAATAGAACCGCCAGTTTTTCTGTTCTCACCTTTTGCACCTCTCTTAGCTGTGTTTTAAAGAACTTTGATAAACTTTACTCCCCTTTGTTAAGCAAGATTACGGAAGCAGTGATTTCTTTTCTTCCCGTAGTAGGCTTGAGCATGCCCACTGCAGAGGGAAATGTCTGGGGTCAAAGAACATTGATATCTCGCTTAAACTTTTCTCAAAACCCTGTCCTCATTATTAAATTGGCATTAATTGGCTTTGGGATGGGAACCAAGCCTTCAGTCATAAATTTTGACACCCCAGAGGGGACTTTAAATAAACCCCACTCTGCCCTCTTGGGGAAGCCTAGCACTCAAAACAACTGCAAGCAGAGGATGAAATTTTTGGGAGCTGACTACTGCAAAGTTGGGAGACATAGAATATGCCTGGTGCCTGGGGTCAAAGCAAACCAGAGGAACTAATCCTGTAAGTAAATGGTGAGGCTAAGGGACTCCCAGCAGCTGACAGAGCCATTTTGCTGTGGGGAACTCCCTTATTCCTTACGTGCACTTTAAGGATTTCTCCACCTCTGTTTACTTAACAAAAGGGACAATGAATGCATTAATATGTTGATATTATAGATTGTTTCTTGGGGATGATCTAGGGTGAATGTGTATCTAAAAATGATTTTTTTTTTATTTTAACCATCTCCTATCTAAATGGGTTTCTAAAGCATTGCACTATGTTACAGTTAAAAGTTGGGTTTAAACAATTGTTTAGTTTGATTTCAGGTAGTTCATGCTAGGAAACTTAAATACTTAGGATAAAAAATAATTAAAGAGTTTTAATTTTGAACTAGGAAGCCTGAAAAAATTTCACTAGATATACCAGTGCATTAACTTGGGAAGAGATAATAAATTATGATATGGTATCTATTCCCATCAGTGTGTAAGATTTTAAAAAATGGTACTAAATTAAAACGTTGGTCTGGCTTATTGAAATGACATCAATTAGCAACAGTCTTGGAAATTTTCAAAGCTTAATTTCGGATACACATGGTAGTGTGTGGTTCTTTTTAAAAAATTTTCAGCCAATTTAATGTAACTTAATACTATTAGAAACTTCATAACAAAGAAAGGGGCTTAACGATCCTATAGAAACTTCTTCTGATGGTGGCTTTAATATTATCAAAAAATGATCCTATTTTCAGTTTTGTGCGAGCAAGTTTTTCTAGTGTAGAAAAATCTAAAGATATAAAATTTTGAGAATTACATCTTAAACTTGCAAAAAAATTTTCAACATCCAAACCTGGAAATTATGACTTATAGCTAAAATGCCTTAGGCCTGAGGTTTCTGCTATGAATTCCAGTCTTTTCAGTTTTCCAGACCTCAGCCAGGACTTAAGTTGATATGCAAATAAAAGAAGACTGCAGCACTCAGCAGGAGACAGATAAAAAAGAGTAAATGTGTCTTTTTACCTGAACTCAAACTAGACCTAACCAAAAAATTATATTATACGGTATTTACTAATTACTGGCCAGTCATCTTTTTTAGGACTCTTGCTTTTCTTAGTTTCTGTATTTTTTTTTTGAGCTCATGATCTTGATTCTGCTGATGGGTTAATGTTTTCTGATCAGTTCTATTTTTGATCGACTCTGGAGTTTTTAGCATTTCAATGGAGATTTCACCTGAAAAAGCTACAAGGCTTTTACTATTGTGTTATGTGTTACATTTGTGTTACGTGTTGTATGTTGGTATGTCTGTATGTGTGTATGTCCATATATCATGCAGTGATATGACAATTGACAGATGAGGAGCACTCATGAAAAATTTAGAATGTATCCAAATGTGTTTGATTCACGTGATTCATATGTTTTAATTCAAATTGGGTAAACAGATAAAAATAAAGATGTCTTTAAAATTAGGCCTATAAGTTTTCTAGGTTTTCAAAAAGGCCCTAATAAAATGTAGATGTCTATAAAATAATCTGCCTAAATTCAGAAATTTACAAGTATTGTATTGAAATGTGAACAGAAAGAGGTTATTAGATGAAAAAGAGAAATTAAAAGGTTCCAGATATAGATCTAATAGAGGAAAAACGTGTTTCTGGATAAGAGAGTCTATATGATTAAGTAATTAAAAGGGTTTAAGTAAATAATAAAAAAAGGTGTGTGTAACTTGGTTATATGTGTAAGTTTTGAGCAAGTAATCTTAAAAAATTAAACAGCTGGTAAAACAAGTACTGTTTTTATAAAATTGTGCCAAGTTATTTCTTTAAAATCTAAACTTGTTTAATACAAAAACATCAATGTAATTGTGGTGTTAATGTGTTCATATCTTCCAGGTATACAAGTCTGTAAGGTAGAAGCTTCCAAAGACCATTGTATCAAGCTGGTGTTCTAAGGTTGTATGGTAATTCTAGGCTTAAAAGAAAAACATGTTGGAGATTTATGTATATCATTTGTGTTCTATAATTGGACTTGTTATCAATAAGATATGTACAGTTCCATGTTACTTTTTACACTGAGATACAATCTAAAAGTATTTTTAACTTAATGAGAGCCAAATCTGTGAAGGTTTTATTGTAAACACAAAGGTAATGCCCATTCATTTCCATGTGAAAACTGTTTTCTTCAGGCTTCACAAAGGGGTGGCCTGAGACAAAGACTTTCCTGATATTCAGGGCAACATAACAATAGGTAATCAAAAGGCCCAAAGCAGGGTTTCTCCACTGAGACTTTACTGGCTACACTGATATCTGAGTTTTCTGAGATGCTTGCCATTCCCTTCAGCTATCCAGTATATGGCCATGTCACAGATCTTGGAAGTGGTTCATATATTGAACACAAAATCATGAGCCTATTCTGGAGAGTGGCCAGAATTCAGGAAGAAAACAGGAACGTAGGAAGATTGTTGGTGTTGCCCATTGATAAGGCAAGCCACACTCCATTTATAAATTGTGCCGGATGAATGCTGGGAAGTTTTCTCCTTGAGAGGATACACCCATTGAGGCATTCTCTTTTCTAAAGTCTACAACCACGGACACAGTGGGATACACAGACCTAAAAACACTCACCTTGTCAAAGGACTAACTAGAAACACTCCACTCCAAACCAAACACACCCCCTTTCCTAACTATTCTCAGAAAAAAGAAAAAACCACAAACCCATACCCACAACCACAAAGGCACCTCCTTCCCCCAAGTAGGTCTGGAACTATCCAGAGTGTCCTCTGACCGGAGGGCCATACTATGTTCCCCAGAAATGGTCTGTCCTGTCTCAGATCTGGGCTCCTTGGTCAACTCTGTGAAGTTTTCAGGAGCCAGCAGTGAGCCTCTACCTGTTTTCTCCAGAAGGGCCCCTCTTCAAAATTTTTCTGGAATTTGGCCATTCTCACATAAGTAGGTACCACAAAAGACTGACTCTATCCTCGGAAAATCCAAACAAGTGAGAACACTGGAACTGGTGCTGGGACTGGGTCCTGGTGCCTGGCTTCCTGGAACCCAAATTTGGAGAGTTCCATCAACAAGGATGTGAGGTGAGGTCACTTCCTTTAGTAACTGAATGAGGTCACTGCCTTGGCAACCAATTTGTCCTAACATTTGCTTCCTAAGGTCTCATAACATGGAGGATGTCCCTACTACCTGTGACACTTTCACAAGTTAGAATAGTATAGAAACCATAGTCACCTGGGAACAGCTCTCCACAAAGGCCTAGTTTGGTTCATCTCCTCTACCTTAAGAAGAGAGAATCTGATTCAGACACAACCCTTCATCCTGACCAGGTTGTTTGCCATGGAAGATGCCTTTTGCTCTATCATGTCCTTCATAGCTGCCTACGTCTTCTCCAGGGATCATTTCTGCATGGAACTTTGAAGTTTTCAGCAGGTGGAAGATCCCCTGCATTCCTGTATTGTAAGACCAAATCTTTCCCTGCTTTTCTGAACACTTAGATTGAGGGAACAGTGTATGGTTAGGGTTAATACTATGTTCAATTAAAACCAAAATACTCCCACATGGCCCTCATTTTCTTCCATGTAGACATTCATCATAACCTCTGGCTGGATGTTTCCATAAGGGGCGCAGCCCAAGACAGTGTCCAAAATAAGTTCCCTTGCCCCTCATTTTCCTAAAGTCAGGGTTTCCTGGACACCCTTCCTGTAAACCAGGATTGATCAAATAGGCCTGCCAGTAATACTGCTCTGTTTCTTCATTTTGAAGCCTACTGACTTTGAGGTATAGATTCTTTATGTGATTTGGAGTCATGTGAGAACCCAAGCACTGCTGCAGGGCTTTGAAGAACTCATTTGTCTCAAAGGATCCCTCTACTTACTTGATGGAGGTCAGGAACCTAACAGAGGAAGCAAGAGACTTCATCCACAATGACTGATCTTTTTGCCATTTTGGTTTTGGATGCACACATGGGATCTTTCTTTAGATCCATCAGGTGCTGAAAATCAAAGCCACAGCCTCTCTCAGAGCCGAAAGGATGATTCAGACACATCCCTTTCCAAAGCAATTAAGCAAAGAGCCACAGGTGATGCTCATTCATTTCCAATTGAAAGCAGTTTTTTTCAGGCTTCACAAACTGGTGGCCTGAGGAAAAGACCTTCCTGACATTCAGGTCAACAGAACAGTAGGTTAGCAAAAGGCACAAAGCAGAGTTTCTCTACTGAGACTTTACTGGTCACACTGATATCCGAGTTTTCAGAGATGCTCCCAATTCCCTTCATCTATCCAGTACATGGCCATGTCACAGAACTCGACGGAGGTCCATATCTTGGACAAAAAAACATGAGCCTATTCTGGAGAGTGGCCAGAATTCAGGAAGAAAACAGGAACTAAGGAAAGAAGTAGGTGTTGCCCATATAAGGCAAGCCACAGTACATTCATAAAGTGGGCAGGATGTGTGCTGAGATGCTTTCTACTAGACAGGACACATCCATTGATGCATTCACTTTTCTAATATCTACAACCACGGAAAAAGTGGGAAACACAAACATAGAAACACTCGCCATGTCAAATGACTTACCAAAAACAGTCCACTCCAAACCAAACATACTGCCTTTCCTACCTATTCTCAGAACATGATACAAAACTACAAATTCACACCCACACCCACAAAGGCACCTCCATTACCCAAGTAGGTCTGTGACTATCCAGAGTGTCCTCAGACTGGTGGGCCTTACTCTGCTCCCTCGAAATGGACTTTCCTGTCTCAGATCAGGTCTCCTTTACCAACTCTGTAAAGTTGTCAGCATCAATCAGTGAGTCACTACGTGCTTTCTCAGGAAAGGCCCCTCTTCAGAGCTTTCCTGGCATTTAGCCATCCACACATCAGTATGTACCAAGAAAGACCGACTCTGTCCTTGGTAAATCCAAACAAGTGAACCCACTGGGACTGGGACTGGGACTGGCTCTGAGTTCCTGGCTTCCTGGATCCCAAGTTCAGAGAGTTCCATCACCAAGGAAGTGAGGTAGGTCACTTCCTTCAGGAACTGAATGAGGTCACTATCTTGGCAACCACTTTATCCTAACATTTGCTTCCAAGGGTCCCATGAGAGAGAGGCTTCCCCTACTTCCTGTGTCACATTCACAAGATAGAATGGTATATCAACCATAGGCACATGTTAACAGCTCTCCACACAGACCTGGTTTGGTCCATCTTCTCTACATTAAGAAGAGAGAGGCTTATTCAGACACATCGCTTCATCCTGACCAGGCATTTTACCAAGGAAGATATCTGTTGCTCTCTCAGGTTCTTCATAGCTGCCTACATCTTCTCCAGGGTTTATTTCTGCATGGAACTTGAGGTTCTCAACAGGTGGAAGATCCCCTATCTACCTGTATTATAACACCAACTCTGTCCCTGCTCTTCATAAAGTTAAATTGAGGGAACAGTGCATGGTTAGGTTTAATAGCATGTTCGATTTGGGTTAGGAATCATTCTGTGAGATGAATAATGGTATTGGGAACCTCCGATATTACAAGCATATATAGGTGTAATATAAGTATGAAAACAGAAATCTAGGAAAGATTTCAAACCCAGATGAACATTGGGCCCTTGATTATGATACTTAGCTTTGAATAATTTCCGCAAAGTTGTCTCAGATAAATCGATATACAATGGTATAGGACCTTGTACCTTGGATGACTGAATGAGGAAGAGATCGTCCAGACAAAAAGAGATAGTTCGAAAAGTTATTTAGATATAGGGTTTTGGTTAGAGAGTGAATGTAAATGTCAGCATATGTGAAGAGTCAGTCACAGTGATGAACTGGGGAAAATGTTTAGGAAAGCAGATATCAATAGAGACATTAGGAAATCAGGGAAAGTACAAAGTGAGTGATAGGATAAGATGTTTTTAACATGGTTGAGTTTGAATATATAATCTTAGGAAGAAACAAATATGTAGTCACCAATAGGAATGATATTTGAGATCATTAGTAAATCAGGACATGGATGTTGTTAGTAATACATGCTCACATTAAATTTAGGCTTTGGTACAATAATAAGGGTGTCCTTTGCATTTTTTGTCAGGAATATTACTGTGTTGAAATGTAAATGTATATCAGGTGACTACAGTATATCTTCAACTATTTCTGAAAGCAACATTTTAACTGATAAGTTAGTATTGGGGACACAAGTACGTGTACCCTGTGCCTATGATTATAAAGATGATGCCTTAATAGACCATACTGTAAATAAATAATATAACTGGATCAAACTTTAAATAATTGATTGAATTGACATCTGAAAATATATAGAAAATCTTATATTGATATACATAAGTTCATTCTAACCAGTTATACATCTAATGGTAATTTTAGCATTATGGTTTATGATGAAGAGTGTGGGAGTTTTGCTTCAAAAATGATTATGGAAATCGAAAATAATATGTTTGGAAATAATCTCATGCAAAGAACAGTCAAGAAACATGGAGGAATACATATGTTCTGAAGCAGCAAGTAATTGCAAGTGAACCAAATGCGTACAGATTTGTGAACTTGTGGATGAAAAGTTTATCCTATGATGTCCATAAACTGAAGAAATTGTAATGTACCAGTGTTGAATAAAAATGAACTTCAAAATACACATCATGTCCCATAGGATTTTACTTGCATTGATGTTAAACTGGGTCAGTTACTGTACAAATATTAGGATTTGTAAGCACCATTCACAAAAGTTAGTTTTCAGTACTGGGAAATAAATATGTATTTCATGTGGATGAATATTTCTGAGAATAATCTTTGAAAATTTGATTATAAATCCACATATAGGAACATGAGTTAAATTAATGAGTGTATAATAAGACACACATATTTCATATTTTGAATAATCTGGAGAAAAAAATATATATATATACATATATATAGATACAAACACAGACATTAAAATGTAGTAATATGTATGCCAGTAAAAATTCATTATGAAATATATATCATCCTCATATCCAAAAATATTCTTTTAACTGAGCATGGATTTATGTATAATGCTGTTCATCTAGGAAATTCACCAATATGTTGAATTTTCAGTTCCATCAGTATTTAGGGGCAGTGATCTCTTCTCACAATCTTTATCATCCTAAAACAGCAAGCTCACAAGAATGTACGTGTGATACCAGGTAGGATACTAAATATGCATAATAAATTTCATGAGATGAATAGGCTACAGAGAAAGGGAGACAGAAATGTACATATGTGTTAACTTTAAAAACTCATGGAGAAGTATTACAATGAAAAGTTGACTAGATTTATAACACATACATTTGATAAAGCAGAACGCAAGTCCTAGTATACACCATGCCTCCTATGTACAGCCTGTATTTCTATTCTGTTAGGTTTCTTTTTCTACATCATATTAAGATTAGTAGTCAGAGTCTAGTAGGGTATGGGTTAGTGACAGGGACTCAGGATTTCTAATGGAAAATAGGAAAATGAATCTAATGTGTATGCAAATATTTGCTAGACAAAAATCTTCCCACTGTCCTCCAAAACAATGCCTTGATATTTCCTTCGCCACAAGTAATACACAATTAGTGGAGAAGAGTTTGAAAGTCTGTGAATATATATCTGGAAAAGAAAATACTCAGGAGTTCACAACCTTGGAGGTGGTAGTGGAATTTCCAAAAGTAAGGTACAGGGTAAACACTCCACAAACATGGAACTCTGGTGGCCTAATGAGTTTTTGAGAAACTGCCTCTGAGTTTGGGCCCTTGAAAAATTTGTTGTTGTCAGGAGCTTTAGCTTCCTTTGTATTGAGACCATCAAACCTGGGTCGGCATCTATGTGACCTGGATGACATGGTTCCTTATATGCTATTGAACATGAGGAAGAAGTTCTGAATTTTCCCTTTGTTAGTAAACTGAGGACACTGGGGTCTAAGTGTCTAACCATGTGATCTGTGAAGCCATTTGGTCATACTCCACTTTTCGTGGTGTTTCTTACTGCTGCACTGGGAGTTTGGTATTGGCTTCACGTAATACAAGGAGAAAAACTGGGACACAGTGCTAGAGGGAGTACTCTCACGTGTAGTGGGTGAGGGTCTGCAGGAGAATGCACCAACCAGGCTTCTATCCCAAAAAGCTTGCACCCATGTCCATAGCAACCTGACTCTGAACATTGCCCTGAAACCTCTCCATATAACAAGGTCCCTTTACTTGTAAGGTTCTGCTGGCTGCAACATGTCAGTCACAAGTCATTTGGAAACCAATGGCAGAACCACGTGTCCCGAAGACAGATGCTTTATCATACACCTGCCCACCACTGCTCTGGGCCCACTAATCAGCAGGCTCCAACTTTCTGGCACCTCTGTTCTCACCATTTTCATGAAACCCAGTCAATCAATGCAATGTCTGGTACACTCATGATCAGCAACAGATATCCAAAGGTTCTCCAGTGCCATCTGTTCATGGAAATTTAAAAAATTCATGGTATTTATCTAGCCAATTTTCAAGGATGAAGTTGGAGGCACTGTGGCTTTCAATTTATTCAGGAACCATGAAATGGTGAGGAAGCTTATTTCAATTAAAGCTCGGGAGAACTCTCAGAGGCAAGGTTTCCCAAAGAGTGGCCAAAAGGTCACATTAAGCCAGGCCCATTGAGGTCTACAATTGAGGTCCATGTGTGTTTTGACTCTCAACAATGGCTGCCACGTCTTTCTGAATAAAGTCATGTGATATCCTGCCTGAGATTCCCAGTGCTCTTTGGAAAGCTATCCTGAGCCTAGATCTCAGTCTCCAAGGGCAACTCTCATGTGTGGCCTCCTAAAATCCCAACACAATTCATGTCAATACTTCTCTGAGTTCATTTCAGTCTCTAAGGGGAATCACTCCAGAGTTGAAGTCCATGCGGACCCAGTAATCTCTTCCAACCACCACACAAATGACCACAATTAAACCAAAACACTCCCACATGGCCCTCATCTTCTTCAATATAAACTCTCATCATAACCTCTTGCTGGAGGTTTCCATGAGGGGCGCAGCCTAAGGAAGTGTCCAAAATAAGCTCACTTGCCCCTTATTTGCCTAAACTCAGTGTGGCCTGGAAACCCTTCCTGTGAACCAGATGTGATCAAATAGGCCTGCCATTAATACTGCTCTACTTCTCCAATTTGAGGCCTACTCTCTGTGGGGCATAGATTCTTTATGTGAATTGGGGTCATGAGAAAATAAAGCACCTATGGGCTACCCTCTGCAGGGCTTTGAAGAACCCATTTCAGTGAGTCGAGGAATTGGACCAAATGTTCTTTAGATATAGGGTTTTTGTTAAAGAGTGAAAGTAAATGTCAGAATATTTGAAGAGTCAGTCACAGTGATGAACTGGGGAAAATTTGTAGGAAATCACATATCAATAGAGACATTAGGAAATCAGGCAAAGTACAAAGTGAGTGATAGGATAAGACATTTTTTAACAGGGTTCAGATTCAATATTTAATCTTAGGAAAAAACAAATATGTAGTCACCAATAGGAATGATATTTGAGATCATTAGTTAATCAGGACTTGGATGTTGTTAGTAATACATGCTCACTTTCAATATAGGCTTTGGTACAATCATAAGTGTGTCCGTTGCATTTTGTATCAGGAATATTACTGTGATAAAATGTGTATGTATATCAGGTGACTAGAGTATTTCTTCCACCAATTCTTAAAGCAATATTTTAAAGACTTATAAATTAGTATTGGGGATACAAATAGGTATACCATCGGTCTATGAATATAGAGATGATGCCTTAATAGACCATACTGTGAATAAATAATATAACTGGTTCAAACTTTAAATAATGGATTGAATTGATATCTGAAAATATATAGGAAATTTTATATTGATATACATAAATTCATTCTAACCAGTTATACATCTAATGGTAATATTAGCATTATGGTTTATCATGAAGAGTGTCTGAGTATTGCTTCAAAAATGATTATGGAAATCAAAAATAATGTGTTTGGAAAGAATCTTATGAAAAGAACTGTCAAGAAACATGGAGGAAAACATGTGTTCTGAAGTAGGAAGTGATTGAAAGTGAACCAAATGCCTATAAATTTGTGAAATTGTGGATGAAAGGATATATCCTATAATGTCCATAAACTGCAGAAATAGTAATGTATCAGTGTTGAATAAAAATGAACTTCAAAATACACATCATGGTCCCATAGGTGTCTACTTGCATTGATGTGAAACTGGGTCAGTCACTGTGGAAATATTACGATTTGTATGCACCATTCACTGAATTTAGTTTTCAGTACTAGGAAATAAATATGTATTTAAGGTGGATGAATATTTCTAAGAATTATTTTGTAAAAATTTGATTATAAATCCACATACACACACATGAGTGAATTTAGAAAGTGTATAATAAGACACATATATTTCATATTTTGGAAAATCTAAAGAGTAGATATCTATATCTAGATAGATAGATAGATAGATAGATAGATAGATAGATAATTAGATACTCACATACACAGACATTAAAATGTAGCAATATATATGCCATTCGAAAATCATAATAAAATAGATATCATCCACGTATCCAAAAATATTCGTTTTACTGAACATTTATTTATGCATAATACTGTTCATCTAGGAAATTCACCCATAGGTAGAATTTCCAGTTACATCAGTATTTAGAGGGAGTGATCTCTTCTCACAATTTGTATCTTCCAAAATAAGCAAGCTCACAAGAATGTACATGTGATACCAGGTAGAATTCTAAAGATGCATTAAAAAATACATGTGATGAATAGGCTACAGAGAAAGTGAGACAGAAATTTACATATGTGTTAATTTTAAAAACTCATGGAGAAGTATTACAATGAAAAGTTGACTAGATTTATAACACATACCATTGATAAAGCCGAAGGCAAGTCCAAGTATACACCATGACTCCTATGAAAGGCCTGTATTTCTATTCTGTTAAGTTTCTTTTTCTCCATCATATTTTGATTAGTAGTCAGAGTCTAGTAGGGTATGGGGTAGGGTCAGGGATTCAGTATTTCAAATGGAAAATAGGAAAATGAATCTAATGTGTATGCAAATATGTGCTACACAAAAATCTTCCCACTCTCATCCAGAACAATGCTTTGACATTACCTTCGCCCCAAATAAGACACAATTAGTGGAGAAAAGTTAGAAAATCTGTGAATACATATGTGGAAAGGAAAATGCTCAGGAGTTCACAAACTTGTAGGAGGTAGAACGGGTTACAAGAAGAGAGAGGGTAAACACTCCACAAACATGGAGCTCTGCTAGCCTTTTTGAGAAACTGCCTCTGAGGTTGGGCAGTTAAAATATATGTTGTTGTCAGGAGCTTTAGCTTCCTTTGTAGTGAGACCATCAATTCTGGGTCTCCATCTATGTGACCTGGATGACATGGTTTTTTATTTTCTAGTGAACATGAGGCAGCAGTGCTGAATTCTCTCGTTGTAGGTAAACTTTGGCCACTGGGGTCTAAGTATCTAACTGTGTTGTCTGAAAAGCCATTTGGTCATTATCCACTTTCGTGGTGTTTTTTACTGCTGCACTGTGAGTTTGGTATTGGCTTCACGAAATACAAGGAGTTCTACTGGGACACAGTGCTGGAGGATGTACTCTCACGTGTGGTGGGTTACTAAAATGCACGAGTGGGGCTTCAATCCCACATAGCTTTTCAACTTGACAATAGCAACCTGATTCTGGACATTGGCAGGAATCCTCTCCATATAATAAGATGCCTTTACATACAGTCTGCTGGCTGTACCATGTCAGTCACAAGTGATTTCTAAGCCAATGGCAGATCCACGTGGCCCCACCATAAATGTTTTTTTCACACACCTACACTCCACTGCTCTAGGCCCACTAGTCTGCAGGCTCCAACTTTTTGGCATCTATGTTCTACACTTTTTCCATGAAACCCAGTCAATCAAGGCACTGTCTGGTACAATCATGATCAGCAACAGGACATCCAGAGGTTCTCCAGTGCAACCTGGTCATAGTAATTTCAAAAAATTCATGGTTTTTATCTAGATATTTTTCAATAATGAAGTTGGAGGCACTGTGGGATTCAATTTATACAGGAACCATTAAAAGGTGAGGAATCTCATTTCAATGAAAGGTCTGGAGAACTCTCACAGGCAAGGCTTCCCAAAGAGTGGGCAAAAGGTCACATGAAGCCAGGCCCATTGAGGTCTACAATGTGAATTCCATGTGTGTTTTGACTCTCAACTATGGCTGACAATCTTTCAAAATAAAATCTTGTGATATCCTGGCTGAGATTCCCAGTGCTCTGTGGAAAGTCACCCTGGGCCTAGATCTCAGTTTCCAATGGCGAATCTCATGCGTGGCCTCCAAAAATCTCAACACAATTCATGGCAATACTTCTCTGAGCTCAGTTCCACAACTCAGTCTCTAAGGGGAATCACAACAGAGTTCAAGCCCAGGTGGACCCAGGCATCTCTTCCAATTGCCACACAAATGACGACAATTAAAACCAAAACACTCCCACAGGGCCCTCTTCTTCTTTCATATAGACACTAATCATAACCTCTAGCTGGAGGTTTCCATGAGGGGCACAGCCCAAGACAGTGTCAAAAATAATCTCACTTGCCCCTCATTTGCCTAAAGTCAGGGTGGCCTGGACAACATTCCTGTGAAACAGAAGTGATCATATAGGACTGCTGTTAATACTGCTCCACTTCTCAAATTTGAGGCCTACTGACTGTGGGGTATAGATTCTTTGTGTGAATTGGAGTCATGAGAAAACGCAAGCACCTATTGTCCAGCCTTTGCAGGGCTTTGAAGAACTCATTTGACACAAATGATCCCTATTCTCACTTGATGGAGGTCATTAATATTACAGAGGAAGGCGAGAGGCTTCATGTACAATGACTGATCTTTTTTTCCATTTTGGTTTTGGATGCCCACATGGGATCTTTCTCTAGATACATCAGGTGCTGAAAATCTAAACCACAGGCTCACACAGGGCCAAGAGGCTGATTCAGACAAATCCCTTTCCAAAGCAATGAAGTAAAAAGCCACAGGTGATTCCCATTCATTTCCATTTGAAAACTCTTTTCTTCAGGCTTCAGTAAGGTTTGGCCTGAGGCAAAGACCTTTCTGACATTCAGAGCAACAGAACAATAGGTAATCAAAAGCCCCCAAGCAGGGTTTCTCCTAGGAGACTTTCCTGGTTACTCTGATATGTGAGTTTTCTGAGATGCTCGCCATTCCCTTCAGCTATCCAGTACATGGCTATGTCACAGAGCTTGGAGGTGGTACGTATCTTGTACAAAAATACATGATACTAATCTTTAGAGTGGCCAGAATTCAGGAAAAAAATGAGAACATAGGTAGATAGCAGGTGTTGCCCATGGATAAGGCAAGCCTCAGTCCATTCATTAATTGGGAAGGATGCATACTGGGAAGTTTTCTACTAGACAGGACACACCCAATGAGCTATTTTCTTTTCTAATATCTACAAAGAAAAACACAGTGGGATACACAGACACAGAAACAGTCTCCTTGTCAAATGACTTACTAGAAACAGTCCACTCCATACCAAACAAACCTCCTTTTTTACCTATTCTCAGATCATGAGAAAAAACCACAAACACAAACCAA
Organism: Callospermophilus lateralis; assembly: GCF_048772815.1. Classification (NCBI taxonomy): domain Eukaryota; kingdom Metazoa; phylum Chordata; class Mammalia; order Rodentia; family Sciuridae; genus Callospermophilus; species Callospermophilus lateralis. The sequence goes on along the minus strand of NW_027515031.1, from coordinate 130,215 downwards.
CACCCACAAATGCACCTCCTTCTTCCAAGTAGGTCTGTGACTATCTGGAGTGTCCTCTGACTGGTAGGACATACGATGTAACCCAGAAATGGCCTTTCTGTCTCAGATCTGGTCTCCTTCGTCAAATCTGTGAATTTGTAAGGAGGCAGTGGTGAGCCAATTCCTATGCTCTCAGGAAAGACCCCTCTTCAGAGCTTTCTTGGTATTTGGCAACCCTTACATCAGTAGGTACCAAGAAAGACTGACTCTGTCCTTGGTAAATCCAAAGAAATGAGCCCACTGTGACTGCGACTGGGACTGGCTCAGGGTGCCTGGCTTCCTGGATCACAAAATTCAGAGACCTCCATCACCAAGGAAGTGAGGTGAGGTCACTACCTTCAGAAAATGAATGAGGTCACTGTCTTGGCCACCACTTTGTCCTAACAGTTTCTTCCTATTGTCTCCTGACATAGAGGCTGCCCTACTTCCTGTGATACTTTCACATGTTAGAATGGTATAGAAACCATAGTCACCTGGGAACAGCTCTCCACACAGGCCTGGTTTGGTCCATCTTCCCTACATTAAGAATAGAGAGGCTGACTCAGACACATCCTTTCATCCTGACCATGTTGTTTGCCATGGAATATGACTTTTGTTCTCTCAGGTCCTTCATAGCTGCCTGCATCTTCTCCAGGGATAATTTCTGCATGGATTTTGAGGTACTCAGCAGGTGGAAGATCTCCTAACTTCCTGTATTGTAATACCAACTTTGTCCCTGCTCTTCTGTAAAGTGAGATTGAGGGAATATTGTATGGTCAGGGTTAATAGCATGTTCGATTTGGGTTGGAAATCATTCTGCTGGATGAATAATTGTATTGGGAACCAGCGATATTTATAAGAATATAGAGGAAAAACATAAGTGTGAAAACAGAAATCTAGGTAATATTTGAAGCCCAGAAGGATTTGGACCCTTGATTGGGATCCTTAGCTTGAGTTATGTTTTGCACCGAGGTCTCAGTTAAATTGATATACAATGGCATAAGACCCTGTACCTCAGATGATTAAATGTAGAAGAGAACATCCAGTCAAAAAGGGATTGTGTGTAGGATTAGGAAGATAGTCAGTAGGTTTAGGAGGAAGAGTGAGTCTAGGATTTGGACCAAATGTTCTTTAGCAATAGGGTTTTGGTTAGAGAGTGAATATAAATGACACCATATGTGAAGAGTCAGGCACAATGATGAACTGGGGAAAATATGTAGGAAAGCAGACATCAATAGAGACATTAGGAAATCTGGCAAAGTATAACATGATAGGATTAGAGATTTTCAACAGGGTTGAGGTTGAATACATAATCTTAAGAAGAAACAAATTTGTAGTCACCAATAAGATTGACATTTGAGAGCATTAGGCAACCTGGACATGGATATATTTAGTAATCCATGTTCACATTCCATTGAGGCTTTGGTACAATCATAAGGGTGACCTTCGCATTTTGTGTCCAAAATATTACTGTGATAATATGTATATGAAGATCAGGTGACATGAGTATTTCTTCCACCATTTCTGGGGGAAATATTTTGAAAAGATATAAATTAGTACTGGGGATACTAATAGGCTTACCCTGTGTTCATGAATATAGAGATGATGCATTAATAGACCATAATGTGAATAAATTATATGACTGGTTCCAAATTTAAATAATGGATTGTATTGATATCTGAAAAAATAGAAGAAATCATTTATTGATACACATACATTCATTCCAACCACTTACATATCTAATGGTTATCATAGGGTTACCGTTTATCATGAATAGTGAATGAGTTTTGCTTCAAAAATGATTATGGAATCGAAAATAATGTGTTTAGAAAGAAGTCTAGTGAAAAGACGAGTCAAGAAACATGGAGAAATATAAGTGTTCTGAAGGAGGAAATGATTGAAAGTGAACCAAATGTTTATAAATTTGTGAATTTGTGAATGAAAGGATACATTTTATGATGTCTATAAACTGAAGAAATAATAACGTACCAGGTTTGAATAAAAATGAACTTTAATAAACAAATCACATCCAATAGGAATCTACTTGCATTGATGTTAAACTTGGTCAGTTACTGTAGAAATATTACGATTTGTAAGCACCCTTCCCTGAAGTTAGTTTTCAGTACTAGGAAACAAATATGTATTTCAGTGGATGTATATTTCTGAGAATAAACTTGTTAAAAGTTGATTATAAATCCACATATATGAATATGAATGAATTCAGGCGGTGTATAAGAAGACACATATATTTCATATTTTGGTAAATCTGGAGAATATATATATATATATATATATATATATATATATATATATATATATATATATATATAATGTATATATAGACACACAAACACACACATTATAATGTAGCAATATATATGCCAATTGAAATTCATCATGAAAAATAACTCATCCGCATATCCCAAAATATTCATTTTACTGAACATGAATATGTGTATAGTGTTGTTCATCTAGGAAGCTCACCCATGGGTTGAATTTTCAGTTAAAACAGCGTTTAGGAGGAGTGATCTCTTCTCACAATTTGTATCTGCCAAGTCAGCCACCTCACAAGAATGTACATGTGAAACCAGGTAGGATTCTATTTGTGCATATAAAAATACATTTGCTTAATAGGCTACAGAGAAAGGGAGACAGGAATTCACATATTTCTTAACTTTAAAAACACATGGAGAATTATTTCAACAAATAATTGACTAGATTTATAACTCCTACCTTATATCATGCAAAAGGTAAGTCCAACTATACACCATGCTTCCTCTGAAATGCTTGTATTTCTATTCTGTTTGGGTTATTTTTCTCCATTATATTAGGATTAGTAGTCAGAGTTTAGTAGGGTATGGGTTAGTGTCAGGGATTCAGTATTTCAAACAGAAAATTGTAAAATGAATCCAATGTTTATGCAAATATGTGCTAAACAAAATCTTCTCTCTCTCATCCAGAACAATGACTTGACATTCCCTTCGCCCCAAGTAAGTCAGAATTAGAGGAGAAGAGTTAGAAAATCTGTGAATATATATTTAGAATGGAAAATGCTCAGGAGTTCACAACCTTGGAGTTGATAGAGCAGTTTCCAAAAGTAAGTGACATGGTAAACACTCCACAAACATGGAGATCTGCTGGCCTAAACACTTCTTGAGAAATTGCCTCTGAGCTTGGGCACTTGAAATATATGTTGTTTTCAGGAGCTTTAACTTCCGATGTAGTGAGACCATCAAAGCTAGGTCTGCATCTATGTGACCAGGAGGACATGGTTCCTTATTTTCCAATGAACATGAGGCAGCAGTGCTAAATTCTCTCTTTGTAGCTAAATTGTGGCCACTGGGGCTAAGTGTCTCCCCATGTGGACTGTGAAGCCATTTGGTCATCCTCGACTTTTCGTTTTGTTTCTTGCTGCTGCACTGTGAGTTTGGTATTTGCTTCACGAAATACAAGGAGTTCAAGTGGGACACAGTGCTGGAGGGAGTTCTGTCACGTGTGGTGGGTCAGTGTCTGCATGAGAATGCACCAACTAGGCTTCTATCCCACAAAGCTTGCCCCTTGACCATAGCAACCTGATTCTAAAAATTGCCGTGAAAAATCTCGATATAACAAGATGCCTTTATATAGAAGGGTCTGCTGGCTGCACCGTGTCAGTCTCAAGGCATTTGAAAGTCAATGGCAGATCCACATGGCCCCACCAGAGATGTTTTATCACACACCTGCACACCACTGCTCTAGGCCCACTACTCAGCATGCTCCAACTTACTGGCATCTCTGTTCTACACGATTTTCATGATACCTAGTCAATCAAGGCACTGTCTGGTATACTCATGATCAGCAACAGGACATCCAATGGTTCTCCAGTGCCACCTGGTCATGAGAATTTCTAAAATTTTATGGTATTTATCTAACTATTTTTCACAGATGAAGTTGTTGGTACTGTGGGTTTCAATTCATTCAGGATCCATTAAATGTTGAGGAAGCTCATTTTAATGAAGGATCTGGAGATCTCTCACAGGCAAGGCTTCCCAAAGAGTGGCCAAATTGTCACATGAAGCCAGGCCCATTGAGGTCTACAATGTGAGGTCATGTGTGTTTTGACTCTCAACGATGGCTGCCAAGTCTTTCAGAATAAAACCTGTGATATCCTAGCTGAGATTCCCAGTGCTCTCTGGAAAGCCTCCCTGGGCCTAGACCTCAGTTTCCAAGGGCGACTCTCATGTGTGGCCTCCTGAAATCCCAACAACATTCATGGCAATACTTCTCTGAAGTTAGTTCCAAATCTCATTCTCTAAGGGGAATCACATCAGAGTTCAAGCCCAGGTGGACCCAGTCATCTCTTCCAACTACCACACAAATGACCACAATTAAAACCAAAACACTCCCACATGGTTCTCATCTTCTTCCATATAGACACACATCATAACCTGTGGATGGAGTTTTCCATGAGGGGCACAGCCAAACCAGTGCCCAAAATAAGCTCCCTTGCCCCTCATTTGCCTAACGTCAGGGTGGATTGGACATGCTTCCTGTGAACCAGGAGTGATCAAATAGGCCTGCCGTAAATGCTCCACTTCTCCACTTTGAGGCCTTCTTACTGTGGGGATTATATTCTTCTTTTTCTAAATTTTTCTGGAAATTTAATTGGAAAGTTAAAAAAATTGTTTTGCAGAATGTTAAATTTCTAATGGCAAAGCCTTCACCTTGTTTGTGAAGGAAACCTTGATGCCTTGCCAATCTGGTAACATGGAGACACTCAAAATTTTCTTTTACATACTACATGGATGAATGGCTACAGCTCATAGTTTTTTTAAAACTGAAAGGCAGATACCAGCAAGTAAGATAACAAATAAAAGACAATTTTATTAAAAAATAAAGTTGTTAAATGACTCAAATATTGGAAATTCAATTCTTTTTATTTTTGGTTGTTCAAAACATTATAAAACTCATGATATATCATCTTTCATACATTTGACTCAATTGGGTTATGAACTCCCATTTTTACCCCAAATACAAATCGCAGAATCACATCAGTTACACACTCACGTTTTTACATAATAGCATACTAGTTATTGTTGTATTCTGCTACCTTTCCTATCCCCTACTATTCCCCCTCCCCTCCCATCTTCCCTCTCTACCTCATCTGCTGTTGTTTAATTCTCTCCCTTGTTTTCCCCTCTTTAGCCACACAACCTCTTATATGTAATTTTGTGTAACATTGAGTAGTCTCCTACCATTTCCATATGCTTTTCCTTCTCTCTCCCTTTCTCTCCCCCCACTCATCTCTGTTTAGTTTTAATATTTTTCTCATGTTCTTCCTCCCTGTTCTGTTCTTATTTGCTCTCTCTATATAAAAGGAAACATTTGGCATTTGTTTTTTAAGGATTGGATAGATTCGCTTAGCATAATCTATTCTAATGCCATTCATTTCCCTGCAAATTCTATGATTTTGTCATTTTTCAGTGCTGTGTAATACTCCATTGTGGATAGATGCCAAATTTTTATTATCCATTCGTCTATTGAAGGGCATCTAGGTTGGTTCCAAAGTCTAGATATTGTGAATTGTGCCGCTATGATCATCGATGTGGCAGTATCCTTATACTGCTCTCTATTAACATCCTCAGGGAAGAGTCTGAGAAGGGCGATATCTCGGTCAAATGGTGGTTCCATTCCCAGCTTTCCCAGAAATCTCCATACTGATTTCCATATTGTACTCACCAATTTGCAGTCCCACAAGCAGTGTACAAGTGTACCCTTTACCCCGCATCCTCACCAACACTTATTGTTGTTCGATGTCATAATGGCTGCCAATCTTACTGGAGTGAGATGGTATCTTAGGGTGGTTTTGATTGCATTTCTCTGACTGCTAGAGATGGTGAGCATTTTTTCATGTACTTGTTGATTGATTGTATGTCCTCCTCTGTGAAGTGTCTGTTAAGATCCTTGGCCCATTTGTTGATTGGGTTATTTGTTATCTCATTGTTTAATTTTTTTGAGTTCTTTGTATATTCTAGATATTAGGGCTCTATCTGAAGTGTAAGGGGTAAAAATTTGTTCCCAGGATGTAGGCTCTCTATTTACCTCTCTTATTTTTTCTCTTGCTGAGAAAGATCTCTTTAGATTAAGTAAGTCCCATTTGTTTATTCTTTTTATTAACTCTTGGGCTATGGGTTTCCTATTAAGGAATTTGGAGCCCAACCCCACAGTATGTACATCGTAGCCAACTTTTTCTTCTATCAGACGCAGTGTCTCTGATTTTATATCTGGCTCCTTGATCCATTTTGAGTTAACTTTTGTGCATTGTGAGAGAAAGGGATTCCGTTTCATTTTGTTGCATATGAATTTCCAGTCCCTGCACCATTTGTTGAATATGCTATTCTTCTTCCATTGCATGCTTTTAGGCCCTTTTTCAAATATAAGAAAGTTGTAATTTTGTGGATTTGTCTCTGTGTCCTCTATTCTGTACCATTGGTCCATCTGCCTGTTTTGATACCAGTACCACATTGTTTTTGTTACTATTGCTTTGTAGTACAGTTTGAACTCTGGATTCACACTTCCTGCTTAGAATTGCTTTCGCTATTCTGGGTCTTTTGTTTTTCCATATGAAATTCATGATTACTTTATCTATTTCTACAAGAAATGCCATTGGGTTTTTGATTGGCATCGCATTAAACCTGTAGAGAACTTTGGGTAATATCGCCATTTTGAAGATGTTATTTCTGCCTATCTATGTACAGGGCATACTTTTCCATCCTCTAACATCTTCTTCTATCTCTCTCTTTAGGGTTCTGTAGATTTCATTGCATTAATCTTTCACCTCTTTGGTTAGGTTGATTCCCAAGTTTTTTATTTTCTTTGAGTATACTGTAAAAGGAGTGGTTTTCCTCATTTAAATTTCAGAAGTTTTGTTGCTGATATACAGGAATGCCTTAGATTTATGCGTGTTGATTTTATATCCTGCCACTTTGCTGAATTCATTTACTAACTCTAGCAGTTTCTTTGTAGACCCTCTTGGGTCTGTTAAATATATTATCATGTCATCCAAAAATAGCGATAATTTAAGTTCTTCTTTTCCTATTTTTAAGTCTTTAATTTCTTTTGTCTGCCTAATTGCTCTGGCTAGTATTTCAAGAACTAAATCGAATAGAAGTGGTGATAGATGGCATCCCTGTCTTGTTCCAGATTTTAAAGGGAATGCCTTCAGTTTTTCTCCATTTACGATGATGCTAGCCTGAGGTTTAGCATATATAGCTTTTACAATGTTGAGGTAAGTTCCTGTTATTCCTAGTTTTTATAGAGTTTTAAACATAAAGGGATGCTGTACTTTGTAGAATGCTTTTTCTGCATCTATCGAGATGATCATATGGTTCTTCTCTTTAAGTCTATTGATGTGGTGAATAGTATTTATTGATTTCCGTATATTGAACCAGCCTTGCATCCCTGGGATGAATCCCTCTTGATCATGATGCACATTTTTTTATGTGCTTTTTATTTGATTTGCCAGGATTTTATTGAGAATTTTTGCATCCAAGTTTATTAGAGATATTGGTCTGTAGTTTTCTTTCTTTGAAGTGTCTTCGTCTGGTTTTGGGATCAGGGTGATGTTGGCCTCATAGAATGAATTTGGAAGAACTCCTTCTTTTTCTATTTTTTGAAATAGCTTGAAAAGTATTGGTATTAATTCATCTTTGAACGTTTTGTAGAACTCTGCTGTATAACCATCTGGTCCAGGGTTTTTTTTTGGTAGGTAGTCTTTTGAAGGTTTCTTCTATTTCTTCCTTTGTTATTGGTCTATTTAAATATTGTGTGTCTTCCGGACTCAATCTGGGCAGATCATATGACATAAGAAATTTATCGATATCTTCATTATCTTCTGTTTTATTGGAATATAGGGTTTCAAAATACTTTCGAATTATCTTCTGTATTTCTGTAGTGTCTGTTGTGATATTGCCTTTTTTATCCCATATGTTAGTAATTTGAGTTCTCTCTCTGCTTCTCTTCATTAGCATGGCTAAGGGCCTGTCGATTTAATTTATTTTCAAAGAACCAACTTTTATTTGTTCAATTTTTTTGTTTCAATTTTGTTGATTTCTCCTCTAATTTTAATTATTTCTTGTCTTCTACTACATTTGTTGTTTTGCTCTTTTTTTTTCTAGGTTTTTGAGATGTAGTGTGAGATCATTTATTTGTTGTTTTTTTCTTTTTTTGAGGAAAGAATTCCAAGAAATGAATTTCCCTCTTAAAACTGCTTTCATTGTTTCCCACAGAATCCGGTATGTTGTGTCTGTAATTTCATTTGTATCTAAGAGATTTTTTATCTCCTCCTTTATGTCTTCTGTAACCCATTGATTATTTAGTAACATATTGTTCATTTTCCATGTGGTGTAGAATTTTTCCTTCCTTCTTCAATCATTAATTTCAAGTTTCATTCCATTATGATCAGATATGGTGCATGGTATTATCTCCATACTTTTATATTTACTAAGAGTTTCCATATGGCATAATATATGGTCTATATTTGAGTAGGACCAATGTGCTGCTGAGAAGAACATGTATCCACTTTATGATGTTTGATATATTCTATATATGTTGGTTAAGTCTAGGTTATTGATTGTGCTATTGAGTTCTATAGTTTCTTAATTCAGATTTTCTCTAGAGGATCTATCCAATGGCGAGGGTTGTGTGCTGAAGTCACCCGTAATTATTGTGCTATAGCCTATATGACTCTTGAACTTGAGGAGAGTTTGTTTTATGACTTGGCACCACCATTGTTTGGTGCATACAAATTGATAATTGTTATGTCTTGTTGGTGAATGTTGCCTCTTAACAGTATATAGTGTCCTTCTTTATCACTTTTGATTAACTTAGGTTTTAAGTTGATTTTATTCGATATGAGTATGGCCACTCCTTCTTGCTTCTGAGGGCCAACAATGGCTGCGAAGTCTTTCAGAATAAAATCATGTGATTTCCTGGCTGAGATTCCCATTGCTCTGTGGAAAGCCACCTTGGGCCTAGATCTCAGTTTGAAAGGGTGACAATCATGCGTGGCCTCCTAAAAACCAACACAATTCATATCAATACTTCTATGAGGTATGTTCCAGAACTCAGGCTCTAATGAGAATCACACCAGAGTTCAAGCCCAGGTGGACCAAGTCATGTCTTCCAACCCCCACACAAATGACCACAATTAAAACAAAAAAACTACCACATGGCCCTCATCTTCGTCCATAAAGACCCTCATCAAAAGTTCTGGATGGAAGTTTCCATGAGGGTTGCAACTAAAGACAGTTTTCAGAATAAGCTCCCTTGCCTCTAATTTCCCTAAAGTCAGGGTGGCCTGGACACCCTTCCTGTGAACCAGGAGTGATCAAAAAGGCCTGCCATTAATTCCGCTTTGTTTCTATAATTTGAGGCTTACTGAATGTCAGGTATAGATTTTTTTATGTGATTTGGAGTCATGAGAAAACCCAAGCACATCTGCAGAGCATTCAAGAATTCATTTGACAAAGAGAATCCCTATTCTCACTTGAAGGGGGTCAGGAACCTAACAGAGAAAGGCAAGAATCTTCATCCACAATGACTGCTCTTTTTGCCATTTTGGTTTTGAATGCACACATGGGATCTTTCTTTAGATCCATCAGGTGCTGAGAATCGAAGCCACAGCCTCACACAGGGCCAAGAGGCAGATTCAGACAAATCCCTTTCCAAAGCAATTAAGCAAAGAGCCACAGGAGATGCCCATTTATTTCCATTTGAAATTTTTTTCTTCAGGCTTCACAAAGGGGTGGCCTGAGGCAAAGACCTTCCTGACATTCAGGGCAACAGAACCTTGATTGGTGTACTGAGCTTGAATTATGTTCTGCACCGAGGTCTCAGATAAATCGATATACAATGGCATAGGACCGTGTACCTCGGATGATTGAATGTAGAAGAGAACATCCAGTCAAAAAGGGATAGTCTGTAGGATTAGGAAAATAGTCAGTAGGTTTAGGAAGAAGAGTGAGACTAAAAGTTGGACCAAAAGTTCTTTAGCAATAGGGTTTAAGTTAGAGAGTGAATGTAAATGTCAGCACATCTGAAGAGAAAGTCACAATGATGAACAGGGAAAAATATGTAGGAAAGCAGATATCAATAGAAAGATTAGGAAATCAGGCAAAGTATAAAGTGAGTGATAGGATTAGACATTTTCAACAGGCTTGAGGTTGAATATATAATCTTAGGAAAAAACAAATATGTAGTAATCAATAGGATTGACATTTGAGAGCATTAGGCACCCTGGACATGGATGTTTTTAGCAATCCATGGTCACTTTCCATTTAGGCTTTGGTACAATCATATGTGTGACCTTTGCATTTTTGTCCAGAATACTACCGTGATAAAATTTATATGTTGATAAGGTGACATGAGTATTTCTTCCACCATTATGGGGAGTAATATTCTGGAAACTTATAAATTAGTACTGGTGATACAAATAGGTGTACCTTGTGTTGATCATTATTGAGATGTTGCATGAATAGACCAGATTGTGAATAAAGTATATAACTGGTTCCAACTTTAAATAATGGATTGAGTTTGCATCTGAAAATATATTGGAAATCTTATATTGATATATATACAATCATTCCAACCAGTTATATATGTAATGGTAATATTAGGGTTACGGTTTATCGTGAAGAGTGAGTATTGCTTCAAAAATGATTATGGAATCAAAAATAATGTGTTTAGAAAGAAGTCTAGTGAAAAGACCAGTAAAGAAACATGGAGGAATACATGTGTTCTGAAGTAGTAAGTAAATGAGTTGAACCAAATGCCTATAATTTTGTGAAGTTGTGGGTGAAAAAATATATCCTATGATGTCCATATACTGAAAAAATAGTAATGTACCAGTGTTGAGTAAAAATGAACTTCAAAATACACATCATGTCCCATAGCAATCTACTTGCATTGATGTTAAACTGGGTCAGGTACTGTAGAAATATTAGGATTTGTATGCACCACCTACTGAACTTAGTATTCAGTAGTAGGAAACCAATATGTATTACAGGTGTATAAATATTGCTGAAAATAATCTTGTAAAAATTGGATTTTGAACCCACATACATGAATATAAATGAATTTAGGGAGTGTATAATAAGACACATATTTTTCATATTTTTTTAAAATCTGGAGAATATATATACATATATATATATATAATATATATATTATATATATATATACATATATATACATATATAATATATATATATGTATATATATATACACATACATATTTTTTTTCCAGATTTAAAAAAAAATACATACACACACACACACACACATTAATATTTAGCAATATATATGCCAATCGAAATTCATCATGAAATATAATTCATCCACATATCCAAAAATATTCATTTTACTGAACATGGATTTATGTATAGTGTTTTTCACTAGGAAGCTCACCCATAGGTTGAATTTTCAGTCCCATCATTATATTGGGAGAGTCATCTGTTCTCACAATTTTATATTCCAAAATCAGGGAGCTCACAAGAATGTCCGTGTGATACCAGGTAGGATATTATATATATATATGTATAAAAAAATACATGTGCTGAATAGGATACAGAGAAAGGGAGACAGGAATTTATATATGTGATAATTTTAAAAAATCATGGAGAAATATTACAATGAAAAGTTGACTAGATTTAAAACACATACTCTTGATAATGCAGAAGGCAAATAGAAGTATAAACCATGCTTCCTATGAAAGGCCTGTATTTCTATTCGGTTAGGTTTCTTTCTCTCCATGATATTAGGATTAGTAGTCAGAGTCTAGTAGGGTATGGGTTAGTGTCAGGGATTCAGTATTTCAAATGGAAAAAAGGAAAATGAATCTAATGTGTATGCAAAAATGTGATACACAAAAATCTTCCCTCTCTCATCCAGAACAATGCCTTGACATAACCATCGCTAAAAGTAAGACACAATTAGAGGAGAGGAGTGAGAAAATCTGAATATATATGTGGAGTGGAAAATGCTCAGGAGTTCACAACACTGGAGGTGGTAGAACAGTTTCCAAAAGTAAGGGAGAGGGTAAACAATCCAGAAACATGGAGCTGTGCTGGCCTTGAGACTTCTTGAGAAACTTCCTCTGAGGTTGGGAACAAGAAATATATGTAATTGTTAGGAGATTTAGCTTCGTTTGTAGTGACACCATGAAATCTGGGTCTGCATCTCTATGACCTGGAGCACATGGTCCTTATTTTCTAATGAACATGAGGGAGCAGTTCTGAATTCTCTCTTTGTAGGTAAACTGTGGCCACTGGGAGCTAAGTGTCTTTCCGTGTGGACTGTGAAGCCATTTGGTGATCCTCCACTTTCCAGGGTGTTTCTTACTGCTGCACTGGGAGTTTGGTATTTGCTTCACGAAATACAAGGAGTTCAACTGGGACAAAATGCTGGAGGGAGTTCTGTCATGTGTGGTTGGTCAGGGACGCAAAGAGAATGTACGAACCAGGCTTCTATCCTACATAGCTTTCCCCTTGACTATAGCAACCTGATTCTGAACATTGCCCTGAAACCTCTCCATATGACAAGATGCCTTTACATATAAAGGTCTCCTGCCTGCACCATGTCAGTCGCAAGTCTTTCGAAGCCAATGGAAGATCCAGGTGGTCCTACAAAAAATATTTATTTACACACCTACAGTCCACTTCTCTACGCCCACTACTCATTAGGCTCCAAATTACTGGCATCTCTGTTCTACACCATTTTCACGAAAACCAGTCAATCAAGGCACTCTTTGGTACACTCATGATCAGCAACAGGAAATCCAAAGTTTATCCAGTGCCACCTGGTCATGGGAATTTCAAAAATTTTATGGTATTAATCTAGTCATTTTTCAAAAATGAAGTTAGAGGCACTGTGGGTTTCAATTAATTCAGGAACCATTAAATGGTGAGGAAGCTCATTTCAATGAAAGCTCTGGAGAACACTCACAGAAAAGCCTTCCAAAAGACTGGCCAAAGGTCACATGAATCCATTGAGGTGTACAATGTGAGGTCCATATGTGTTTGGACTCTCAACTAGGGCTGCCAAGTCTTTAAGAATTAAATCATGTGATATCCTGGCTCAGAATCCCCGAGCTCTGTGGAAAGCCATCCTGGGCCTAGATCTCAATTTCCAAAGGCGATTCTCACGTGTGGCCTAGTAAAATCCCAAGAGAACTCACGACAATACTTCTCTGAGGTCAGATCCAGAACTCATTCTTTAAGGGGAATCACACCAGAGTTCAAGCCCAGGTGATCCCAGTCATCTTTTCCAACTACCACACAAATTACCACAATTAAAACAAGAACACTCCCATATGGCCCTCATCTTCTTTCATATTGACACTCATCATAATTTTGCTGGAGGTTTCCATGAGGGGAGCAGACCAAGACAGTGTTCAAAATAAGCTCCTTTGACCCTCATTTGCCTATAGTAAAGGTGGCCTGGACACCCATCCTGTGAACCAGGAGTGATCAAATAGGCCTGCCATTAATACCGCTCCAATTCTCCAATTTGAGGCCTACTGACTGTTTGGTTTAGATTCTTTATGTGAATTTTAGTCATGAAATAACCAAGCACCTATGGGCTAGCCTCTGCAGGTTTTGAAGAACTCATTTGACCCAAAAGATCCCTATTTTCACTTGATGGAGTTCAGGAACCTTACAGAGGAAGTCGAGAGACTTCATCCCAATGGCTGCTCTTTCTGCCATTTTTCCTTTGCATGCAAACATGGGAACTTTCTTTAGATCCATCAGGTGCTGAGAATCTAAGCCTCAGCAACACACAGGGCCAGGGGGCTGATTCAGTCACATCCCTTTTCAAAGCACTTAAGAAAAGAGCCACAGGTATGCCCAATCATTTCCATTTGAAAACTGTTTTCTTCAGGCTTCACAAAGGGGATGGCCAGATGCAAAGAACTTCCTGACATTCAGGGCAACAGAACAATAGGTAAGCAAAAGGCCCAAAGCAGGGTTTCTCCTCTGAGACTTTCCTCGTCACACTGATATCTGAGTTTTCTGAGATGCTCGCCATCACCTACAGCTATCCAGTACATGGCCATGTCACAGAGCTTGGAGGTGGTACATATCTTGGACACAAAACCATGGGCCTATTCTTGAGATTGGCCGGAATTCAGGACGAAAATAGAAACTTAGGAAGGTAGCAGGTGTTGCTCATCGATAAGGCAAGCTACAGTCCATTCATAAACGGGGCAATATGAATGCTGAGAAGCTTTCTACTAGACACGACACATCCATTGATGAATTCTCTTTTCTAATGTCTACAACCACGGAAACAGTGGAATACACAGACATAGAAACACTCGCCCTGTGAAAAGACTTACTAGAAACAGTCCACTTCAAATGAAACAAACCGACTGTCCTACCTATTCTCAGAAAATGAGACAAAACCACAAACCCACAACCACACCCACAAAGGCACCTCCTTCCCCTAAGTAGGTCTTTGACTATCCGGAGTGTCCTCTGACTTGTAGGCCATAATACGTTCCCCCGAAATGGCCTGTCCTGTCTCAGATCTGGTCTCCTTGGCAAACTCTCTGAACTTCTCAGGAGCCAACGGTGAGCCACTAACGACTTTCTCAAGAAAAGCCCCGCTTCCGAGCTTTCCTGGTATTTGGCCTTCTCACGTCTGAAGGTACCAAGAAAGACTGACTGCATTTAGTAAATCCAAACAAGTGAGACCATAGGGACTGGGACTGCGACTGGCTCTGTGTGCCTGGCTTCCTGGATCCAAAGTTCAGAGAGTTCCATCACCATGGAAGTGAGGTGAGGTCACTTCCTTCCTGAACTGAATGAGGTCCCTGTCTTGGCAACCACTTTGTCTTAACTGTTACTTCCAAGGGTCCCATGAGATTGAGGCTGCCCCTACTTCCTGTGACACTTTCACAAGTTAGAATGGTATATCAACCATAGGCACCCAGGAATAGATCTCCACACAGGCCTGTTTTGGTCCATGTTCTCTACATTAAGAAGAGAATCTGATTCAGACACAACCTTTTATCCTGACCGGGTTGTTTGCCATGGAAGATGACTTTTGGTCTCTCAGGTCATTCATAGCTGCCTACATCTTCTCCAGGGATCATTTCTGCATGGGCCTTTGAGGTTATCAGCAGGTGGAAGTTTCCCTACATTTCTGTATTGTAAAATCAACTCTTTCCCTGCTCTTCTATAAAGTTAGATTGAGGGAATAGTGTATGATTTTGGTTAAAAACATGTTTGATTTGGGTTAGAAATCATTGTGCTGGATGAATAATGGTATTGGGAACCTGCTATGTGTATAAGAATATATAGGTGTAATATATGTATGAAAAAAGAAATCTAAGTATGATTTGAAGGCCAGAAGGGCATTGGGCCCTTGATTGGGATACGCAGCATTGAATTACGTTCTGCAGAGATGTCTCAGATAAATCGATATACAATGGCATAGGACCTTGTACTTTGCATGAATTAATGTAGAAGGAACATCCAGTCAAAAAGGGATAGTCGGTAGTGAAAGGTTAATAAAATAGGTACTTGCTATTTCCTGTTTTTCTGTATGCTTAAAAAAACACTGTTGAAATCTTGAGAAATGTTTGCTAATCTTGTTCTAGAATGTACTGTTCCCAACTGCCAAACTGCAGAATGTACTGCCTCACTCGGTGTCACGCGAACCGCCCACTCACCCTTACACATCAGTAAACTTCCCTCCCTTCCCTCTCCAAGGAATGTATGTAAGCTCTGCATAAGCTGTTCTCAGAGCTCTCTGATCTATTTAAGTTAGCTGTGAGCCCCAGCAAGCTGGACCCAAAATAACCCTTTGCTGTTGCATGAGACAGTCTCTTGGTAGTCTCTTCCTCCAACACTCACCTGACCTTTACATATTGAGGTTCCACCGAGTTCCGGCAGTGGCGGATGAGAGACCCCAACGGGCTCCTCTCGGAGCAAGTAAGGCGCCTCTTTCTGGTTTCAGGTGTCATGTTAGGGCTTGGCAAAATTGCTGGCGATGAAGAGCCTGGGGTCTCTCCGACGGTGGCTGAGAGACGTGTCACAGAGACATAGGGCACCTCCCTGGGGGACCCCGCAGAGGACTCGGAGAATCAAGGAACAATTGCTTCATCGACTCAGTGATATTTTCTTTTAGATTCGGTATTGCCATCCTATTGGGTTTTGCCGGCTACGCATTCCTGGTCTCAGTGTTGGATGTCCATTGCCTGTCTTTATGGTCTTGTCTTATCTGTGTCATGTGTCTTTGCTTTTACTGTTTGTGTACCTTTCATTATGGGACAGAGCACTTCAATGCCTCTGTCCCTGACCCTTGATCACTGAACCAAAGTCCGCTTAAGGGCTCAGAATCTTTCTTTTTTTAGTAAAACGCTGGACCTGGCAGACTCTCTGTGCCTCAGAATGGCCAATCTTTGGAGTCGTATGGCCCCAAGAAAGATCTTTCTACTTCCCACTAATTTAAAAAGTCAGAGATATTGTCTTTCAGCCAGGGCCACATAGCCATCCTGATCAACAGCCATATATCTTAACTTTGCAGGACCTCTGCAAATCTCCTCCTCCATGGGTGAAGCCTTTCCTTGCCCATGCCTCTGCTCATACTCCTTCCCACATGATCTCTCAAACCCTCACCTCTTCCTCCTCCTACACCCTCTGTTTTCCCTGAGTCACAAGATTTGACTCTACTGGACTCTTCCTCCTCTCCTTATCCCCTGCCCTCGTCCAATAACACACAACACACTCTAAGTGATTCCCCTGCTGCTGACTAAGCCTCTCTACCATTGGAGGAAGCTAAGCTGGTAATAGGATCTGATAATGGACCGATGTTCATGGCCCAGGTAAGTCAGGGTTTAGCCAGGAACCTGGGGATTAATTGGAAGTTATATTGTGCTTATTGACCCCAGAGTTCAGGACAAGTAGAAAGAATGAATTGAACCATTGAAGAGACCTTAACGAAATTAAGCTTAGAGACCAGCATAATAGATTGGACTGTGCTCCTGACTTATGCAATGTTTCATGCAAGAAAAAATCTCTTTGTTTCTTTGAGTAACCTTACCCCCTGAGAAATTCTCTATGGTGGCCCTCGTCCAGTAAGGGTCCTAAGCCCAACTGTAAGACCTAAGGATCCTTTCCACACCCTCTTGCTTGACAGACTTAAAGCTCTTGAAAGAACTCACTGATACCTGTGAAAATAGCTGCCCACTGCGTAACAAACTGTGTACCAGGGGATTCCACATCCATATCAAATAAGAGACTTCATGTATGTAAGGTGACATCAGGTGTCATCCCTGGAACCCAGCTGGAAAGCACCATACCAGGTGCTACTTATAACACCTACAGTGGTAAAGGTATACAGAATCACTTCTTGGATCCATGCCTCTCATCTCAAGCCTGCTCCTTGTCCAGAATCTTTCTGGAAACTGGAAAAGACTGGTAACAGTTTCAAATTGTGTATTCGCCATGTGGATAAGGTTATATACTCTCCCCTTGGCCACAAGTAGTCCTAACCCTCATCAGCCTTTTAAGCAGCGATGGCTGATCACAAATCCTACTGGAAAAGTGTATAATCTATCTCACATACATCCCCCTTAGGGACCTGGTGGCCATCTCTCCACCCAGACATTTGTCAGCTGGCCATAGGTTTTTTCTATTGGGATATCCCTGATGAAGAAAATCCCACTAAAATACCATTAAATCCCTTCTGTACCATAGATAATGGAAACAAACATTATGGATGTAGGGACACGCGAGCCAGATGCAGGTTGGCTAGCCTAGATTACTTGTTTGCCCGGGAAACTATCAAAGCCACAAACAGTAACGGCTGTGTGGGGGAAAAACCGACTTCTTCTGTATGTCATGGAGATGTGAGCATACAGAGGCTGCCTGATGGAACCCCAATACTTCATCAAATTCAGTACACAGCATTGGCCATATTACCAAGTAGACAACAGAAAAAGGATGGCCCCCAGAGGGGTCTCTAGATCCTCAAATTTTGCGTGACCTTTTTAACTTCTGCAAGTGCTCAAAAGGGTGAAAGGAGATTCCCCTATGTGGAAGCCCTTTCCCTCCTTCACTCACATCCTGAACTATGCTTCTCCAATAGATCTTTATCCTCAGCCTTCTGCTCCAGACTCTCTGCTGTCACTCCCACCTCAGCAACGTGATTTCTCCCCTCCAATTACTAGATCAGAATCCCAAACCTCCACCAGTTCTCAGAAAATTGCCCGCTTGTGAGGTAGCAGGTACTGAGGTACCCCTCCACCCACTCACTCCTCTCTCTTCCTGTCAGTGCCCACACCGGGTCCCACCAGGTCCTCTTTCCAGCTAACCCAAAGCTCAAACGAGCTGAGGAGAGCTCTCAGACCCTTATCCAAGATGTAATATAAATGGCCATTAAAGTTGCTTTGTCATCACTGAAAACAGGTTACTAAAATTTAAAGTCCCTCACAGGATTTTGGGATACTCACTCCCGTTTTCTGCTCTGCTCTACCTGTTCTACTGCTCAAGTTTTTTGCTAGGAAATTCCCAAACACCTTTCCAATTATTATTTTACATCTCTCTTTTTCCTCATTCTCACATCCTCGGAGCTTCTCTCAGCCCCACCTTCCCCGTATTCCCCCTCTGTACCAGGCCCACAGAAAAGTCTTAAATGTCCTTCTCCAGAAGTCTTCACCATGGCTGACTTTAGAACTTTCAGCATAGAGTTTCTATAAAGAGTTCAATGTAGATAAACTTTCTCTTTTTTATTGCCCTGTTATACTTGGCCACTGGCTAAAAACCTCAGTACTTCTAAGCTAGACAACCCCTAACTAGTTTTTCACAAAATATGTGAACAAGTCCTCTGGCCTTCAGCTGGGGCTTCACAGAAATGGCCACATTTCTAAGATAAAGAAATTACCAACTGGGCTCCGTTGTAACAGCTGGCAGGGGGAAAATAAGAAAGGGAAAAAAAAGCTCTCCTCCTCCCAGGTGTCCTTGAAAATTTAACTTGCCCAGAACAGAGGAAAAATCAGAAACATATACTGCTTTTTTGGACTTCTGCAGACTGTAAACTTCTGAGCCCCATCCCTTATATGTTGGGTACACAATTCTGAAACTACCTAAACTTGAGTTTCAGGGGATTAATTGATTACAGCAGAAGCAATGCCCTCTGAATCCAGTTGCAACAATATAGGACTGTTTCCCTGTCTTCAGTGCTATCTTAGGTGCCTTGCCTTGTCTGTCCCTACAACAGCATAATTCTATATACTTAAACATTGTTTACGTTTTCATGAAATGGTCAACAGATGTGATTATTTTGAAATGTTGCAGATGTTTCCCAGAAAGCTCTATCATGACGCAGGTTCGTTTGAAGATCAAATAGGGGGGGCATACAACCGGTTCCACTGGGAACTTGTATCCCTCACTTTAGCCATCCTATTAGGAATAGGAGTTGCTGCACGGGTGGGCACAGGAACCACTGCCATTGTCCATGGAACACAACAAATGACCCAATTAGAAGAAGCAATAGAGCAAAACTAAGATATTAGAAACCTCCATCAGAGCTTTGCATGAATCTTTAACCTCTCTCTCTGAAGTTGTTTTAAAGAACAGTTGAGGGTTGGACCTCCTCTTCATTAGAGAAGGGGGCCTTTGTGCTGCATTGAGGGAAGAATGTTGTTTTTATGCTGACCATACTGGAGTTGTAATAAAATCTATGAGTAAATTTAAAAGACACCTTGAAGAGCATCAACAAGAGAGAGAGGCCCAAAAAGGGTGGCTTGAGTCTTGGTTCACACACTCCTCCTGGTTAACTACGCTTTTATCAACCCTGGCCGGTCCAATAATAATCCTCATATTATTGCTAACTATAAAATCCTGTTTGCTCAACCGTGTAATTTCTTTTCTCCAGGCTCAAATTGGACGAGTTAAACTTATGGTAATACCCCACTAGTATACATAGAATGTGACACCCCCCAATGATCATTTTTATGATTAAAAGTAGCCAGAAGAAGAAGTGGGGAATAAAAGGTTAATAAAATAGGTACTTGTCACTTCTTGTTTTTCTGTATGCTTAACAAAACACTATTGAAATCTTGAGAAATGCTTGCAAATCTTGTTCCCAGAATGTTCTGTCCCCAACTGCCCAACTGCAGAATGTACTCCCTCACACAGTTGAATGCAAACCACCCTCTCACCCTGACCCATCAATAAAATTCCCTCCCTGCCCTCTCCAGGGAAAGTATATAAGCTCTATTTAAGCTATTCTCAGGGCTATCTGCTCTATTCAAGTGATCTCTGAGCCCCAGCATGCTGGACACCCAAAAAACCCTTTGATGTTGCAAGAGATAGTCTGTTGGTGGTCTCCTCCTCTGAAGCTCGCCCCACATTTACTTGGATGATTGAATGTAGAAGAGAACATTCAGTCAAAAACGATAGTCTGTAGCATTAGGAAGATAGTCAGTACTTTTATGAAGAAGGGTGAGTATAGGAATTGGAAAAAAATTTCTTTAGCAATAGGGTTTCGATTAGAGAGTGAATGTAAATGTCAGCACAGGTGAAGAGTCAGTCACAATGATGAACTGGGGAAAATATGTAGGAAAGCAGATATCAATAGAGACATTACAAAATCAGGCAAAGTATAAAGTGAGTGATAGGATTAGATATTTTGAACAGGGTTGAGTTTAAATATATAATCTTAGGAAGAAACAAATATGTAGTCACAATTAGGATTGACATTTGAGAGCATTAGGCAAATTTCAGGTGGATGAATATTTCTCAGAATAATCTTGTGAATAGTTGATTATAAATCCACATAATAAACATGAATGAATTTAGGGAGTGTATATAAGACACATATATTTCATATTTTGAAAAATCTGGAGAGTGTGTATATATATATACATATATATACATATATATATATATATATATATATATATATATATATATATGTATATATATACAAAACACACACACAGACAAAAAAGTAGCAAAATATATGTCAATCAAAATTCATTATAAAATATATATCATCCACAGATCTAAAAATATTAATTTTACTGAACATGGATTTATGTATAATGCTGTTCAACTAGCAAGCTCAACCATAGGTTGAATATCCAATTCCAACAAGTTTAGTAGGAGTGATCTCTTCTAACAATTTGTATCTGGCAAGTCAGCCACCTCACAAGAATGTACGTGTGGTACCAGGGAGGAATCTATATGTGCATATAAGAATACAGAGAAAGGGAGACAGGAATTCACATATTTGTTAACCTTAAAAATACATGGACAACTATTTCAACAATAAATTGACTAGATTCATAACTCCAACTCTGTATCATGCAAAAGAAAAGTACAACAATACACCAGGCCTACTCTGAACTGCTTGTATTTCGATTCTGTTTGGGTTATTTTTCTCCATCATATTAGAATTAGTAGTCAGAGTCTGGTCGGGTATGGGTTAGAGTCAGGGATTCAGTATTTTGAATGGAAAATAGAAAACTGAATCCAATGTTTATGCAAATATATGCTACAGAAAATTCTTCCCACTCTCCTCCAGAACAATGCCTTGACATTACCTTCGCCCCAAGTGAGACACAATTAGAAGAGAAGAGTTAGAAAATCTGTGAATACCTATCAGGAATGGAAAATGCTCCAGATTTCACATCTTTGGAGGCGGTAGAGGAGTTTCCAAATGTAAGGGACAGGGTAAACACTCCACAAATATGGAGCTCTGCTTGCCTAAAGACTTTTTGAGAATCTGCCTTTAAGGTTGGGCACTTAAAATATATGTTGTTTTCAGGAGCTTTAGCTTTATTTGTAGTGAGACAATCAAAGCTCGATCTGCATCTATGTGACCTGGAGGACATGGTTATTTATTTTTCAATAAAAATGAGGCAGCAGTGCTGAATTCTCTCTTTGTAGGTAAACTGTGGCCACTGAGGGCTAAGTGTCTCCCCGTGTGGACTGTGAAACAACTTGGTCATCCTCCAATTATCGTGGTGTTTCTTGCTGCTGCACTGGGAGTTTGGTATTTGCTTCATTAAATACAACGAGTTCAAATGGGAAACAGTGCTGAAGGGAGTTCTGTCAGCTGTGGTGTGCAGGGTCTCCAGGAGAATGCACCAACCAGGGTTCTATCCCACGTAGCTTGCCCCCTTGACAATAGCAACATGATTCTGAACATTGCCCTAAAACCTCTCCATATAAAAATATGCCTTTACGTATATGGGTCTGATGGCTGCACCATGTCAGTCTCAAGCCATTTGGAAGCCAATGGAAGATCCACATGGCCCCACCACAGATGTTTTATCACTCACTTGCGTAACACTTCTCTAGGCCAACTACTCACTAGGCTTCTACTTACCAGCATCTCTGTTCTACACCATTTTCCTGAAACCCAGTCAATCAAGGCCCTGTCTGGTATATTCATGATCATCAACAGGACATCAAAGGTCCTCCAGTGACATCTGGTCATGGGAATTTTAAAAATTTCATGGTAATTATCTAGCAATTTTTCACGGATGAAGTTGGAGGCACTGTGGTTTGCAATTCATTCAGGAACCATTAAAGAGTTAGGAAGCTAATTTCAGGGAAAGCTCTGGAGCACTCTCACAGGCAAGGCTACCCAAAGAGTGGCCAAAAAGTCACATGAAGCGAGGCCAATTGAGGTCTATAAAGCGAGGTCCATGTGTGTTTTGAATCTCAATAATGCATGCCAAGTCTTTCAGAATAAAATCATGTAATATCCTGGCTGAGATTCCCAGTGTTCTGTGGAAAGCCAACCTGTGCCTAGATCTCAGGTTCCAATGGCAACTTCATGCCTGGCCTCCTAAAATCCCAACACAATTCATGGAAATACTTCTCTCAGGTCAGTTCCAGAACTCAGTCTATAAGGAGAATCACACCAGAGTTCAAGTCCAGGTGGACCCAGACAACTCTTCCAACCGCGACTCAAATGAAAACAATTAAAACCAAAATACTCCCTCATGGCCCTATTCTTCTTCCATATAGACACTAATCATAACCTCTTCCTGGAGTTTTCCATGAGTTGTGCAGCCCAAGAGAATGTCCAAAATAAGCTTCTTGCAACTCTTTTGCCTAACTTCAGGGTGGCCTGGGCACCCTTCCTGTGAATCAGGAGTGATCAAATAGGCCTGCCCTTAATACTGCTCCGCTTATCAAATTTGAGGCTCTCTGACTGTGGGGTCTAGATTCTTTATGTGAATTGGAGTCATGAGAAAAGCCAAGACAGTGTCCAAAATCAGCTCGCTTGCCCCTCATTTGCCTAAAGTCAGGGTGGCCTGGACACCGTTTTTGTGAACGAGGAGTGATCAAATAAGCCTGCCGTTAATACTTCTGTGTTTCTCCAATTTGACGCCTACTGATTTCAGGTATCAATTCTTTATGTGATTTGGAGTTATGTGAAAACCCAAGCACCTCTGCAGGGAATTGAAGAACTCATTTGACCTAAAGAATCCCTATTCTCACTTGATGGAGTTCAGGAATTTAACAGAGGAATGCAAGAGACTTCATCCATAATGAATGATTTTTTTTTTTTTTGCCATTATGGTTTTGGACGCACACATGGGACCATTCTTTAGATCCATCAGGTGATGAGAATCTAAGTCATAGACACAAACATGGCCAAGAGACTAATTCAGACACATCCCTTCCCAAAGCAATTAAGCAAAGAGCCACAGGTGATGACATTCATTTCCATTTGAAAACTGTTTACTTCAGGCTTCACAAAGTGGTGGATTGAGGCAAAGAACTTCCTGACATTCAGTGCAAAACAACAATAAGTAAGCAAAAGGCCCAAAGCAGGGTTTCTCCACTGAGACTTTCCTGGTCACACTGATATCTGCGTTTTCTGAGATGCTCGCCATTCTCTTCAGCTATCCAGTACATGCCCATGTCACAGAGTTTGGAGGTGGTACATATTTTGGACACAAATCCATGAGCCTATTCTGGATAGTGGCCAGAATTCAGGAAGAAAACAGCAACTTAGAAAGATAGCAGGTGTTGCACATCAAAAAGACAAGCTGCACTCCTTTCATATATTGGGCAGGTTGAATTATGGGAAGATTTACACTAGACAGTACACATCCATTAATGCATTCTCTTTTCCAATATCTACAACAACGGACACAGTGGGAAACACAGACATAGAAACATTTGCCTTGTCAAATGACTTACTAGAAACTGTTCACTCCAAACCAAACTAACCGCCTTTCCCATCTATTCTCAGAACATGAGACAAAACAATAAACACATACCCACTCCCACAAAGGCACCTCCTTCCCCCAATTAGGTCTGTGACTATTCAGATTGTCCTCTGACAGGTGGGCCATACTATGTTCCCCTGAAATGGTCCGTCTTCTCTAAGATCTGGTGAAATATAAGTATGAAAACAGAAATCTAGGTATGATTTGAAGCCCAGAAGGGTTTTTCCCTTGATTGGGATACTTAGCTTTGAATTATGCTCTGCAAAGTTGTCTCAGATAATTCGATATACAATGGCATAGGACCTTTTACATTGGATGATTGAATGTAGAAGAGAACATCCAATCAAAAAGAGATAGTCGGTAGGATTAGGAAGATAGTCGGTAGGTTTAGAAAGAAGAGTGAGTATAGGATTTGGAGCAAAAGTTCTTTAGCAATAGGGTTTCGATTATAGAGTCAATGTAAATGTCAGCACATATGAAGTGTCAGTCACTAGGATCAACTTGGGAAAATATGTAAAAAAGCAGATATCAATAGAAACATTATGAAATCAGGCAAAGTATAAAGTGAGTGATAGGATTAGACATTTTCAACAGGGTTGAGTTTGAATATATAAATTAGGAAGAAACAAATATGTAGTCACCAATAGGATTGACAATTGACAGCATTAGGCAACCTGGACATGGATGTTTTTAGTAATCCATGTACACTTTACATTTAGGCTTTGGTACAATCATAAATGTGACCTTTACATTTTTTTGTCCAGAATATTACTTTGATTAAATGTATATGTACATCAGGTGACATGAGTATGTCTTCCACCATTTCTGCGAGCAATATATTGAAGATGTAAAATTAGAATCGGGGGTACAAAGAGGTGTACCCTGTGTCTATGAATATAGAGATAAAGCATGAATAGACCCTAATGTGAATAAATAATATAACTTTTTTCAACTTTAAAAAATGAATTGATCTAATATCTGAAAAATTACAGGAAATTGTATATTGATATACAATCATTCATTCCAAGCAGTTATACATCTAATGGTAATATTCGTGTTTTGGTTTATCATGAAGAGTGTGTGAGTTTTGCTTCAAAAGTGACTTTGGAAATCGAAAATAATGTGTTTGGAAAGAAGACTCATGAAAATACCAGTAAAGAAACCCTGACAATACATGTGTTCTGAAGCAAAAAGTGATTAAATTTGAAACAAATGCCTATAAATTTGTGAACTTGTGGATGAAATGTATATCCTATGATGTGCAAAAACTGAAGAAATAATAATGTACCAGTGTCGAATACAAATGAATAAAGAATTACATATCATGTCCCATAGGAATCTACTTGCATTGATGTTAGACTGGGTCAGTTACTGTAGAATAATTAGGATTTGTATGCATCATTCCCTGAAGTTAGTTTTCAGTACTAGGAAACAAATATGTATTTCAGGTGGATGAATATTTCTGAGAATAATCTTGTGAAATGTTGATTAAAAATCTACATACATGAACATGAATGAATTTAGAGAGTGTATATTAGACACATATATTTCATATTTTGAAAAATCTGGAGAGTGTATACACACACACACACACACACAAATAAAAAACACTCACAGACATTAAAAAATAGCAATATAAATGCCAATCGAAATTCATCAGTAAATATATATCATCCACAGATGCAAAAATGTTTATTTTACTGAACATGAGTTTATGTATAATGTTGTACTACTAGGATGCTCCCTATAGGTTGAATTTTCAGTTCCAACAGCGTTTAGGAGGAGTGATCTCTTCTCACAATTTGTATCTGCCAAGTCAGCCACCTCACAAAGATGTACGTGTGATACCTGGTAGGATTCTATATATGCATATAAATATACAAGTGTGAATAGGCTAAAGAGAAAGGGAAACATGAATTCTCATATTTGTTAACTTTAAAAACACATGGAGATCTTTTTCTATTAAACATTGACCAGATTTATAACTCCTACCTTGTATAATGAAAAATGCAAGTCCAACTATACAACATGCCTCCAATGAACTGCTTGTATTTCTATAGGTTTGTGTTATTTTTCTCTATCATATTAGGATGAGTTGTCTGAGTCTAGTAGGTATGGGTTGGTATCAGGGATTCAGTATTTCAAAAGGAAAATTGGAAATCGAATCCAATTTGTATGCAAATATATGCTGCACAAATATCCTCCCACTCTCATCCAGAACAATGCCTTGAAATTACCTTCACCCCAAGTAAGACACAGTTAGAGGAGAATAGATAGAAAATCAGTGAATACATATCTGGAATGGAAAATGCTCAGGAGTTCACAACCTTGGAGGTTGTAGAGGAGTTTCCAAAAGTAAGGGACAGGGTAAACACTCCACAAACATGAAGCTCTGCTGGCCTAAAAACTTTTAGAGCAACTGCCTCTGAGTTTGGGAACGTGAAAATTATGTTGTTGTCAGGAGAATTGGCTTCCTTTGTAGTGAGACCATCAAAGCTGGGTCTGCCTCTATGTGACGTGGAGGACATGGTATCTTATTTTCCAATGAACATGAGGTAGCATTGTTGATTTTCTTCTTTTTAGGTAAACTGTGGCCTCTGGGGGCTAAGTGTCTCCCCGTTGGACTGTGAAGCCATTTGGTCCTCCTCCACTTTTTGTGGGGTTTTTGCTGCTGAACTGGGAGTTTGGTATTTGCTTCATGAAATTCAAGGAGTTCAACTGAGACACAGTGCTGGAGGGAGTTCTGCCATGTGCGGTGGTTCAGAGTCTGCAGAAGAACGCACCAACCACGCTTCTATCCCTCAAAGCTTGCCACATTGCATCCTTGTCCATAGCAACCTGATTCTGAACATTGCCCTGAATCCTCTTCATATAACAAGATGCCTTTAATTACAAGGGTCTGCTGGCTGCTTCATGTAATCCACAAGCCATTTGGAAGCCAATGGAAGATCCACATTGCTCCAACAGAGATGTTTTATCACACTCCTGCCCACCAAAGCTCTAGGCCCACTTCTCAGCAGGCTGCAACTTTCTGGCACCTCTGTTCTACACCATTTTCATGAAACCCAGTCAAGCAAGGCACTGTCTGGTACATCCATGATCAGCAACAGGACATCCAAAGTTTCTCCAGTGCCACCTGTTCATGGGAATTTCAAAAATTTCATGGTATTTATTTAGACATTTTTCAAGGATGAAGTTGGAGGCACTGTGGGTTTCAATTCATTCAGGAACCAGTAAATGGTGAGCAAGATTATTTCAATGAAAGCTCTGGAGAACCCTCACAGGCAAGACTTCCCAAAGAATGGCCAAAAGGTCACACTAAGCCAGGCCCATTGAGGTCAACAATATGAGGTCCATGTGTGTTTTCACTCTCAACTATGGCTGCCAAGTCTTTCGAATGAAATCATGTGATATCTCGGCTGAAATTCCCAGAGCTCTGTGGAAAGCCACTCTGGGGCTAGATCTCAGTTTCCAAGGGTGACTCTCATACATGGCCTCTTAAATCACAACACAATACATGGCAGTACTTCTCTGAGATCAGTTCCTGAACTCAGTCTATAAGGGGAATCACACCAGAGTTCAAGCCCAGGTAGACCTTGTTATGTCTTCCAACTGTCACACAAATATCCACAATTAAATCCAAAACACTTCCACATGGCACTCATCTTCTTCCATTTACACAATCATCATAACCTCTGGCTGGAGGTTTCCATGAGGGGTGCAGCCCAAGACAGTGTCCAATATAACCTCCCTTGCCCCTCTTTTGCGTAAAATTAGGGTGGCCAGGACATCCTTCCACTGAACCAAGAGTGATCAAATAGGCCTGCCATTAATATGGCACTGCTTCTCCAATTTGAGGCCTACTGACTGTGTGTTTTAGATTCTTTATGTGAATTGGAGTCTTGAGAAAAACCAAGCACTAATGGGCTAGCCTCTGCCGGGTTTTGAGGAACACATTTGAACCAAATGATCACTGTTCTCACATGATGGAGAACAGGACACTTACAGAGGAATGCGAGAGACTTCATCCACACTGACTGCTCTTTTGTCCATTTTGGTTTTGGATGCACACATGGGATCCTTCTTTAGATCCATCAGGTGCTGAGAATCTAAGCCACAGTCTCACACAGGGCCAAAAGACTGATTCAGACACATCCCTTTCCAAAGCAATTAAGCAAAGAGCCACAGGTGATGCCCTTTCATTTCCATTTGAAAACTGTTTCTTTAGGCTCTACAATGGTGTGGCCTGAGGCAAAGGCCTTCCTGACATTCAGGGCAACAGAACAATTGATGAGCAAAAGGCCCAAAGCAGGGTTTCTTCACTTAGAATTTCCTGGTCAAACTGATATCTGAGTTTTCTGAGATGCTCCCATTTCTTTCAGCTATCCAGTACATGGCCATGTCACAGAGCTTGGAGGTGGTACATATTTTGGACACAAAACCATGAGCCTATTCTGGAGAGTGGCCAGAATTCAGGAAGAAAACCGGAACTTAGGAAGATTGTTGGAGTTGTCCACCCATAAGTCAAGCCGCAGTTCATTCATAAATTGGGCAGAATTCAGGAAGAAAACAGGAACTTAGGAAGATTGTTGGAGTTGTCCACCCATAAGTCAAGCCGTAGTCCATTCATAAATTGGGCAAGTTGAGTCTAGACAGGAGACATCCAATGATTCATTCTCTTTTCTAATATCTAAAACCACGGACACAGTGGGATACACAGACAAAGAAACACTGGCCTTGTCAAACGACTTACCAGAAACAGTTCACTCCAAACCAAACTAACCGCCTTTCCTACCTATTCTCAGAACATGAGACAAAATCTCAAACCCACACCCACACACACAAAGGAAGCTCCTTCCCCCAAGTAGGTCTGTGACTATTGGGAGTGTCCTCTGACTGGTGGGCCAAACTATGTTCTGATGAAATCGCCTGTCCTGTGTCAGATATGGTCTCCTTGGCCAAATCTGTGAAGTTGTCACTAGCCAGCGGTGAACCACTACCTGCTTTCTCAGGAAAGGCCCCTCTTTAGAGCTTTCCTGACATTTGTTCATCCTCACCTCAGTAGGTACCAAGAAAGACTGACTCTGTCCTTGGTAAATCCAAAAAATACGACCACTGGGACTGGGACTGAGACTGGCTCCGGGTGCCTGGCTTCCCGGATTCCAAGTTCAGAGAGTTCCTTCACCAAGGAAGTGAGGTGAGATTACTTCCTTCAGGAATTCTTTGAGGTCATTGCCTTGGCAACCACTTTGTCCTAACTGTTGCTTACAATACTCCTATGAGATGGAGGCTGCCCTTTCTTCCTGTGACACTTTTACAAGTTAGAATGGTATATCAACCATAGGGACCCCGGAACAGCTCTCCACACATGCCTGGTTTGGTCTATCTTCTCTACATTAACAAGAGAGAGGCTTATTCAGACACAACACATCATCCTGGGAAGGTTGTTTGCGATGGAAGATGACATTTGCTCTCTCAGGTCCTTCATAGCTGCCTACATCTTCTCCAGGGATCAAGTCTGCATGGACATTTGAGCTTCTCAGCAGGAGGAAGATACCCTACATTCCTGTATTGTAAGACGAACTCTGTCCCTGCTCTTCTGCAAAGTTAGATTAAGGTAAGAGTGTATGGTTAGGGTTAATAACATGTTCGATTTGGGTTACAAATCATTGCGAAGGATGATTAATAGTATTGGGAACCTGCGATATTTATAAGATTATAGAGGTGAAATATAAGTATCGAAACAGAAATCTAGGTAAGATTTGAAGCCCAGAAGGGCAGTAGGCCCTTGATTGGGATACTTAGCTTATAATTATGTTCTGCACAGATGTCTCAGATAAATCGATAATCAATGGCATAGGACCTTACACCTTGGATGATTGATTTTAGAAGAGAACATCCACTCAAATTGAGATAGTCGGTGGGATTAGGAAGGTAGTCAGTAGGTTTAGGAAATAGAGTGAGTATAGGATTTGGGGCAAAAGTTCTGTAGGAATAGGGTTTTTGTTATAGAGTGAATGTAAATTTCAGCACATGTGAAGAGTCAGTCACATGATGAACTGGGGAAAATATGTAAAAAGGAAAATATCAATACAGACATTATGAAATGAGGCAATTATACAGTGAGTGATAGGATTAGTCATTTTCAATAGGGTTGAGATTGAATACATAATCGTAGGAAGAAACAAATATGTTGTCACCAATAGGAATGACATTTGAAAGCATTAGGCAACCTGGACATTTATCGTTTTAGTAATCCATGTTCACTTTCCATTTAGGATTTGGTACAATCATAAGTGCGATCTTTGCATTTTGTGCCCAGAAAAATATTGTGATCAAATGTGTATGTAGATCATATGACATGAGTATTTCTTCCACCATTACTGGGAGCAATATTTGAAGACATATAAATTAGTATTGGGGGTACAAAGTGGTGTACCCTGTGTCTTTGAATATAGAGATAATGCATGAATAGACCATACTGTGAATAAATATTATAACTGGTTCCACTTTAAATAATGGATTGAATTGATATCTGAAAATATATAGGAAATTATATATTGACATACAATCATTCACTCCAACCAGTTATATATCTAATGGTAGTCTTAGGGTTATTGTTTATCATGAAGTGTGTGTGAGTTTTGTTTCAAAAGTGATTATGGAAATCGAAAATAATATGTTTGGAAAAAAGTCTCATAAAAAACCAATCAAGAAATATGGAGGAATTCATGTGTTCTGAAGCAGGAAGTGATTGAAAGTGAAACAAGTGCCTATAAATTTTCTAAATTGTGAATGAAATATATATCCTGTTACGTGCATAAACTGATGAAATAGTAATGTACCAGTGTTGAATAAAAGTGAATGTCAAAATACACATCATGTCCAATAGGAATCTACTTGCATTGATGTTAAACTGGGTCAGTTACTGTAGAAATATTAGAATTGCATGCATTATTCACCAAAGAGAGTTTTTTTTATTTTTATTTATGGTTGTTCAAAACATTACATAGTTCTTGATATATCATATTTTACACTTTGATTCAAGTGGGTTATGAACTCCCATTTTTACCCTGTATACAGATTGCAGAATCACATCAGTTACACATCCATTGATTCACATATTGCCATACTAGTGTCTGTTGTATTCTGCTGCCTTTCGTATCCTCTACTATTCCCCCTGGCCTCCCCGCCCCTCCACACTTCTCTCTCTACTCCCTCTACTGTAATAAATTTCTCCCCCTTGTATTATTTTTCCCTTTCCCCTCAATTCCTCTTGTATGTAATTTTGTATAACCCAGAGGGTCTCCTTCCAATTCCATGCAATTTCCCTTCTCCCTCCCTTCCTCCTCTCATCCCTGTTTAATGTTAATCATCTTGTCATGCTCTTCATCCCTATCTGTTCTTAGTTACTCTCCTTATATCAAAGATGACATTTGGCATTTGTTTTATAGGAATTGTGTAGCTTCACTTAGCATAATCTAGTCTAATGCAATCCATTTCCCTGCAAATTCTATGATTTTTTATTTTTCAATGCAAAGTAATAATCCATTGTGTATAAATGCCACATTTTTTTATCCATTCTTCTATTGAAGGGCATCTAAGTTGGTTCCACAGTCTTGCTGTTGTGAATTGTGCTGCTATGAACATAGATGTAGCAGTGTCCCTGTAGCATGCTCTTTTTAGGTCTTTAGTGAATAGACCAAGAAGGGCAATAGCTGGGTCAAATGGTGGTTCCATTCCAAGCTTTCCAAGAAATCTCCATACTGCTTTCCAAATTGGCTGCACCAATTTGCAGTCCCACCAGCAATGTACAAGTGTACCTCTTTTCCCACATCCTTGCCAGCACTTCTTGTTGTTTGACTTCATAATGGCTGCTAATCTTACTGGAGTGAGATGGTATCTTAGGGTGGTTTTGATTTGCATTTCTCTGACTGCTGGAGATGGTGAGCATTTTTTCATGTACTTGTTGATTGATTGTATGTCCTCATCTGAGAAGTGTCTGTTGAGGTCCTTGGCCCATTTGTTGAGTGGGTTATTTGTTATCTTATTGTCTAATTTTTTGAGTTCTTTGTATACTCTGGATATTAGGGCTCTATCTGAAGTGTGAGTAGTAAAGATTTCTTTCCAGTATGTAGGCTCCCTATTTACCTCTTATTGTTTCTTTTGCTGAGAAAAAACTTTTTTAGTTGAGTAAGTCCCATTGGTTGATTCTAGTTATTAACTCTTGTACTATAGGTGTCCTATTGAGGAATTTGGAGCCCAACCCCACAGTATGTACAACGTAACCAAATTTTTCTTCTATCAGACAGTGTGTCTCTGATTTGATATCAAGGTCCTTGATTCATTTTGAGTTAACTTTTGTGCATGGTGAGAAAACGGGATTCAGTTTCATTTTGTTATATATGGATTTTCAGTTTTCCCAACACCATTTGTTGAAGATGCTATCCTTCCTCCATTGCATGCTTTTAGCTCCTTTATCAAATATAAGATAGTTTTAGTTTTGTTGATTGGTTTCTGTGTCCTCTATTCTGTACCATTGGTCCACCTGCCTGTTTTGGTACCAGTACCATGCTATTTTTGTTACTATTGCTCTGTAGTATAGTTTGAAGTCTGGTATCGCTATACCGCCTGATTCACACTTCCTGCTTAGCATTGTTTTGCAATTCTGGGTCTTTTATTTTTTCATATGAATTTCATGATTGCTTTCTCTATTTCTACAAGAAATGCCTTTGGGATTTTGATTGGCATTGGATTAAACCTATAGAGAACTTTTGGTAATATCGCCATTTTGATGATGTTAGTTCTGCCTATCCATGAACAGGGTATGTTTTTACATCTTCTAAGATCTTCTATTTCTCTCTTTAGGGTTCTGTAGTTTCCATTGTATAAGACTTTCACCTCTTTTGTTAGGTTGATTCCCATTTTTTTTTTTTAGGATATTGTGAATGGAGTGGTTGTCCTCATTTCCATTTCAGAGGATTTGTCACTGATATACAGGAATGCCTTTGATTTATGCGTGTTGATTTTATATCCTGCCACTTTGCTGAATTCATTTATTAGCTCTATTAGTTTCTTTGTAGAACCTTTTGGGTCTGCTAGGTATAGAATCATGTCATCTGCAATAGTGATAATTTAAGTTATTCTTTTCCTATTTATATGCCTTTAATTTCTTTCATCTGTCTAATTGCTCTGGCCAGTCTTTTGATAACTATATTGAACAAAAGTGGTGAGAGCAGGCATCCCTGTCTTGTTCCAGATTTTAGAGGGAATGTCTTCAATTTTTCTCCATTCAGAATGATGCTAGCCTGCGGTTTAGCATAGATTGCTTTTACAATATTGAGGAATGTTCCTGTTATTCCTAGTTTTTCTAGAGTTTTGAACATAAAGGGATGCTGTACTTTGTCGAATGCTTTTTCTGCATCTATCTAGATGATAATATGGTTTTTATTTTAAGTCTATTGATGTGGTGAATAACATTTATTGATTTTCGTATATTGAACCCTCCTTGCATCCCAGGGATGAATCCTACTTGATCATGGTGCACATTTTTTTGATATGTTTTTGTATCTGATTTGCCAGAATTTAATTTAAGATTTTTGCATTTAGGTTCATTAGAGATATCGGTCTTTAGTCTTCTTTCTTTGAAGTGTCTATCTGGTGTAGGAATCAGGGTGATATTGGCCTCTTAGAATGAATTTGGAAGATCTCCCTCTTTTTCAATTTTCTGAAATAGCTTTAAAAGTATTGGTATTAGTTCATATTTAAAGGTATTGTAAAACTCTGCTGTATACCCATATGGTCCTAGGATTTTCTTAGTTGGTAATCTTTGGATGGTTTTTTTTTATTTCCTCAATTGATATTGGTATGTTTAGGTGTCTATATCCTCCTAACTCACTCTGGTCAGATCATATGACTTAAGAAATTTTTTGATGCCTTCACTATCTTCTATTATTTTAGAGTATAAGGATTCAAAGTAATTTCTGATTATCTTCTGTATTTCTGAAATATCTGTTGTGATATTGCCTTTTTCATCCCGTATGATAGTAATTTGAGTTCTCTCTCCTCATCGTTATCATGGCTAGGGGTCTGTCCATTTTATTTATTTTTTCCTCCAATTGGTGTGACGTGTCTACCACGCCCGTGGACCCCTGTGGTGTTCTGCCAATCAGTTGCAGGTCTGCCTACCTTGCAGGTGTGGGCGGCGGCACTGCTCTACTCCTACTCCAATTGGGGTGACATGACTACCACGCCGGCGGGCCGCTGTGCCTGGTCCGCCGGTTGGTCGCAGGTCTGCCTACCTTGTGAGCACGGGCTACAGATCTGTTCTGCCCCTACTCCAAATATGGTAAAGTGTCTGCCGCGCCAGCCGGCCGCTGGGCCTCTTCTTCTGGTCAGGTGCAGGTCTGCTACCTTGCGGGCGCGGGTGGTGGCTCTGCTCTGCCCCTACTCCAATTGGTGTGTCGTGACTACCATGCCGGCAGGTTGCTGTGCCTGTTCTGTGCGTGGGCGAAGGCTCTTCTCTGCCCCTACTCCTATTGGGGTTATGTGACTACCATGCTGGTGACCCACTGGGATTTTACTAGGCGTGGGAGAAGGCTCTGCTCGGCAACTACTCCAATTGGGGTGACGTGACTACCACACCTGCTGGTCGCTGGGCCTGTTCTGTGCACGGGCGGCGGCTCTGTTCTGCCTCTACTCCAATTGGGTTGACGTAACTACCATGCAGGTGTGTCACTGGGTCTGTTCCAGTCACGGGCAGCTACTCTGCTCTGCCCCTCTGGCTTGATGACAAAGTGAGAGAGACCCGGGTGTTTGTGACTCACTTTCTTCACCAGGAGACCAACTGTTTCTGTCACTGCTGGTATCAATGAAGTTATCTCCTCTGCTGCTTTCTGATGACATCAGAAATTTGCCATGTTGGTATCCCATGTGAAAGGCAGCATTTCGTTCCCTTTTCTGGGTGACCAAAGCAATGAGTGAGTCCTGACCGGCCCTCACAAGCCGTGTCTCAATCCTGTTTCCACTGCCTATGAAGGCTCGGTTGATATTTACCTCCACAGTATTCAGCAAGACCCGGACCGAGAAGCAGTTTCCGCGGGTTCTTTAGCCCTGGGCCAGATCAGTTCCGAGAGGTGGAATTCGGCCGCTCTGGGCTTTGTGTATGTTCTAATAGGAGCAGGCTCCAAGACGGAGTTTCTGCAGGTTCTTTAGCACTGAGCCTGAGTAATTTGTCTGCAACACAAAGGTGAATGGCATCCTGAAATTACCTGTTCTATAGCTGAATGAGCTTCGATCAGTCAAAAACAGGGATGGTGACATCAGCTCTCCAAGATAGTGGCCGCTGGCTTCCTCTGTGGTCTGACCGGTGTGGAGAACCGAATTGGACCGCATCCTTCCCCATCTCAAACAAAGAATTCAGCACTTAGCACAGTGATTGCATACCTGGCAGGAGCCCACAGAATCCACACCGCTGTATATTTGCATTGCTATCTCTTCGTTTCCCAGTGCACGCCGCAGACTCTAGCCACAGACCGATTTCCTGAATAAGCAGCATGACGCTCCATGCGGACAAATCACTCGAGTTTGAGCTCGCGTAGCTGATCCTCGTGAGATGGAAATATGTCCACTAGGTTTTGGAGCACCCCAATTTTGCTGGAAATTTCTAACAAGATATATTTTAGCCGTTATAACTCGTCATTCTCCCGCACAGTGACGGGGTACATGGGGGTGATGCACTCCCATCACCACCATCATATGATCCCCTGAAGTTAGTTTTCAGTACTAAGAAACAAATATGTATTTCAGGTGGATGAATATTTCTGAGAATATTCTTGTGAAAACATGATTATAAATCCACATACATGAATATGAATGAATTTAGGGAGTGTATAATAAGAAAAATATACTTCATATTTTGAAAAATCTGGAGAGTGA
Organism: Callospermophilus lateralis; assembly: GCF_048772815.1. Taxonomy (NCBI): domain Eukaryota; kingdom Metazoa; phylum Chordata; class Mammalia; order Rodentia; family Sciuridae; genus Callospermophilus; species Callospermophilus lateralis. Next base: position 94,019 of record NW_027515031.1, on the reverse strand, counting down.
ATATATATATATATATATATATATATATATATATATATATATACACTCACAGACATTAAAAAGTAGCATTATGTATGCCAATCGAAATTCACATGAAATAATATATCATCCACAGATCCAAAAATATTCATTTTAATGAACATGGATTTATGTTGTTCAACTAAGAAGCTCACTCATATGTTGTATTTTCAGTTCCAACAGCGTTTAGTAGGAGTGATCTCTTCTCACAATTTGCATCTGCCAAGCCAGCCACCTCACAAAATGTACGAGTGATACCAGGTAGAATTCTAAATGTGCATATGAAAATACATTTGATGAATAGGCTACAGAGAAAGGGAGACAGTTATTCACATATTTGTTAACTTTTAAAACACTTGGAGAACTATTTCAATTAAAATTCGCTAGATTTATAACACCTACCATTTATCATACGAAAGGCAAGTCCAACTATACACCATGCCTCCTGTGAACCTCTTGTATTTCTATTCTGTTTGGGTTATTTTTCTCCACCATATTAGGATTAGAAGTCAAAGTCTAGTAGGGTATGTGTTAGTGTCAGGGATTCAGTATTTTTAATGGAAAATTGGAAAATGTATCCAATGTGTATGCAAATATGTGCTACACAAAAAATTCCCACTCTCATTCAGCACAATGCCTTGACATTACCTTCGCCCCACATAAGACACAATTAGAGGAGAAGAGTTAGAAAATCTGTGAATACATATGTGGAATGAAAAATGCTCAGGAGTTCACAAATTTGCAGGTGGTAGAGGAGTTTCCAAAAGTAAGGGACAGGGTAAAAACTCCACAAACATGAAGTTCTGCCAGCCTAACATCTGGAGAAACTGCCTCTGAGGTTGGGCAATGAAATATATGGTGTTGTCAGGAGCATTAGTTTCATTTGTTGTGAGACCATTATAGCTGAGTCTTCATCTATGTGATCTGGATGACATGGATTCTTATTTTCCAATGAACATGAGGCAGCAGTGCTGAATTTTCTATTTGTAGGTAACCTGTGGCCACTGGGGTCTAAATGTCTCCCCTTGTGGACTGTAATTCCATTTGGTCATCCTCCACTATTCGTGGTATTTCTTGCTGCTGCACTGGGAGTTTGGTATTTGCTTCATGAAATACAAGGAGTTCAACTGGGACACAGTGCTGAAGTGAGTTCTGTCAAGTGTGGTGGGTCAGGTTCGTCAGGAGAATGCACCAACCAGGCTTCTATCCCACATAGCTTGCCCCATTTTCCATAGCAACCTGATTCTGAACATTGCCCTAAAACCTCTCCATATAACAAAATGCTTTTACATATAAGGGTCTACTGGCTGCAAAATGTCAGTCACAATCCATTTGGAAGCCAATGGCAGATCCACATGCCCCCACCACAGATGTTTTATTACACACCTGCCATCCACTACTCTAGTACAACTACTCAGCAGGATCCAACTTACTGGCATCTCTGTTCAACACCATTTTCATAAAACCCAGTCAATCAAGGCACTGTCTTGTATACTCATGATCAGCAACAGGACATTCAAATGTTCTCCAGAGCTACCCGGTCATGGGAATTTCAAAAATTTCATGGTATTGATCTAGCCAATTTTCAAGGATGAAGTTGGAGGCACTGTGGATTTCAATTCACTCAGAAACCATTAAATGGTGAGGAAGCTCATTTCAGTGAAAACTCTGGAGAATTCTTACAGGCAAGTCTTCCAAAAGTGCCCAAAAGTCATATTAAGCCAGGCCCATTGAGGTCTACAATGTATGTTCCATGTGTGTTTTGACTCTCAAATATGGCTGCCAAGTCTTTAAGAATAATATCATGTGATATCCTGGCTGAGATTCCCTGTGCTCTGTGGAAAGTCACCTTGGGCCTAGATGTCACTTTCCAAGGACAACTCTCATGCATGGCCATCTAAAATTCCAACACAATTCCTGGCAATAATTCTCTGAGATCAGTAAAAGAACTCAGTCTCTAAGGGGAATCACACCAGAGTGCAAGCCTAGGTGGACCCAGTGATCTCTTCCAACCGCCAGACATATGTCCACAATTAAAACCAAACACTCTCACATGGCCCTCATCTTCTTCCATATAGACACTCATCATATCCTCTGGCTGGAGGTTTCCATAAGGGACGCATCCCATGACAGTGTCTAAAATAAGCTCCCTGCCCCTCATTTGCCTAAAGTCAGGGTGGCCTGGACTCTTTTCCTGTGAACCAGGAGTGATCAAATAGGCCTGCCTTTAATATTGCTTGGCTTCTCCAACTTGAGGCCTTCTAGCTTTGGGGTTTAGATTCTTTAAGTGAATTGGAGTCATGAAAATCAAGCACCTATGGCCTAGCCTCTGCAGGGCTTTGAAGAACTCATTTGACCCAAAGGATCCCTATTCTCACTTGATGAATATCAGGAACCTACCAGAGGAAGGCAAGAGAGTTCATCAACAATATCTGATCTTTTTGCCATTTTGGTTTTGGATGCACGCATGGGATCTATCTTTAGATCCATCAGGTGCTGAGAATCTAAGCCACAGCCTCACACAGGGCCAACAGGCTGATTCAGACATATCCCAATCCTAAGCAATTAAGCAAAGAGCCACAGGTGATGCCCTTTCATTTCCACTTGAAAACTCTTTTCTTCAGGCTTCACAAAGTGGTGGCTTGAGGCAAAAAACTTCCTGACATTCAACAGAACAATAGGTAAGCAGAAGGACCAAAGCAGGGTTTCTCCACTGAGACTTTCCTGGTCAACAGATATCTGAGATTTCTGAGATGCTAGCCATTTCCTTCAGCTTCCAGTACATAGCAATGTCACAGATCTTGGAGGCGGTACAAATCTTGGACACAAAACCATGATACTATTCTGGAGAGTCGCCAGAATTGAGAGAGAAAACAGGAAATTAGGAAGCTTGTAGGTGTTGCCCATCCATAAGGCAAGCCAGAGTCCACTCATTAATTGGGCAGGATGAATGCTGGGAAGCTTTCTACTAGACAGAACACATCCATTGATGCATTGTCTTTTCTAATGTCTACAACAATGGACTCAGTGGGATACACACACACATAGGAACACTCGCCTTGTCAAAGGACTTAATACAAATATTCCACTCCATACCAAACAAACCGCCTTTCCTACCTATCCTAAGAACATGAGACAAAACCACAAACTCACACCCACACCCACAAAGGCACCTCCTTCCCCCTAGTAGGTCTGTGTCTCCCCGGAGTATCCTCTGACTAGTGAGCCATACTATGTTCCTCCAAAATGACCTCTCCTGTCTCAGATCATGTCTGCTTGGCCAACTCTGTGAAGTTCTCAAGAGCCAGGGGTGAGGCACTACCTGCCTTCTCAGGAAAAGCCCCTCTTCAGAGGTTTCCTGGCATTTGGCCTTCCTCACATCTGTAGGTACCAAGAAAGACTGACTCTGTCCTTGGTAAATCCAAACATGTCAGACCACTGGGACTAGGACAGAGACTGTCTCTGGGTGCCTGGCTTCCTGGATTTCAAGTTCAGAGAGTTCCATCACCAAGGAAGTGAGGTGAGACCACTTCCTTCAGGATCTGAATTATGTCACTGCCTTGGCAACCACTTTGTCCTAACAGTTGCTTCCAAAATACTATGAGGTGGAGGCTGCCCTGATTTTCATGGGACACTTTCTCTAGTTAGAATGTTATATCAACCGTAAGCACCCGGGAACAGCTTCCACACAGGACTGGTTTGGTCCATGTTCTATACATTAAGTAGAGAGAGATTGATTCAGACACAACCCTTCATCCTGACCAGGATGATTGCCATGGAAGATGACTTTTGCTTTCTGAGGTAATTCATAGCTGCCTTCATCTTCACCAGGGATCACTTCTGCATGAACATTTGAGTTTCTCAGAAGGTGAACATCCCCTAGATTTTTGTAGTTTAATACACACACTGTTCCTGCTCTCCTGCAAAGTTAGTGTATGGTTAGGGTTAATAATATGTTCGATTTGGGTTAGGAATCATTCTGCAGGATGAATAATGAGATTGGGAACCTGCGATATTTATAAGAATATATAGGTGAAATATATGTATGAAAACGGGAATCTAAGAAGGATTTGAAGCCCAGAAGGGCATTGAGCCCTTGATTCGGATACTTAGTGTTGAATTATGTTCTGTACAATTGTCTCAGTTAAATCGAAACACAGTGGCATAGGACCTTGTACCTTGGATGATTGAATGTAGAAGAGAACATCCAGTCAAAAAGGTATAGTCAGTAGGATTAGGAAGATAGTCAGTAGGTTTAGGAAGAAGAGTGAGAATATGATTTGGAATAAAAAGCTTCTTTAGCAATAGGGTTTCATTGGGAGAGTGACTGTAAATGTCAGCACATGTGAAGAGTTAGTCACAATGATGAACTGGGGAAAATGTGTAGGAAAGCAGGTGTCAATAGAGACATTACGAAATCAGGCAAAGTATAAAGTGAGTCATAAGATTAGACATTTTCAACAGGGTTGAGTTTGAATACATAATCATAGGAAAAAACAAATATGTCATCACGAATGGGAATGACATTTGAGAGCATTAGGCAACCTGGACATGGATGTTATTAGTTATCCACGTTCACTTTCCTTTTAGGCTTTTGTACAATCATAAGTGTTACATTTTTATGTTTTTTTTTGTTCAGAATATTACTGTGATAAAATGTATATGTAGATCAGGTGACATGAGTATTTCTTTCACCATTTTTGGGGGCAATATTTTGAAGACGTATACATTAGTATTAGGGGTACAAAGAGGTGTACCCTGTGTCTATTAATATAGAGATAATGCATGAATAGACCATACTATGAATAAATAACGTAACTGATTCCACTTTAAATAATGGATTGAATTGATATGTGAAAATATATAAGAAATCTTATATTGATATACAATCATTCATTCCAACCAGTTATATATCTAATGGTAATATTAGGATTATGGTTTATGAAGAATGGTGTTTGAGTTTTGCTTTATACGTGATGATGTTAAACAAAAATAATGTGTTTGGAAAGAAGTCTCATGAAAAGACCAGTCAAGAAACATGGAGGGATACATGTGTTCTGAATCAGGAAGTGATTGATCGTGAAACAAATGCCTATAAATTTTCTAATTTGTGACTGAAATATATATCTAATGATGTGCATAAACTGAAGACATAGTAACGTACAAGTGTTGAATAAAAATGAAAGTCAAAATACACATCATGTCCCCTAGATATCAACTTGCATTGATTTTAAACTGGCTAAGTAACTGTAGAAATATTAGGGTTTGTATGCACCATTCACTGAATTTAGTTTTCAGTACTAGGAAACAATATGTATTTCAGGTGGATGATTATTTCTGAAAATAATCTTGTGGAAAGTTGATTATAAATCCACAGATATGAATATGAATGAATTTAGGGAGTGCATAATAAGACACATATATTTCATATTTTGAAAAATCGAAAGAGTATATATATATATATATATATATATATATACATATACATATATATACACACACACGCAAAAGCACAGATATTAAAAAGTAGCAATACAGGAGATCCATTATGAAGGCAGGCATGGAGAAATCAAGTCTCTGATCTCTTCAGCTGCGCGGGCATAGGGAGTCGTAAACTGTCTAAATGCTGTTTTCTCAGAATCACTAGGCAATATTGACCTGTTGTGAATCTGGGGTGAACAGTCTGGGCCCCTCAGAACACACACAAAGCCCGGATTGGCTGCATTCAAGCTTAGATTCGTCTGGTTTTTGTGACTCAGCACTAACATTCCCGCTGAAATAACTGGTCGGGCTTTCTGAATTGAGAGTTAAAAGCCAAATGAGCCTTCATAGGCAGTGGCCACAGGATTGAAATGGGGCTTGGGAGAGATAGTCAGGACCCACCTGTTGCATTGGTCACCCAGCAAAGGGAACGAACGGTCACCATTTGAATGGGATACCACCATGGCAGAGAACTGACGTCACAGGCGGAGGAGATAACTTCATTGAAACCAGCGTGACAAGTGTGTAATCCCATTGCCATATCTCTCAACAAGGCAGGGAAACCTCAAGGGCCCTTCCCACCTCTGCCGTAATGGCCCCTCCCAGCTCTCCAAGGAGCTCGATACCCAGACCTAGGGAATCAAGATTGGCTTGGGACTCGCGGCGTGGAATTCCCTGCTACCGCTCCCACCAGTGCTGACAATTGAGGTCTCTTACACCACCTACCGGGGCCATGGCTCCTGAAGGGCAAGCAAATTCGCTGGAGGTTCTCAGCCCCAAGCTCTACAAACTTAGGGTCTGAGGAAGGCAAACAAGGAGAGTGTGCCCAGGTGTTCATGGAAACAGGGCTACCAGGAGCAGAGGCCTGGCTTGTAACCAGTATTGTGGTGAGCATCACATGTGAGTGGGGCCTGGCTTGAGGAAGCACAAGAGAAAGCCCTAGGCACTCAGAATTGGAGACCCGCCCAGTCTGGGAGGAAGAGCTGCTGCACAGTGATTGGTTCTCACTTATTGAGAGGAGAAGCTTGGCCCAGTGCGCACAGCTCCACCTACTGGAAGAGAAGTTATTTGAACTCTAGGACTGCATGTATTATTATTATTTCTTTATTTGTTTTTTTTCTTTCATTTTCATTTTTGTTATTGTTGTTCTTTAACTTTTTTAAATGTTTTTATTTTTTAATTTTTTTATTTTATTATTATTATTATTATTATTTTAAATTTTAATTTTCAATTTTTTAATCATCATCATTACTTAAAACTTTCTTTCTTTATTTTCTATTTTTTTCTTTTGTCTTTTCATTTCTTTTCATTTTTCTTATTCCCCCTTCCTTGAATTCTACCTGCCTACTCTCATTCTCTTTAGTGACTTCTCCCTTCCCTTCTAATATGTTTCCTCCCAAGCATCAAATAAATTTATAAGAGTAAGCAGTAACTCAGTAGTCAAACAGAAGAAGAAGTAACATGAGCAGCATATAAAAACAAGGAAGAAAAGGAGTACGAACAATGAAGGACAGCCTAAATATTCAAGAGCACCTAGAGTCATCAGAAAAAATGGTCATATAAAGAACTCAAGTAATACCTTAGACAGATGGAATGGAACCTTAAAGAGGATACGAGACAGCAAAAACAAACAGTGATAAAACGCATTGAAAATGAATTACATAAACAGATAAAATGAGAAATTAAGCATCTTTATCAGGAGATAGAGATTATTAGAAAAATCAAACAATAATTCTAGAAATCAAGGAAATGATAAACCAAATTAAAAACTCAATTGAGAGTATCACTAACAGAGTAGAGCAAGTAGAAGACAGAATGTCAGATAATGAAGACAAAATATATCATCTTGAAAAAAGTCTAGCCAACAAAGAAATGCTGTAAAAAATTATGAGAAAACATTCAAGAGATATGGGATAACATAAAAAAAAACAAACTAATGAGTCATATGGATAGAGGAAGGTACAGAGATTAAAACCAAGGGAATGAGAAACCTGGTGAATGAAATAATTACAGAAAACTTTCCAGAAATAAAAATGGAAACGGATAAACAAATTGTAGATGCTTACAGGACACCGAGCACACAAAATCACAGTAGACCAATGCCAAGACACATTGTTTTAAAGATATCCAATATACAGAACAAAGAGAAAATATTAAAAGCTACCAGAGAAAGGAGGCAGATTACAATCATTACAATCAGGGGTAAACCAAAAAGTTTAACAATGGATTTTTCATCATAGACGCTGGAAGTGAGAAGATCCTGGAACAACGTACTTCAAACACTGAAAGACAATGGATGCCAACCAAGAATTATGTATCCAGCAAAATTAAGCTTAAGATAAGACAACGAGATAAAAATATTTCATGATAAACAAAAGCTAAAAGAATTTCAGCCAGATAACCAGCATTGCAAAGCATCTTGAGCAAAACACTACACGAGGAAGAAATGAAAATCAACAACGAAAACCATCAGTGAGAAGTGCCTCAATAATGACACAGGGAAGTGGAAAAGCAAATCATGGAGAATCAAACTAATTAAAAAATATATATATAAAAACATGGGTTGCAGTACAAACCATATATCAATAGTAACTCTAAATGATAATGGCTTAAACTCTCGAATAAAGTGACATTGGCTTGTAACTTGAAATAAAAAAAAACAAATCCAACAATATGTTGCCTCCAAGGGACACATCTGAATGGAAAAGACATACACAGGCTGAAGGTGAAAGATTGGGAAAATTTATACCATGCACACGGTCCTCGTAAGCAAGCAGGGGTGGCCAGCCTCCTATCAAATAAAATCGACCTCAAGACTAATTTAATCAAAGGGATAAGGAAGGACTTTATATACTGTTAAAAGAAACCATTCACCGACAAGACATAACAATTATCAATATTCACGCAGCAAATAATGGTGCTGCGACGTTCATAAAACAATTTATCCTCAAGTTCAAGAATCAAATAGACCACAATACAATAATTATGGGTGACTTCAACTCACCTCTCTCACCATTGGACAGATCCTCCAAACAAAAGTTGAATAAAGAAACTATAGAACTCAATATCACAATCAATACCCTATACTTAACTGACATATATAGAATATATCAACCATCATCAAGTGGATATACTTTTTTTCTCACCAGCACATGGATCCTTCTCAAAAATAGACCATATGTTATGCCATAGGGCAACCCTCAGTAAATATAAAGGGGTGGAGATAATACCATGAATTTTTTGTGATCATAATGGAATGAACCTGGAAACCAATGATAAAGAAGGAAGAAAAAATCATACATCACATGCAAAATGAAGAATATGTTACTGAATGATCAATGGGTTACAGAAGACATAATGGAGGAAATCAAAAAATTCTTAGAGATAAATGAAAATACAGACACAACATATCAGATTCTATGGGACACAATGAAAAGAAGTTTTAAGAGGTAAATTCAAACAAACAAATGAGCTCACACTTCATCTCAAAGCCCTAGAAGAAGAAGAGCAAAACAACAGAAAATGTAGCAGAAGAAAAGAAATAATTAAAATCATAGCGAAATTGAAACAAAAGAAACTATTGAAAAAATTAACAAAACTAAAAGGTACTTCTTCAAAAAGATAAATAAGATCGACAGACCCTTAGCCATGCTAACGAAGAGAAGAAGAGAGAGAACTCAAATTACTAACATATGGGATGAAAAAGGCAATATCACAACAGATGCTACATAAATACAGAAGAAAATTAGAAATTATTTTGAAAAACTGTATTCCAATAAAATAGAAAATAGTGAAGACATCGATATATTTCTTAAGTCATATGATTTGACCAGACTGAGTCAGGAGGAAACACACAATTTAAACTGACCAATATCAATGGATGAAGTAGAAGAAGCAATCAAAAGACTACCAACCAAGAAAAGCCCAGGAACGGATGGGTATACAGCAGAGTTTTACAAAACCTTTAAAGAAGAATTAATACCAATACTTTTCAAGTTATTCAGGAAATAGAAAAACTGGAAGCTCTGCCAAATTCATTCTATGAGGCCAACATCACCCAGATTCTGAAACCAGACAAAGACACCTCAAAGAAAGAAAACTACAGACCAATATCTCTGATGAACCTAGATGCAAAAATCCTCATTAAAATTCTGGCGAATTGGATACAAAGGCACATCAAAAAAATTGTGCACCATGATCAACTTGAATTCATCCCTGGGATGCAAGGAGGCTTCAATATATGGAAATCAATAAATGTTATTCACAACATCAATAGACTTAAAGATAAGAACCATATGATCATCTTGATAGACGCAGAAAAACCATTCAACAAAGTAGAGCATTCCTTTATGTTCAAAACATTTTAAAAACTAGGGATAACAGGAACTTACCTCGACATTGTAAAAGATAACTATGTTAAGCCTCAGGCTAGCATCATTCTGAATGGAGAAAAATTGAAGGCATTCACTTTAAAATCTGGAACAAGGCAGAGATATCCTCTATCACCACTTCTATTCAATATAGTTCTCGAAAAACTGGCCAGAGCAATTAGAGAATTGAAAGACATTAAAGGCATAAAAATAGGAAAAGAAGAACTTAAATTATCACTATTTGTAGATGACATGATTCTATACATAGAAGACCCAAAAGGGTCTACAGAAAAAACTACTAGATCTAATAAATGAATGCAGCAATGTGGCAGGATATAAAATCAACATGCATAAATCAAAGGCATTTCTGTATATCAGCGACAAAACTTCTGAAACAAAAATGAGTCAAAACACTGCATTCCCAATTTCCTCAAAATAATTAAATACTTGGGAATCAACCTAACAAAAGAGGTGAAAGATTTATATAATGCAAACTACAGAACCCTAAAAAGAGAAATAGAATAAGATCTTAGAAGATGGAAAAATATACCCTGTTCATGGATAGGCAGAACTAACATCATCAAAATTGCTATATTACCAAAAGTTCTCTATAGGTTTAATACAATGCCAATCAAAATCCCAAAGGATTTTTTTTTTGTAGAAATAGATAAAGCAATCATGAAATTCAAATGGAAAAATAAAAGACCCAGAATAGCAAAAGCAATTCTAATCAGGAAGTGTGAATCAGGCAGTATAGTGATACCAGATTTCAAACTATATTACAGAGCATTCATAACAAAAACAGCATGGTACTGGTACCAAAACAGGCGGGTGGACCAATGGTACAGAATGGAGGACACAGAGACTAATCCAAAAATCTACAACTGTCTTATATTTGATAAAGGAGCTAATGGCCTGCAATGGAGGAAGGATAGCATCTTCATCAAATGGAGTTGGGTAAACTGGAAATCCATATGCAACAAAATGAAACTGAATCCCCTCCTCTCGCCATGCACAAAAGTTAACTCAATGTGGATCAAGGAGCTAGATTCAAATCAGTGTCTCTGCGTCTGATAGAATAAAAAGTTGGCTCCTATCTACATATTGTGTGGTCAGGCTCCAAATTCCTTAATAGGACACCCATAGAATAAGAGTTAATAATAAGAATCAACAAATGGGACTTACTTAAACTGATTTTTTTTTCTTAAAGAGAGAAACAATAAGAGAGGTAAATATGGAGCCTACATCATGGGAACAAATTTTTAGTCCTCACCCTTCACATGGAGCCCTAATATCCAGAGTATACAAAGTATACAAAGAACTCACAAAATTAGACAATAAGATAACCAATAACCCAATGGGCCAAGGACCTGAACAGAAACTTCTCAGAGGAGGACATAGAATCAATTAACAAGTACATGAAAAAATGCTCTCCATTTCTAGCAGTAAGAGAAATGCAAATAAAAACCACCATAAAATACCATCTCAATCCAGTGAGATTGGCAGCCATAATGAAGTCAAACAACAACAAGTGCTGGCGAGGATGTGGGGAAAAGGGTACTCTTGTACATTGCTGGTGGGACTGAAACCTGGTGCGGCCAATTTGGAAAGCAGTATGGAGATTCCTGGGAAATCTGGGAATGGAAGCACCATTTGATCCAGCTATTGCCCTTCTCGGAATATTCCCTGAAGACCTTAAAAGAGCGTACTACAGGGATACTGCCACATCGATTTTCATAGCAGCACAATTCACAATTGCTACACTGTGGAACCAACCCAGATGCCCTTCAATAGATGAATGGATAAAAAAATGTGACTTTTATATACTATGGAGAATTACGCAGCACTAAAAAATGACCAAATCTTGGAATTTGCAGGGAAATGCATGGCACTGAGCAGATTATGGTTAGTGAAGCTAGCCAATCCCTAAAAAACAAATGCCAAATGTCTTGTTTGATATAATGAGAGCACCTAAGAACAGAGCAGGGAGGAAGAGCATGAAGAAAAGATTAACATTAAGCAGAAACATGAGGTGGGAGGGAAAGAGAGAGAAGAGGGAAATTGCATGGTAATGGAGAGAGACACTTTTTGTTACACAAAATTACATATAAGAGGTTGTGGGAAAATAAACAAGGAGAGAAATGATTTAGAGTAGGTATGGTAGAGAGAGAAGATGGGAAGATAGGGGAGTGGGGATAGTAGAGTTTAGGAAAGGTAGCAGAATACAACAGTAACTAATAGGGCATTATGTAAAAATATGGATGTGTAACTAATGTGATTCTGCAATCTGTATTTGGAGTAAAAATGGGAGTTCATAACCCACTTGAATCTAATGTATGAAATATGATATGTCAAGAGCTTTGTAATGTTTTGAGCAACCAATAAAAGAAAAAAAAAGTAGCAATATATATGCCAATAGAAATTCATCATGAAATGTATATAATCCACAGATCGAAAAATATTCATTTTACTGAACATGGATTCATGTATAATGTTTTTCAACTAGGAAGCTCACCCATAGGTTGAATTTTCAGTTCCAACAGCGTTTAGGAGGAGTGATCTCTTCTCTCAATTTGCATCTACCAATTCAGCCACCTCACAAGTGTATACGAGTGATATCAGGTAGAATTCTATATGTGCATATAAACATACATGTGCAGAATAGGCTACAGAGAAAGGGAGATAGGGATTCACATATTTGCTAATTTTAAAAACACATGTAGAACTATTTCAACAAAAAATTGACTAGACTTATAACTCCTACATTATATAATGCAAAAGGCAATTCCAACTATACACCATGCGTCCTCTGAACTGCTTGTGTTTCTTCTCTTTTTGGCTTATTTTTCACCATCATATTAGGATTATTAGTCAGAGACTAGTAGGGTATGGGTTATAGTGTCAGGGATTCAGTATTTCAAATGGAAATTGAAAAATGAATCCAATGTGTATGTAAATATGTGCTACACAAAAATCTTCCCACTCACATCCAGAACAATGCCTTGACATTACCTATGCCCCAAGTAAAACACAATTAGAGTAGAAAAGTGTGAAAATCTATGAATACAAATATGGAATAGAATATGCTCGGGAGTTCACAACCTTGGAGGTGGTAGAGGAGTTTCCAAAAGTAAAGGACAGGGTAAACACTCCAAAAACAAGGAACACTGACCGAAAGACATGGTTTCTTATATTCCAATGAACATGAGGCAGCAGTGCTCAATTCTCTCTTTGTAGCTAAACTGTGTCCATTGGAAGCTAAGTGTCTCCCGGTGGGGACTGTGAAGACATTTGGTCATCCTCCACTTTTCATGGTATTTCTTGCTTCTGCACTGGGAATTTGGTATTTGCTTCACAAAACATAAAAAGTTCATCTGGGATACAGTGCTGGAGGGAGTTCTGTCACGTGTGGTGGGTCAGGGTCTGCAGGAGAATGCACCAACCAGGCTTCTATCCCACATAGCTTGCCCCAATAACCATAGCAACCTGATTCTGAATATTGCCCTGAAAACTCTCCATTTAACAAGATGCCTTTACATATAAGGGTCTGATGTCTGCACTATATCAGTCACAAGCCATTTGGAAGCCAATGGCAGATTCACATGGCCCCACCATGATGTTTTATCACACACCTGCCCAACACTGCTCTAGGCCCCCTACTCAGCAGGCTCCAAATTACTGGCTTCTCTTGTTCTACAGGATTTTCATGAAACCCAGTCAAAAACAAGGCACTGTCTGGTATACACATGATCAGCAACAGGACATCAAAAGTTTCTGCAGTGCCACCTGGTGATGGGAATTTCAAAAATTTCATGGAATTTATCTAGCAATTTTTCAAGAGTGAAGTTAGAGGCACTGTGGGTTTCAATTCATTCAGGAACCATTAAGAGTTGAGAAAGTTCATTTCAATGAAAGCTCTGGAGAACTCTCACAGTCAATGCTTCTCAAACAGTTGCCAAAAGGTCTCCTAAAGCCAGGCCAATTGACATCTACAATGTGAGGACCATGTGTGTTTTGACTCTCAAATATGGTTGCTAAGTCTTTCAGAATAAAATCATGTGATATCCTGGCTGAGATTCTCAGGCCTCTGTGGAAACCACCCTGGGCCTAGATCTCAGTTTCCAAGAGTGAGTCTCATGCGTGGCCTCCTAAAATCCCAACACAATTCATGGCAATACTTCTCTGAGGTCAGTTTCAGAACTCAGTCTCTAAGGGGAATCACACCAGAGTTCAAGCCCAGGTGGACCCAGTCATCCCTTCCATCCGCCAAAAAATGACCACAATTAAAATCAAAACACTACCACAGGGCCATCATCTTCTTCCATGTAGACACTCATCATAACCTCTAGCTGGAGGTTTCTATGAGCCCAAGGTAGTGTCCAAATAAGCTCACTTGCCCCTCATTTGCCTAAAATCATGATGGCCTGGACACTCTTCCTGTGAACCAGGAATGATCAAATATTCCTGCTGTTAAAGTGTTCCACTTCTCCAATTTGAGGCCTACTGGCTGTAGGGTATAGATGCTTTATGTGATTTGGAGTCATGAGAAAACCCAAGCAAATATGGGCTAGCCTCTGCAGGGATTTCAAGAACTCATTTGACCCAAAGGATCCCTATTCTCACTTGATGAAGGTCAGGAACCTAAAACAAGAGGGCAAAAATATTCACCCACAATGACTGCTCTTTTGGCCATATTAGTTATGGAAACACATGGGATCTTTCTTTAGATCCATCAGGTGCTGAGAATCTAAGCCACAACCTCATACAAGGACAAGAGGCTGATTCAGACACATCCCAATCCAAATCAATTAAGCAAAGAGCCACTGGTGATGTCCATACATTTCCATATGAAAACAGTTTTCTTCAGGCTACACAAAGGGGTGGCCTGAGGCAAAGACCTTCCTGACATTCAGGGTAATAGAAATAGAAGTAAGCAAATGGCCCAAAGAAGGGTTTCTCCACTGAGACTTTACTGGTCACACTGAAATCTGAGTTTTCTTAGATGCTCCCATTCCCTTCAGCTATCCAGTACATGGCCATGTCACAGAACCTTGTGGTGTTACATATTTGGGAAACAAAACCATGAGTCTATTCTGGAGAGTGGCCAGAATTCACGAAGAAAACATGAACTTTTGAAGATAATAGATGTTGCCCATCCATAAGGCAAGCTGCAGTCCATTCATTAATTGGGCAGTATGAATGCGGGGAAGCTTTCAACTAGAGACAACACATCCATTGATGCATTCTCTTTTCTAATGTCTACAACCACGGATACAGTGGGATACACAGACTTAGAAACACTCACCATGTCAAACGACTTACTAGAAACAGTCCACTCCAAACCAAACAAACCACCTTTCCTACCTATTCTCAGAACATGAGAAAAAACCACAAACTCACACCTACAATGGCAAAGGCACTTCCTTCCCCCAAATAGGTCTGTGACTATCCGGAGTGTCTTCTGAATGGTGGGCCATATTATGTTCCCCCAAAATGGCCTTTCCTGTTTCAGATCTGGTCTCCTTGGCCAACTCTGTGAAGTTGTCAGGAGCCAACGGTGAGCCACTACCTGCTTACTCAGGAAAGGCCTCTCTTCAGAGCTCTGCTGGCATTTGGCCATCCTCACATCAGTGGGTACCAAGAAAGACTGACTATGTCTTTGGGAAAAGCAAACAAGTTAGCCCACTGGAACTGGGAGTGGGACTGACTCTGCCTGCCTTCCTTCCTGGATCCCAGGTTCAGAGAATTCCATCACCAAGGAAGTGAAGTGAGGTCACTTCTTTCTGGAACAGAATATGCTCACTGCCTTGGTAACCACTTTGTGCTAACAGTTGCTTCCAGGGTTCCCATGAGATGGAGGCTGCCCCAACATCCTGTGATACATTCAGAAGTTAGAATGGTATATCAACCATAGGCACCAGGGAACAGCTCTCCACAGAGGCCTGGTTCAGTCCATCTTCTCTTTATTAAGAAGAGAGAGGCTGATTCAGACCATCAATTAATCCTGACCAGGTTGTTTGCCATGGAAGATGACTATTGCTCTCTCAGGTCCTACATAGCTGCCTATATCTTCTGCAAGGATCATTCCTCCATGGATCTTTGATGTTCTCAGCAGGTGGAAGATCATCTACATTCCTATATTGTAAGACCCACACTGTCCCTGCTCTTAAGTCAGTTATACTGAGGGAACAGTGTATGGTTAGGGTTAATAACTTGTTCAATTTGGGTTACAAATAATTCTGCGGGATGAATAATGGTATTGGCAAAATGCGATGTTTACAAGAGTATATATGTGAAACAGAAGTATGAAAGCAGAAATCTAGGTAAGATTTGAAGCCCAGAAGGGCATTGGGGACTTGAGTGGGATACTTAGCTTTGAGAAATGTGCAGCACAGATGTCTCAGATAAATCAATATACACTGGCTTCGGACCTTGTACCTTGGATATTGAATGTTGAAGAGAACATCCAGTCAAAAACCGATAGTCGGCAGGATTAGGAAGGTAGTTGGTAGGTTTAGAAAAAAGAGTGAGTATAGGATTTGGACCAAAAGTTCTTTAGCAATAGAATTTAGGGTAGAGAGTGTATGTAAATGTAAGCACATGTGAAGAGTCAGTCACAATGATGAACTGGGGAAAAATATAGGAAATCAGATATCAATAGAGACATTAGGAAATCAAGCAAAGTATAAATTGTGTGATAGGGTTAGACATTTTCATCAGGTTTGAAGTTGAATATATAATCCTAGGAAGAAACAAATATGTAGTCAAAAATAGAATTGATATTTGAGAGCATTAGGCAACCTGGACATGGATGTTTTTAGTAATCCATGCTCACTTTCCATTTATGCTTTGGTACAATTGTAAGTGTGACCTATGCTTTTTGTGTCCAGAATATTTCTGTAATAAAATGTGTATGTAGATCAGGTGACAATAGTATTTCTTCCACCAATTCTGGGAGCAATATTTTGAAGACTTACAAATTAGTATGGGGGTACAAATAGGTGTACCCTGTTTCTATGAATATAGACATAAGGCATGAATAGACCATACTGTGAATAAATAATATAACTGGATCCACTTTAAATAATGAATTGAATAAATATCTGAAAATTTATAAGAAATTTTATATTGATATGCAATCATTCATTCCAACCAGTTATATATCTAACGATCATCTTAGGGTTACGGTTTATCATGAAGGGTGTGTGAGTTTTGGTTCAAAATTGATTATGGAAATAGAAAATAATATATTTGGAAAAAAGTCTCATGAATAGACCAGTCAAGAGACATAGAGGAATACATGTGTTCTGGAACAGGAAGTGATTGAAAGTGAAACAAATGCCTATAAATTTGCTAACTAGTGAATAAAATATATATACTATGATGTGCATAAACTGATGAAATAGTAATGTACCAGTGTGGAATAAAAATTAACGTCAAAATACACATCATGTCCCATAGGAACCTACATGCATTAATGTTAAACTGGGTCAGTTAATGTACACATATTAGGATTTGTATGCACCTTTTACTGAAGTTAGTTTTCAGTACTAGGAAACAAATATGTATTTCGGGTGGATGAATATTTCTAAGAATAATCTTGTGAAAAGTTGATTATTAATCCACATACATGACCATGAATGAATTTAGGGAGTGTATATAAAACACATATATTTCATATTTTTAAAAATATGGAGAGTATATATATATATACATATATATATATATATATATATATATACACACACACACACACACACACACACACACAAACACAGACATTAAAATGTAGCAATATATATGCCAATCAAAATTCATCATGAAATATATATCATAAAGATGCAAAAACATTCATTTTAGTGAACATGGGTTTATGTATAATGTTGTTCCACTGGGAAGCTCACCCATAGGTTGAATTTTCAGTTCCAACAGCGTTTAGGAGGAGTGATCACTTCTCACAGTTTGTATCTGCTAAGTCATATATCTTACAAGGATGTACGTGTGATACCTTGTAGGATTCTATTTGTGCATATAAAAATACATGTGATGAATAGGCTCCAGAGAATGGGAGACCGTAATTCACATATTTGTTAACTTTAAAAACACATTGAGAACTATTTCAATTAAATATTGAATAGATTTATAACACCTACCCTTTATCATGCAAAAGGCAAGTCCAACTCTGAACTGCAAGTATTTATGTACTGTTTGGGTTACTTTCTTCCATCATATTAGGATTAGTAGTCAGAGTCTAGTAGAATATGGGTTAGTGTCAGGGATTCAGAATTTCAAATGGAAAAAAGGAAAATTAATCTTCCAACTCTCATCCAGAACAATGCCTTGTCATTACCTTCGCCCCAAGGAAGACACAATTAGAGTAGAAGAGTTACAAAATCTGTGATTACATTTTAGGAATCGAAAATGCTCAGGAGTGCACAAACTTGGAGGTGGTATAGGAGTTATCAAAAGTAAGGACAGGGTACACACTCCACAAACATGAAGCTCTGCTTGCCTAAAACTTTTTGAGAAACTGCCAGTGAAGTTGGGCACTGAAATATAGGTTGTTGTCAGGAGTTAAGCTTCCTTTGTAGTGAGACCCTCAAAGCTGGGTCTTCATCTATGTGACCTGGAGTACATCGTTTCCTATTTTCCAATGAACACGAGGCAGCAGTGCTCAATTCTCTCTTTGTAGGTAAACTGTGTCTCCCTGTGTGGACTGTGAAACAATTTGGTCATCCTCCACTTTTCGCGATGTTTCTTGCTGCTGCACTTGGAGTTTGGTTCATGCTTCACAAAATACAAGGAGTTCAACTGGGAAACAGTGCTTGAGGTATTTCTGTCACGTGTGGTGGGTCAGGGTCTGCAAGAAAATTCACCAACCAGGCTTCTATCTCTCAAAGATTGCCCCCTTGTCCATAGCAACCTGATTCTGAACATTGCCCTGAAACTACGCCATATAACAAGATGCCTTTACATATAAGGGTCTGATATCTGCACTCTGTCAGTTACAAGCCATTTGGAAGCCAATGGCAGATCCAAATGGCCCCACCATGATGTTTTATCACACACCTGTCCACCACTGCTCTAGGCCCACTACTCAGCAGGCTCCAAAATACTGGCATCTCTGTTCTAAACAATTTTCATGAATCCCTGTCAATCAAGGCACTGTCTGGTACACTCATGGTAAGCAACAGGACATCGAAAGTTTCTGCAGTTCCACCTGGTCATGGAAAATTCAAAAATTTCGTGGTATTTATCTAGCCATTTTTCAAGGATGACGTTGGACGCACAATTATTCAGGAACCATTAAATGTTGAGAAAGTTCATTTCAAAGAAAATTCTAGAGAACTCTCACAGGCAAGGCTTTCCAAAGAGTGGACAAAAGGTCACTTGAAGCCAGGACCATTGAGATCTACAATGTGAGGTCCTATGTCTTTTGACTCTCAACTATGGCTGCCAAGTCTTTCAGAATAAAATCATGTGATATCCAGGCTGAGATTCCCAGTTCTTTGTGGAAAGCCACCCTGGTCCTAGATCTCAGGTTCCAAGGGCGACTCTCATGCGTGGCCTCCTAAAATCCCAACACAATTCATGGCAATTCTTCTCTGAGATCAGTTTCAGATCTCAGTCTCTAAGTGGAAACACACCAGAGTTCAAGCCCAGTTGACCCAGTCATCTCTTCCAACCGCCACACCAATGACCAGAATTAAAACCAAAACACTCCCACATGGCCCTCATTTTCTTCCATATAGACACTTATCATAACCTTGGCTGGAAGTTTTTATGAGGCACACAGCCCAAGACAAAGTCAAAATAAGCTCCCTTGCCCTTCATTTGTCTAAAGTCAGTGTTTCCTGGACAACGTTCATGTGAACCAGGACTGATCAAAGAGGTCTGCCATTAATACTGTTCTGCTTTTCCCATTTGAGGCATACAGACTGTCGGGTATAGTTTCTTTATGTGATTTGCAGTCATGAGAAAACCCAAGCACCTATGGGCTAGCCTCTGCAGGGCTTGAAGAACTCAGTTGACCCAAAGATCGCTGTTATCACTTGATGGAGATCAGGAACCTTACAGAGGAAGGCAAGAGACTTCATCACAATGACTTCTCTTTTGGCCATTTTGGATTTGGATGCACACATGGGATCTTTCTTTAGATCCATCAGGTGCTGAGAATCTAAGCGATAATCTCACACTGCACTAAGAGGTTGATTCAGACATATCCCTTTGCAAAGCAATTAAGCCAGGAGCCACAGGTGATGCCCATTTATTTCCATTTGAAAACTGTTTTTTTCAGGCTTTGGAAATGTGTGGCCTTAGGCAAAGTCCTTCCTTTCATTCAGGGCAACAGAACAATAGGTAAGCTAAATACCAAAGCAGATTTTCTCCACTGAGACTTTCCTGGTCACACTGATATCTGAGTTTTCTGAGATATTCACCATTCTCTTCAGCTATCCAGTACATGGCCATGTCCCAGATTGTGGAGGAGATACATATCTTGAACACAAAACCATGAGCCTATGGGAGAGTGACCAGATTCAGGAAGATATCAGGAATGTAGGAAGGTAATAGGTGTTGCCCATCCATAAAGTAACCTGCAGTCCATTCATAAATTCTACAGGATGAATTCTGCGAAGAATTCTACTAGACAGGACACATCTATTGATGCATTCTCTTTTCTATTGCCTACAACCACAAATACAGTGGGATACCCAGACATAGAAACACTCACCTTCTCAAAGGACTTACTAGAAACAGTCCACTCCATACCAAACAAACCGACTTTCCTACATATTCTCAAAACTTGAGACAAAATCACAAACACACAAACACACACACACACACCCACAAAGGCACCTTCTTTCCCCAAATAGGTCTGTGACTATCCGGAGCGTCCTCTGACTGGTGGGCCATACTATGTTTCCCCGAAATGGGCTGTCCTATGTCAGATCTGGTCTTCTTGGACAAAACTGTGAAGTTATCAGGAGCCAGCGGTGAGCCACTGCCTGTTTTCTCAGGTAAAGCCCCTCTTCAGAGCTTTCCTGGCATTTGTCCATCTTCAATTTAGTAGTTGCCAAGAAAGACTTACTCTATCCTTCTTAAATCCAAAAATTTGAGACCACTGGTACTTAGACTGGGACTGCCTCAGGGTGCCTGGCTTCCTGGATTCCAAGTTCAGAGTGTTCCATCAACAAGAAAGTGACATGGGTCACTTCGTCTAGAACTGAATGAGGTCACTGCCTTGGCAACCACTTTGTCCTAACAGTTGCTTCCAAGGGTCCATGAGATGGATCCTGCCCCTACTTCCTATGACACTTTCACAAGTTAGAATGGAATATCAACCATAGGCACCCGGGAACAGCTCTCCACACAAGCCTGGTTTGGTCCATCTTCTCTACATTAAGAAGAGAGAGACTGCTTCAGAAAACACCCATTCATCCTGACCTGTTTTTTTTTTTTGTCATGAAAGATGACTTTCGCACTCTCAGGTCCATCATAGCTGCCTACATCTTCTTTAGGGATCATTTCTGCATGGACCTTTGAAGTTCTCCGGAAGTTGAGGATCTCCTACATTCCTGTATTGTAAGACCAACTCTGTCCCTGCTCTTCTGTAAAGTTAGATTGAGGGAACAGTGTATGGTTACAGTTAATAACATGTTTGATTTGGGTTAGGATCATTCTGCTGGATGAATAATGGTATTGGGAACCTGCAATATTTATAAGATTATATAGGTGAAATATATGAATGAAAACAGAAATCTCGGTAACATTTGAAGCCCAGAAGGGCATTGGGTCCTTGATTGGGATACTTAGCTTTTAATGATGTTCTGCACAGATGTCTCAGATAAATCTATACACAATGGCATAAGATCTGATACCTTGGATGATTGAATGTTGAGGAGAACAACCATTCAAAGAGGGAGAGTCGGTAGGATTAGGAAGATAGTTGGTAGGATTATAAAAAAGTGTGAGTATAGCATTTGGACAAATAGTTCTTTAGCAATAGGTTTTCAGGTAGACAGAAAATGTAAATGTCAGCATATGTGAAGAGTCAGTCACAGTGATGAACTGGGGAAAATATGTAGGAAAGCAGATATCAATAGAGACATTAGGAAATCAGGCAAAGTATAAAGTGAGTGATAGCAAAAGACATTTTCAACAGGCTTGAGATTGAATAAATAATCTTAGGAAGTAACAAATATGTAGTCACCAATAGGATTGACATTTGAGAGCATTAGGCAACCTGGACATGGTTTATTTTAATAATCCATACTCACATTCCATTTAGGCTTTGGTACAATCGTAAGTGTGACTTTGCATTTTGTGGCCAGAATATTACTGTGATAAAACGTATATGTAGATCAGGTGACATGAGTATTTCTTGCACCATTTCTTGGAGCAATATTTTGAAGGGGTATAAATTAGTATTGGGGGTACATATAGGTGTACCATGTATGTATGAATATAGAGATAATGCATGAATAGACCATACTGCGAATAAATAATATAACTTGCTCCAACTTTAAATAATGGATTGAATTGATATCTGAAAATACACAGGAATCATATATTGATATACATACATTCATTCCAACCAGTAATACATCTAATGGTAATATTACGGTTGTGGTTTATCACCAAGAGTGTGTGAATTTTGCTTCAAATTTGATTATGGAAATCGAAAATAATGTGTTTGGAAAGAAATCTCATGAAATGACCACTCAAAAACAAGGAGGAATACATATGTTCTGAAGCAGGAAGTGATTGAATATGTTACAAATTTCTTTAAATTTGTGAACTTGTGGATGAAATGTATATTCTATAATGTATAAAAACTGCAGAAATAGTAATGTACCAGTGTTTAATAAAAATGAACGTCAAAATACACATCATGTTCCATAGGAATCTACTTGCATTGATGTTAAAGTGGGTCAGCTACTGTAAAAATATAAGGATTTGTTTGCACCATTCACTGAAGTAACTTTTTAGTACTAGAAAACAAATATGTATTTCAGGTGGATGAATATTTTTAAAATAATCTTATGAAAAGTTTAATATAAAACCACATACATGAACAAGAATGAATTTAGGGAGTGTATAATAGGACACATATATTTTATACTTTGAAAAATCTAGAGAGTATATATATATATATATATATATATATATATATATATATATATACACACACACACACAAAACACACACAGAGACATTAAATAGTAGCAATATATATGCCAATTAAAATTCATTGTGAAATATATATGATCCACAGATCCAAAATATTAATTTTACTGAACATGGATTTATGTATAATGTTTTTCAACTAAGAAGCTCACTCATAGTCTGAATTTTCAGTTCCAAAAGCATTAATGAGGAGTGATCTCTTCTCACACTTTGTATCCGCCAAGTTAGCCACCTCTCAAGAATATACGTGTGATACCAGGTAGGATTCTATATGTGCATATAAAAATACATGTGCTGAATAGGCTACAGAAAAATGGAGACAGGAATTCACATATGTGTTAACTTTAAAAACACATGCAGAACTATTTCAACAAAAAATTGACAAGATTTATAACTCCAACCCTATATCATGCAAAAGGCAAACCAACTATCCAACATGCCTCCTCTGAAGTGCTAGTATTTCTATTCTGTTTGGGTTACTTTTCTCCATCATATTAGAATTAGTAGTCAGAGTCTAGTAGGGTATGGGTTAGTGTCAAAGATTCAGCATTTCGAATGGAAAATTGAACAATGAATCCAATGTGTATGTAAATATGTGCTACACAAAATTATTCCCACTCTCATGCAGAACAATGCCTTGACAATTCCTTCACCCCAAGTAAGACACAATTAGAGGAGAAGATTTAGAAAATCTGTGAATAAATATGTTAAATGGAATATGCTCAGGAGCTCACAACCTTTGAAGTGGTAGAGTAGTTTCCAAAAGTATGGGACAGGGTAAAAACTCCACAAACATGGAGGTCTGCTGGCCTAGAGATTTCTAGAGAAACTGCCTGTGAGTTTGGGCACTTGAAAAATATGTTGTTGTCAGGAGCTTTAGCTTCCTTTCTAGGGAGACCATAAAAGCTTGGTCTGGATCTATGAGACCTAGAGGACATGGTTTCTTATTTCCCAATGTACATGAGGCAGCAGTGCTGAATTCTCTTTTTAGGTAAACTGTGGCCACTGGGGGATAAATGTGTGCCAGTGTGCACTGTGAAGCCATATGGTCATCTTCCATTTTCGTGGTGTTTCTTCCTGCTGCACTGGGTGTTTGGTATTTGCTTCACGAAATACAAAGAGTTCAACTGGGTCACAGTGCAAGAGGAAGTTCTGTCATGTATGGTGGGTCAGGTTTTGCAGGAGGATCCAAGAACTAGGATCCTATCCTACATATCTTGCCCCCTTGACCATAGCACCCTGATTCTGAATAATGTCCTGAAACCTCTCCAAATAACAACTTGCCTTTACATGGAAGGTTCTGCTGGCTGCACCATGTCAGTCACAAGGCATTTGAAACCAATGGAAGATACACCTGGCCCCACCACAGATGTTTTATCACATACCTGCCCACCACTGCTCTAACCTACTACTCAACAGAGTCCAACTTACTGGCATCTCTGTTCTACACCATTTACATAAAACCCAGTCAATCAAGGCACTGTCTGGTATATTCATGATCAGCAACAGGACATCAAAAGGTTTTCCAGTGCCATCTGGTGATGGGAAATTCAAAAATTTCATGGTATTTATCTAGCCATTTTTCAAGGATGAAGTTGGAGGCACTGTGAGTTTCAATTCTTTCAGGAACCATTAAATGGTTAGGAAGCTCATTTCAATGAAATCTCTGGAGAACACTCACAGGTAAGGCTTCCCAAAGAGTGGCCAAAAGATCATATGATGTTATGCCCATTTAGGTCTACAATGTGAGGTCCATATGAGTTTTGACTCTCAAATATGGGTGCCAAGTCTTTCAGAATAAAATTTGTGGTATCCTGGCTGAGAGGCTCAGTGCTCTGTGGAAAGCCACCCTTGGCCTAGAACTCAGTTTCCAAGGGCAACGCTCATGCCTGGCTTCCTAAAATCTCAACACTATTTATGGCAATACTTCTCTGAGGTCAGTTCCAGAACTCAGACTCTAAGGGAGTCACACCAGAGTTCAAGAACATGTGGACCAAGTCATCTCTTCCAACCGCCACCCAAATGACCACAATTTAAACCAAAACACTCCAACGTGGCGCTCATCTTCTTCCATATAGACACTCACAATAACCTATGGCTGGAGTTTTCCATGAGGGGCACACCCCAAGACCGTGTCCAAAATAAGCTCTATGGAACCTAATTTGCCTAAATTCAGGGTGGCCTGGACACCCTTCTTGTGAACCAGGAGAGATTAAGTAGGCCTCCCGTTAATACTGCTCTGCTTCTTCAATTTGAGCCAAATGACTGTGGGGTTTGGATTCTTTATGTGAATTGGAGTCTTGAGAAAACCCAAGCAAATATGGGCTAGAGTCTGCAGGGCTTTGAAGAACTCATTTGACCCAAAGGATCCCTAATCTGACTTGGTGGAGGTCAGGAAAGTTACAGAGGAAGGCGAGAGACTTCATCCACAAGGACTGCTCTTTTGGCCATTTTGTTTTTGGATGTAAACATGGGATCTTTCTTTAGATCCATCAGGAGCTGAGAATCTAAGTCACAGCCTCACACAGGGTAAATGGGCTGATTCAGACACATCCTTTCCAAAGCAATTAAGCAAAGAGCCACAGGTAATGCCCATTCATTTCCATTTGAAAACTGTTTTCTTCAGGCTTCAAAAAGTGGTGGACTGAGGAAAAGACCTTCCTGACATTCAGGGCAACAGAAGAATAGGTAAACAAAAGGCCCCAAGCAGGGTTTCTCCACTGAGACTTTCCTGGTCACACTGATATCTGAGTTTTCTGAGATGCTCACCATTCCCTTCAGTACACGGTCATGTCACAGAGCTTCAAGGTTGTACATATCTTAAACAGAAAACCATGAACCTATTCTGGAGAGTGGCCAGAATTCAGGAATAAAACAGGAACTAAGGAAGATAGCAGGTGTTGCACATCAATAAGGCAAGCTGCAGTCCATTCATAAATAGGGCAGGATGAATGCTGTGAAGCTTTCTACTAGACAGGACATATTCATTGATGCATTCTCTTTTCTAATGTCTACAACCACGGACACAGTGGGATACACAGACATAGAAATTCTCGCCTTGTCAAACGACTTACAAGAAACAGTTCACTCCAAACAAAACAAACTGCCTTTCATACCTATTCTCAGAACATGAGACAAAACCACAAACCCAAACCCACACAACAAAGGCAGCTCCTTTCCAAAAGTAGGTCTGTGACTATCCGGAGTGTCCTCTGACTGGTGGGCCTTACTATGTTCCCTGGAAATAGCCTGTTCTGTCTCAAATCTGGTCTTTTTGGCCAACTCTGTGAAGTTGTCAGGAGCCAGCGGTGAGCCACTGCCTGCTTTCTCTGGAAAGGCCCCTCTTCATAGCTTTCCTTGCATTTGGCCATCCTTACATCAGTAGGTCCCAAGAAAGACTGAGTCTGTCCTTGGTAAATCAAAATAAGTTTGACCACTGGGACTGGGACTGGGACTGGCTCTGGGTGCCTGGCTTCCTGGATTCGAAGTTCAGAGAGTTCCATCACCAAGTAAGTTAGGTGTGGTCACTTCCTTTTGGAACTGAATGAGGTCACTGCCTTGGCAACAACTTTGTCTTAACAGTTGCTTCCAAGGTTACCATGAGAAGGAGGCTGCTCCTACTTCCTGTGACACTTTCACAGGTCAGAGTGGTATGTCAACCATAGGCATGCAGGAGCAGCTCTCAACACATGCCTGCTTTGGTCCACCATCTCTACATTAAGAAGAGAGTGGCTGATTCAGACACATCCCTTCATCCTGAGCAGGTTGTTTGCCATGGAAGACTTTTGCTCTCTCAGGTCCTTCGTACTTGCCTACATCTTCTCCAGGGATCATTTCTGCGTGGACCTTTGAGGTTTTCAGCAGGTGGAAGATCCTCTATAATTCTGTATTTTAATACCAATTCTGTCCCTGCTCTTCTGTAAAATTAGATTGAGAGAACAGTGTATGGTTAGGATTAATAACAGGTTCGATTTGGTTTAGAAAGGAAACTACACGGTTGAGCAAACAGGGTCCTACAGTTAGCAATAATATGAGGATTTTTAATGGACCGGCCATGGCAGATAAAAGCGTAGTTAATCAGGTCACTATGTGAACCAAGACTCAAACCTCCCTTTTGGGGCCTCTGTCTCTCTTTGACGCTCTTCAAGTCGTTTTCTTAATTTACACATAGATTCTTTTACAACTCCAGTATTGTCGGCATAGAAACAAAATTCTTCCCTCAATGCAAGCAAAAAGGCACCTTTCTCTCATAAAGAGGAGGTCCAACACTCGCCTGCTTTGTAAAACAACTTCAGAAAGAGAGAGGTTAAAATTCCTGTAAAGCTGTGATGTCGGTTTTTAATGTCTTTAAACTTTGGCATATTTCTGCTTCTAATTGTGTCTTTCTTGTGTCTCATGGACTAGCCCACCCCTTCAGCAACTATTATTTCTAATAGGATGGCTAAAGTGAGGGATACAGGTTCCCAGTGGAACCGGGTTGTATGCCCCCCTATTTGATCTTTAAATGAACCTAAGTCATGATAGAGAACTCTGGAAAACATCTGCATCATTACATAATTAATCACATATATTGACCATTTTATGAAAACATAAATAATGTTAAAGTGTATAGAATTATACTGTTGTAGGGACGGACAAGGAAAGGGACCTAAGATAGCACCAAACACAGGAAAACAGTCTTATTTGGTTGCATCCGGATTTAGAGGGCATTGCTTCTGTTGTAATCAATTAATCCCCTGAACCCCAAGTTTTGGTAGTTTTAGAATTTGTACCAAACATGTAAGGGAAGTGGCTCAGAAGTTCACAGTCTGTAGAAATTCACAGAAATCAGTTTTTGTTTCTGTTTTTGTTCCTCTGTTCTGGGCAAGTTAACTTTTCAAAGACACCTTTGAAAGGGAGAGCTTTTTTTTGTCTCTTTTTTTTCTCCCTGCCAGCTGTCACCATGAAGCCCAATTGGTAACTTTTTTATCTTAGAAATCTAGCCATCTCTGTGAAGCCCCATCTCAAGGCCAGAGGCCTTGTTCACATATTTTGTGAAAATCTAGTAAGGCGGTGTCAAGCTTAGGGGTGGTGATTTTTCCAGCCAGTGGCCAAGTAGAACAGGGCAACACGAAAAGTGGAAGTTTATCTACATTGAACTCTTTCAGAGGGACTCTTTTGCTGAAAGACCTAATGTAAGCCTCGATGAAGACTTCTGGAGAAGGTTATTTAAGACATATCTATGGACCTGGTACAGAGGGGGAAGACGGGGAAGGCGAGGCTGAGAGCAGCTCCGTGGATCTGAGAATGAGGAAGATGAGATGTAAAAGAATAATGGAAAAGGGGTTTGGGATTTTCCTAGAACAAAACTTGAGCAGTAGAACAGGTAGAGCAGAGGTGAAGATGGGAGTGAGTATTCCAAAAAGCCTGTGAGGGACTTTAAATTCTTAGTAACCTGTTTTCAGTGATGACAAAGCAACTTTAGAGGCTATTTTTATTACATCTTGGATAGGGGTCTGAGGGCTCTTCTCAGCTGGTTTGAGCTTTGGTTTAGCTTCTTAGAGGACTTGGTGGGACCTAGTGCAGGCACAGACAGAAAAAGAGAGGAGTGAGTGAGTGGAGGGGTACCTCGGTACCTGCTACCTCAGCAAGGGGGCAATGGTCTGAGAACTGGTGGAGGTTTGGGTTTTTGATGTAGTAATTGGAGGGAAGAAATCAGGTTGCTGAGGTGGGAGTGACAGCAGAGAGTCTAGAGCAGAAGGCTGAGGGTGAGGTACTATTGGAGAAGCATAGTACAGGATGTGAGTGAAGGAGGGAAAAGGATTCCACATAGGGGAATTTTCCCCTTTTGAGCACTTGCCGAAGTTAAAAATGTCATGCAGAATTTGAGGATCTAGAGAACCCTCTGGGGGCCATAGTTTTTGGTTGTCTAATTGGTTATATGGCCAATGCTGTGTACTGAATTTGATGAGGAGTTTGGGTTCCACCAGGCAGCCCCGGTATGCTCACATCACCATGAATTACACAAGAAGTTGGCTTTCCCCCCACACAGCCATGGCTGTTTGTGGCTTTGATAGTCCGCCGGGCATATATAGTAATCTAGGCTAACCAACCTGAATCTGGCTCGCGTTTCCGTGCATCCATAATGTTTGTTTCAATTATCTATGGTATGGAAGGGATTTAATGGAACTTTAGTGGGATCCTCTTCATTGGGGTTATCTCAATAGGAAAGACCTATACCAAGCTGAAAAATGTCTGGGTGGAGAGATAGCCACCAGGTTCCTAAGGGGGCTGTATGCGAGATAGACCATACTTCTTGTCTAGTAGGATTTCAGATCAGCCTTCACTGCTGAACAGGCTGATGAGGGTTAGGAGTACTGGCGGCCAAGGGGAGAGTCTATAGTCTTGTCCACATAGCGAATACGAAATTTGAAATGGTTACCATTTTTTTCCAGTTTCCAACCAGAGTCTGGACACAGCGAAGGCTTGAGATGAGAGGCATGGATCCAAAAAGTGATTCTGTCTACTTTTATGGCTGTAGGTGTTATAAGTAGCACCTGGAATGTTCCTTTCAAGTGGGGTTCTAGGGATAACACCTGATGTTGTCTTATGTTGACGAAGTCTCTTACTTGATATTGATGTGGAATCCCCTCGTCCCCAGGTTGGTAGGCAGTGGCCAGCTGTTTCCACAGTTATCACTGAGTTCTTTCAATGGCTTTAAGTCTGTCAAGCAAGGGGTGTGGAAGGGATTGTTAGGCCTTAGAGTTGGGGATTAGGTCCCTTACTGGATGATGGGCATCATAGAGAATTTCATAGGGGGTGAGGTTACACAAAGAAACTGAGGGAGTATTTCTCGCATGAAACAGTGCATAAGGCAGGAGCATAGTCCAATCTTTTATGCCGGTCTCTAAGCTTAATTTTGTTAAGGTCTGTTTAATGGTTCTATTTATTTTTTCTACCTCTCCTGAGCTCTGGGGTATATAAGCATAATGTAACTTACAATTAATCCACACCTGACTTACCTGGGCCATGAACACAAGTCCATTATTAGACCCTATTATCTTAGACAGACCGTATCTTGGAAAAATATCTTCCAGGATCTTCTTGAGAACCATTTGCGCCGTTTTTTTTTTTTTTTTTTTTTTTTTGTGTGTGTGTGTGTGTGTGTGTGTGTGTGTAAGGCTTCAATCCATCCTGAGAATGTATCCACAAAGACTAGGAGATATTTAAGTCCATACCTTGCTGGCTTAATTTCAGTAATGTCCACTTCCCAGAATTGTCCTGGTCTGGTTCCTCGTAGGTGCTTTCGTCTAAGAAACTTGGAAGGGTAAGCATTAAACAATTGACTGACCCGACAGGCTTTTGTTACCAGTTCAATTATTTCCTTTCGCTGTGAGTCAGTTAGTGGAAAACTCTGTTCTTAATCCTACAGGAATGCCTGCAGTTTCTTTGAACCAAGGTGAGTGAGTTGATGTACATTTTTAACGTAGTGTAGGGCTTTCTGTAACTGCAGGCTGAGCTCAGTAAAGTTGAGGGGTTCAATGTCAGTGTCCTTAGATGTTATCTAAAACTTCCTGGTACTTAGGGGTCCATTGGAATTGGGCATCTCCCTTTAACAGCGGGTATAAAGGAGCAGCTAAAGACTCAAATCCATTTATCCATAACCTGCAAAACCCAGCAATCCCAAGAAACTCTTAGTTGTCTGCTGTAAGATGGGGTTGGTATCTGCTCAATGGTTTGTTTTCTGGGCTCAGTGAGCCATCGTTTACCGCCCCTAAGGAAATAGTCGAGAAAGATTACTTCTTGCTGGCAAATTGGGCAATTTTGGCCGAAGCTCTATACCCGAGTTTAGCAAGCTCGGATAATAGTGCTTGGGTCCCAGTTCACAGTTTTCCTTGGTGTTGGATGCCAGTAGCAGGTGATCCACATATTGAAGCTGGGTGAATTCGGGGTGTGTAGTTCAGAAATTGTTGAATCTCTGTGAAGGGCTTCATCAAAGAGAGTGGGGGAGTTTTTGAACCCCTCTGCGAGTCTAGTCCAAGTTAGTTGACTAGACTTTCCGGTTTCTGGGTCTACCCACCCAAAAGCAAACAGCAACTGACTATCTTTATGCAGAGGCAAGCAAAAGAAAGCTTGTTTTAAGTCCAGAACAGTATACCATTTCTGCTCAGGGTTCAGAGTGCAAAGCAGATTGAACAGATTAGGTACCGTGGGGTAAATGTCCTGCACTCTGTTGTTGATCTCTCTTAGGTCTTTAACAGGGTGATAGTCCCTGGTTCCTGGCTTTTTCTACTAATAGCAGGGGAGTGTTCCAGGCCAATTGACAGGGCCTTAGGACCCCTAAGGCCAGATATTTCTGAATATAGGGCCTTATCCCATCTTTAGCTTTTTATGCTTAGAAGATATTATTTGACATTGATTGGGGAGGCTGAGGTTTTTAACTCCACTGTTATTGGAGGTTGTTTCACGGCCAGGCCTAACACAGCAGTTTTTGCCCAGGCATCTCGGTAATCTGCTATCCATTTCTGGGGTAGCTTGCCTGTTTGATCAGTCTTGGGGGGTGTGAAGAGTGGACGTTCATCTTCTACTAATATAGTTAAAGCCGTGACTATAGGAGTTTTTACTGAAGGATTTAGAAATTTCATTTGGGGGCCTTCAGGGTTAAAAGTTATTTTGGCCCAGAGCTTGGTGAGCAGATCTCTGCCCATCAATGGGTGCGGGCATTCTGGGATTACTAGGAAGGAGTGATGGATTTTTCCTTTCCCCAGGTCCATGGTCCTCTTAGTAGTCTAAGCCCGATATTTACTGCCATTAGCCCTTTGAACTACAGACCTTTTATTTGATAGACGGCCCAATGGGGCCTTAAGGGCTGAGTATACTGCTCCTGTATTCACTTCAAAGTTTACTGGGGTCCCCTACACTTCAAATCTTACCCTGAGCTAGGGGAAAGAATCTGAGCCCCAACTTTCTTAGTCATCCCCCAGAGTCAGAATGGCTGGCTGGCATGTCTGTCTCTTTATAGGGCACTCTTTGGCCCAGTGTCCTTTTTTTTTTTTACAGTAGGCACATTGATCTGAGGCTAGGGGTGGCCTGTGGCACGGGCCCAGGTATCGCTTCCTGTCACCTTATGTCTTAATTTCTGGCCTCTTTCTTGTTTTGACCAGGATCTTAGTCATTGCCTTAGTCTTTCTTTTGCTTCTCTCATCCTCCCTCTGCTCCCTTTCTTTTTCCCTGTTTCTCTCTTATAGTATACTTTTTCGGCTTCTCTGACTAAATCTCTCTTTTAACTCTTTTTTTTTAATATCCATGGCAGCTTCAACAATTAAGGCCATCGTGACAGATGCCTTTTGATCTGCTGCCTGAGGATCGAAAGGAGTATATCTCTTATATGCCTCCACAATTCTCTCTATAAACATAGAGGAAGATTCATCAGGCCTTTAAATAATTTCTCTTACCATGTACAAATTAGTTGGTCACCTAGCGGCCCCTTGGATACCCGCAATTAGAGCCTGGCAATAATTGGACAGATGCTCCCTATCTTCAAAGGTGTTGGGGTCCCAGTTGGGTTGGTTAAAGGGGAAGGCAGCTTTTATTATGTTGGAAAGTTGTGTTGGTCGCCCATCAGGTCCGAGGATATTTTTTCTAGCTTCCAGGTTGTTTTTCTCTCATTCCTCTGTCATGAAGAGAGTCCCTAGGAGTTGTTGGCAGTCATTCCAAGTAGGCAGGTGTGAAAACGTTGGCGAGTTCTCTGAGTTTTTTTAGCCGGGCCAGCTTCCTCCAGGGAAGGAGGCGCTGTGTGTGTCATGGAACAGTCATCTGGAGGGCGCTGGGCCATTCTGGCTTCCTCGAATGGTGGAGAGGCTGAGGCAGCAGCAGGGGAATTACTTACAGGGTTTTGGGGGTTGGGGGACAAGGGCAGAGGATAAGGACGAGTAGAGTCTTGAGACTCAGGGAGAACAGAGGGTGGAGGTTGAGGAACAGAGTGTTTGAGAGATAGAATCATAGGGGAAGGAGTAGGAGTGGGTGCAGGGACAAGGAAAGGCTTCACCCATGGAGGAGGAGATTTACAGAGGTCCTGATAAGTTAAGATATATGGCTATTGATCTGGATGTCAATGTGGCCCCGGCTGAAAGACAATATCTCAGACTTTTCAAATTAGTGCGAAGTAGAAACATCTTTCTAGAGGCCATCCGACTACAAAGGTGGGTTATTCTGAGACACAGAATCTGCCAGGTCTGGTGTTTTAATGAAAAAGAAAGATTCTGAGCCCTTAAGCAGACTTTGGTCCAGTGATTAAGGGGCAGGGACAGAGGCATTGAAGTGCTCTGTCCCATAATGAAATATACACAGACAGTGAAAGCAACAACACATGACACAGACAAGACAAGACAATAAAGACAGGCAATGGACGTCCAATACTGAGACAAGGACTGAGTAGCCGGCAAAACCTGATGGGCTGGCAATTCCGAATCTGAAAGAAAATATCACTGAGTCGAGGAGACTATGGTTCCTCGATTTCCCGAGTCCATCCCCCAGGGACATGGCCTGTGGCTCTGTGACATGTGTGTCAGCCACCGTGGGAGAGAGCTCATGCTCTTTACCAATAGCCATTTTGTCATACCCTAACCTGAATCCTGAAACCAGAAAGAGGGGCCTTATTTACCCCCAGAGGAGCCCATTGGGGGTCTTTCATCTGCAGCTGCCGGATCTCGCTGGGGCCACCAGAAGTAAAGGTCGGGTGAGCATCGATGAAAGAGATCACCAAGAGACTGTCTAATGCAACAGCAAAGGGTTTATTGGGAGTCCGGCATGCAAGGGCTCAGAGCTCGCTTGAATAGAGCAGAGAGCCCTGAGAACAGCCTAAGAAGTGCTTATATATTTTCCTTGGAGAGGGCAGGGAGGGAAGTTTATTGATGGGTAAGGGCGAGTGGGCGGTTTGCGTGCAAATGGTTGATGGAGTACATTCTGCAGTTTGGCAGATGGGGGCAGCACATTCTGGGAACAAGAAGAGCAAACAGTTCTCAAGATTTCAACAGTGTTTTATTAAGCATACAGAAAAACAGGAAGTGACAAGTACCTATTTTATTAACCTTTCAATATAAGTATGAAAACAGAAATCTAGGTTAGATTTGAAGCCCAGAAGTTCATTTGGCCCTTGATTGGTATACTTAGCTTTGAATTACGTTCCGTAGAGATGTCCCAGAAATATGGATATACAATGACACAGGACCTTGTACCTTCTCAGAGGTCAGTTCCAAAACACAGTCTCTAAGGGGAATCACACCAAAGTTCAAGACAAGATGGACTCAATTATCTCTACCAACCACCACACAAATGACCACAATTAAAACCAAAACACTCCCAAATGGCACTCATCTTCTTCCAAATAGACACTCATCATAACTTCTGGCAGGAGGATTCCATGAGAGGCGCAGCACAAGACAGTGTCCCAAATAATCTCCCTTTCCCCTCATTTGCCAAAAGTCAGAGTGGCCTGGACACCCTTCCTGTGAACCAGGAGTGATCAAATATGCCTGCCATTAATACAGCTCTGTTCTTCAATTTGAGGCCTACTGACGGTGGGGTTTAGATTCTTTATTTGAATTGGATTCATAAGAAAACCCAAGAACCTATGGGCTAGCATCTGCAAGGCTTTGAAGAACTCAATTGACCCAATGGATCCCTTTTCTCACTTGATTGAGGTCAGGAACCTTACAGAGGAATGCGAGAGACTTCATCAACAATGACTGATTTTTTGGCCATTTTGATTTTGGATCCACACATGGGATCTTTCTTTAGATCCATCAGGTGCTGATAATCTAAGCCACAGGCTCACACAGAGCCAAGAGGCTGATTCAGACACATCCCTTTACAATGCATTTAAGCAAAGAACCACAGGTGATGCCCATTCATTTCCGTTTGAAAACTGTTTTCTTCAGGCTTCACAAAAGCGTGGCCTGAGGCAAAGACCTTCCTGACATTCAGGGCAACAGAACAATAGGTAATCAAAAGGCCCTTCGCAGGGTTTCTCTACTGAGACTTTCTGGGTCACAGTGATATCTGACTTTTCTGAGATGCTTGCCATTCTCTTCAGCTATCCAGTACATGTCCATGTCACAGTGCTTGGAGGTGGTACATATCGTGGAGGCAAATGCATGAACCTATTCTGGAGAGTGGCTAAATTTCAGGAAGAAAACAGGAACTTAGGAAAATAGCAGGTGTTGCCCATCGATAAGGCAAGCCCTAGTGCATTCATAAATTGGTCAGGATGAATGCTGGGAAGCTTTCTACTTGAAGGAAACATCCATTGATGCATTCTCTTTTCTAATGTCTACAAGCACGGACACAGTGGGATACACAGACATAGAAACACTCGCCTTGTGAAACAACTTACTAGAAACAGTTCACTCCAAACCAAACAAACCGACTTTCCTGCCTATTCTCAGAACATGAGAAAAAACCACAAACACACATCCACACCCACAAAGGCACCTCCTTCCCCAAGTAGGTCTCTCACTCTCCAGAGTATCCTCTTACTGCTGGGCCATACTATGTTCCCCCGATATGGCGTTTCCTGTCTCAGATCTGGTCTCCTTGTCCAACTCTGTGAAGTGGTCAGGAGCCAGCTGTGAGCCACTACCTACTTTTTCAGGAAAGGCCCCTCTTCAGAGAACTCCTGGCATTTGGCCATCCTCACATCAGTAGGTACCAAGAAAGACTGACTCTGTCCTTGCTAAATCGAAGCAAGTGAGACACTGGGACTGGGACTGAGACTGACTCTGTGTGCCTGGCTTCCTGGATCCCAAGTTCAGAGAGTTCCATTACCAAGGGATTGAAGTGAGGTCACATCCTTCAGGAACTGAATGAGGTCACTGCCTTGGCAACCACTTTGTCCAAACAGTTGCTTTCAAGCGTACCATGAGAAGGAGGCTTATCCTATTTTCTGTGGCACTTTCACAAATTAGAATGGTATATCAACCATAGGCACCAAGGAACCGCTCTCCACACAGGCCTGATTTGGTCCATCTTCTTTATATTTGGAAGAGAGCCTTTAGTCCAGGGAGCACTGCAGTGAACCTCTGCACTAAAACTATTAGCAAGCACCTGATGGAGGACGCCTCCATAGGTAAGTGGCTCCTTTATAACATCTTATATCTGGTTAAGGGAGATCTCTTCTGATGACAGAGATGTGGCACGGGGAGGCTCACATATAATTCTGTCCAGGACAGTAACGAGAATCTTTCTGTCCTCTGTTCTGTTCTGTAGGGAATTCCTCTGGAACTGTAGAGAGGTGCCGACGGGCACGCACGCGCTCCTACCCTGGAGCTTTAGCAAGATGTTGCACTCTTCCCCTGTTTCTGTGTTTAGGCGCTGGGTTTCTGTTTTTTTGTGTTCTGTGTTCTATTTTTTGGTTTTTTGTTTGTTTGTTTTTGTTCGTTTTGTTGTGTGATTTTGGTGGTAAAAACTTAAGTATATTGGACATGAAAATCAGAAATAAAGAGATTAAGCCTGACACCCCTTTGGACTGTGTTTTAAGGAACTGCAATGAACTTTATCCCCCATTGTAAAGCAGGATGATAGAAGCCCCTAGCTGGCTGCCTGGAGCACACCCATTGCAGAGGGCTATGCCTGCTGGGGACCTAAGAACTGTGTATCTCCCAGGTTAACAAGTGAAACTCCTTTAAAACCCCTTGTCCCTCCAGATAAAGAGAGTCACAACTTTGGCAGAGTCCCCTGTGTTTCTCCTTTGTTAGCCAAGCAATAAAACTCCTTTTTTCTTTTTCTCAAAACCCAGTCCTCATTATTAAATTTGTATTAATTGGCTTCAAGGTCAGGAACCAAACTTTAAGTTACAAATCTTGTACCCACCCTCCGCCCCTGAACTTTGTGAGAGCTATCTACTGAAATGTTAGGAGATAGAGCATGCTTGATGTGGAACTGAATCAGAGGAGCAAATCCTGTATGTAAAAGAGGAAACTGAGGGACTTCCAGCAGCTGCCAAAGCCCTGTTGATTCAGGGAATTACCTCCTTCCTTCCCTGCACTGTAAGGATTATGCCACCTCTGTCTTGTTAAAAAAAGAGAAAAAGAAAAAGGTGACACTAAATGCAGTAAAGTCACCATGGAGACACTTTATTTTACATTTCAGGTTGCCCTTCTGTGAAAACATCTGGTCCCCTTGTGGGGACATCTATGGTGCCACTGCTGTAGGAGATTTTTCTCTTATCTGCTCTGGTTTAAAGGGTTCTGTCTGACAGCCATAGTCTGGACCTCCTTTCTGTCTGTATTGTGTCTTAGTTTCTGGCCCTTTAAGGCATCTGCAATAATGTGTTGATATTATAAATTGTTTTTGGGGAATGATCTTACCTGAATGTGTGTCTAAATGATGATGTTTTATTTTGACAATCTGGTAACTGAATGGGTTTTTGAAGCATTGCACAATCTTGGAGTAAAAAGTCGGGTTTAGGTAATTGTTTAGTTTATGATTTCAGATAATTCATGCCAGAGAACTTAAATACTTAGGATGGATAACTGAAGAACTCTACTTCCAAGTTGGCAAGAAACTTCCCAATCATACGGTCTTTTTTTTTTTTTTTTCACCAATTTTGAATTGGGTAGCCTGGGAAAATGTCACTGTGTGTACCAGTGCATTAATTTGGACATAAATAGTAAATCATAGTATGGTGTCTGTTGACAACACAAGATGTAAAGATATAAAATTTTGTGAATTGTATCTTAAACTTGTATCATAATTTTCAACATCTGAACCTGAAAATTATGGTTAAAATGCCTTAGTCCTGAGATGTCTGTTCAGAATAGCAGTTTTTTTGCTGCTCCTTCCAGACCTCAGCCATGACTTATGTTGAAATGCAAATGAAAGAAGCCTGCAAGCTTTATAGGAGAGTGATTTGAGGTCTAAGGGAAAAAAAGGTAAATTGTATGTTATTTACTAATTACTGGCAAGTCATTTTTTCTAGGACTCTTATTTTTTTTCTTAGATACTTTATGTTTTTTGACCTCATGATTTTGAGCATACAGACCTAGGTTAATGTTTTTCTGATCAGTTCTATCTTTGACTAACTGTGGACTTTTTGAAACATTGCAATAAAGATTTCAACTACGAAAAGCTACAAGGCCTTTACTATTATTATGTGTGCACAAATTGTTATGTGTTGTATGTCTATATATACATATGTCCGTATATCATATATATGATACACAAATTAACATATATAAGGAGCGCTCATAAAAAAATTGCGCTCGTAAAAACAAATTTTAAGAAAGTGGATCCAAAGATCTTTAATTCACGTGATTTAAATGTTTCAATTTAAATTGGATAAAGAGATAAAAACAAATGTCTTTAAATTTAAGCTTACAAAGTTTTCTAGGTGTTCAAACATCTAACAAAATATTAACATCTACAAAATGTCTTCTATGGCTTGGCTCTAGTACCTTTCCTTCAACATAAAAATGGTTTACACTGTTCAATACATTTCTCTTACTTTTTGATAAATAAGTAAAGTAAATTTGATATGGGATTACTCATTCATGAGTACTTTTGTTAGATATCTGATTGATTTACTAAGATCTGTATTTTTTTTAGTAAACTCTGTATAAGATTGTAAAAATCAGTCATGTGTTAATGAGACAAAAATTTCTTAAAACATAAGTTTACCCATAATATTGAGTTTATTAAGATTTATGTTTTCTAGAGCAAGCAACCATAAAAATTAAACAACTGATTAAATAAAAACTGTTATTTTAGAGCACTGTACTGCCATTTCTTTAAAAGCCAAACTTGATTAATGTAGAAACATAAATGTAATTGTTATGCTATTAATGTTTTCATATCTTACAGGTATGCAAGTCTGTAAGGTAGAAACGTTTAAAGAGTATTATATCAAGCTGGTGCTCTGAAGTTGTGTGGTAAAAAATATATTGTGGATTTATTTACCTGTTATCAATAAGATATGTAAATTTTTATTTACTTTTTACATTGGGGAACAATTTAAATTTATTTTTAAGTTAATTAGAGCCTAATCTTTGTAAAGGTTAAAAACTTTCAGCCTTTCTTTAATTCATGTTTTAAATGTGATATCATATGGTGTTAGCTAATGTTCATGTGACCTCAAACAATTTATTTAAACATTGTCAAATGATATTTAAAAATAAAGATCAGCTTTAGATCTAAAATAGTTAAGATTTATAAAGAGCCCTGCCTTACCTGAGAGAAGGCTGTGTGTCCCATCTTACTACATGTGAGAATGACTATGAAACCATTAGGTCAGATAATATTTCTTTAAAGTTATGTTAAAAAGTTTTTTTTATTGTCAATATTCCTAGGATCTCAAACAGGGGATATAATGTATAATTCAGCCAAAAAATTCAGGGAAGATATTACACGAACTAAGTATTTTTACTTTTGTTAATTTTAGTTTGAAATTTTCTTATCAGTGATCTAAAGATTCCCTGTTAGTGTTTTACAAATGTGTTGCTTTAAGAACACAACATGGGTTTATTCAAGATAATAAGTCATCAACTACAATACAGACAGAATAATACAGATCCCAATTAATAAAAAGGTAATTATAAAGTTATAGACATTAAAGCCCAGTACTCTTAATGTAAGGCTGTTAAAATTTATTTGCTGGATTTTTAAGATTAGGATTTAAAATGAATGTTAAATGAAAAGGGCCATGAAAACCAATATTTGTCTCTTGCCCTCTGAGTCAGTCTGAATCCAGGGAACAGGGGACTTCTCTAAAGAGCTTTGCAACTCTGAGCCACATAACCTCCTGATCAGGGAGATTAATGAGACCACTGGAGAACAGAAAGCCAATCAGTGCATTTGTTACAAAGAGGAGAGTCATCATAGAAAGGAGACATCCATGATGCTTCTGAGGGAAGCCAAATGGTCAAGCAAGACCTGGACCCACCTAGCGCAAATGGCACTAGCAGAACTGAGAATCTCTTCTCAAGTTTCCCCAGAATTGATTCCCACAAAAGCTCAGCTGACTGTTAACAATAGATAGAAACAAAAGTCAGTTTGACTGCTTCATCTTAAACACTTAGCAAAGACAGTTAAGACCAAAATACAGCCACTCCTGGGCATTTTAAATAATAATAATAATAATAATAATAATAATAAAATTTTAAGGTATGCACTTTATCTTATCCTCCCAAAATAAGTAAGACTGGAGGCTACAAAGAAGGATTCTCACACAGGAATGCCTAATACTTATAAAAAGAGACTATCAAGAAGAGCTGCCACAGGCAGAAGTTTTCAGTTTAAGACCTACAGATATTCCTAACCTACACAGGTAGGCTTGGTGTTTGCTAGTACGATTATCCAGCCCTGAGTAACAGAATTAAAGGTTTCTCTATTAGACGCAGAGGTCATACTAGTAAAAGGATTTTTACAAGATCAGATGACATTAAATTATTAAACTGTGTCTTATTGGGAGGGCCAACTGTAACACTTAAAGTTAAATATTAAGTTGACAGTCCTGATAATTGGGGATATTAAAGACTGGTGAGGGAATTTCTATACAGTGACATGTTCCAGCTGCTGCAACATTTATTCAGTACTCATGGTTTTTGTTTCACTCATAGAAGAATCCATTCACAGATGACTTTACAACCTGTTCTTCCCCAACCTGACTTCAAACCGAAGTGACTTCTAAAGGGCAACTCATGTCTCTCAACTGACTTCTAATAGGCAACTCATGTCCCTCACGACGAGCCCACTCACGTCACCCTGTCTCAGGACAGAAGAAGAAAAAATTAGTGATGCCACTCTTTTTACAACAATGGAGAGAAAGATAAATAGACTATCAATATAAATAATTAATTAAGTCAGGTAAAATCAGGGAGATCGGTTTTGGGTGAGTTGTAAAAATTTGGAGACTCTTATCTGAGGGATTAAAATTTCCTCAGTGTTCTTCCCATAATCTATCAAAGATTTGAAAGGGACACAGAGAAAAGGGGGAAATTGTAGACCCAACCTGATCTTTTATTAAAATTGGGAGCCATCATGCCACAAAGCCATGAAAAGATAATTTTGGCTTTATCATAAATTACTTCAAATTCTGAACCTGCGTGGAATGCCTGCCCACGCCTTGAACTCACGCATGCCCAGCTCTCTGACCAGATAGCAGCCCTCTCTGAATCTTTAGTGACACATCATAAATATTTGCCTTCTCTGGCCAGACAAGAACCCTCTCTGAGGCTCTTATGGTCCTCATGAATTCTGATGTAGGGACAGCAAAAAAATTGTAAACTATCTTTAATGTGATGTTTATCAGAGTTCTGTTATCTGTAACCCCCCTTTTGTGTAACTTTCTGGGCTATAAAACTGGGCTGTAGGAAAGCTGGGGATGCTGTCTTGTTCCCACCATTTTGGGAGGGAGAGGCAGCACGGCTTTTGGAAATAATAAGCTTAATTTTATTTGATTTTAATTTGAGTCAGTGGTCTTTTCTAGCGTCCTGGTCTAACAGGTAAACACTCCAAAGACATGGAGCTCTGCCGGCCTAAAGACTTCTTGAGAAACTTCCTCTGAGGTTGGGCACTTGAAATATATGTTGTTGTAAGGAGATTTAGCTTCCTTTCTAGTGACACCATAAAAGCTGGGTCTGCATCTACGTGACCTGGAGGACATGGTTTTTTGTATTCTAATGAACATGAGGCAGCAGTGCTGAATTTTGTATTTGTAGGTAAACTGTGGCCACTTGGTGCTAAGTGTCTCCCCGTGTGAACTGTGAAGCCATTTGGTCATCCTCCACTTTTCGTGGTGTTTCTTGCTGCTGCACTGGGAATTTGGTATTTGCTTCATGAAATACAATGAGTTCAACTGGGACCCAGTATTGGAGGGAGTTCTGTCACTTGTGGTGACAGAGAATGCACCAACCAGGCTTCTATCTCACAAAGCTTCCCCATTTGTCCATAGAAATCTGACTCTGAACTTTGCCCAGAAACCTCTCCATGTAACAAGAAGGGTCTGCTGGCTGCACCATATCAGTCACAAGCCATTTTGAAGGCAATGGAAAATCCTCCTGGCCACACCACAGATGTATTATCACACACCTGCCCACCACTGCAATAGCCCCACTACTCAGCAGGGTCCAACTTCCTGGCATCTTTGTTCTACACCATTTTCATGAAACCCCGTCAATCATGGCATTCTCTTGTACACTCATGATCAGGAAAAAGACATCCAAAGGTTCTCCAGTGCCACCAGGTTAAGGGAATTTCAAATATTTTATTGTATTTATTTAGCCATTTTTCATGGATGAAGTTGGAGGCATTGTGGGTTTCAGTTCATTCAGGAACCATTAAATGGTGAGGAAACTCATTTCAATGAAATCTCTGGAGAAATCTCACAGGCAAGTCATCCCATAGAGTGGTCAAAAGGTCACATGAAGCCAGGCCCATTGAGGTCTTCAATGTGACGTCCATGGGTGTTCTGACTGTCAACTATGGCTGCCACATCTTTCAGAATAAAATCATGTGATATCTTAGCTGAGATTCCAAGGCTCTGTGGAAAGTCACCCTTCTTTTTTGATCTCAGTTTCCAAGGGGAAATCCAATGCGTGGCCTAATAAAATCTGAACACAGTTCATGGCAATATTTCTCTGAGATCAGTTCCAGAACTCAGACTCTAAGGGGAATCACACCAGAGTTCAAGCCCAGGTAGACCCTGTCATCACTTCCAAGCACTACACAAATGACCACAATTAAAACCAAAACACTCCCACAAGGCCCTCATCTTCTTCCATATAGACACTCATCATAACCTGTGGCTGGAGGTTTCCATGAGGGGCTCAGCCCAAGACAGTGTACAAAATAAACTCCCTTGCCCATAATTTGCCTAAAGTCAGGGTTGCCTGGACGCCCTTCCTGAGAACCAGGAGTGATCAAATAAGCCTGCCATAAATACTGCTCTGCTTCTCCAATTTGAGGCCTACTGACTCTCGGGTATAGACTCTTTATGTGAATTGGAATCATGAGAAAACCCAAGCACATATGGGCTATCATCTGCAGGGTTTTGAGAACTCATTTGACACAAAGGATCCCTATTTTCACTTGATGGAGGTTAGGAACGTTACAGAGGAAGGCGAGAGACTTCGTCCACAATGACTGCTTTTTTGGCCATTTTGGTTTTGGAAGCACACGTGGGAACTTTCTTTAGATCCATCAGGTGCTGAGAATCTATGCAACAGCCTCACACATGGCCAAGAGTCTGATGCAGACACATTCCTTTCCAAAGCAATTAAGCAAAGAGCAACAGGTGATGCCCATTAATTCCCCTTGAAAACCGTTTCCTTCAGGTTTCACAAAGGAGTGGCCTGAGGCAAAGACCTTTCTGACATTCAGGGCAACAGAACAATAGATAAGCAAATGGCCCATTGCAGGGTTTCTTGAATGATATCTGAGTTTTCTGAGATGATCCCATTCCCTTCAGCTATCCAGTACATGGCCATGTCACAGAGCTTGGAGGTGGTACATATCGTGGACACAAAACCCTGAACCTATTCTGGAGAGTGGCCAGAATTCAAGAA
Organism: Callospermophilus lateralis; assembly: GCF_048772815.1. Taxonomy (NCBI): domain Eukaryota; kingdom Metazoa; phylum Chordata; class Mammalia; order Rodentia; family Sciuridae; genus Callospermophilus; species Callospermophilus lateralis. The sequence goes on along the minus strand of NW_027515031.1, from coordinate 50,425 downwards.
GACATACAGGAACTTAGGAAGATAGTAGTTGTTGCCCATCCATTAGGAAAGCCACAGTCCATTCATAAATTGGGCAGGATGAATGCTGTGAAGTTTTCTAATAGACAGGACACATCCATTGATGCATTCTCTTTTCTAATGTCTACAACCACGGACACAGTGGGATAAACAGACATAGAAATACTCGCATTGTCAAAAGACTTACTAGAAACAGTCCACTCCAAATCAAACAAACCGACTTTCCTATATATTCTCAGATCATGAGACAAAACCACAAACTCACACGCACACCCACAAAGTCAACTCCTTCCCCCAAGTAGGTCTGTGACTATCCGGAGTGTCCTCTGACTGATGGGACATACTACGTTTCCCCGAAATGGGCTGTCCTATGTCACATCTGGTCTCCTTGGCCAACACTGTGAAGTTGTCAGGTGCCAGTAGTGAGACACTACCTGCTTTCTCAGGAAAGGCCCCTCTTCAGAGCTCTCCTGGAATTTGGCCATCCTCACATCAGTAGTTACACAGAAAGACCGATTCTGTCCTTGGTAAATCCAAACATGTGTGGCCACTGGGACTGGGACTGGGAATGACTCTGGGTGCCTGGCTTCCTGGATCCCAAGTTCAGAGAGTTCCATCACCAAGAAAGTTATATAGGTCACTTCCTTCAGGAACTGAATGAGGTCACTGCCTTGGCAACATCTTTGTCCTAACAGTTGCTTCCAAGTGTCCCAATAGATGGAGGCTGCCCCTACTTCCTGTGACACTTTCACAAGTAAGAATGGTATATCAAACATAGGCACCCGTAAACACCTCTCCACACAGGCCTGGTTTGGTCCATCTTCTCTACATTAAGAAGAGAGAGACTGCTTCCGACACACCCCTTCATCCTGACCTGTTTTATTTTTTTATTTTTTATTTTTTTTTGTCATGAAAGATGACTTTCGCTCTCTCAGGTCCTCCATAGCTTTCTATATCTTCCCCAGGGTTCACTTCTGCATGGACCTTTGAGGTTCTCAGCAGGTGGAAGATCTCTTACATTTCTATATAAGACCAACTCTGTCCTTGCTTTTCTGTAAAGTTAGATTGAGGAAACAAAGTATGGTTAGGGTTAATAACATGATTGATTTGGGTTAGAAATCATTCTGCTGCATGAATAATGGTATTGGGAACCTGCAATATTTATAAGGATATATAGAGGTGAAATATATGTATGAAAACACAAATCTAGGTAAGATTTGAAGCCCAAAAGGGCATTGGATCCTTGATTGGGATACTTTACTCTGAATTATGTTGTGCACATGTGTCTCAGATAAATCTATACATAATGGCATAGGACCTTGTACCTTGGATAATTGAATGTTGAAGAGAACATCCAGTCAAAAAAGGATAGTTGGTAGGATTAGGAAGATACTTGATAGGATTAGAAAAAAGAGTCAGTATAGGATTTGGACAAAAAGTTCTTTAGCAATAGGGTTTCAGGTAGACAGAAAATGTAAATGTCAGCACATTTGAAGAGTCAGTCACAATGATGAACTGGGGAAAATATGTAGGAAAGCAGATATCATTAGAGACATTAGGAAATCAGGCAAATGATGAAGTGATTGATAGGATTAGACATTTTCAACAGGCTTGAGGTTGAATACATAATCTTTGGAAGAAACAAATATGTAGTCACCAATAGGATTGACATTTGAGAGCATTAGGCAACCTGGACATGGGTGATTTTCATAATCCATACTCACATTCCATTTAGGCTTTGGTACAATTGTAAGTGTGACTTTGCATTTTGTGGCCAGAATATTACTGTGATAAAATGTATATGTAGATCAGGTGACATGAGTATTTCTTGCACCATTTCTGGGAGCAATATTTAGAAGAGATATAAATTAGTATTGGGGGCACAAACAGGTGTACCTTGTGTGAATATATAATATAACTGATTCCAACTTTAGAAATTGGAATAAATTGATATCTGAAAATACACAGTAAATGTTATATTGATATACATACATTCATTCCAACAAGTTATACATCTAATGGTAATATTAGGGTTGTGGTTTATCATAAAGTGTGTGAGTTTTGCTTCAAAATTGATTATGGAAATCGAAAATAATGTGTTTGGAAAGAAGTCTCATGAAATGACCAGTCAAAAGCAAGGAGGAATACATGTGTACTGAAGCAGGAAGTGATTGAATGTGTTTCAAATGTCTTTAAATTTGTGAACTTATGGATGAAATGTTTATACTATGATGTACAAAAACTGAAGAAATAGTAATGTACCAGTGTTAAATAAAATGAACGTCAAAATACACATCATGCCCCATTGGAATCTACATGCATTGATGTTAAATTGGGTCAGTTACTGTAGAAATATAAGGATTTGTTTGCACCATTCAGTGAAGTGACTTTTCAGTACTAGAAAACAAATATGTATTTCAGGTGGATGAATATTTCTGAAAATAATCGTATGAAAATTTGATTATAAAACCACATACATGAGCATGAGTGAATTATTAAGGGAGTGTATAATAAGACACATATATTTTATATTTGGAAGAATATATATATATATATATATATATATATATATATATATATATATATATATATATATATATCACACAGAGAAACATTAGGAAGTAGCAATCTATATGCCAATCAAAATTCATCGTGAAATATATATCATCCACCGATCCAAAAATATTAATTTTACTGAACATGGATTTATGTATAATGTTGTTCAACTAAAAATCTCACTCATAGTTTGAATTTTCAGTTCCAAAAGCGTTTAGGAGGGGTGATCTCTTCTCATACTTTGTTTCTGCCAAGTTAGCCACCTCACAAAAATGTACGTGTGATACCAGGTATGATTTTATATGTGCATATAAAAATACATGTGCTGAATTGGCTACAGAAAAAAGGAGACAGAAATTCACATATGTGTTAACTTTAAAAACACATGGAGTACTATTTCAACAAACAATTGACAAGATTTATAACTCCTACACTATATCATGCAAAAGGCAAGACCAACTATACACCATGCCTCCTCTGAACTGCTTGTATTAATATTATGTTTGGGTTATTTGTCTCCATCATATTAGGATTAGTAGTCAGAGTCTATTAGGGTATGGGTTACTGACAGGGATTCAGTATTTCGAATGGAAAATTGGAAAATGAATCCAATGTGTATGTAAATATGTGCTACACAAAAATCTTCCCACTCTCATCCAGAACAATACCTTGACAACACCTTCACCCCATGTAAGACACAATTAGAGGAGAAGAGTTAGAAAATCCATGAATACATATCTGGAATGGAATGCGATCAGGAGTTCACAACCTTGGAAGTGTTAGAGGAGTTTCCAAAAGTAAGGGACAGGGTAAACACTTCAAAAACATGGAGGTCTGTTGTCCTAGAGACTTCTTGAGATACTGGCTGTGAGGTTGGGCACTTGAAATATATGTTGTTGTCACGTGCTTTAGCTTCCTTTCTAGTGAAACCATCAACCTGGGTCTGCATCTATGTGACCTGGAGGACATGGTATCTTATTTTCCATCCGTGGGTGGGCCCCTTGCTTAAGAGCTCTGGCTACTGGACAAATTTTACACAAAGAAGCCTCTAATCTGACTTTTGGGGCCCCTTGAACTATCTACTCCCCACATCACTTGAAAGATCTTTTACCTTAAAAGGGCCTTCAAACCCTCCCTACATCCAGAGTTCTGTCGCTCCTCACTTCCTTTCTGGAAAACCCTAATATTATTTTCCTCCCCTGCTCTGCACTGAACCCTGCCTCACTGCTCCCAATGACTCCCATGTCTCACACACCAACTCATAATTGCTTGGAAAACTTAGATGATTTCCTCCCCTGTCATTCTTCCATTTTTGAGAGACCACTCACCAAGCCTGACCTTATCTGGTTTACTGACAGCAGTTCCTTTAGGCAGAATGGAACTCATTACTCTGGATACGCTGTATTTTCAGCCACTGAGATTATAGAGGCCAAAGTTTTGCCTTCAGGAACTACAGACCAGCAGGCTGATTTTATAGCATCCACTCGTGCCTGCCTTCTAGCACAAGGCAAATCCCTCACCCTCTAAACTGATTCAAAATATGTCTTCCATATCTTATTATCCATGCTGCAATTTGAAAGAAGCGAGGCCTACTTACCACCAAAGGTAATGCGATCACTAATTCAGCTCTTATAACCAATCTGATAGAGGCCTCCCACTTACCCACCCAGTTGGGAGATGTCCATTGTAGGTCCCATCAGAAGGACGGCTCTCTTATCACTGAGGGCAATGCCAAAGCTGACCAGGTGGCACGAATGGCTGCTACCACTTCCAATCATGGCCCCCATGGTGGACATATAATGGCCACTTTAGACAGCTCATCTGAAGCCCCTACTTCTTTCAGTAAGAACAAGCATCTTTTCAAGTTCCTTCATACTCTATTCCTTTCTAATTCTCAGTCTTTGACCCTCTTTTTACAGAGTTTCTTCTTCCTCACTCCCTCTGACAAGCCATGCTACATAATATAGCCTCTAATTGTCAGATCTGTCAGCGGACCAACCCTCATACTCCTTTAAGGCCCAAACGTTTCCCTTCCCAACAAGCCCGGGGACACATTCCCTCTGCTGACTGGCAGGTAGACTTCACCAACATGCCCACAGTATGGCACACTAAATACCTCCTTGTCTTTGTGGACACTTTCTCTGGTTTGGTTGAGGCATTTCCCACTTCCAATAAAAAGGCTTCCACTTTAGCTTCAATCTTACTGACAGACATCATCCCCAGGTTTGGTATGCCCACTTCCCTACAATATGACAATGGCCCTGAGTTTACTTCTAGGATCACACAAAAGGTCTCTCAAGCCATCTCCTTCAAGTGGCATTTCAACTGTCCATATTTCCCCCAGGCTTCAGGGAATGTGGAAAGGGTAAATCGTACTCTAAAGGAAGTCCTTACCAAATTGACAATGGAATTAAACATAGACTGGGTCAAACTCCTTCCCTTGGCTTTGCTTCGAATCAGAGCTCTCCCTAAGAAACCATCTTTACTGTCTCCTTTTGAGATAATGTATGAAAGACATCTTATAACCCCTGCGTTGGTCATTTCACAAGGACCTCTCACCCGAGATTTGTCTTTGCCTCTCTTGCTTCATCTCCGCTCGGAATTCTGGAAATATCAGGACTGGCTTCTTCCGGACCCAGTCTCCTCTCCAAACACTCCTCCCTTAACACCTGTTAGTCTAGTCAATTATAATACCCCAGAGGAGAAAGGGACTCTTGCCCCAAAATGGGAAGGCCCCTATCCTGTCATTCTCTGTACCCCCACCACCGCCAAACTCTCCTTACCAGACAACCGTCTCACTCCCTGGAATCACATGTCTAGGTTGAAGCCACATCACCAGGAGGCCCCACATGCTGACGACAGGGCCACCCCAGAGGAACTCCAAGAATCACCTCCTGAACCTCCCCTTTACTCCTGCTCTCCACACCCATCTCACCCATTTAAGTTGCGGCTCACACGGTTTTCCTTGCAGCCCAATTCCTCTTAAAGAAGGCACAATGAGCTCTCCCAACACCCTAGTCTTCTCTAACTGCTTGTTTTTTGTGCTCTGCTTATTTTCTGTGCTCTGTCAGGACTGGTCTTTACCCTCCTCACCTACCATGCATTTATTCACTCTTCGGGAACGATACTCAGAACATGGCATGCAGAAGGTCCGCGGAGTGGATGCAACTACTTGCTTCATCCACAACTGCACCTCTATTTCCCTAAAATTGTCACCTTCAAGGACCTTCGTCCCTGGTAGCTGGAACTGGCCTTTCATTTGCTTCCTTTTTGATCAAACAAAAGATTATTGTCATTGGTGGCCTGAGATATATAATGGGTGCCCCTATTGGTCATGCATGTTCCATGATGAACGTGGTAGCTATTCTTACCACTCACTCGGTTACCCTGAAGGGTGGACTTCTAGTTACATAAAGTGGCATAAAGGCTCTTCATCCAATAATAATGGATGGTATACTTAAGATAAACCTGACCCCAAGGCCAAACGTTGGGGCTATGTTGAGCTTGCTGTCTATGCTCAGACAACCTCAGTCAGACCCACAGGGTGGATAACTATTGGCCGCACCCTGATTACGCCACCTAAGGCAACCATCCAGGTAGTCGAACACATTAAGGACTCAGAATCAAAACTTCGAGATCGTATCCATAGCTCATCCAAAGAGGATTCAGAGCCTTCAACCCCCTCAGGTCCCGCTCCCACATGGCTCAATTTGCTACACCAAACGTTTTGATTATTAAACTCCACCCGTCTTTCTTTGCCTACTTGTCAGTGCTTTCTCTGTGCTTCACTTAGTCGTCCACTTCTAGCAGCAGTCCCATTAGGGGCAGAAAATATTCCAGCAAAACCCTACAATTTCTCTAAAAAAGACAACCCCTACATGTGACACGTATCCCACTGTGGGAAAGTTATTCCACCAATACTTTATTTCCTTTCATCTGTTTCCACCTGCCAATAATGAATCCTTTACCCGTTTGTTCCTTGAGCTACAACACCCCATAGAGCCCTGTGTTTAGGCAACCTGAACATTTCCTCTGGTGTAATGGGTCTTTAAGTACCTCAACGATCAATGTCTCTGGCACCTGTTTCTTGGTTACTGTAGTTCCTCAGCTATCTTTGTATACTCCCACCGAATTCCGACAGTTGGCCCTACCTTCCCGCACCCGTAGGGTAGTCTTTCTGCCGGTTCTGGTAGGCCTCATTTTAACAACCTCAGTGATGAGTCTCGGACTCTCTGGTGGAGCTATAGGTCATGCTCTATGGGCATCCAATGACCTTCAACAAAAACTGCAGGAAACACTCAATACCATGGCTGAGTCTCTGGGTTCCTTGCAGCGGCAGGTTACATCATTGGCACAAGTGGCTTTACAGAACCAAAGGGCAATTGATCTTCTCACTGCAGAAAAAGGGGTTACATGCCTATTCCTCAGAGAGGAATTTTGCTATTATGTTAATGAATCTGGGCTAATAAAAAAAAATGTTGTTAAATTGCAGGAATTATCGACCGAATTGCTCAAACATACCTCCTCCAATCCCATCATGGGGTTCTTCCAATCCTATCTTGCCATGTACTTACTACATATCTTGGGGCCCCTTATTGGGATGCTCCTTTTTTGTGCTCTCTTGCCCTGCAAAATGAAGTGCCTTCAAACCCAACTGCAAAAAATTCCTAATCAAACTTTCAACCAGCTTTTGCTTAGGCACTACCAGCCTCTGATGACCGATGAACCCCCAACATCTCCAAGAAAACAGTAACTCAGTGATGAAGCTCACTACCAGGCATGATGGAATGCAATGGGTATCAGACAGCGGGAGACAACGAGCTCTGAGAACCTCTTAATCTGCCATCCTGCATTCATGAGTCTTTACCACCTTCTAAGATTTCTCATGGCCCTTGGCCTCTTCTATGTCAGTCCCCCAACATGGAACTTCTGCCAAAAAATGACATTTCCTTTAATTTTTATCTTCATTCTGTTTTTACTTGCTCTGATCTTCTTCAGGTGCTGGTGACGCCATGTCCAGGCAACGCTTCCAGTATTTCCTAGAGTCTCTGTTACAGGACCAGTGGCTGATACCAACAATCTCTTCCATCCAGGACTAGTTCCATGCCATCGACAACTTTGGTTTCAGGGAACATTCATTGACTTCACCCCTACGAAAGTAGCTGTCTATAGCCACTGGGTTTTATTTCTGGCTGCCATGATAATCCCAAACCTGCTCCCTGAGCATTCCTCCACTTCTCTTTCTAGGCCCCACACCACCCCCACACAGCAGGAAGCAGCCGGATCTGACAAATGACGCCCCACTTCCTAAGAAAACAAAAAGGGTGGAATGTTGGGAAAAGAATAAATGGCAGCCATACCCCAGAGAAAAACCTCAACATGGCGCCTAAGGACTTCTTCTTCCTACCTTCTTCATTTCTGCAGTGGTGCAAAAATTCCCACCCTTGTGAACTCTCACGTCAGCGCCAATTTCAAATCTCACTTGTGGGGAACCTTAGCCCCAATGAGAACTAATTCCTGGGCTCTGGAGCTGATATCTGAAAGAACTTGCCAATAAACGGGTTGCTGCCATTTATCTAAGCCCTACCATCTCCCCCTTAGTTCTATATAAGCACACAGCTTTGAGCAATAAAATTGGAATTCTCCCGGTGAAGTGTCATTGCGTGGGGAATTATTTCACTCATGATCAGCAACAGGATATCCAAAGGTTCTCCAGTGCCACCTGGTCATGGGAATTTCAGAAATTTGATGGTATTTATTTAGCCATTTTTGAAGGATGAAGTTGGAGTCACTGTACGTTTCAATTAATGCAGGAACCATTATGTGGTGAGGAAGCTCATTTAAATTAAAACTCTGGAGAAATCTCACAGGCAAGGCTTCCCAAAGAGTGGCCAAAAGGTCACATGAAGCCAGGATCATTGAGGTCTACAATATGAGTTCCATATGTGTTTAGACTCTCAACTATGGCTGCCAAGTCTTTCAGAATAAAATCATGTGATATCCTGGCTGAGATTCTCACTGCACTGTGGAAAGACACCCTGGCACTCGATCTCAGTTTTCAAGGGAGGCTTCTCATGCGTGGCCTCCTAAAATCCCAACACATTTCATGGCAATACTTCTTTGAGGTAAATTCCAGAACTCAGTCTCTAAGAGGAATCATGCCAGAGTTCAAGCCCAGGTGTATCCAGTTATCTCTTCCAACCGCCAAACAAATGACCACAATTAAAACCAAACACTCCCACATGGCCCTCATCTTCTTCCATATAGACACTTATCATAACCTCTGGCTGGAGTTTTTCATGAGGGGTGCAGCCCAAGACAGTGTCAAAAATAAGCTCCATTGCCCCTCATTTGCCTAAAGTCAAGGTGGCCTGGACACCCATCCGGTGAACCAGGAGTGATCAGATAGGCTAGCTGTAAATACTGTTCTGCATCTCCAATTTGAGGCCTACTGACTGTCAGGTATAGATTCTTTATATGATTTGGAGCCATGAGAAAACCCAAAAACCTATGGGCTAGCCTCTGCAGGGCTGTGCATAACTCATTTGACCCAAAGGATTTGTATTCTCACTTGATGGTGGTCAGGAACCTTACAAATGAATGCGAGAGACTTCATTCCCAATAATTGCTCTTTTGGCCATTTTGGTTTTGGATGCACACATGGGATCTCTCTTTATATCTATCAGGTGCTGAGAATCTAAGCCACAACCTCACACAGGGCCAAGAGGCTGATTTAGACACATCCCTTTCCAAAGCAATTAAGCAAAGAGCCACAGGTGGTGCCCATTCATTTTCATTTGAAAACTGTTTTCTTCAGGCTTCACAAAGGGGTGGCCTGAGGCAAAGACCTTCCTGACATTCAGGGAAACAGAACAATTGATAAGCAAAAGGCCGAAAGCATGGTTTCTCAACTGAGACTTTCTTGGTCACACTGATATCTGTGTTTTCTGAGATGCTCACCATTCCCTTCAACTATCCAGGACATGGCAATGTCACAGAGCTTGGAGGTGGTACATATTTTGGACACAAAACCATGAGACTATTCTGGAGAGTGGTGAGAATTCTGGAAGAAACAGGAACTTAGGAAGGTAGCAGGTGTTGCCCATGGATAAGGCAAGCTGCAGTCCATTCATAAATTGGGCAGGATGAATGCCGGGAATCTTTCTACTATACAGGACATATCAATTGTTGCATTCTATTTTCTAATGTCTACAACCACGGACACAGTGGGATACACAGACATAGAAACACTTGCCTTGTCCAACGACTTACTAGAAGAAGACCACTCCAAATCAAACAAACCGTCTTTCCTACCTATTCTCAGATCATGAGACAAAACCACAAAATCACACCCACCCCACAAAGACACCTCCTTCCCCCATGTAACTCTGAGACTATCCGGAGTTTCCTCTGAGTGGTGGGCCATACTATGTTCCCCCAAAATGGCCTGTCCTATCTCAGATCTGGTCTCCTTGGCCAACTCTGTGAAGTTTTCAGGAGCCTGCGGTGAACCACTACCTACTTTCTCAGCAAAGGCCCCTATGCAGAGCTCTCCTGGTATTTGGCCATCCTCACATCTGTAGGTACCAAGAAAGACTGACACTCTCCTTGGTAAATTCAAACAAGTGAGCCTACTGGGTCTGGGACTGGACTGGCTCCGGGTGCCTGGCTTCCTGGATCCCAAGTTAAGAGAGTTCCATCACCAAGGAAGTGAGGTAGATCACTTCTTCAGGAACTGAATGAGGTCATTGCCTTGACAACCACTTTGTCCTAACAGTTGCTTTCAAGAGTCCCATGAGATGGAGGCTGCCCCTACTTCCTGTGACACTTTCACAAGTTAGAATGGTATATAAACCATGGGCACCCGGGAACAGCTCTCCACCTAGCACTGTTTTGGTCCATCTTCTCTACATTAAGAAGAGAGAGGCTGATTCATACACATTCCTTCATGCTGACAAGGTTGTTTGCCATAGAAGATGACTTTTCTCTCTCAGGTCTTTCGTAGCTGCCTACATCTTCTCAAGGGATCATTTCTGCATGGACCTTTGATGTTCTCAACAGGTGGAACATGCCCTACATTCCTGTATTTTAAGAGCAACCCTGTCCCTGCTGTTCTGTAAAGTTCGATTGAGAGAACAGTGTATGGTTTGGGTTAGTAACATGTTCAATTTGGGGTTAGGAATCCTTCTGCATGACGAATAATGGTATTGGGAAACTATGATATTTACAAGAATATATAGGTGAAATATAAGTATAAAAACAGAAATCTATGGAAGATATGAAGTCCAGAAGGGCATTGGGCCCTTAATTGGTACACTTAGCTTTGAATTATTTTCTGCAAAAATGTCTCAGATAAATCTATATACAATGGCATTGGAGCTTGTACCTTGGATGATTGAATGTCGAAGAGAACATCCACTCAAAAAGGGATTGTCGGTAGGATTAGAAAGATAGTCAGTAGGTTTACAAAGAAGAGTGAGAATAGGATTTAGACCAAAAGTTCTTAAGCAATAGGGTTTCAGGTAGACATTGAATGTAAATGTCAGCACAAGTGAAGACTCAGTCACAATGATGAACAGGGGAAAATATGTAGGAAAATAGATATAAATAGAGACATTACTAAATCAGGCAAAGTATAAAGTGAGTGATAGGATTAGACATTTTCAACAGGCTTGAGGTTGAATATATAATCTTAGGAAGAAACAAAATGTAGTCACCAATAAGATTGACATTTGAGAGCATCAGGCCACCTGGACATGGAAGGTTTTAGTAATCCATGCTCACTTTCCATTTAGGCTTTGGTACAAACTTAAGGGTGACCTTTGATTTTTTTGTCCAGAATATTACTGTGATAAAATGTATATATAGATCAGGTGACATGAGTATTTCTTCCACCATTTTTTGAGGAATATTTTGAAAACGTATAAATTAGTATTGAGGGTAAAAATAGGTGTACCCTGTGTCTATGAATATAGAGATAATGCATGAATAGATCATACAGTTAATAAATAATATAACTGGTTCCCCTTTAAATAATGTATTGAATTGATATCTGAAAATATATAAGAAATCATATATTTTTTTAATTAATTTTTATTGTAGGTTGTTCAAAACATTACATAGTTCTTGATATATCATATTTCACACTTTGATTCAAGTGGGATATGAGCTCCCATTTTTACCCCATATACAGATTGCAGAATCACATCAGTTGCAGAACCATTGATTTACATATTGCCATTCTGGTGTCTGTTGTATTCTGCTGCATTTTCTATCCTCTACTATCCCCCCTCCCCCCTCCCCTCCCCTCTTCTCTCTCTACCCCCTCTACTGTAGTTCATTTCTCCCCCTTATATTTTCCTCCTTTCCCCTTACATCCTCTTGTATGTAATTTTGTATACCCCTAAGGGTCTCCTTCCATTTACATGCAATTTCCCTTCTCTCTCCCTTTCCCTCCCACCTCTCATCCCTCTTTAATGTTAATCTTCTTCTCATGCTCTTCGTCCCTACTCTGTTCTTAGCTACTCTCCTTATATCAAAGAAGACATTTGGCATTTGTTTTTAAGGGATTGGCTAGCTTCACTTAGCATAATCTGCTCTAATGCCATCCATTTCCCTCCAAATTCTAGGATTTTGTCATTTCTTAATGCAGAGTAATACTCCATTGTGTATAAATGCCACATTTTTTTTAACCATTCGTCTATTGAAGGGCATCTAGGTTGGTTCCACAGTCTTGCTATTGTGAATTGTGCTGCTATGAACATGGATGTAGCAGTGTTCCTATTGTGTGCTCTTTTTAGGTCTTTAGGGAATAGACCGAGTAGGGGAATAGCTGGATCAAATGGTGGTTCCATTCCGAGCTTTCCAAGAAATCTCCATACTGCTTTCCAAATTGGCCGCACCAATTTGCAGTCCCACCAGCAATGTACAAGAGTACCCTTTTCCCCACATCATCGCCAGCACTTGATGCTGTTTGACTTCCTAATGGCTGCCAATCTTACTGGAGTGAGATGGTATCTTAGGGTGGTTTTGATTTGCATTTCTCTGACTGCTAGAGATGGTGAGCATTTTTTCATATACTTGTTGATTGATTGTATGTCCTCCTCTGAGAAATTTCTGTTCAGGTCCTAGGCCCATTTGTTGATTGGGTTATTCGTTATCTCATTGTCTAATTTTTTTAGTTCTTTGTATATTCTGGATATTTTGGCTCTGTCTGAAGTGTGAGGAGTAAAGATTTGTTCCCACGACGTAGGCTCCCTATTTACCTCTCTTATTGTTTCTTTTGCTGAGAAAAAACTTTTTAGTTTGAGTAAGTCCCATTTGTTGATTCTAGTTATTAACTGTTGTGCTATGGGTGTCCTATTGAGGAATTTGGAGCCCGACCCCACAGTATGTAGATCATAGCCAACTTTTTCTTCTATCAAATGCCATGTCTCTGATTTGATATCAAGTTCCTTGATCCACTTTGAGTTAAATTTTGTGCATGGCGAGAGAAAGGGATTCAGTTTCATTTTGTTGCAAATGGATTTCCAGTTTTCCCAACACCATTTGTTGAAGATGCTATCCTTCTTCCATTGCATGCTTTTAGCCCCTTTATCGAATATAAAATAGTTGTAGTTATGTGGATTGGCTTCTGTGTCCTCTATTCTGTACCATTGGTCCACCCGCCGGTTTTGTTACCAGTACCATGGTGTTTTTGTTACTATTGCTCTGTAGTATAGTTTGAAGTCTGGTATAGCTCTCCCGCCTGATTCACACTTCCTGCTTAGCATTGTTTTTGCTATTCTGGGTCTTTTATTTTTCCATATGAATTTCATGATTGCTTTCTCTATTTCTACAAGAAATGCCGTTGGGATTTTGATTGGCATTGGATTAAACCTATAGAGAACTTTTGGTAATATCGCCATTTTGATGTTGTTACTTCTACCTATCCATGAACAGGGTATATTTTTCCATCTTCTAAGATCTTCTTCTATTTCTTTCTTTAGGGTTCTGTAGTTTTCATTGTATAAGTCTTTCACCTCTTTTGTTAGGTTGATTCCCAAGTATTTTACTTTTATTGAGGATATTGTGAATGGGGTGGTTGTCCTCATTTCCATTTCAGAGGATTTGTCGCTGATATACAGGAATGCCTTTGATTTATGCGTGTTGATTTTATAGCCTGCCACTTTGCTGAATTTATTTATTAGCTCTAATAGTTTCTTTGTAGACCCTTTTGGGTCTGCTAGGTATCGAATCATGTCATCTGCAAATAGTGATAATTTGAGTTCTTCTTTTCTATTTTTATGCCTTTATTTTCTTTCGTCTGTCTAATTGCTCTGGCCAGTGATTCGAGAACTATGTTGAACAGAAGTGGTGAGAGAGGGCATCCCTGTCTTGTTCCAGATTTTAGAGGGAATGCCTTCAGTTTTTCTCCATTCAGAATGATGCTAGCCTGAGGCTTAGCATAGATTGCTTTTACAATATTGAGGTATGTTCCTGTTATCCCTAGTTTTTCTAGAGTTTTGAATATAAAGGGATGCTCTACTTTGTCGAATGCTTTTTCCGCATCTATCAAGATGATCATATGGTTCTTATTTTTAAGCCTATTGATGTGGTGAATAACATTTATTGATTTCCGTATATTGAAGCAACCTTGCATCCCAGGGATAAATCCTACCAGATCATGTTGCACAATTTTTTTGATATGTTTTTGTATCCGGTTCGCCAGAAGTTTATTGAGGATTTTTGCATCTAGGTTCATTAGAGATATTGGTCTGTAGTTTTCTTTCTTTGAAGTGTCCTTGTCTGATTTAGGAATCAGGGTGATGTTGGCCTCATAGAATGAATTTGGAAGTTCTGCCTCTTTTTCTATTTCCTGAAATAGCTTGAAAAGTATTGGTATTAGTTCCTCTTTAAAGGTTTTGTAAAACTCTGCTGTATACCCATCCGGTCCTGGGCTTTTCTTAGTTGGTAGTCTTTTGATGGTATCTTCTATTTCCTCAATTGATATTGGTCTGTTTAGGTTGTCAATATCCTCCTGACTCAATCTGGGCAAATCATATAACTTAAGAAATTTATCGATGCCTTCACTATCTTCTATTTTGTTGGAGTATAAGGATTCAAAATAATTTCTGATAATCTTCTGTATTTCTGAAGTGTCTGTTGTGATATTGCCTTTTTCATCCCGTATGCTGTTAATATGAGTTCTCTCTCTTCTTCTCTTCGTTAGCATGGCTAAGGGTCTGTCAATTTTTTTATTTTTTTAAAGAACCAACTTTTAGTTTTGTCAATTTTTTCTATTGTTTCTTTCATTTCGATTTCATTAATTTCAGCTCTGATTTTAATTATTTCTTGTCTTCTACTTCTTTTGCTGTTGTTTTTCTCTTCTTTTTCTAGGATTTTGAGTTGAAGTATTACATCATTTATTTGTTGGTTTTTTCTTTTTTTAAGGAATGAACTCCAAGCAATAAATTTTCCTCTTAGAACTGCTTTTAATGTGTCCCATAGATTCCAATATGTTGTGTCTGTGTTTTCATTTATCTTTATGAATTTTTTAATTTCCTCCTTGATGTCTTCTATAACCCATTGATCATTCAGTAACCTATTGTTCATTCTCCAAGTGATGCATGATTTTTCCTTACTTCTTTTATCGTTAATTTTCAATTTCATTCCATTATGATCAGATAAGATGCATAGTATTATCTCTACTCCTTTATATTGTCTAAGAGTTGCCCTGTGACATAATATATGATCTATTTTTGAGAAGGATCCATGTGCTGCTGAGAAAAAAGTGTAACTGCTTGATGTTGGGTGGTATATTCTATATATGTCAATTAAGTCTAGGTTATTAATTGTGTTATTGAGCTCTATAGTTTCCTTATTCAACTTTTGTTTGGAAGATCTGTCCAGTGGTGAGAGAGGTGTGTTGAAGTCTCCCATGATTATTGTATGGTGGTCTATTAGACTCTTGAACTTGAGAAGTGTTTGTTTGATGAACATAGCTGCACCATTGTTTGGGGCATATATATTTATGATTGTTATGTCTTGTTGGTGTATGGTTCCCTTGAGAAGTATGTAGTGTCCCTCTTCATCCCTTTTGATTAACTTTGGCTTGAAATCTATTTTATTTGATATGAATATGGACACTCCTGCTTGTTTCCGAAGTCCATATGAGTGATATGATTTTTCCCAACCTTTCACCTTCAGTCTAAGTATGTCTTTTCCTATCAAATGCGTCTCCTGAAGGCAGCATATTGTTGGGTCTTGTTTTGTGATCCATTCTACTAGCCTGTGTCTCTTAATTGGTGAGTTTAAGCCATTAACATTTAGGGTTATTATTGAGATATGGGTGTTCTTCCAGCCATATTAGTTTATTTATGTTACTAAACATGGTTTGTTTTCCTCTTTGATTATTCCCCCCCCCCTTCACTGTACTACCTCCCGCTGTTGGTTTTCATTGACATTTTCCATTTCCTCTTCCTGTAATATTTTGCCGAGGATGTTTTGAATAGATGGTTTTCTACCTGCAAATTCTTTTAACTTTTGTTTATCATCAAAGGTTTTAATTTCATCTTCCATCCTGAAGCTTAATTTCACGGGATACACAATTCTTGGTTGGAACCCATTTTCTTTTAGTGTATGAAATATGTTATTCCAGGATCTTCTAGCTTTCAGAGTCTCTGTTAAAAGATCAGCTGTTATCCTGATTGGTTTACCCCTAAATGTAATCTGCTTCCTTTCTCTTGTAGCTTTTAAAATTCTCTCCTTATTCTGTATGTTGGGCATCTTCATTATAATGTGTCTAGGTGTGGATCTCTTATGATTTTGCACATTCGGCGTCCTGTAGGCTTCTAGGATTTGGGATTCTGTCTCATTCTTCAAGTCTGGGAAGTTTTCTCGTATTATTTCGTTGAATAGATTGCTCATTCCTTTGGTTTGGACCTCAATACCTTCCTGTATCCCAATGACTCTTAAGTTTGGTCTCTTTATGTTATCCCATATTTCTTGAATGTTCTGCTCATGGTTTCTTAACAGCTTTACTGAGCTGTCTATGTTCTTCTCCAGTTGAAATACTTTGTCTTCATTGTCTGATGTTCTATCTTCTAAGTGTTCTACTCTGCTGGTAGTATTCTCAATTGAGTTTTTAAGTTGGTTTATTGTTTCCTGCATTTCCAGGATTTCTGTTTGTTTGTTTTTTATAACCTCTATCTCCCTGAAAAATTGATCTTTTGCTTCTTGGATTTGTTTATGTAATTCATTGTCGAAGTGGTCGAAGTGGTCTTTCATTGTCTGATTTTGCTGTCTAATGTCTTCCTTGAGACTCCAGATCATCTGAAGCATGTATATCCTGAATTCTTTATCTGACATTCCATCTGCTGCAGATATTACCTCTTCTAAAGTTGAATTGACCTGCATTGCTTGTGGTCCTTTTTTTCCTTGTCTTTTCATACTGATCGCGTTTCTTTCTGCTTGGTGAAACTGTTGTGTTATTGATTTTTCCCCCTATATATTTATATTGCTTTTGTATAGCTGCATCGTCTCCCTTGCAGGCTTTGGCGGTGGTTCTGCCCCTCCTTCAATTGAGGCAATGTGCCTACCACGCCGGGAGGCCGCTGTGCCTGTACTTTTGATGGGCCTGTTCTTTCGGTGGTCACAGGTCGGCCTACCTTGCAGGAGTGGGCAGCGGTTTTGCCCCTCCGCTGGCCACTAGGCCTGTTCTGTCTGTCGGTTGCAGGTCTGTCTACCTAAAAGGCGCTGGTGGCGGCTCTGCCCCTCCCCCAACCGGGGTGATGTATCTGGCGGTTCACTGGGCCTGTTTTGTCGGTGTTCACAGTTCCGCCTACCTTGCACACGCGTGGAGCAGCTCTTTCATTAGTGCCTGGGCACACTCTTCTTGTTGGCCTCCCTCAGGCCCTAAGTTTGTAGAGCTTGGGGCTGAGAACCCCCAGGCAATTTGCTTACCTTCTGGTAGCCACGCCCCCGTATCTGGTGCAAGAGACCTCAGTTGTCAGCACTGGTGGGAGCGGTAGCCGTGAGTCCCACGCCGAGGCGAGTCGGTGCAAGAGACCTCAGTTGTCAGCACTGGTGGGAGCGGTAGCTGGGAGACCCGCGCCGCGCAGCTCCCACCAGCTCCTGTGCCAGTGCTGCCTCCGGGTTTTTTTGACTACCACGCCGGCAGGTCGCTGGACCTGTTCCAGGCCCGGGCGGCGGCTCTGTTCGGCCACTCTGGCCTCCACAGTATTCAGCAGGACCCGGACCGAGAAACAGTTTCCGCGGGTTCTTTATCACCAGGCCAAAACAGTTCCGGGAGCCAGAATTCGGCCTCTCCGGACTTGGTGTATGCTCCGACAGGAGCAGGCTCCAAGAAGCAGTTTCAGCGGGTTCTATAGCCCTGGGCCAGAGCAGCTCCGGGAGCCGGAACTCCGACACTCCGGGCTCGGTGCGTGTTCTGATAGGAGCAGGCTCCAAGAAGCAGTTTCCGCGGGTTATTTAGCACTAAGTCTGAGCAATTTGTCTGCGAGATGCAGACAATTGTCATCCTGAAATTACCTGTTCTATAGCTGAAAGAGCTGCAATCAGTCGAAAACAAGGATGGTGACGTCAGCTCTCCAAGATGGTGGCCGCTGGCTTCCTCCGTGGTCTGACCGGTGTGGAGAACCAAACTGGACTGTTTCCTTTCCCCGTCTCCAACCCAGAATTCAGCTCCGAGCTCAGCAAATGCCTAGCTGGCAGGAGCCCACAGAATCAGCATCACTGTATCTCTGCGCCACCAGCCTGTCGTTTCCCAGCGCGCGCCGCAGACTCCAGCCATGGGGTGATCTGCCGAACAAGCAGCGCTCCATACAGATGGACAGATCACTCGCATTTGAGCCCCTGAAGCTGATCCTCGTGCGATGAAAATCCTTCCACTAGGTTTTGGAGCACCCCAATTTTGCTGGAAATTCCTAACAAGATAGATTTTAGCCGTTCTAACTCGTCATTTTCCCTCACAGTGACGCAGTACACGGAGTTACTGCACTCCCTTTGTGGCCATCTTTCCTCTCAAGAAATCATATATTGATATAGAATCATTCAAAACAACTAGTTATACGTCTAATTGTAATCCTAGGCTTATGGTTTATCATGAAGAGTGTGTGAGTTTTGCTTCAAAAGTGATTATGGAAATCAAAAATAATGTGTTTTGAAAGAAGTCTCATGAAAAGACCAGTTTGAAACATGGCGGAACACGTGTTTTCTGAAGCAGAAAGTGATTGAAAGTGAAATATATGCCTATTAATTTGTGAACTTGTGGATGAAATATATATCCTATAATGTGCATAAACTGAAGAAATAGTAATGTACCAGTGTTGAAATAAAAATGAACTTCAAAATACTTATCATGTCCCATAGGAATCTACTTGCATTGATGTGAAACTGGATCAGTTACTGTAGAAATATTAGGATTCATATGCACCATTCACTGAAGTTAGTTTTCAATACTAGGAAAAAAATACGTATATCAGGTGAATGAATATTTCTGAGAATAATCTTGTGAAAAGTTTTTTATAAATCCACATACATATTCATGAATGAATTTAGGGAGTGTATAATAAGACACATATATTAAATATTTTGAAATATCTGGAGAGAATATATATATATATATATATATATATATATATATATATATAACCACACACAGATTTTAAAAATTAGCAATATATATGCCAATCGAATTACACCGTGAAATACATATCATCCACAGATCCAAAAATATTCATTTTACTGGATATGGATTTATGTCTAACTTTTTTCAACTAGGAAGCTCACCCATAGTTTGAATTTTCAGTTCAAACAGCGTTTAGGAGGAGTGATCTCTTCTCACACTTTGTATCTGCCAAGTTATGTAACTCACAAGAATGTACGTGTGATACCAGGTAGGATTCTATATGTGCATATAAAAATACATGTGCTGAATAGAATACAGAGAAAGGGAGACAGTAATTCACATATTTGTTAACTTTAAAAGCACATGGAAAACTATTTCAACAAAAAATTTACTAGATTTATAACTCCTACACTATATAATGCAAAAGGCAAGTCCAAGTATACAACGTGCCTCCTCTGAACTGCTTGTATTTCTATTCTGTTTCGGTTATTTTTCTCCATCATATTAGGATTAGTATTCAGAATCTAGTAGGGTATGTGTTAGTGTCAGGGATTCAGTATATCAAATGTAAAATAGAAAAATGAAACCAATGTGTATGCAAATATGTGCTAAACAAAATCTTCCCACTCTCATCCAGAACAATTCCTTGACATTTCCTTTCCCCAAAGTAAGACACAATTAGAGGAGTAGAGTAATAAAATCTGTGAATAATATGCTCAGGAGTTTACAACCTTGGAAGTGGTAGAGGAGTTTTCCTAGTATGGGACAGGATAAACACTCCATATATATGGAGCTCTGCTGGCCTAAATACTTCTTGAGAAACTGCCTCTGAGTTTGGGCACTTGAAATATATGTTTTTGTCAGGAGCTTTAGCTTCTTTCTAGTGAGACCATCAAAGCTGTGTCTGCATCTATGTGACCTGGAGGACATGATTTCTTATTTTCCAATGAACATGAGGCAGCAGTGCTGAATTCTCTCTTTGTAAGTAAACTGTGATCACTGGGGGCTAAGGGTATTCCCATGTGCACTGGGAAGCCATTTGGTCATCCTCCACTTTTCGTGGTGTTTCTTGCTGCTGCACTGGGACTTTGGCATTTGCTTCATGAAATAAAAGAAGTTCAACTGGGACACAGTTCTGGAGGCAATTCTGTCATGTGTGGTTGGTCAGGGTCTGCAGGAGAATGCACCAACCAGGCTTCTATCCCACATAGCTTGGCCACATGTCCATAGCAACCTGATTCTGAACATTGCCCGGAAACATTTCCATATAACAAGAAGCCTTTACATGGAAGGGTCTGCTGGCTGCACCATGTCAGTCACAAGCCATTTGGAAGCCAATGGCAGATCCACATGGCCCCACCACAATTTTTTTATCACACATCTGCCTACCACTGCTCTAGGCCCACTACTCAGCAGGTTCCAACATA
This sequence comes from Callospermophilus lateralis, assembly GCF_048772815.1. Lineage (NCBI taxonomy): Eukaryota > Metazoa > Chordata > Mammalia > Rodentia > Sciuridae > Callospermophilus > Callospermophilus lateralis. Next base: position 29,794 of record NW_027515031.1, on the reverse strand, counting down.
CTGGCATCTCTGTTCTACACCATTTTCATGAAACCCACTCAATCAAGGCACTGTCTTGCATATTTACGATCAGCAACAGGACATCTAAAGTTTCTCCAGTGCCACCTGGTCATGGGAATTTCAAAAATTTCATGGTATTTATCTAGGCATTATTCTAGGATGACGTTGCAGGCACTGTGGGTTTCAATTCATTCAGGAACCATTAAATGGTGAGGAAGCTCATTTCAATGAATGCTCTGTAGAACTCTCACAGGCAAGGCTTCTCAAAGAGTGGCCAAAATGTCACATGAAGCCAGGCCCATTGAGGTCTACAATGTGACGTCCATGGGTGTTGTGACTCTCAACTATGGCTGCCAAGTCTTTCAGAATTAAATCATGTGATATCCTGGCTGAGATACCCAGGGCTCTGTGGAAAGCCAACCTGGGCCTAGATCTCAGTTTCCAAGGGTGATTCTCATGGGTGGACTCCTAAAATCCCAACAAAATTCATGGCAATACTTCTCTGAATTCAGTCTCTAAGGGGAATCACACCAGAGTTCAAGCCCAGGTGGTCCAGGTCATGTCTTCATACTGGACACAAATGACCAAATTTAAAACCAAAATCCTCCCATATGGCCCTCATCTTCTTCCATATAGACACTAATCACAACCTCTGGCAGAAGGTTTCCATGAGTGGCGGAGTCCAAGAGAGTGTCCAAAATAACTCCCTTGCCCCTCATTGGTGTAAATTCAGGGTGGTCTGGACACCCTTCATGTGAAACAGGAGTGATCAAATATGCTAGACGTTAATACTTCTATGCTTCTCCAATTTGTGGAAAACTGAGTGTCAGGTATATATTTTTATGTGATTTGCAGTCATGAGAAATCACAAGCACCTCTGCAGGTCTTTGAAGAACCCATTTGACCCAAAGGATCCCTATTCTCACTTGATGGAGTTCAAGAACTTTAAAGAGGAAGGCGACAGACTTCATCCACAAGGACTGCTTTTTGGCCATTTTGGTTTTGGATGCACACATGGGATCTCTCTTTACATCCACCAGGTGCTGAGAATCTAAGCCACAACCTCACACAGGGCCAAGAGGCTGATTCAGACACATCCCTTTCCAAAGCAATTAAGCAAAGAGCCACAGGTGATGCCCATTCATTTCCATTTGAAAACTGTTTTCTTTAGGCTTCACAAAGGGGTGGCCTGAGGCAAAGACCTTCCTGACATTCAGGGGAACAGAACAATAGGTTAGCAAATGGCCCAAAGCAGTGTTTCTCCACTGAGACTTTCCTGGTCACACTGATATCTGAATTTTCTGAGATGCTCACCATTCCCTTCAGCTATCCAGTACATGGCCATGTCACAGAGCTTGGAGGTGGTACTTATCTTGGTCACAAAATCATGAGACTATTTTGGAGAGTGGCCAGAATTCTGGAAGAATTCAGAAACTTAGGAAGATAGCAGGTGTTACCCATCCATAAGGCAAGCCGCATTCCTTTCATACATTGGGCAGAAAGAATTCTGGTAAGCTTTCTACTAGCCTGGACACGTCCTTTGATGCATTCTCTTTTCTAATGTCTACAACCATGGACACAGTGGGATACACAGACTTAAAAACACTCGCCTTGTCAAATCACTTGTTAGAAATCGTCCACTCCAAACCAAACAAACTGCCTTTCCTACCTATTCTCAAAACATGAGACAAAATCACAAACACACACTCACACCCACAAAGTCACCTCCTTTCCCAAAGAGGGTCTCTGACTATCGGGTGTGACCTCTGACTGGTGGGCCGTACTATGTTCCCATCAAATGGCCTGTTCTGTCTCAGATCTGGTTTCCTTGGCCAACTCTGTGAAGTTGTCAGGAGACAGCGGTGAGCCACTTCCTGCTTACTCAGGAAAGGCCACTCTTCAGAGCTTTCCTGGCATTTGGCCATCCTCACATCAGTAGATACCAAGAAAGACTGAATCTGTCCTTGGTAAATCAAAAGAAGGGAGACCACTGGGACTGGGCCAGGGACTAGATTTGTGTGCCTGGATGCCTGGATCCCAAGTTCAGAGAGTTCCATCACCAAGAATGTGAGGTGAGGTCACTTCCTTCAGGAACTGAATGAGGTCAATGCCTTGGCAAGCACATTGTCCTAACATTTGCTTCCAAAGGTCCCATGAAATGGAGGCTGTCCCTAATTCCTTTGACACTTTCACAAGTTAGAATGGTATATCAAACATTGGTAACCAGGAACAGCTCTCCACAGAGGCCTCGTTTTGTCCTTCTTCTCTACATAAAGAAGAGAGAGGCTGATTCAGACACATCCCTTCATGCTGACCAGGTTGTTTGCAATGAAAGATGACTTTTGCTCTCTCAGTTCCTTCATAGGTGCCTACAACTTCTCTAGGGATCATTTGCGCATAGACCTTTGAGTTTCTCAGCAGTTGGAAGATCCCCTACATTCCTGTATTTTAAGACCAACTCTGTCCTTGCTCTTCTCTAAAGTTAGATTGAGGGAACAGTGTATGGTTAGGGTTAATAACAGGTTTGATTTGGAATAGAAATCATTCTGCTGGATGAATAATGGTATTGGGAATCTGCGATATTTTCAAGAATATATAGGTAAAATATAGGAATCTGAAAACAGAAATCTAGGTAAGATTTGAAGCCCAGAAGGGCATTGGGCCCTTGATTACGGTATTAAGCATAGGACCTTGTAACTTGGATGATTGATTTTCAAAGAGAACTTCCAGTCAAAATGGAATAGTCAAGAGTATTAGGAAGATAGTCGGTATGTTTATAAAGGAGAGTGAGTATAGGATTTGGACCAAAAGTTCTTTAGCTATAGGGTTTCGGGTATTGAGTGAATGTAAATGTCAGCACATGTGAAGAATTAATCACAATGATGAACTGGGGAAAATATGTAGGAATGCAGATATCAATAGAGACTTTAGGAAATCTGGCAAAGTAGAGTCGGTAGTGAAATGTTAATAAAATAGATTCTTGTCACTTCCTGTTTTTCTGTATGCTTAATGAAACACTGTTGAAATCTTGAGAAGTGTTTTCTAAACTTTTTCCCAGAATGTGCTGTCCCCAACTGCCAAACTTCAGAATGTACTCCCTCACCCAGTTGCACGCAAACTGCTCACCCGCCCAGGCCCATCAATAAACTTTCCTCCCTGCCCTCTTCAAGGAAAGTATATAAGCTCTGCTTAAGCTGTTCTCAGGGTTCTCTGCTCTATTCAAATGAGCTCTGATCCCCAGCATGCTGGACCCCCAATAAAAACTTTGTTTTTGCATGAGAGAGTCTCTTAGTGGTCTCTTCCCCCAATGCTCTTCCGATCTTTATATATGGAGGTTCCACCGAAATCCAGCAGCGGTGAACGAGAGACCCCAATGGACTACTCTCAGGGTAAGTAAGGCGCCTCTTTCTGGTTTCAGGTTTCAGGTTAGGGCTTGGCAAAATGGCTGTCGATGAAGTGTGTGAGCTCTCTTTGATGGTGGCTGGCAGACGTGTCACAGAGCCACAAGCCAAGTCCCTGGGGGACGCCACAGAGGACTCGGGAATCGAGGAATAATAGTCCCCTCGACTCAGTGATAATTTGTTTCAGATTCGGTATTGCCTGCCCATCGGGTTTGCCGCCTGCTCAGTCTTGGTCTCAGTGTTGGACGTCCATTGCCTGTCTTTATTGTTTTCTCTTGTCTGTGTCCTGTCTCGTTGCTTTTACTGTTTGTTTATCTTTCATTATGGGACAGATCACTTCAATGCCTCTGTCCCTGACCCTTGATCTATGGACCAAAGTCCGCTTAAGGGCTCAGAATGTTTCTTTTTCAGTAAAACGCTGGACCTGGCAGACTCTGTGTGCCTCAGAATGGCCCACCTTTGGATTCGGATGGCCCCTAGAAGGATTTTTCTACTTCCCACTAATTTAAAAAAACAGAGATATTGTCTTACAGCCAGGGCCACATAGCCATACTGATAAACAGGAATATACCTTAACTTGGCAGGACCTCTGCAAATCTCCTCTTCTGTGGGTGAAGCCTTTCCTTGCTGTGTCCCCGTTCCGACTCCTTCCCCCACCATCTCTCAACCCCTCTGCTCCTCCTCCTCCTCCACCCTCTGTTCTCCCTGAGTCACAAGATTTGACTCTACTGGACTCTCCTCCCCTTCCTTATCTTCTACCCTTGTCCCACAAGCCCCAACACCCTCTAAGTGATTCTCCAGCTGCTGACTCAGCCTCTCCGCAATTGGAGGACGCTAAGATAGCCCAGGGCCCTCCAGATAACTCCCCTGCGTCACACACAGCCCCTCCTCCCCTGGAGGAAGCTGGACTTGCTAAAGGAACTCGCCGGTGGCAAATGATTGAAAACCCTGGAACTCCCGTGTTGCTTCCCTCCATCCCTAAGGGCCAATGATTGACGATGGCCATTTGGAAAAAAATGGAAGCCTACCAGTATTGGCCTTCTCCTCTTCAGACCTATATAAATGGAAAAATAACAATCCCCCTTTTACCGAGGACCCAACCTGCCTCTCAGGTCTGGTGAAGTCATTGATGTTTTCACACCAACCTACTTGGGATGACTGCCACCAACTCCTAGGGACTCTCTTCATGACAGAGGAACAAAAGAGAATCCTCCTGGAGGCTAGAAAAAACTATCCTCGGACCAAATGCGTGACCGACACAACTTCCCAACATATTCAAAGCCGGCTTTCTCTTGAAACGACCCAACTGGGACCCCAACACCTTTGAAGGTAGGGAGCATCTGTCCACTTATCGCCGGGCTCTAATAGTGGGTATCTTAGTGGCCGCTAGGTGACCAACTAATTTGGCCAAGGTAAGAGAGATTATTTAAGGGCCTGATGAATCTCCCTGTATGTTCCTAGAGATAATTATGTAGGCATATAAGAGACATACTCCTTTCGATCCTCAGGCAGAGGATCAAAAGGCATCTGTCACAATGGCCTTTATTGGGAAAGCTGCCCTGGATATTAAAAGAAAGTTACAATGCTTAGATGGATTACAAGATATGACTTTGAGGGATTTAGTCAGAGAACCCGAGAAGGTATACTTTAAGAGAGAAACTGAGGAAGAGAAGGGAGCTGAGTGAGGATAAAAGAAACAAAAGACAGACTAAGGCATTGACTAAGGTCCTGGTCACAACAACAAATAGGCCAGAAACTAAGAAACAGAGAGACAGGAAGGGATACCTGGGCACACACTAGAGGCCACCCCTGGCCTCAGATCAATGTGCCTACTCTAAAGAAAAAGGACACTGGGCCAAAGAGTGCACTAGAAAGAGACAGCCATGCCAGGTAGATATTCTGACTCTGGAGGAATACTAAGAAAGTCCGGGCTCAGATCCTCTCCCTGACCTCAAGGTAACTTTTGAAGTGGAGGGGAACACAATAAACTTTGAAGTAGATACAGGGGCAATATACTCAGCCCATAAGGCCCATTGGGCCCTCTACCGAATAAAAGGTCTCTAATTCAAGAGTCTAACAGAAGTAAATATTGGGCTTTGACAACTAAGAGGACCATGGACCAGGGAAAAGGAAAAATCCATCACTCCTTCCTAGTAATCCCAGAATGCCTGGCCCCATTGATGGGCAGAGTTCTGCTCACCAAGCTCTGGGCCAAAATAACTTTTAACACTGAAGGCCCCCAAGTGGAATTTTTTAATCCTTCAGTAATTACTCCTATAATCATGGCTCTAACTATGTCAGTAGCAAATGTTCATCAACTCACTCACCTTTGTTCAAAGAAACTGCATTCATTCGTGAAGGATCAAGAACACAGTTTTCCACTAACCTACTCACAGCAAAAGGAAATAACTGAATGGGTAACAAAAGCCTGTCAGGTCCATTAATTGGTTAAAGCTTACACTTCCAAGCTTCCTGCAGGAAAGCACCTATGAGGAACCAGACGAGGACAATTCTGGGAAGTGGACTTTACTGAAATTAAGCCAGTAAGGTATGGACTTAAATAACTCCTAGTCTTTGAACATACATTTTCAGGATGTATTGAAGCCTTCCCCACACACACACAAAAAAAGAAATAAAAAAGAAGAAAAAAGAAACATCGCAAATGGTTGTAAAGAAGATCCTGGAAGATATTTATTCTCCCCTTGACGACCAGTAGCCTTAACCCTCATCAGCCCCTTAAGCTGCGATGGCTGATCACAAATCCTACTGGACATGAAGTATGGCCTATCTCGAATACAGCCCCCTTACGAACCTGGTGGCCATCTCTCCACCCAGTCATTTGTCAGCTGGCTATAGGTCTTTCCTATTGGGATATCCCTGATTAACAGGATCCCACTAAAATTCCATTAAATCCCTTCCGTACCATAGATAATGGAAACAAACATTATAGATGTAGGGACACGTGAGCCAGATGCAGGTTGGCTAGCCTAGATTACTATGTTTGCCCGGCAGACTATCAAAGCCACAAACAGTCACGGCTGTGGGGGGGGAGAGCAGACTTCTATTGTAAGTCATGGGGATGTGAGCATACAGGGACTGTCAGATGGAACCCAAACTCCTCATCAAATTCTGTACACAGCATTGGCCATATTACGAATTAGAAACCAAAACCGATGGCCCCCAGAGGGGTCTCTAGATCCTAAAATTCTGTGTGACCTTTTTAACTTCTGCAAGTGCTCAAAAGGGTGAAAGGAGATTCTGCTATGTGGAGGCCTTCTCTCTCCTTTGCTCACATCCTGAACTATGCTTCTCCAATAGATGCTCACCCTCAGCCTTGTGCTCCAGACTCTCTGCTGTCACTCCCACCTCAGCAACTTGATTTCTCCCCTCCAATATCTAGATCAAAAACCCAAATCTCGACTGGTTCTCAGACCATTGCTCCCTTGCTGAGGTTGCAGCTACTGAGGTACCACTCCATTAACTCACTCCTCTCCTCTCCTGTCAGTGCCCGCACCGGGTCCCACCCAGTCCTCTTACCACCTAATGCAAAGCTCAAACCCGCTGAGAAGAATCCTCAGACCCTAATACAAGATGTAATGAAAATGGCCTTTAATGTTGCTTTGTCATCACTAAAAACAGGTTACTAAGAATTTAAAGTCCCTCACAGGCTTTTTGGAATCTCACTCCCGTCTCCCCCTCTGTTCTATCTGTTCTACTGCTCAAGTTTTTGTTGCTATTAAGATCCCAAAGCCCTCTCCCAATATTCTTTTACATCTCTCCTTCCTCATTCTCAGATCCACAGAGCTGCTCTTATCCCTGCCTTCCAAATTGTCCCCCTCTGTACCAGGCCCACAGAAAAGTCTTAACTGACCTTCTCCAGAAGTCTTCACCATGGCTGATTTAGGACTTTCAGCAAAAGAGTCCCTATAAAAGAGTTCACTGTAGATAAACTTCCTATTTTTGTGTTGCCCTGGTCTCCTTGGCAACTGGCTAAAAAATTCAGCACTCCTGATCTAGACACACCCTTACTAGTTTTTCACAAAATATTTGAAAAAAAGTCCTCTGGCCTTGAGCTGGGGCTTCACAGAGATGGCTACATTTCTAAGATAAAGAAGTTACAAACTGGGCTGTATGGAAACAGCTGGAAGGGGGAAAAAAAGAAAGGGAAGACACCCCCACCCAGGTGTCCTTGAAAAGTTAACTTGCCCAAACTGAGGAAAAAACAGAATCAAAAACTGCCTTTTGTGAACTTCTGCAGACTGTGAACTTCTGAGCCCCTTCCCTTACGTGTTGGGTACAAAATTCTGAAACTACGTAACTTGGGTTTCAGGGGATTAATTGATTACAACAGAAGCACTGCCCTCTGAATCTGGTTGAAACCAAAAAAGACTGTTTCCGTGTCTTTGGTGCTATCTTAGGTGCCTTGCCTTGTCCGTCCCTACAACAGTATAATTCTATATACTTAAACATTGTTTATGTTTTCATGAAATGGTCAACAGATGTGATTAATTGTGAAATGGTGCAGATGTTTCCCAGAGTGCTCTATCATGACGCAGGTTCATCTGAAGATCAAAGAGGGGGACATACAACCCGGTTCCGCTGGGAACATATGTCCCTCACCTTAGCCATTCTATTACGAATAGGAGTTGCTGCAGGGTTGGGCACAAGAACCACTGCTCTGGTCCATGGGACACAACAAGTGACCCAATTAGAAGCAGCAATAGATCAAAACTTAAAGATTTTAGAAACCTCCATCACAGCTTTGCAGGAATCTTTAACCTCTCTCTCTGAAGTTGTTTTACAGAACAGTCGAGGGTTGGACCTCCTTTTCATGACAGAGGGGGCCCTTTGTGCTTCATTGAGGGAAGAATGTTGTTTTTCTGTCGACAATACTGGAGTTGTAAAAAAATCTATGAGTAAATTAAAAAGATGCCTTGAAGAGCATCAACGAGAGAGAGAGGCACAAAAAGGGTAGTTTGAGTCTTTTTTTACACAGTCACCCTGGTTAATTACGTTTTTATCAACCCTGGCCGGTCCAATAATAATCCTCATATTATTACTAACTATAAAACCCTGTTTCCTCAACCATGTAATTTCTTTTCTCCAAGCTCAAATTGGACAAATTAAAATTATGGTAATACCCCACTAGCAGACATAGAATGTGACACCCCACAAAGATCACTTTTATGATTAAAAGTAGCCAGAAAAAGAAGTGGGGAATGAAAGGTTAATAAAATATGTACTTGTCACTTCCTGTTTTTCTGTACACTTAACGAAACACTGTTGAAATCTTGAGAACTCTTTGCTAATCTTGTTGCCAGAATGTGCTGTCCCCAATTGCCAAAGTGCAGAATCTACTCCCTCACCCGGTTGAATAGAAACCTGAACTGTACTTGGATCATTGAATGTAGAAGAGAACATCCATTCAAAAAGTTATAGTCAGTTGGATTAGAAAGATAGTCAGTAAGTTTAGGAAGAAAAGTGAGTATAGGATTTGGAACAAAAGTTCTTTAGCAATAGGGTTTTGGTTAGAGAGTCAATGTAAACGTCAACACAAGTGAAGAGTCAGTCACAATGATGCACAGGGCAAAATATGTAGGAAAGCAGATATCAATAGAGACATTAGGAAATCAGGAAAAGAATAAAGTGAGTGATGGGATTAGATATTTTCAACAGGGTTGAGGATGAATATATGAGCTTAGGATAAAACAAATATGAAGTCAACAATAGGATTGACATTTGATAGCTTTAGCGTAGCCCAAGACAGTGTCCAAAATAAGCTCTGTTGCCCCTCATTTGCCTAAATTCCCAGTGGATTGTACACCCTTCCTGTGTACCAGGAGTGATCAAATAGGCCTGTCCTTAATACTGCTCTGCTTCTCCAATTTGAGTCCTACTGAGTGTCGGGTACAGATTCTTTATGTGAATTGGAAAGATGAGAAAACTCAAGCACCTATTGGATAGCCTCTGAATAGATTTGAAGAACTCATTTGACCCAAAAGATCCCTATTCTCACTTGATAGAATTCAGGAACCTTACAGAGGAAGGCAAAATACTTCATCAACAATGACTGCTCTTTTTGCCATTTTGGATTTTATGCACCCATGGGATCTTTCTTTAGATCCATCAGGTACTGAGAATCTAAGTCAAAGAATCACACTGGGCCAAGAGGCTGATTCACACACATCTCTTTCCAAATCAATTAAGGAAAGAGCCAAAGGTAAAGCATATTCATTTCCATTTGAAAAATCTTTCCTTCAGGATTCACAAAGGGTTGGCCTGAGACAAAGACCTTCCTGACTCTCAGGGAAACAGAACAATAGGTAAGCAAATGGCCCAAAGCAGGGATTCTCCACTGAGACTTTACTGGTCACACTGATATCTGAGTTTTCTGAGATGCTCGCCATTCCATTCAGCTATCCAGTACATGGCCATGTCACAGAGCTTGGAGGTAGTACATATCTTGGACACAAAACCATGAGCCTATTCTGGAGATTGGCCATAATTCAGGAAGAAAGCAGTAACTTAGGAAGGTAGCAGGGATCGCCCATCAATAAGGCAAGCCGCATTCAATTCATAAATTGTGCTGGATGAATGCTGGGAAGCTTTCTATGAGACAGGATACATCCATTGATGCATTCTCTTTTCTAATGTCTACAAGCACGGACACAGTGGGATACACAGACATAGAAACACTTGCATTGTCAAACGACTTACTAGAAACAGTTCACTCCAAACCAAACAAACCGCCTTTTCTAACTATTCTCAGAACATGAGACAAAACCACAAACCCACACCCGCAATGGCACCTCCTTTCCCCAAATAGGTCTGTGACTCTCCGGAGTGTGCTCTGACTGTTGGGCCATACTATGATCCTCCGAAATGGCCTGACCTGTCTCAGATCTGGTCTTCTTGGCCAACAATGTGAAGTTGTTAGAAGCCAGGAGTGAGCCACTATCTGCTTTCTCAGGAAGAGCCCCTCTTCCGAGCTTTCAGGCATTTGGCCATCCTCACATCAGTAGGTATCAAGAAAGAGTGACTCTGTCCTTTGTAAATCCAAAAAAGTGAGACCACTGGGACTAGAACTGAGACTGGCTCTGGGTGCCTGGCTTTCTGTATCCCAAGTTCAGAGAGTTCCATCACCATGGAAGTGAGATGAGATCACGTCCTTCAGGAACTGAATGAGATCACTGCCTTGGCAACCACTTTGTCATAACAATTGCTTCCAATGGTCCCATGAGATGAGGGCTGCCCCTACTTCCTGTGACACTTTCACAAGTTAGAATGGTATATCACCCGTAGGCAAAAGGGAACAGCTATCCACACAGGCCGGGTTTGGTCCATCTTCTCTACATTAAGAAGAGATAGGCTCATTCTGACTCAACCCTTAATCCTGACCAGGTTGTTTGCCATGGAAGATGATTTTTGCTCTCTCAGGTCTTACATAGCTGCCTACATCTTCTCCAGAGATCATTTCTGCATGGAGCTTTGAGGTTCTCAACAGATGGAAGATCCACTGCATTCCTGTATTGTAAGACCAACACTGTCCCTGCTCTTCTGTAAACATAGATGTTAATTGGAGTCATAAGAAAACCCACGAACCTATGGGATAGCCTCTGCAGAACTTTAAAGAATTCACTTGACCCAAATGATCCCTATTCTCACTTAATGGGGGTCAGGAACCTTACAGAGGAAGGCGAGAGACTCTATCCACCATGACAGTTCTTTTGTCCATTTTGGTTTTGGATGCACACATGGGATTTTTCTTTAGACCCATCATGTACTGTGAATCTAAGCCAAAGCCTCACATAGGGCCAAGAGGCTGATTCAGACACATCCATTTCCAAAGCAATTAACCGAAGAGGCACAGGTAATGACCATCCAATTCCATTTGAAAACTATTTTCTTCAGGCTTCACAAAGTGTGGCCTGAGGCAAAGACCTTCCTGACATTCAGGGCAACAGAATAGGTAAGCAAAAGGCCCAAAGCAGGGTTTCTCCACTGAGGCTTTCTTGGGCATACTGATATCTGAGTTTTCTGAGATACTCACCATTCCCATCAGCTATTCAGTACATGGCCATGTCCCAGAGATTGAGGTGGTACATATCTTGGACACAAAATCATGAGCGTATTCTGGAGAGTGTCCAGAATTCAGGAAGAAAACAGGAATTTAGAAAGATACCAGGAGTTGCCCATCCATACGGCAAGCTGCAGTCCATTCATAAATTGCACTGGATGAATGCTTTGAAGCTTTCTCGTAGACAGGACACATCCATTGATGCATTCTCTTTTCTATGATATATAGACACAGAAACACTCACGTTGTCAAAAGACTTACTAGAAACAGTCCACTCCAAAACAAACAAACCAGCTTTCCTAACTATTCTCAGAACATGAGACAAAACCACAAACTCACACTCACACCCAAAAAGGCACCTCTTTCCCCCAAGTATGTCTGTGTCTATCCGGAGTGTCCTCAGACTTGTGGGCCATACTATGTTCCCCAAAAATGGCGTGTCCTGTCTCCGATCTGGTCTCTTTAGCAAACTCTGTGAAGTTGTCAGGAGCCCGTGGTGAGAAACTACCTGCTTTCTCTGGAAAGGCCAGTCTTCATAGTTTCCAGGCATTTGGCTGTCCTCACATCAGTAGGTACCAAGAAAGAGTGACTCTGTCTTGTTAAATCCAAACAAGTGAGCCCACTGGGACATGGAGTGGGTTTGACTCTGTGTGCCTGGTTTCCTGGATCCCAAGATCACAGACTTTCATCACCAATAATGTAAGGTGAGGTCACTTCCTTCAAGAACTGAATGAAGTCACTGCCTTGGAAACCACTTTGTTTTAACAGTTGCTTCTAAGGTTCCCAAAAGATGGAGTCTGCCTCTACTTGCTGTGACTCATTCATAAGTTAGAATGGTATATCAACCATAGGCACCGGGGAACAGCTCTCCACACAGCCATGGTTTGGTCCATCTTCTCTACATTAGGAAGAGAGAGGCTAATTCAGACACATCCCTTCAAACTGACCAGGTTGTTTGCCATGGAAGATGACTTTTGCTCTCTCAGATCCTTCATACCTGCCTACACCTACTCAAGGGATTATTTCTGCAGGGACTTTTGAGGTTCTCAGCTGGTGGATGATACCCTACCTTCCTGGATTTTAAGACCAACTCTGTCCCTGCTCTTCTGTAAAGTGAGATTGAGGGAATAGTGTATGGTTAGTGTTAATAGCATGTTCGATTTGGGTTAGGAGTCATTCTGCTGGATGAATTATGGTATTGGGAACCTGTGATATTGATAAGAATATAAATGTGAAATATATGTATGAGATCAGAGATCTAGGAAAGATTTGAAGCCCAGAAAGGCATTGGGCCCTTGATTGGTATACTTAGATTGAATCATGTTCTGCACCGAGGTCTCAGATAAATCGATATACAATGGCATAGGACCCTATACCTCGGATGATTGAAAGTAGAAGAGAACATCCAGTCAAAAGGGATAGTCTGTAGGATTAGGAAGATAGTAAGTAGGTTTAGGAAGAAGAGTGAGTCTCGGAGTTGGACTAAAAGTTCTTTAGCAATTGGTTTTCAGTTAGAGGGTGAATGTAAATGTCAGCACATGTGAAGAGACAGTCACAATGATGAACTGGGAAAAATATGTAGGAAAGCAGATATCAATAGGGGCATTAGGAAATCAGGAAACGTATAAAGTGAGTGATGGGATTAGATATTTTCAAAAGGCTTGAGGTTAAATATATTATCTTAGGAAGAAACAAATATGTAGTAACCAATAGGATTGACATTTGAGAGCAGTAGGCACCCTGGACATAGATGCTTTTAGTAATCCATGGTCACTTCCCATTTAGGCTTTGGTACAATCATATGTGTGACCTTTGCATTTTGTGTCCAGAATACTACTGTGGTAAAATGTATATGTAGATCAGGTGACATAAGTATTTCTTCCACCATAAAGGGGAGTAATATTCTGGAAACTTATAAATTAGTACTGGGGATACAAATAGGTGTACCTTGTGTTGATGATTATTGAGATGATGCATGAATAGACCATATTGTGAATAAAGTATGTAACTGGATCCAACATTAAATAATGGATTGAGTTTGCATCTGAAAATATATTGGAAATCTTATATTGATATATATACCATCATTCCAACGAGTTATATATGCAATGGTATTATTAGGGTTACGGTTTATCGTGAAGAGTGAGTTTTGCTTCAAAAATGATTATGGAATCAAAAATAATGTGTTTAGAATGAAGTCTAGTGAAAAGACCAGTAAAGAAACATGGAGGAATACATGTGTTCTGAAGTAGTAAGTAATTGAAAGTGAACCAAATGCCAAAAATTTGTGAAGTTGTGGATGAAAAAATACATCCTATGATGTCCATAAACTGAAGAAATAGTAATGTACCAGTGTTGAGTAAAAATGAACTTCAAATTACACATCATGTCCCATAGCAATCTACTTGCATTGATGTTAAACTGGGTCAGCTACTGTAGAAATATTAGGATTTTTAAGCACCATCCACTGAACTTAGTTTTCAGTAGTAGGAAACCAAAATATATTTCAGGTGTATGAATATTACTGAGAATAATCTTGTGAAAATTTGAATTTAAATGAACATAAATGAATATGAATGAATTTAGGGAGTGTATAATAAGACACATATTTTTCATATTTTTTTAAAATCTGGAGAATACACACACACACACACACACACGCACACACACACACACACGCACACACACACACATTAATATTTAGCAATATATATGCCAATCGATATTCATCATGAAATATAATTCATTCACAAATCCAAAAATATTCATTTTACTGAACATGGATTTATGTATAGTGTTTTTCACTAGGAAGCTCACCCATAGGTGGAATTTTCAGTTCCATCATTATTTAGGGAAAGTCATCTCTTCTCACAATTTTTATATTCCAAAGCCAGTGATCTTTCAAGAATGTACGTGTGATACCAGGTAGGATATTGTATATGCATAAAAAAATTACATGTGCTGAATAGGATACAGAGAAAGGGAGACAGGAATTTACATATGTGATAACTTTAAAAAATCATGGAGAAATATTAAAATGAAAAGTTTACTAAATTTAAAACACATACTCTTGATAAAGCAGAAGACAAATACAAATATACACCATGCTTCCTATGAAAGGACTGTACTTCTATTCAGTTAGGTTTTTTTTTCTCCATGATATTAGGATTAGTAGTCAGAGTCTAGTAGGGTATGGGTTAGTGTCAGGGATTCAGTATTTCAAATGGAAAATAGGAAAATGAATCTAATGTGTATGCAAACATGTGATACACAAAAATCTTCCCTCTCTTATCCAGAACAATGCCTTGACATAACCATCGCTAAAAGTAAGACACAATTAGAGGAGAGGAGTTAGAAAACCTGTGAATACATATGTGGAATAAAAAATGCTCAGGAGTTCACAACACTGGAGGTGGTAAAAGAGTTTACAAAAGTATGGGAGAGGGTAAACACTCCAGAAACATGGAGCTGTGCTGACCTAAAGACTTATTGAGAAACTTCCTCTGAGGTTAGGCACAAGAAATATATGTATGGCAATATGTAAATCAATGGTTCTGCAACTGATGTGATTCTGCAATCTGTATATGGAGTAAAAATGGGAGCTCATATCCCACTTGAATCAAAGTGTGAAATATGATATATCAAGAAGTATGTAATGTTTTGAACAACCTACAATGAAAATTAATTTAAAAAAGAAAAAGAAATATATGTAATTGTCAGGAGATTTAGCTTCGTTTATAGTGACACCAAAAATCTGGGTCTGCATCTATGTGACCTGGAGGACATGGTTCTTTATTTTGTAATGAACATGAGGCAGCAGGTCTGAATTCTCCCTTTGTAGGTAAACTGTTGCCACTGGGAGCTAAGTGTCTTCCCGTGTGGTCTGTGAAGCCATTTGGTCATCCTCCACTTTTCAGGGTGTTTCTTACTGCTGCACTGGGAATTTGGTATTTGCTTCACGAAATACAATATGTTCAACTGGGACACAATGCTGGAGGGAGTTCTGTCATGTGTGATTGGTCAGGGTCGGCAAGAGAATGTACGAACCAGGCTTCTATCCCACATAGCTTTCCCCTTGACTATAGCAACCTGATTCTGAACATTGCCCTGAAACCTCTACATATAACAAGATGCCTTTACATATAAAGGTCTGCTGCCTGCACCATGTCAGTCGCAAGTTTTGGAATCCAATGGAAGATCCAGGTGGTCCTACCAAAAATATTTATTTACACACCTACAGTCCACTGCTCTACACCCACTACCCAGCAGGCTCCAACTTACTGGCATTTCTGTTCTACACCATTTTCACGAAACTCAGTCAATCAAGGCACTGTTTGTTATACTCATGATCAGCAACAGGATATCTAAAGGTTATCCAGTGCCACCTGGTCATGGGGATTTCAAAAATTTCATGGTATTAAACTAGTCATTTTTCAAGGATGAAGTTGGAGGCACTGTGGGTTTCATTTAATTCAGGAACCATTAAATGGTGAGGAAGCTCATTTCAATGAAAGCTCTGGAGAACACTCACAGGCAAGCCTTCCCAAAGAGTGGCCAAAAGGACACATGAATCCAGGCCCATTGAGGTATACAATGTGAGGTTCATGTGTGTTTGGACTCTCAACTATGGCTACCAAGTCTTTAAGAATTAAATCATGTGATATCCTGGCTCAGAATCCCTGAGCTCTGTGGAAAGCCATCCTGGGCCTAGATCTCAGTTTCCAAAACCGATTCTCATGCGTGGTCTCCTAAAATGCCAACACTATTCATGGCAATACTTCTCTGAGGTCAGTTCCAGAACTCAGTCTCTAAGGGGAATCACACCAGAGTTCAAGCCCTGCTGGACCCAGTCATCTCTTCCAACTACCACACAAATTACCACAATTAAAACAAGAACCCTCCCATATGGCCCTCATCTTCTTTCATATAGACACTCATCATAATCTGGCTGGAGGTTTCCATGAGGGGCACAGACCAAGACAGTGTCCCAAATAAGCTCCTTTGCCCCTCATTTGCCTAAAGTCAAGGTGGCCTGGACACCCATCCTGTGAACCAAAAGTGATCAAATAGGCCTGCCATTAATACCGCTCCAATTTGAGGACTACTGTCTGTGGGGTATAGATTCTTTATGTGAATTTTAGTCATGAGAAAACCCAAGCACAATGGGCTAGCCTCTGCAGGTTTTGTAGAACTCTTTTGACCCAAAGGATCCCATTCTCACTTGATGAAGGTCATGAACCTTACAGAGGAAGTCAAGAGACTTCATTCCAATAATTGTTCTTTTGGCGAATTTTCTTTTGGATGCACACATGGTAACTTTCTTTAGATCCATCACGTGCTGAGAATCTAAGCCACAGCCACACACAGGGCCAAGGGCCTGATTCAGACACATCCCTTTCCAAAGCAATTAAGTAAAGTGCCACAGGTATGCCCATTCATTTCCATTTGAAAACTGTTTTCTTCAGGCTTCACAAAGGGGTGGCCTGAGGCAAAGACCTTCCTGACATTCAGGGCAACAGAACAATAGGTAAGCAAAAGGCCCAAAGCAGGATTTCTCCTCTGAGACTTTCCTGGTCACACTGATATCTGAGTTTTCTGAGATGCTCGCCATCACCTACAGCTATCCAGTACATGGCCATGTCACAGAGCTTGGAGGTGGTACATATCTTGGACACAAAACCATGGGCCTATTCTTGAGATTGGCCGGAATTCAGGACGAAAATAGAAACTTAGGAAGGTAGCAGGTGTTGCTCATCGATAAGGCAAGCTACAGTCCATTCATAAACGGGGCAATATGAATGCTGAGAAGCTTTCTACTAGACACGACACATCCATTGATGAATTCTCTTTTCTAATGTCTACAACCACGGAAACAGTGGAATACACAGACATAGAAACACTCGCCCTGTGAAAAGACTTACTAGAAACAGTCCACTTCAAATGAAACAAACCGACTGTCCTACCTATTCTCAGAAAATGAGACAAAACCACAAACCCACAACCACACCCACAAAGGCACCTCCTTCCCCTAAGTAGGTCTGTGAATATCCAGAGTGTCCTCTGACTTGTGGGCCATAATATGTTCCCCCAAAATGGCCTTTCCTGTCTCAGATCTTGTCGCCTTGGCCAACTCTGTGAACTTCTTAGGAGCCAACGGTGAGCAACTACCTGCTTTCTCATGAAAAACCCTGAATCCGAGCTTTCCTGGCATTTGGCCTTCGTCACATCTGTAGGTACCAAAAAATACTGACCCTTTCCTTGGTAAATCCAAACAAGTGAGACCACTGGGACTGGGACTTGGATTGGCTCTGTGTGCCTGGCTTCCTGGATCCCACGTTCAGAGAGTTCCATCACCAAGAAAGTGAGGTGAGGTCACTTCCTTCCTGAACTGAATGAGGGCACTGTCTTGGCAGCCACTTTGTCCTAACTGTTGCTTCCAAGGGTCCCAAGAGATTGAGGCTGCCCCTACTTCCTGTGACATTTTCACAAGTTAGAATGGTATATCAACCAAAGGCACCCAGGAATAGTCTCCACACAGGCCTGGTTTGGTCCATGATCTCTACATTAAAAAAAAATCTGATTCAGACACAACCTTTTATCCTGACCGGGTTGTTTGCCATGGAAGATGACTTTTGGTCTCTCAGGTCCTTTATTGCTTCCTACATCTTCTCCAGGGATCATTTCTGCATGGACCTTTGAGGTTCTCAGCAGGTGGAAGTTTTTCTACATTTCTGTATTGTAATATCAACTCCTTCCCTGCTCTTCTGTAAAGTTAGATTGAGGGAACAGTGTCCGGTTATGGTTAAAAACATGATCGATTTGGGTTAGAAATCATTTTGCTAGATGAATGATCGTATTGAGAACTTGCTATGTGTAGAAGAATATATAGGTGAAATATATGTATGAAAAAAGAAATCTAAGTCTGATTTGAAGCCCAGAAGGGCATTGGGCCCTTGATAGGGATACGTGGTGTTGAATTACGTTCTGCAGAGTTGTCTCAGATAAATCGATATACAATGGCATAGCACCTTGTACGTTGCATGAATTAATGTAGAAGGAACATCAAGTCAAAAAGGCATAGTCGGTAGTGAAAGGTTAATAAAATTAATAAAATAGGTACTTGTCACTTCCTGTTTTTCTGTATGCTTAACAAAACACTTTTGAAATCTTGAGAAATGTTTGCTAATCTTGTTCTAGAATGTACTGTTCCCAACAGCCGAACTGCAGAATGTACTCCCTCACTCGGTGTCATGCAAACCGCCCACTCGCCCTTACCCATCACTAAACTTCCCTCTCTTCCCTCTCCAAGGAAAGTATATAAGCTCTGCTTAAGCTGTTCTCAGAGGTCTCTGCTCTATTTAATTTAGCTCTGAGCTCCAGCATGCTGGACCACAAATAAACCCTTTGCTGTTGCATGAGACAGTCTCTTGATAGTATCTTCCTCTGACACTCGCCTGACCTTTACATATTGAGGTTCCACCGAGTTCCAGCAGTGGCGGACGAGAGACCCCAACGGGCTCCTCTCGGAGCAAGTAAGGCGCCTCTTTCTGGTTTCAGGTTTCTTGTTAGGGCTTGGCAAAATTGCTGGCGATGAAGAGCCTGGGCTCTCTCCGACGGTGGCTGAGAGACGTGTCACAGAGACAAAGGGCACCTCTCTGGAGGACCCCGCAGAGAACTCGGGAAATCAAGGAACAATAGTCTTCTCGACTCAGTGATATTTTCTTTTAGATTCGTTATTGCCATACCATTGGGTTTTGCCGGCTACTCATTCCTGGTCTCAGTGTTGGACGTTCATTGCCTGTCTTTATGGTCTTGTCTTATCTGTGTCATGTGTCCTTGCTTTTACTGTTTGTGGAACTTTCATTATGGAACAGAGCACGTCAATACCTCTGTCCCTGACCCTTGATCACTGGACCAAAGTCCGCTTAAGGGCTCAGAATCTTTCTTTTTTTAGTAAAACGCTGGACCTGGCAGAATCTCTGTGCCTCAGAATGGCCCATCTTTGGAGTCGTATGGCCCCTAGAAGGATCTTTCTACTTCCCACTAATTTAAAAAGTCAGAGGTATTGTCTTTCAGCCAGCGCCACATAGCCATCCGGATCAACAGCCATATATCTTAACTTGGCAGGACCTCTGCAAATCTCCTCCTCCATGGGTGAAGCCTTTCCTTGCCCCTACCTCTGCTCTTACTCCTTCCCCCATGATCTCTCAAACCCTCTCAACCTCCTCCTCCTCCACCCTCTGTTCTCCCTGAGTCACAGATTTGACTCTACTGGACTCTTCTCCCCCTCCTTATCCCCTGCCCTCGTCCCCTAACACACAACACACTCTAAGTGATTCCGCTGCTGCTGACTAAGCCTCTCTACCATTGGAGGAAGCTAAGCCGGTAATAGGATCTGACAATGGACCAATGTTCATGGCCCAGGTAAGTCAGGGGTTAGCCAGGAACCTGGAGATTAACTGGAAGTTAAATTGTGCTTATAGACCACAGAGTTCAAGACAAGTAGAAAGAATGAATAGAACAATTAAAGAGACCTTAACGAAATTAAGCTTAGAGACCAGCATAGGATTGGACTATGCTCCTGCCTTATGCAATGTTTCATGCAAGAAAAAAATCCCTTTGTTTCTTTGAGTAACCTTACCACGTGTGAAATTCTTTATGGTGGCCCTCCTCCAGTAGGGGACCAAAGCCCAACTGTAAGACCTAAAGATCCTTTCCACACCACCTTGCTTGACAGATTTAAAGATCTTGAAAGAACTCAGTAATACCTGTGAAAACAGCTGGCCACTGCCTACCCAACTGGGAACCAGGGGATTCCACATCCATATCAAGTAAGAGATTTCATCTATGTAAGATGATATCAGGTGTCATCCCTGGTACCCCGCTGAAAAGGACCATACCAGCTGCTATTATAACACCTACAGTGGTAAACGTAAACAGAATCACTTCCTGGATCCATGCCTCTCATCTCAAGCCTGCTCCCTGTACAGAATCTTTCTGGAAACTGAAAAAGACTGGTAACAGTTTCAAATTGTGTATTCGCAATGTGAATAAGGTTATATACTCTCCCCTTGGCTACAAGTAGTCCTAACCCTCATCAGCCCATTAAGCAGTGATGGCTGATCACAAATCCTACTGGAAAAGAAGTATGGTCTATCTCGCATACAGCCCCCTTAGGGACCTGGTGGCCATCTCTCCACCCAGACATTTGTTAGCTGGCTATAGGTATTTCCTATTGTGATATCACTGATGAAGAGGATTCCACTAAAATACCATTAAATCCCTTCTGTAGCATAGATAATGGAAACAAACATTATGGATGTAAGGACACGCGAGCCAGATGCAGGTTGGCTAGTCTAGATTACTAAGTTTGCCTGGCAGACTATCAAAGCCACAAAGAGTAACGGCTGTGTGGGGGAAAAGCCGACTTTTTCTTTATGTCATGGGAATGTGTGCATACAGGGGCTGCCTGATTTAACCCCAATTCTTCATCAAATTCAGTACACAGCATTGGCCACATTACCAATTAGACAACCAAAAACTATGGCACCCAGAGGTGTCTCTAGATCCTCAAATTTTGCGTGACCTTTTTGACTTCTGCAAGTGCTCAAAAGAGTGAAAGGAAATTCCCCTATGTGGAAGCCTTTTCCCTCCTTCCCTCACATCCTGAACTATGCTTCTCCAATAGATCATTATCCTCAGCCTTCTGCTCCAGACCCTCTGCTGTCACTCCCATCTCAGCAACTTGATTTCTCCCCTCCAATAACTAGATCAGAAACCCAAAGCTCCACCAGTTCTCTGACCATCGCCCCCTTGCTGAGGTAGCAGGTACATAGGTACCGCTCCACTGACTCATTCCTCTCATCTCCTGTCAGTGCCCTCACCGGGTCCTACCAGGTCCTCTTACCAGCTAACCCAATGCTCAAACGAGCTGAGGAGAGCCCTGAGACCCTTATCCAAGATGTAATATAATTGGCCTTTAAAGTTGCTTTGTCATCACTGAAAACAGGTTACTAAAATTTAAAGTCCCTCACAGTATTTTGGGATCCTCACTCCCGTCATTCACTCTGCTCTACCTGATCTACTGCTCAAGTTTGCTGCTAGGAAATTCCCAATACCCTTTCGCATTATTCTTTTACTTCTCTCTTTTCCCTCATTCTCAGTTCCTCGGAGGTGCTCTCAGCCCCAACTTCCCCGTCTTTCCCCCTCTGTACCAGGTCCACAGAAAAGTCTTAAATGACCTTCTTCAGAAGTCTTCACCATGGCTGAGTTTTGAACTTTCAGCCAAACAGTCCCAATAAAGACTTTAATGTAGATAAACATTCTCTTTTGTATTGCCCTGTTCTACTTGGC
The DNA here is from genome assembly GCF_048772815.1 of Callospermophilus lateralis. NCBI lineage: Eukaryota > Metazoa > Chordata > Mammalia > Rodentia > Sciuridae > Callospermophilus > Callospermophilus lateralis. The sequence continues at coordinate 7,963 of NW_027515031.1, read as the reverse complement.
CACTGGCTAAAAATCTCAGTACTTCTAAGCTAGACAACCCCTAACTAGTTTTTCACAAAATATGTGAACAAGTCCTCTGGCCTTCAGCTGGGGCTTCACAGAGATGGCTACATTTCTAAGATAAAGAAATTACCAACCGGGCTCCATGGTAACAGCTGGCAGGGGGAAAATAAGAAAGGGAAGAAAAAGCTCTCCTCCTCCCAGGTGTCCTTGAAAAGTTAACTTGCCCAGAACAGAAGGAAAAACAGAAACAAATACTGCTTTTTTAAACTTCTGAAGACTGTGAACTTCTGAGCCCCATCCCTTATATGTTGGGTACAAATTTCTGAAACTACCTAAACTTGAGTTTCAGGGGATTAATTGATTACAATAGAAGCAATGCCCTCTGAATCCGGTTGCAACCAAATAGGACTGTTTCCCTCTCTTGAGTGCTATCTTAGGTGCCTTGCTTTGTCATTGCCTACAACAGCATAATTCTATATACTTAAACATCGTTTATGTTTTCATGAAATGATCAAGATATGTGATAAATTGTGTAATGGTGCAGATGTTTCCCAGAGTGCTCTATCATGACGCAGGTTCATTTGAGGATCAAAGAGGGGGGGCATACAACCGGTTCCACTGGGAACATATATCCCTCACTTTAGCCATCCTATTAGGAATAGGAGTTGCTGCACGGGTGGGCAGAGGAACCAGTGGCATTGTCCATGGGACACAAAAGATGACCCAATTAGAAGCAGCAGTAGAGCAAAAGTAAGATATTAGAAACCTCCTTCAGGGCTTTGCATGAAACTTTAACCTCTCTCTCTGAAGTTGTTTTACAGAACAATTGAGTGTTGGACCTCCTCTTCATTAGAGAAGGGGGGCTTTGTGCTGCATTGAGGGAAGAATGTTGTTTTTATGCTGACTATACTGGAGTTGTAATAAAATCTATGAGTAAATTTAAAAGACACCTTGAAGAGCATCAACAAGTGAGAGAGGCCCAAAAAGGGTGGCTTCAGTCTTGGTTCACACAGTCCCCCTGGTTAACTACGTTTTTATCAACATTGGCCGGTCCAATAATAATCCTCATATTACTGCTAACTATAAAACCCTGTTTGCTCAACCGTGTAATGTCTTTTCTCCAGGCTCAAATTGGACGATTTAAACTTATGGTAATACCCCACTAGCAGACATTGAATGTGACACCCTCCAATGATCATTTTTATGATTAAAATTAGCCAGAAGAAGAAGTGGGGAATGAAATATTAATTAAATAGGTACTTGTCACATCTTGTTTTTCTGTATGCTTAACAGAACACTGTTGAAATCTTGAGAAATGTTTGCAAATCTTGTTCCCAGAATGTTCTATCCCCAGCTGCCAAATTGCAGAATGTACTCCCTCTCCCAGTTGCATGCAAACGGCCCACTCGCCCTGACCCATCAATACAATTCCCTCCCTTCCCTCTCCAGGGAAAGTATATAAGCTCTACTTCAGCTATTCTCAGGGCTATCTGCTCTATTCAGGTGAGCTGTGAACCCCAGCATGCTGGACACCCAATAAACCCTTTGATGTTGCATGAGATAGTCTGTTGGTAGTCTCCTCCTCTGAAGCTAGCACCACATTTACTTGGATGATTAAATGTAGAAGAGAACATCCAGTCAAAAAGGGATAGTCTGTAGCATTAGGAAGACAGTCAATAAGTTTAGGAAGAAGGGTGAGTATAAGATTTGGAACAAAAGTTTCTTAGCAATAGGATTTCGATTAGAGAGTGAATGTAAATGTCAGCACAAGTGAAGAGTCAGTCACAATGATGAACTGGGGAAAATATGTAGGAAAGCATACATCAATATAGACATTACAAAATCAGGCAGAGTATAAAGTGAGTGATAGGATTAGACATTTTGAACAGGGTTGAGTTTAAATATATAATCTTAGGAAGAAACAAATATGTAGTCACAAATAGGATTGACATTTGAGAGCATTGGGCAAATTTCAGGTGGATGAATATTTCTGAGAATAATCTTGTGAATAGTTGATTATAAATCCACATACATGAACATGAATGAATTTGGGGAGTGAATATAAGACATATATATTTCATATTTTGAAAAATCTGGAGAGTGTGTATATATATATATATATATATATATATATATATATATATATATATATATACACATATATATACATATACATAAAACACACACACAGACAAAAAAAGTAGCAATATATACGTCAATCAAAATTCATTATAAAATATATACCATCCACAGATCTAAAAATATTCATTTTACTGAACATGGATTTATGTATAATGCTGTTCAACTAGCAAGCTCACCCATAGGTTGAATATTCAGTTCCAACAGGGTTTAGTAGGAGTGATCTCTTCTAACAATTTGTATCTGCCAAGTCAGCCACCTCACAAGAATGTACGTGTGGTACCAGATAGGAATCTATATGTGCATATAAGAATACAGAGAAAGGGAGACAGGAATTCACATATTTGTTAACCTTAAAAATACTAGGACAACTATTTCAACAAACAATTGACTAGATTTATAACTCCAACTCTGTATCATGCAAAAGGCAAGTCCATCTATACACCATTCCTACTCTGAACTGCTTGTATTTCTATTCTTTATGGGTTATTTTTCTCCATCATATTAGGATTAGTAGTCAGAGTCTGGTAGGGTATGGGTTAGAGTCAGGTATTCAGTATTTTGAATTGAAAATAGGACACTGAATCCAATGTGTATGCAAATATATGCTACGGAAAAATCTTCCCACTCTCCTCCAGAACAATGCCTTGACATTACCTTCGCCCCAAGTAAGACACAATTAGAGGAGAAGAGTTAGAAAATCTGTGAATACATATCTAGAATGGAAAATGTTCCAGATTTCACATCTTTGGAGGTGGTAGAGGAGTTTCCAAAAGTAAGAGACAGGGTAAACACTCCACAAACATGGAGCTCTGCTGGCCAAAAGACTTTTTGAGAATCTGCCTCTGAGGTTGGGCACTTGAAATATATGTTGTTGTCAGGAGCTTTAGCTTTATTTGTAGTGAAACCATCAAAGCTGGATCTGCATCTATGTGACCTGGAGGAAATGGTTACTTATTTTCAAATAAAAATGAGGCAGCAGTGATGAATTCTCTTTTTGTAGGTAAACTTTGGCCACTGAGGGCTAAGGGTCTTCCCGTGTGGACTGTGAAACCAATGGTCATCCTCCAATTTTCGTGGTGTTTCTTGCTGCTGCACTGGGAGTTTGGTATTTGCTTCATGAAATACAACGAGTTCAAATGGGACACAGTGCTGAAGGGAGTTCTGTCAGGTGTGGTTGGCAGGGTCTCCAGGAGAATGCACCAACCAGGGTTCTATCTCAAGTAGCTTACCCCCTTGACAATAGCAACATGATACTGAACATTGCTCTGAAACCTCTCCATATAAAAATATGCCTTTACATATATGGGTGTGATGGTTGCACCATGTCAGTCACAGCCATTTGGAAGCCAATGGAAGATCCACATGGCCCCACCACAGATGTTTTATCACACATTTGCATAACACAGCTCTATGCCCACTACTTACCAGGCCCCAACTTACTGGCATCTCTGTTCTACACCATTTTCATGAAACCCAGTCAATCAAGGCCCTGTCTGGTATACTCATGATCATCAACAGGACATCAAAGGTCCTCCAGTGCCAGCTGGTCATCGGAATTTCTAAAATTTCATGGTAATTATCTAGCATTTTTTCACAGATGCATTTGGAGGCAATGTTGGTTTCAATTCATTCAGGAACCATTAAAGGGTTAGGAAGCTAATTTCAGGGAAATCTCTGGAGCACTCTCACAGGCAAGTCTACCCAAAGAGTGGCCAAAAAGTCACATGAAGCCAGGCCCATTGAGGTCTACAAAGCGAGGTCCAAGTGTGTTTTGAATCTCAATTATGCCTGCCAAGTATTTCAGAATAAAATCATGTAATATCCTGGCTGTGATTTCCAGTGTTCTGTGGAAAGCCACTCTGGGCCTTGATCCCAGGTTCCAATGGCAACTCTCATTCCTGGCCTCCTAAAATCCCCACACAATTCATGTCAATACTTCTCTGAGGTCAGTTCCAGAACTCAGTCTCTAAGGGGAATCATAGCAGAATACATGCCCAGGTGGACCCAGTCATCTCTTCCAACTGCCACACAAATGATCACAATTATAACCAAAACACTCCAACATGGCCCTCATCTTCTACCATAAAGATACTCATCATAACATCTGGATGGAGGTTTTCATGAGAGGCACATCCCAAGACAGTGTCCAAAATAAGCTCCCTTGCCCCTCATTTGACGAATGACAGGGTGGCTTTGACACCTTTCCTGTGAACCAGGAGTGATCAAATAGGCCTGCCCTTAATACTGCTTCGCTTCTCCAATTTGAGGCTCTCTGACTGTGGGGTCTAGATTCTTTTTGTGAATTGGAGTCATGAGAAAAGCCAAGCACCTCTGCAGAGATTTGAAGAACTCATTTCACCCAAAGGATCCCTATTCTGACATGATGGATTTCAGAAACCTAACAAAGGAAGGCAATATAATTCATGCACATTGATTGAACGTTTTTCCATTTTGGTTTAGATGCACATATGGGATCTTTCTTTACATCCATCAGGTGCTGAGAATCTAAGTCACAGCCTAAAACAGGGCAAAGGGCCAGAATCAGACACATCCTATTCCAATGAAATTAAGCAAAGAGCCAGAGGTGATGCACATTCATTTCCATTTGAAAACTGTTTTCTTCAGGCTTAACAAAGGGGTTGCATGAGACATAGACCTTTCTGATATTCAGGGCAATAGAACAATAGGTAAGCAAAAGGCCCAAAGCAGGGTATCTCCACTGAGACTTTCCTGGTCACACTGATATCTGAGTTTTCTGAGATGCGGGCCATTCCATTCAGGTATCCAGTACATGGCCATGTCAAAGACCTTGGATTTGGTACGTATCTTGGACACATAACCATGAGCCTATTCTAGAGAGTGGCCAGAATTCAGGAAGAAAACAGTGACTTAGGAAGGTATTAGGTGTTGCCCGTGCATAAGGCAAGCCACACTCCATTCATAAATTGGGCAGGATGAATGCTGGGAAGCTTTATACTAGACATGACACATCCATTGCTGCATTCTCTTTTCTCATGTCTACTACCACAGGCACAGTGAAATACACAGACATGGAAACACTCACCTCGTCAAACGACTTACCAGAAACAGTTCACTCCAAAACAAACAAACCACCATTCCTACCTATTTTCAGAACATGAGACAAACCACAAACCCACACCCACTCCCAAAAAGGCACCTCCTTCCCCAAGTAGGTGTGTGACTAACCAGAGTGTCCTCTGACTGGTGGCCATACTCTGTTCTTCCGAAATGGCCTGTCCTCTCTCAGATCTGTTTTCCTTGGCGAACTCTGTAAAGTTGTAAGGAAAATATGGAGAGCTACTACCTGCTTTTTCAGGAAAGTTCCCTCTTCAGAGCTCTCCAGGCATTTGGTAATCCTCACTTCAGTAGGTACCAAGAATGACTGACTCTATCCTTGCTAAATCCAAACAAGTGAGCCCACTGGGACTGGGACTGAAACTGCCTCTGGGTGCCTGGCTCCTTGGATACAAAGCTCAGAGAGTTCCATCACCAAGGAAATGAGGTATGTCACATTCTTTGGAACTGAATGAGGTCACTGCCTTGGCAAATGTATATCTTATGATGTGCAAAAACTGAAGAAATAATAATGTACCAGTGTCGAATACAAATGAATGACAAATTACATATCATGACCCATAGGATTCTACTTGCATTGATGTTAGACTGCGTCAGTTACTGTAGAATAATTAGGATTTTTATGCACCATTCACTGAAGTTAGTTTTCAGTACTAGGAAACAAATATGTATTTCAGGTGGATGAATATTTCTGATTATAATCTTGTGAAAAGTGGATTATAAATCCACATACATGAACATGAATGAATTTAGAGAGTGTATATTAGACACATATATTTCATATTTTGAAAAATTTGGAGAGTATATCTATATCTATATCTATATCTATATATACACACACACAAACACACACACACACACACACACAACACTCACAGACATTAAAAAGTACCAATATAAATGCCAATCGAAATTCATCAGTAAATATATATCATCCACAAATGCAAAAATATTTATTTTACTGAACATGAGTTAATGTATAATGTTGTTCTACTAGGACGCTCTCCTATAGGTTGAATTTTCATTTCCAACAGCATTAAGGAGGAGTGAACACTTCTCACAATTTGTATCTGCCAAGACAGCCACCTCACAAAAATGTACGTATGATACCTGGTAGGATTCTATATATGCATATAAATATACATGTGTGAATAGGCTACAGAAAAGGGAAACAAGAATTCACATATTTGTTAAGTTTAAAAACACATGGAGAATATTTCAATTAAAATTTGACTAGATTTATAACTCCTAACTTATATAATGCATATGTCAAGTCCAACTATACAACATGTCTTCTCTGAAGTGCTTGTATTTCCATTGTGTTGGGTTAATTTTCTCCATTATATTAGGATGAATAGTCTGAGACTACTAGGTATGGGTTAGTGTCAGGGATTCAGTATTTCGAATGGAAAATTGGAAAATGAATCCAATGTGTATGTAAATATATGCTGCACAAATATCCTCCCGCTCTCATCCAGGACAATGCCTTGACATTACCTTCACCCCAAGTAATACACAATTAGAGGAGAAGAGTTACAAAATCAGTGAATACATATCTGGAATGGAAAATGCTCAGGAGTTCACAACCTTGGAGGTGGTAGAGGAGTTTCCAAAACTAAGGGACAGGGTAAACACTCCACAAACATGGAGCTCTGCTGGCCTAAAAACTTTTTGAGAAAACTGCCTCTGAGCTTCCACACTTGAAATATATGTTGTTTTCAGGAGATTTGGATTCCTCTGTAGTGAGACCATCAAAGCTGGGTCTGCATCTATGTGACCTGGAGGACATGGTTTCTTATTTTCCAATGAACAAGATGAAGCAGTGCTGAATCCTCTCTTTGTAGGTAAACTGAGGCCACTGGGGACTAAGTGTCTCCCCGTGTGGACTGTGATGCCATTTGGTCCTCCACCAATTTGTGGTGTTTTTGCTGCTGCACTGTGAGTTTGGTATTTGTTTCCTGAAATACTAGGAGCTAAACTGGGACACAGTGCTGGAGGGAGTTCTGTCACGTGTGGTGGGTCAGGGTCTGCAAGAGAATGCACCAACTAGGCTCCTATCTCTCACAGCTTGCCCCATTGCCCCCTTGTCCATATCAACCTGATTCTTAATTTTCCTCTGAAAACTCTCCATATAACAAGATGCCTTTACATATAAGGGTCTGCTGGCTGCACCATGTCAGTTACAAGCCATTTGGAATTCAATGGTAGATCCACATGGCCCTACCACGGATGTTTTATCAAACACCTCCCCACCACTGCTCTAGACCCACTACTCAGCAGGCTCCAACTTACTGGCATCTCTGTTCTACACCATTTTCATGAAACTCAGTAAATCAAGGCACTGTCTGGTATACTCATGATGAGCAACAGGACATCCAATATTTCTCCAGTGCCACCTGGTCATGGGAATTTCAAAAATTTCATGGTATTTATCTAGCCATTTTTCAAGCATGAAGTTGGAGGCACTGTGGGTTTCAGTTCATTCAGCAAACATTAAATGGTGAGGAAGCTCATTTCAATGAAATCTCTGGAGAACTCTCACAGGCACGGCTTCCCAAAGAGTGGACAAAAGGTCACATTAGGCCAGGCACATTTAGGTATACAATGTGAGGTCCATGTGTGTTTTGACTCTCAACTATGGCTGCCATTTCTTTAAGAATAAAATCATGTGATATCCTTGCTGAGATTCCCAGGCCTCTGTGGAAATCCACCCGGGGCCTAG